>NC_051065.1:150516158-151177825 GCF_004664715.2 Peromyscus leucopus
CTTTCTCTTTTTATGTGGTTGGTCATCAAGAAGCTCAGAGGTAAACACATACTTAATGGCAACCTTCCTGGTTTGCTTTCCCCTTACTTCAAACAATTCTGTCATCCACAGTATAATATGCCTGACCTTCCTTTTCAGCTATCTCAAATCTTCTCCTAGAATGGCCGTGAATGACACCGGAGTCTTCTCTTGATCACATGGTCTTCTTCTCAGATAGTTCTCATTGACTTCCCTTCATGTCTCCTACAGCAGGACAAACCTCATTTACAAGGGAGACCTATTTATCGATCCTTAACAGACAGCAGTAGCTCGGCATCAGCAGCTGAGCATGTAACTAGGAGAGCTCCAGGTCTCATCTGCTCACGTCCAGCGAGTTCTCCCTGTAGACGCATACTCAGGGCTATTTCTTACTTCCAAAGCAGATGCCTCCGTCACTGCTGTGACTTTCCATGATGTGCACCTGAGGAGAAACAGGAGAATGCCAGGGTTCACAGAACGCCCTTCCTGCACACTAAAACAAGGAGGCTGAGGTGTCTCAGAGCCTGTCTGGCCTGTGTGAAGGAAGCCCTGGGTTCTACTCCCAACAATAGAACCCTAAAACCACCGCCACCGCCACCGCCGCCGCCGCCGCCGCCACCGCCAGCAGCAGCAGCAGCAGCTATGCCGAAGATTCACTTTGGTACTGAAAAGTAGCTTGCTCTAAAAAGCAAGAGACCTTTATTCCATTGCTAGGACAGCTGTTGTCTCTCTAAGGATTGACATCCTTTCTGAATAAAGTGACATTTCTAACAAATACAGTTTTCTAGCAATAGTTTACTTTTTTATTGTTTGTTGTTTGTTTGTTTGTTTTTGAGACAAGATCTCATGTAGCTCAGAATGGCTTGAAACTCTCCATGTAGTTGAGGCTGACTTTGAACTCCTGATCTTTCCTCCTCTACTTGCCAAGTGGTGAGATTAGAGGCTGGCTTCAATAATCATTATAGGCTTTATATATATATATATATATATATATATATATATATATATATATATGCTTTATATATATAATAGATCATTATAGGCTGGCTTCAATAATCTACTTTTTTAGAGATGATTATTTCTACTATTAAGTCCTCAAAGTAGTAAAATAAGAAGAAAAGTTAAAAATTAACAAAAGAACCTAAGAACCAAATGAGACAATAATATATTATACATCAGCAATCATGTGACCAAAGGCAGGCCGTAGAGGAAACTGATTCTTCAGGCAAGCTACAGTGAGCCATACAAGAATGAATCTCAGTTTTCAGAATGGTCCTAGGGTGATGTGGGGACAAAATTACTTCAGATATAGCATTTTTTGTTCTGTTTTTATTGTAGCAAATTCGAGTAGCTTGCATTTATAATAGAAAATAATTAGAATAAAGGAGTAGAAATCATGCAAATATCTGTTATACATCACACACACACACACACACACACACACACACACACACACACACACACACTTATGCAACCTGTTTCCCAAACTAGTTCTCTGAGGAACATGATGTTAAGAACCCAAGCCAGGCACAGCAGTGTATGCTGTAATCCCAGCACTGGGTGGGGAGAGCCAGAATGCTGCTGAAAGTTCAAGGTCAGCCTGGTCTACACAGTGAGTTCTGGGCCAGCCATGGCTACTGAGTGAAACTCTACCTAAAAAATTTAAAAATTGAAGATTAGAAACAAAAACAAAATAAGAAGAATTCCTCAATAGTTATGCTCATGGGCCAAAGTTGAAAAATGATGTATTTTCTCTCACTCTGCCAGGAAGCATAATGTAAATTATTTACTAAATATCGAGAAGTCCTCAAAAGAGAAAGCTGTTTTGAATTTTTATAATTCAGTGCTTATGAATTTATCTGTGCACAGAACACTTTCTTGCTCATCTCTTTTGATCTTTTCCAGGTCAGCATTCCACTACAGCAGGATCTTGTCCTGTGAGCCAGGAGTCATGGACTCTTGTATGACTCTGTTAGGTGTTGCTGAGCATGCAGGGCTGACCCATAAGGGTCCTGATTCCCAAACCTTAGAATGTGGTCATAGCACTCATCGACACTTAGAAGGGATGTTAGATGGTGTGCGCAAGGGCTGTGTGCACCATGGAAACTGGGTTCTATAGAAACAGCGCCATTATCTCAGCAGCCCGGCACAGCAGCAGAGTCCTGTCATTAGATACTGCGAACTACGGGAGCAGATGTGCCGCACCAACACTCAGTCCCTGAAGGGATTTCTATCCATTCTCAGCACCTGAGTAAACAAACCGTTCCATGCTAGTGCATGTTTTAAACAGATGGCAAAGGAAAGATGGGAAATGAAAAAAAAAAAAAAAATAGAGGGCCAGCAAGGTGGCTCACCTGGTAAGAGTGCTTTCTGCACAAGCCTGGAGCTCAGTCTGCAGAACCCACGGCAGAAAGAGAAAGCCAACTCCCCAAAGGTCCTCTGACCTCTCGTGTGCTTCATGGTGTGTATGCATGCCCCTACTCTCACACACACACACACACACACACACACACACAATCATTATCATCATCATCATCATAAAATAAAAAATTTTAAGAAGGTGAAATAGACTGCAAAATATAGAGGGTGGGAGCTGGAGAGATAGCTCAGGGGTTAGCAGCACTGGCTGCTCTTCCAAAGGACCTGGGTTCAATTCCCAGCACCCACATGGCAGCTCACAGCTGTCTGCAACTCCTGTTCCAGGAGATCTGACACCTTCACACCAATGCACATAAAATAAAGTTAAATAAATTATTTAAAAAATAGAGAGAGGGTATAATTTCTTGTTAGTTGTTCTTTTTTGTTTGTTTGGTTTTTGGTTTTTCAGACTAGGTTTCTTTGCGTAGTCCTGGCTGTACTGGAACTCGCTCTGTAGACTAGGTTGGCCTCGAACTCAGAGATCTGCCTGCCTCTGCCTCCCCGAGGGCTGGGATTAAAGATGTGTGCCACCACTACCTAGCTGGTTGATCTTAACTGTAAGTTTTATTGGATTTAAAATTATCATGGAAACAAAATCCCGGGCATATGAGGGGGTTTCTAGATTGGGTTAATTGGGGTGGGTCCCAGACTAACTAAAAAGGAGAAAATGAGCTGAGAACCAGCCTTGGCTTCTTTCTGCTTCCTGGCTGTGGACACAATGTGACCAGCTGCCTTGTGCTCTCATTGCCATGCCTTCCCTGTCGTGGTGGGCTGTACTCCCAAACTGTGAGCCAGGGTCGCTCTTTCCGTCCTTACATTGTTTCAGGAAGATGTTTTGTCATAGCAACAGGAAAAAGAAATGAATCAGCATTTATTGGGAAGCAGAGCCTGGTGTCCCTGATATCCTGTCCCTGTAATCCCAACCTTTGGAAGGTAGAAGCAGGAGAATCAAGCATTCCAAGTCTTTCTTGGCTGAAGCTAGACTTAGCCGCCTGAGACCCTGACACACTGACTCAAAACAAAATAAAACAAAGCATCTGTCAGGTACTTACTATGTTCTAGGCATTGTGCTAAACATTTGAAATTTACTACATTTAAATGTGTCCCATTAAAAGCAAAATAAAAGGGGGTCAGGCATGGTGGCGCTGACTTCTAATTCTAACTGTTTAGAAGAGTTCCAGGACAGCCTGGGCTACAAAGAGAAACAGTCTCAGGAACAGAGAGAGGAGAGAGAGAGAGAGAGAGAGAGAGAGAGAGAGAGAGAGAGAGAGAGAGAGAGAGAGAGAGAGCGCAAACATGAGCTCACAGTAGCTGTGTGCCTGGACCTGTACAACTGGCCCTGTCCACAATCATTCATTGAAGGAGGCATGATACCGGCAAGCAGGAAGCGAGTCCACCCCCCAATGTTGCCTAGTCACCAGGCTTAGCTTTCAGCTCCGCAGAGAAGGGAAGGGTCTTAGTTCACACTTGGTTGCAGAAGAAACCCACTCACATGGTTCAAGAAGGAGGACAAGGGTTTGGTGGATACAGAGCACCCAACATGGTGGGACCAGGAACAGGTGTCTAGACCCAAGACAGCACTTACTTTGGGGTTCTGCCAACTCTGCTTCTCTGCCTTCCCAGTTCTGACCATTTAAGCCACAGATTTAGGTCAATTCTAACCTCATACACAGCATAAGAAAGTCACGTTGGTCTAGGGAGTTGGCAGCCAAGGTCATCATAGGCGATTAACAGCCCTGTCTGAAGTCCAGTGTCTCCATAGTCACTGGTTCCTGTGAGTTCTATTAGGCAAGAGTTGGGTCCGTTTCCTTGATCTTGTGGTAACTGTGGTCCCAGATGCCTTCCTTTCTGTTCTGCAAGTTGTGTTTTGCTACTTTTGGAGACCAAACCCAGGGCTTTAGGTATGCTAGACAGACATTCTGCCACTGAACTATAGCCCTAGCCCCTTTCCTGTTATGGCAACTTTGTTCTCCCTCAAGCTCCAATGGGAAGGACACCAGGAATCTAAAACTGTAGTCATCTAGGCTGTAATGGAAGAGAGTGAAGGAGCTGGGCAATCAGTCATGGCTGTAGACTACCATTACTGACAGCTAGGTAGGGGACAGATGGATGGCAGTGATGTTGTAGAGGTGGTGACGGTGGTAATGACAACTGAAAACTAAACAGCTAAGGACTGGAGAGATGGCTTAGGAGTCGAGAGCACTGGTGCCTCTTGTAGGGGATCCAGGTTCAGTTCTCAGTACCTACGCGGTGACTCGTAATCACCTGCAGCTCCAGCTCCAGGAATCCAAGACCTCCAGAGCTCTGTGGACTCCTGCGGGAACATGGTGCACAGACATATACTCACCCATGCGTACATACACATAAAATAAATAAATATCTAAAAAAAAACAACAGTTAGAAGTGTGGGGCTCATGGAAAGCACGAGGTTACACTAGAGAAAGAGAAGGCCGGATGCCAAAATGGTTTAGCAGTTAGAAGGGCTTACTGCTCTTGTAGAGGACATGGGTTCGGTTCCCAGCACCCATACTGGGCAGCTCACAACCCCCTATAACTCCAGTCCCAGAGCCTTCTTTGTCCTTTTCTGGTCTCTGTAGGCTCCTGCACATATGTAGTATACATACATTCATGAAGGCGAACATACATACACATTAAATATATCTTGTTTTGTTTTATTTCATTTGGTTTTGTTTTGAGACAAGGTCTCTCCATTTAGTGCTGGCTGTCCTGGAACTCACTCTGTGGATCAGGCAGACCTCGAACTCACAGAGCTCCTCCTGCCTTTGCCTTCCAAGTAGTGGGATTAAAGGCATGTTCCACCATGTCCAGCTAAATAAATCTTTGAAATAGAAAACATACATACAAATAGGTATTTTCATGTCATAAAAGGAATTTTAGCTAAGAATTTTGATTCCAGAGTTGGCTTTGCCCCTTAATTAGCTAGTCACTTAGCTCATTGTGGGTTCTTTTTTCTTAAAGATTAATTTTATTTTTAATTATGTGTATGTGTGTGTAGGGGTAGGTATATGCACACAAATGCAGGTGCTAGAAGAGCCCAGAAGAGGGCACCAGATCCCATGAGTTAAGTTACAGGCATTCTGACTTGTCCTGACTTGGGTGCTGGGAACCAAACTAGGTCCTCAACAAGAATAGCAAGTGTTCTTAACTGGTGTCTAGGCCCTAGTTGGGATCTTTATAAATAATAGGGCAGAAACATCTGTCAACAATTTTATATCTAGAAGAGAAAGGGGGTCTTGGGGCAAAAGGGGGTTTGGAGTCAGGTGAAGATGAGGGGTGTCTGGCCTCTCAGAGGAAGAGAATCTTCAAGGGAAGTTTCAGGCCTGGATTTGTAGAATGGGAAATGGTCAGGGGTGGGGCCACAGGGAGGGGCTAAGGGTAATGTCCTTGGAGCACAGAGGAAGCATGTGAAGATAGAGAAAGACACCTGGATCCAAATGTGATCTGGATAAATGAGTTCCCTTTCCTAGGCCTCAGTTGCCTACAGCTCTGTTTTCCAGAAAATGAAAGTGTAGGGGGCGGGGCGGGGGGTCAGGATGAAAGAATCAATGCAGTTTTTCTAGCTGAAGCAGAGCCCAAGTTTAAGCAAAAGAGAAAATGAAGGTGACTTAGAATGAGAGGAGGTCGAGGGAAAACTGGAGAGACATCTTGAAACCTGTGCTAAGGAGTTTCCCTGCCTAGAACAGGTTTTACCGTTAAAATCCCTGTGGTTTTTACCACTAAAAATCCCAGATTGAAACCCTTTCTTCCTCTTTGGAAATGGTGGCTCATCCGTTGGGTATGACCACTACTCAGGGAACCACAGTTAAGATTAGAACAGAGCAGCCCGGCTGTGGTGGCACACGCCTTTAATCCCAGCACTCAGGAGGCAGAGGCAGGTGGATCTCTGTGCCAGCCTGGTCTACAAAGTGAGTTCTAGGACAACCAGGACTGTGAAACCCCCCCTCCCCCGAAAAAAAAAAGATTAGAACAGAGCATCCTATGCACTTGCACTCAGCAGATCTGCAAGGGGACCCTAGCAAAGTTCAAATACAGGAGAATTGTGTCCTTCATGTAGCCAAAGAAGACAAACTATTACCCTTCAGAGGAACTGTATTAATAGGTTTTCCATAACAATAATGAAATGCCTGAGGCTGAAACATTTTATGAGGAAAATATTTCTGTAGACCAGTGTGTCAGAGGTTCAAGGGCCTGGCATCACCATGACAGGGAGCCAGAGACCCCCTCTCAAGACCAGAGAAAGACTGAGGTCCCATAATGGCACCACCCCAACCAACGTCAGGTCTGAAAGTTCTTGAAGTTCCCCATCTCAGTGAGGACTGAAACTCTGACACATAGACTTTGAGGCAGAATGCATTCAAACTGTCTATAAGCTACATCAAGAGCCACAACGAGGCTGGGCAGCGGTGGTGCACGCCTTTAATCCCAGCACTCGGGAGCCAGAGCCAGGCAGATCTCTGTGAGTTCGAGGCCAGCCTAGTCTACAAAGTGAGATTCAGGACAGGCACCAAAACTACACAGAGAAACTGTTTCCACAAAAAAAAAAAAAAAAAAAAAAAAAAAAAAAAAAAAAAAAAAAAAAACCCTTCCAGTGTGGACATAGGGTATCCCAGCTTCAGAACACAACTCATTGGGTTGTGTTTTGATTTTAGTGATTATGTGGCTCAAAATCAAGGACTAGCAAATTGATAGCTGCCTTTTCCCTTGGGTGTACCTGGGGGCATTTGGGATGTCTGGTTGGCAACAGCCTGTACTCACCCACTTTTCAGACAAAGGGATTCTAAAATTCTAAAACACAAGCAGAAGATGGTGTCGTGTGGAGGGGGACTCAGGAGTCAGGCGGGTGTGGTGAGTCAGAGGACTTGCTTTTTTACTGTATGTCATGGTGAAGGAACCGGTAAATATTCTCCTCTTTGAAGGGCTTTGGTGTGTGTTTCTCTCCCTAGAGCACCACTGGAAACAGATTATTGGTCCTTTCTTGCTTACTTGCTTGCCTTTTTTTTTTTTCTGAGACAAGTTTTCTCTGTGAAATAGTATTGGCTGTCCTAGAACTCACTCTGTAGACCAGATTGGCCTTGAACTCACAGAGATCGGCTTGCCTCTGCCTCTCGAGTGCTAGAACTAAAGGTGTGCACCACCACTGCCTCGCCTAGCCCTTTCTTATAAAGAGAAAGACACTATAATGAAAATTATAATAGCTGACTGTGTGTGGTAGCTTTTGCTTGTAATCCATCATTTGAGAGTCGGGGTAGAAGGATCAGGAGCTCATGACTATTGTTGGCTAAATAGTGAATTCAAGGTCAGGTTGGGCTACATGAGATTGGTTGGGGGGAGGGGACGCAAACAGATTGACCACACAGCTGACATGACAGGCTTAGGGGCCCAGACACAGCTTCTGGCAGGCAACACCTGGACCCAGGAAAAGCCATAAGCTGACCCCACCCAGTGGGGCCTGCATCTAAGAGAATATACCTGACATTCCGAACATTCCCTATACCCCCAGACAAATGTCAGTCAATCAGGGTCCTGAACCCTGGAAATCCCCTAACCTTAACCTCTGCTATGATTAAAAAAAAAACCCACCCTGCATGGGCTCTGGGCTCTCTGCTCTCACAGCTGCATTGGACAGAGAGACCAAGCTCAGAGCTTGAAAATAATAAAGACTCTTTGCTTTTACATGCAGGATTCGGTCTCCATGGTGGTTGTTTGGGGGTCCCTGCAATCTGGGCATAACAAGATCTTGTCTCAAAAAAAGGTCAGGGGTCCTGGGAGCTGGAGAGATGACTCAGTGATTAAGAGCACTTTCTGCTCTTACAGAGGTCCTGAGTTCAGTTCCCAGCACTTTCATCTGGCAACTCAAAACAACCTGTAACTCCAGCTCCCAATCCGATGGAGGTGCGATGCCATATTCTGGATTCTGTGGGCACCTGCATTCATGCACTTGCACACACACACACACACACACACACACACACACACACGTAAAAATAAAATAAAAATAATGGACCAGGTGTGATAGTGAACACCTTTAATCCCAGCATTCAGAGGCAGGTAGATTTCTGAATTCAAGTGTAGACTGTTCTACAGAGAGAATTCCAGACCAGGCAGGTCGACATAGTGAGACCATGTCTCAAATAAATAAAAATAATTTTAAATTAAGATAAATCCTGTCCTCCTTAGCTTTAAGAGAATCTCAATGAAGGTGTTACCCAGACTGCATTGGCCGGTAGGCATGTCTGTGGGGAATTGTCTCCACTGCTAATTAATGTAGCAGGGTATAAGCCCACTGTGGGCAGCACCATTCTCTGAGCTGGTCCTAGGCTGTACAAGAAGGTGAGTGAGCCAGCAAACAGAGCGGCCCCCCCACCCCACCCCAATCAGTTTCTGCTTCAAGCTACTGCTTTAGTTCCTAGTCTGACTTCCCACAATAATGGACTGTTGTGATGGCTAAAGTTATGTTTCAAGTTTACATTACTCTGCTTAAGAGATCTACAAAACAAAAATGCCCTAACATGTAAGCCTCACTTGCCCAAGGACAGATAACTTCCTGGAGTGCTGGGGGCTGTTCATGTAAGATAACAACAAGCTAGAGCTTCCCTTCTGTAAACAAGTTTGGTTGCCTCCACTGCAAAGGATGTGTTTGCTCACACCTAGGTGGGAAGTACACAGGCAGGAAGTACTTCAGGATGTCTGCTTTCCCCCAATAGGACGAAGGTAGGAAGTATGTGGCCTTGTGGGTTTTGCCTTTATAAGCCTCTGACTATGGACTATAAGCCATGGAATGGATGGGCCCAGTGTCCATGGTCCTGGCCAGTAATTAATAAAGCTTGTTTCATATTTGGCTCAAAAATTGTATTAGTGGTTAATTCTCACCTGGTGGGATTGACTGTTAGGTTTCAAACTTGGGACAAATGTCTGAGGTGCCTATTTAGCATATTAAAGCGGACAACAGCCACCTGATTCTCTTTGAAACCCTGGTCCCTTCCTGTTACAGGGCCCTCCTGGCTGCCATACCCCTCCCCCTCCCCTGAACTCCCCAGCCCGGGGAATGGGCTGCTTTTCCTATATAATACAGCCATTTTGGTTCTCTGCCCTTTTTGTACCTTGGGCTGCTGCACCTGGCTCCTTTCTCTGCCCTCTCCCTTCTCGTTCCCCTCCTCTCTCCCCACATGGCCCAGCTCATCTGGTCATGTCCACTCCGGACTCTCCCAGATGTCTCTGCCTACACTCTCCCTGCATCTGCAGTGAACTTCCCCTCCACCTTACCTAGGAGCGGTCATTTTTTCCCCCCTTTCCTTTCTGTTTCTTTTTTTATTTACCAGCCTACAGATTACTCAGCCTACAGTTGGGGTGAATTTCAGAACACCACCTGGAGCCATTGGAATCTGTTCTGTAGTGTTCTCACTAAACCTGGGAGCAACAAAAAACAAAAACAAAAGAAAGAGAATACTAACAGTTCCTGAGGGCCTGTTACACGCTAGGCACTTTATTGGCCACTGTCTCTATGAAGTTCCACATTTTTACATATGAGGAAACTGGAGGGTTAGAGGGTTTAAGTAACTTAAAATTTCCTCATTATAGAAGGTGGAAGTGGGATTCTTCTGACTGTCAAACCCTGGCTCTTTCCACAGCAAAGGATGACCAGCCATGCCTTCTGCAAGCCGTTAGCCACAAGGGGACCAGATGACTGGGATGGCTTAGAGCAATGCTGTCAACCTTGACCTGCAGCAGAATCCAGAATGCTCCCCTATCCCTATTACTCCCCCTTCCCCGAAAGTCTTTTATCCAGCAGGTCTACAATGGGAACAGGGATCTGCATTTACTCTCTTCCCTTTTCTTTCTGAGAGGGGGCAGTGTTTCATGACTTGCCAAGGCTGGCTTTGAACTTGAAGCACCACACCCAGCAGGGAGTTGCCTCTCTCTCTCTCTCTCTCTCTCTCTCTCTCTCTCTCTCTCTCTCTCTAGCTTTGGAGCCTTTCTTGGAACTCACTCTGTAGCTCAGGCTGCCCTTGAACTCACAGAGATCTACCTGCTTCTGCCTCCTGAGTGCTGGGATTAAAGGTGTGCACCACCACTGCCCAGCTGGGAGTTGACATTTTTGACAAAGAATCTGCTCTGGGGGCTCATAAAACCATGGCTTGTTTTGGTTTTGTTTTTTGGGAATTCTGTTTGGGTTTTTGTTATTGTTATTGTTGTTTTAATTATTTATTTGTATGGGTAGGTGGGTATGGAAGTTGAGGACAATTGGTGGGAATTGGTTCTCTCCTTCCACCATGTGGGTCCTGGGGATAGAACTCACTCAGGCTTGGCAGCAAATGTCCTTATGGAGCCATCCTAGCAGCCTGAAGCATGCTCTCTTGACATCTGGTTCCACAACAATATTTTGCCTTCACAGTATTTAACACAGATAGTCGTAATCAACCGTCTTCATCCCTGGCTCTCGGTATTTACAGATCTGATTACTCCCTAAAATCTAGCCGTGACTGCCAAGTCAATCCTCACGGTGCTCTTGCAGGCAGTCAGTGACAGTCACGGAGAAGTGACAAAACTGAGTCATCAGAACACAGTGGTGCACACGGGGGCCAGACAAAGCAACACTGTTCGTCCCACACTGGAGACAAGTGTCCCTTTATTTGTAACATACTTTGTCCTTTTTCCTTCTGGGTTTGCTTGATGGTTATGGGGTGTGTGTGTGTGTGTGTGTGTGTGTGTGTGTGTGTGTGTGTGTGTGTGTGTGATATTTTTGTTTGTTCATTTGTACTGAGGATTGAACCCAGGGCCTCATTCATAGTAAGCAACTACACTTCTACCCCTGAGCTAAGCCCAGCCCTCTTACATCTTTGAAATGATGCCCGGGGTGGGGGTATGGCTCAGTGGAGCTTTGGGAGTGTTACTGTTTTGGAAGGAGAGAATACATTCTAAGGAGGAACACCATGGCCCTCCCTTTGGCTATCAGATTATTGAGACAATTGGTCTCAAGAAGTTGGAATTTCCCCCAGGAGTTTCATGCCGAGGGAAGAGAAAGGCTGGAACCCTGGTGCAAGCCAGGAGATGTTGTCTCCCGAATCACACAGTTCTGACAACGTGTCAGACTTACCTTCAAGAGAGACTGGAGTTGAGTGAGCAATGGTGGGTCAGTGATGGGCAGGACGACATTTTGATCAGGATTGCTTAGTTATGTTTACCTCTTACCTAGTATTTGAACCTAAACCTCATGTCAGGACCCTTAAAGATGGACTTGGGGGCACTGGCCACTGAATCTCTCTGTTTGTTCCTCTTCCTGTAGGATGTAGCCATGTTGAAAAGTCTCCTTTTCACTGTTAATCTTTCTTTCTTTCTTTCTTTCTTTCTTTCTTTCTTTCTTTCTTTCTTCCTTTCTTTCTTTCTTTCTTTCTTTTTTTTTTGTTTGTTTTTTCGAGACAGGGTTTCTCTGTGTAGCTTTGGTGCCTGTCCTGGATCTTGCTCTGTAGACCAGACTGGCCTCAAAGTCACAGAGATCTGCCTGGCTCTGGCTACCGAGTGCTGGTATTAAAGGCATGCACCACCACTGCCCAGCTCACTGTTAATCTTTAACTGGCTTATTGAGTACATATGACTGAGCCCTTGGCTACCAGGACCCAAGGCTCAGACCCCAAAACTCAGTTAACAGAAGGCCCTTGATTCCATCCCTAGTAATTAAAAAAATAAAAAATAAAAAGATGTCTCTGAAGTGATATTTAACATTTTAATTTTATTTTTAAGTAATTTATTTATCTTCATTTATGTGTATATGTGTACCTGTGAAGCCTTAACTAATTATTCTTTATCAATAAAAAATTGGGAGTCAGATATTGTGGTAAGAACCTAAAAGATCAGAGAAGCAGGGGAGTGGCCACCAGTTGCCTCCTACCTCTTCCGTTCCTTCCTCCAAAAGGACCGTGATCCTCTCTCAGCCCCACCTTACTACTTCCTGTCTCCAATGTGTCTAGAGTCCTCCAAACCTCTATGGTTAATTTTGGTCAGCTAGTGGCTAGCTCTACCCTCTCCCTCCAAATAAGCTTTATTTATCAGAACACAATCAAAATATCACACAACATTCCCCTTTTGTCTAAATAAAAAGGGAAGATTTTACCTAACATAGTGAAACTATATATAAAAAGTATAATAACTATATACAAATATATATAAGCAATAATTACAGTAACAATGTCCAGTCCATTTACATTTGACAAATTTAGAGAAAATACTCTGTTATCTATCCTTCCTTGGTACCTAAATCACTTTTGATCCTAACTTACATTACCAACTCAAAATTTTCCTTTTATGTCTCTCAACCTTATACACTTTATAGCTCATTTGTGAGTTTCTTTTCTGAATTTGGTAACAAGGAAAACTATAGTCAGGTGGTAGTGGCGGCGGCGCACGCCTTTAATCTCAGCACTTGGGAGGCAGAGGCAGGCAGATCTTTGTGAGTTCGAGGCCAGCCTGGTCTACAGAGCGACATCCAGGAAAGGCGCAAAGCTACACTGAGAAACCCTGTCTTGAAAAAACAAACAACCAACCAACACCAAACCAAAACAAAACAAAAAAAAACCCAAACCTCTGGGGTTGGGGATTTAGCTCAGTGGCAGAGCACTTGCCTAGCAAGTGCAAGGCCCTGGGTTTGGTCTGCAGCTCAGACAAAAAAAAAGAAAGGAAAACTATAACTGTAACTGTCTAGTCTTCAACTCCATCAGAGACTTGAGAAGGATAGAATATTACCTGAGTAAACAGAAAGTATAGAGCAAACAATGTCCCAAACTCAGAAATGACAGAAACAGCTGGCTGCCTGGACAGTCATCCAAGGTTCCTCTGTAATGTTAGGGCATCCATCTTCGGCCTATAAGCCTACAATATCTGACAGACTTTTCTCTGAAGCAGGATTTTTGAAGGATTGTCCTGCCTTGTCTTGGCAAAGTTCAGCAGTCATTTCCTTTTGTGTTCTGCTTGTCCATTTTGGACAGCATACTGTCAGTAGTTGAGGCAAGGAAAGTTTCTTGCCTAGTGGTTAACTTCTGCCATGAAGAAAGTAAACTCCATGTGGAGTTTCTTCAATGTCCACCATCTTCTATGAAGTAGATTGGTGCTGCCAGGAGCAGACATGTCTCCTTGTCATAAAAAAAAAAAGAACCTTATGTTATGTTATTAAAACATCTTAAATGCCACATTCTATAGATCTCTGAAATGTCTGAAGACCACCTGTCTATCTAAAATATATTTCTTTTTTTTTTTTGATTTATTTATTTATTATGTATACAGTGTTCTGCATGCATGTGTCCTTGCAGGCCAGAAGAGGGCACCAGATCTCATTACGGGTGGTTGTGAGCCACCACGTGGTTGCTGGGAATTGAACTCAGGACCTTCGGAAGAGCAGTCAGTGCTCTTAACCACTGAGCCATCTCTCCAGCCCCCTAAAATACATTTCTGATTGACTTTGAAAACAAACCTAACCTGATAACAAGTTTGATTGTTATAGGTGACTACTAACCTGCATTTTTTTTATTACCTAAATAGTTTGTAATAATAACTTTCAAGGACTAGAAATTTACATTACATTGTTAAATGGGCTGTATAAGCTGCTAGCTGAGATGGTCCAGTCTCACAGACTACTCTAGCCAGGACTTCAGATAAGCCCTGCACTTTCCCATTACACAGAGACTGAGAACAAATAATAAAGTTAGTTCTCCCAGGACTTGACAATTATCCCTAATTTCTTTTCAGGGTCCCCTAAAGATGCTATATCCCCTAAAGATGGTATATAGCAGTATATACCATGAGCAAGAGTAGAAACGTATGTACAGTATGTGCTTATAAAAATAACCATAATTTGTTTCAATATACAAAAGTATCTTAAACAAGAGTAGAAACACCCACCTATAATCCCAGCACTTGGGAGGCAGATGTAAGTGGATCTCTGTGAATTCGAGGCCAGTCTTGTCTGCAAATCGAGTTCCACAACAGTTAGAGTTGCTATACAAAGAAACCTTGTCTTGCCGGGCGGTGGTGTTGCACGCCTTTAATCTCAGCACTCGGGAGGCAGAGGCAGGTGGATCTCTGTGAGTTCGAGGCCAGCCTGGGCTACCAAGTGAGCTCCAGGAAAGGCGCAAAGCTACACAGAGAAACCCTGTCTCGAAAAACCAAAAAAAAAAAAAAAAAAAGAAAAAGAAACCTTGTCTCAAAAAACCAAAATAAATAAACAAATAATAAATAAACAAAACCAGGTATTGTGGCAAATGCCTTTAATCCCCCCCAAAAGAGTAGAAACATATATACAGTATAAAAAAACTTCAAATTTGTATCAATATACAAAAACCCATACCAATGTAAAATATTTAAGACTAGTAGTTGCTTTTTTAGTTTAGAAGTAGATTCAATAATCTACCCTTTTAGCCTATCATTTCTATATCCCTTTTTTTTTCTTTCTTCAGAACAAGATCCCTGAATCTCCTTCGCTTCATTCTCTCCCTGACCATGACAATAACAACTTGTAACCAACCCCACTAAACAGTAACAAATATCCATAACCCACTGGATGATCAAAAACCATCCATCCCACCTGTTGGGAATGTAGGTGCCATATTCTTAAAATTACTTCCTGTTGTCTGGGGGTGAGAGCATCTTTAGGGGACCCTGAAAAGAAATTAGGGATAATTGTCAAGTCCTGGGAGAACTAACTTTATTATTTGTTCTCAGTCTCTGTGTAATGGGAAAGTGCAGGGCTTATCTGAAGTCCTGGCTAGAGTAGTCTGTGAGACTGGACCATCTCAGCTAGCAGCTTTGAAATTGTCCTGGCATTACTGCAATGCAAGTGGAATCATCATTGTGGGGACCCATCTTCCTTTCAGAGACTTCAAAGGTCACTGTTAGGCATGGTCATGGATCACTGCAGAAAACTTGAACATTTTAAATGTCATATGCAGCAGATCTCAAAGAGGTTAAAGAACCACAATTTGTTATGTATATCCAGAGTACAAAAACTTAATTCCTAGTTACCTGATAGAGACTCAAACATGAAATCATGTACAAGAAGCTAGATGAAACCTTTTTCTAGAATTAGTACTCTATATGACCATTGTTATCTTGACAAAAATTTAAATATATGTATATTAATTTTATAAATCTTGAGATATTTATACCTTAATACCTTAAGAAAAGTTTTAAAGAGTCAAAATAAAATCAAAGAATTATGAGATTAGTGGCAATAGAATAGTCCCTTAATTTTAGTTTTTCTTCTGTCCCATATCAGATGGCTTTTCTGACATGAGACAGAGACTTTGGATTTTTCATTAAGAAGCATACTTGGGTTTAAAGATGAGAGAGCCATGCTCCAACTCCAAAGCCAACTTTAATTTTTAATTGAATTGGGACTACAAAAAGACCATTTGCATTATGTATCTGTAGAGAACAGCAGAAACAAACATTTGGGAAGATTTATAAAATTTTATCCTGTTGGAAATGTGATATGCCAATAGGCCAATTTACTATTTTTCTTGGGACATTTTCTCTGGATGATTCGTTCTTTTTCTTCAGATGTCTCATTTTTTCAGTGGTCTTTAGATTTCTTTTGTTGGATGCCTTCATTCTCCTGGAAAGACAAAAACAAAACCCTGTCCCAACCCCAACTTTGGGGATTTTCCCTTTTGGCAAGTTAAATCTAATCAAATGAAAAGCATTTGTTAGTCTTATAAATTAATTTATATTGAATGGTCATGCTGTTTGACAAACTATTGCCTCTTCTAATCAAGAGGTCTCTCTTGTTTGAATCTAATATTTATCAATTTTGATGATATCCATAGTTTTTCTTCTCCTGTGGAAACAAAAGCAAAACCTCTTCCCCAATGTAGTACATATCCTGATTTCCATTCTGAGGTCAACACACCTTTAAAGTGTACAGGCTGTGTTGTGGGAATTCGTTCTGTTCAGTCAGTGGCTTTGGGGTACATGGCTTTGGGCTTTGTCTGCATATGTGACTCCTTAAGAGCTGAGAGAGAGGGGTCAAGTGCTTTCTTGGGTGGCGAGGATCAAGTCAGGTGGCATGGAGCAGCTTGTGGTTGATCCTTAGCTCCCTAGGGCAGAAAGGCAGGACTCAGAAACTGGATCAATGGCTCTGTCTTCCTTTTTCTGTATCAGTGAGTGTATTATCCCCATTTTATACTTTAATAAATTCTTGAGATCCTTTAACAGACCCTTGTGGGTTCCCACAATAAGGCTGATTTAATTCAGCAGGTTTTTTTTTCTATTATACAATGTCTCTCCGCAGCTGTCATTCCTTTCTCATCAGCATTTAGAAAATTTAAAGTTAATAAAGCATTGTGCAATCTATCTCTGGGGTCTTTATTACCCCTTTCTGTTTATTTAGCATATCTTTTAGAGTTTGATTAGATTTCTCTATAACTGCTTGCCCTGTAGGGTTGTGTGGTATACCTGTAATATGATTTATGTTGTAATATCCAAAAAACTATTCCATTTTATTAGAGACATATGCTGGAGCATTGCCAGTCTTAATTTGTACAGGTATTCCCACGATGGCTATAACTTCTAATAAATGTGTAATTATAGAATCAGCCTTTTCAGAACTCAAGGCAGTTGTCCATTGAAATCCTAAATAAGTATCAATAGTGTGGTGTACATATTTTAATTTTCCAAACTCTGCAAAATGAAACACATCTATTTGCCAAATTTCATTTCCTTGATTACCCTTTAAGTTACTTCCTGCAGATAGTTTGGTTATACAAAGAACAAGTAGGACACTTCCTTATAATTTCCTTGGCTTGTTGCTAAGTGATGGAAAAATCTTTCTTTAAACCCACTATTGACATGCCATATTTTTATGAAATTCTGAGGCTTCTAGAATTGGTAGGCTTCCTACCAATAGTTGATCAGTTTTATCATTACTTTGTGCTAGAGTGCCTGGTAGACCCATATGGGATCTGATATGTGTTATATATAAGGGATGATTTCTATTTCTGGTTATTTCTTTAACTGAATAAATAACAAAGTCAACTCTGAATCATCTGGAATAAATTCAGCAGTTTCAATATATAAAATAACTTTCTGCATATTGAAGGCCAGTAACTATATTAAGAGGCTCTGGAAAATCTAATAATACCATGGAAATAGCATATAATTCTGACTTTTGAATAGAATCATAAGATCTTTGTGCCACTTTAATTAAATTTCCTGATGTAAAACCTGCCTTTTCTGATTTGTTTGCATCAGTATAGAATGTAGGGGCTCCAGAAATAGGTGTTTCCCATACCATGTGAGGAGGAATCCAGTTAGTTCTCTTTATAAACTGAATTCACTTGCTTTGGGGATATTTGTTGCTAATTTCTCCCAAAAAAATTATTGAAAGCTCTTGCCAATGGTCATTTTCTGCCCATAATGAGGAAATTTCAGCATTAGTAAAAGGTACCACAATTTCTTCTGGGTCTATTCCTACTAATTGATGAAGTCTTAATTTTCCTTTCAGAATCAACTCAGAAAAGTTTTATACATTGATCTTTGATTTTTTTTACTCTGTTTGTGTGGTAAAAATAATATCCAAGCCAGGTGGTGATGGCACACACCTTTAATCCCAGCATGCAGGAAGCAGGGGCAGGTGGATCTCTGTGAGTTCGAGGCCAACCTGGTCTATAGAGTGATTCTAAAGCAGGCTCCAAAGCTACAGAGAAACCCTGTCTCAAAAAACCAAAACAAACAAGCAAACAAAATAATAATATCCATTCTAAGATATTATCTTCTCTCTGCATAAGAATTCCTATAGAAGAAGGCATAGAATGTAGTATAACCAGAATACAATCAAGCTCTAGATCCAAATGATCCACATGTGCATCCTATAATTTCTTTTCTACCAAAGCCAATTCTCTCTCAGCCTCAGTTGATAATTTTCTGGGACTATTTAAGTCCATGTCACCTTGTAAAATTTGAAATAAATTACTTAGTTCTTGAATTGTTAATCCAATTGTGGGCTGTAGCCAGTTAATGTCTCCCAGCAAATTTTGACAATCATTAAGAATTCATCTCAGTGAGTTCAAGACCAGGCTGCTCTACAAATCAAGTGCCAGGACTATTACACATAGAAACCCTCTCTCAAAAAAACAAAATAAATAAATAAATAATAAGAATTTGTAATTGATTTCTCCTGATTTGTACTTTCTGTGGTTGAACTTTTTGCAAACTTATTTTATATCCTAAGTAATTAATAGTCTCTCCTCTTTGTATTTTTTTAGGAGCAATTTGTATTCCCCAACAAAGCAAAATTTTCTTTACTTCTTCAAACATTTTCTCTAAAGTATCTACATTTGAGTCAGCTAGTAAAATATCATCCATATAATGGCAAATTATAGATTGAGGAAACTGTTTATGAATTATTTCCAATGGCTGTTGTACAAAACATTGGCACAGTGTAGGGCTGTTTAACATCCCTTCTGAGAGAGCTTCCCCTGATATCTTTTAATGGGTTGAGAATTATTATAAGTAGGCACCATGAAGGCAAAATTTTCTCTATCCTGTTCTTGAAAAGAAATAGTAAAAAAGCAATCTTTAAAATTGATCAATCACTATAATGGATCATCCTTTAGGAAATAGAGAAGGCAAGGGAATTACAGTCTTTAAAGAGCCTATTGACTGAATCACTTTATTAATAGCTCTTAGATCTGTTACCATTCTTCATTTTTCAGATTTCTTTTTAATAACAAACACAGAAGAATTCCAATGACTGGTCAATTGTTCTATATGTTGAACATTTAGCTGCTCCTGTACCAGCTGTATAAGGCATGTTATTTTTCTGATGTCAAAGGCCATTGTTTGTCATGGGTTTGTCAGTTAACCATTTTATTTATTATTATTATTATTATTATTATTATTATTATTATGGTTTTTTGAGACAGGGTTTCTCTGTGTAGCTCTGAGCCTTTCCTGGATCTCGCTCTGTAGACCAGGCTGGCCTCGAACTCACAAAGATCTGCCTGGCTCTGCCTCCCAGGTGCCGGGATTAAAGGCATGCGCCACCACTGCCTGGCAAGTTAACCATTTTAAAGGTAGGGCTTTTGAGCAAAGCAGTGGTGGCACACACCTTTAACTCCCAGCACTTGGGAAGCAGAGGCAGGTGGATCTCTGTGAGTTCAAGGCCAGCCTGGTCTACAAAGTGAGTTCCAGGACAGCCAAAACTGTAACACAGAGAAATTCTATATTGAAAAACTAAAATAAAAATAAAAATAGAGCTTTTGATACCTTTGAAAGATCAGTGCTGTTGTGCTCTGTTTATGTGCAACCCAAAAGGTTGGTGACTGTTCTTTATAATACCTTTTAATATTTTCCCCAGAAACATATATTAGTTTATGGTTTGTTTCTGAGATTGGAGGGATGTTAATCTGGGCATTCCATTGCTGTAACAAATCGAGTACCCATAAATTCATTGCTCTATTAGCCATATATGGCTTTAATTTTCCTCTTGTCCTTCTGGACCTATACACTAGACCCATCTTGTGCTTTGTTTTACCTGAAATAATGTTCCAGTCCCTAAAAGCTTAACGTTTACCTCCCGAAGAGGCCAATTTGGATACCCAGATTCTGGTGCAATTATTGTTACATCTGACCCTATGTCTACCAAACACTCAATTACAGTGCCATTTATTAATATTTTTAACTTTAGTCTTTGTTCATTTATAGTAGTTTCCCAAAATATTTGCTTTATGGTTTCTCCTAAAATTTTTATTTTATCTTCTAAAGATGTTCTATCATCCAGAGAAGTCTGGCTTTTTTATAATAAGCGTTAGGTCCCTTAATTGCTCTGGGTAGGAGTTTCACCTGCAATGACAGGGAATGGCTGAACCAAATTTAATATAGAAATGTAGGATATAGATATGATAGGATAAAAGGGTAGATTATTGAATCTACTTTTATTCGAGACAGGGTTTCTCTGTGTAGCTTTGCGCCTTTCCTGGAACTCACTTGGTAGCCCAGGCTGGCCTCAAACTCACAGAGATCCGCCTGCCTCTTCCTCCCAAATGCTGGGATTAAAGGCGTGCGCTGCTGCCGCCGCCGCCGCCGCCGCCGCCGCCCAGCTGAATCTACTTTTAAAGAGCAACAATGTGTTATATCGCTATGGATTTAATTTATTGATACAAATTTAAAGTTAATCTTGTTATACTGTACATATATTTCTACTCTTGTTTAAGGTATTATGTTTATGTCACTCATTTAAATTGTAATGGATAATTAATAAATACAGATTAATAATTAGTCTTCTATGATAGTCAAACTTATAGTCGTGTTAAGCTTTCTAGGTATACATAGATATAATTCAATTAGGTAGGTAATCTTCAAACACTTCAAAGACCTACAGAATACGGCATTTAAAATGTTTTAAAAACTTAGACTTTCTGGACAGTGAGACTCGTCTGCTCCTGGCAGCACCAATTTACTTCAAAAAGAAAGATGGGCGTTGAAGACACTCCATATGGAGTTTATCTTCTTCTTGGCAAAAATAGCCATTTGGGCAAGAAACTGTTCTTGCCTGGACTGCTTGACAAAACATTGTGTCGACTGGACATGCAGGACCCATAGGAAAGTGACCACTGAACTTTGCAAGGTGAGATGGTCCTTCAGTTTCCTGCTTCGCAAAAGAAATTGCCAGACATTCTAGAGGACACAGAGAAAAGTGACTGAGAGACTCTAGGCCTGTAGGCTGAAGATGGATGCCCCAACACTTTGGGTGACTGTCCAAGTAGCCGACTGTCTCTGTCATTCTAGATTATTGGAAATTGCTTACAATGCTCTTCCTGTTTACTTAGGTAATATTATATCCTTCTGAGGTCTTTGATGTAGTTGAAGACTAAATATAATTTTCCTTGGTTATGATAAAAGATAAATTAGATATGAAACTTTAGACTCACAAATATAGGATAGATAGAATATTTTCTTTAATTTGCCAAGTACAAATAGACTAGATATTATAACTGTAATTCTTGCTTGATTACTGTTTTGTTATATGTAATTTTACTATGTTAAAGTTAAACCCTTCCTTTCTGATTAGACAGAAAGGGGGAGATGCTGTGGGATGTTCTGTATGCTGTAAATGTATTGCTCTGATTGGTTGATAAATAAAATGCTGATTAGCCAGTAGTCAGGCAGGAAGTATAGGCAGGATAAACAGACAAGGAGAATTCTGTAAAGTGGAAGGCTGAGTCAGTAGACGCTAGCCCACTGTCCAGGGAACAGCATGTAATAGCACACAGATAAAGCAGCCACGGAACACGTGGTAACATATAGGTTAACAGAAATGGGCTGAGTTTAAATGTAAGAGCTAGTCAGTGGCAGGCCTGACTAGCCTAATGGCTAAGCAGTTTGAATTAATATAAGCTTCTGAATGATTATTTTATAAGCAGCTATGTGGTCCGTGGGGCTGGGCAGGACTAGAGAAAACTTCAGCTACACAATTTGACACGGGGGCCTGCAAGAGGTCTCCCAAGCCATTTCCTGATGGCAAAGGGTTACCTTGTCTGTCCCTTGTTGATCTATCAGCATTCACTGGTTCAGTGTTGGCCTTTACTGCACCTTCTGCATACTCCAGAAGGCAGGGACATCTGTTTGGATTATTCCTAGAAAAAACATTGTTTCTAGGAATGCCCTACCTACAATCCCTTTGTGAGTGACCTTGTTTGCCACAATTAAAACATCTGACATTTTGATTTTTTTTTTCAGGCCTCTGGAAATCACCTCTCCTACCCAAGCATCATCATCGTTATGAGATTCAATATTGAATGTATCTTGGATCTATTCCTCTATGGGTACTGATCTTGCTTTTAAAGGCCTAATTACCCTTTTGCATTGTGAATTAGCATTTTAAAAAGCCAAAGGTTCAATTATTTGTCTAGCTTCTAAATTTGATATCATATTATTTACAGCTGAAGTCAATCTTTGTAAAAAAAAAAAAAAATCAGTGAAGGTTTCTTTTGGGCCCTGTATAATTTTAGTAAATGATTCAGTTTTCTTTCCAACTTCTTCAATTCTGTCCCAATCATTCAAAGCTGCTGCATGGCATAGAGCCAGCATGTGGTCATCTTATAGAGACTATCTTTGTACATCAGTATAATCACCCTCTCCAAGAAGTTGGTCTTGGGAGATTTCAATACCTCTAGCCCTACTTCATTGTTCATTGGTCCTAGCCTCATCTTTCCACCAGGTCCTCCATTGTAATTGAGGACCAGGTTCCAATACAGCTATAACCATGTCTCTCCAGTCTTGTGGGACAATTCTGTTACTAGTTGTCCATGAATTTAACATCTGCCTCACAAAAGGTTAATCTTATATCTCCATAGGAATCCAGTGAGCTCTTCCATAGCCTTGGGGAAACCTGTCATTTGGTGGTTGTTACTGTATGGAGACTGGATAAATTAAGGTTTGTTTTTTGTTTGTTTGTTTTTGTTTTTGGTAACCTCGTGTTGTTCCTCTCTAATTTCATAATGTAATGGTGAGTTTGGTTCTCCTTTAAATTCCTCTGTCTGGGTCTGAATATCTCTATTATCTGTTTTAATAAGTTTTTCTAAGACTTGTAACTTATCAGTCAAATTTGCATTATTTTCTTTAGTAATTAGTTGTAGGGCTTGCATATTATCTGTAGTAACCTTTTTTATGGTCTGTATCTTATGAGTCAATTTCTCATATTTGGCACATTATCAAACCATTCTTTTAAGGATAAAATATGAATTACCAGACTGATAATTGTTATGACTAGCAATATTAATCCCAGCTAAGTTGTTTGTCTCCTCATTAATTTGTTCTATTTGCAAACCATACATTGTAGAATCATACAGAGACCTAACTCCCTCCATTATAATATTGTTCCCCATTTTTAACATGTGAAAAAAAAGCTGTTTTCTTTTCTTTCTTTCTTTTCTTTTCTTCATGAGATTGGGTTTCTCTGTGTAACAACCTTGCTTGTCTTGGAACTCACTCTGTAGACCAGGCTGACCTAGAACTCTGCCTCCCAAGTGCTGGGATTAAAGATATATACTACCACTGTCTGGCTTTTTTTTTTTAAAAAAAAATAATTTATTTTTATTTTATGTGAGTTAACATTTTGCCTGCATGTATGTCTGTGTGAGGATGTCAGATTTTGGAGTTATAGACAGTTGTTAGCTGCTATGTGGGTGCTGGGAATTGAACCCAAGTCTCTGGAAGAGCAGTAGGTGCTCTTAACCACTGAGCCATCTCTCCAGCCACCTGCCCCCCCCCCCCGCCTTTTTTTTTTAAAAAAACTAATTTCCCCCTTTAAGAATTCCCAGTTGTTGGCACTCAGGAGGCAGAGGCAGGTGGATCTTTGTGAGTTCGAGGCCAGCCTGGTCTACAGAGCAAGATCCAAGAAAGGTGCAAAGCTACACGCTGTCTCGAAAAACCACAAAAAAAAAAAAAAAAAAAAAAAAGAATTCTCAGTTGTCTGCTGAGGATAAGAGTGAAATGTGAGGGTGGCTGTTGCTGTGTAGCACTGTTGGGCAGAGAACACAGACAGTGCACAGCCTGGCTGAGGGTAGCTGCCGCTGTTCTCCTGTAGCAGTGAGCTGCGAGTGTGCGGCAGTTGCAACAATAGAAACCCGAGCAGATGTCAAGGTGGCTACCTAGTGTTGCAGCAGCCCAAGGAGGGGGTCTGAAGGAAGCCCACAACCCATGGGGAGAGGGAGCCAGCTGTCTGAAAATGGACAGGTGTGGCGGCAGCTGCCTGAAGGCAGAGCCAGCTGGTCAGAAGCAAATAACTCCAGAAGTATTGGAGCTCAGGTGAGTCTGGATTCGGGGCCTGTGGAGTTTGGGTGGCAGCAAGAGACTCTTTTTTAATATTTATTATGTATTTTGCAGACCAGAAGAGGGCACCAGATTTCATTACGGGTGGTTGTATGCCACCATGTGGTTGCTGGGAATTGAACTCAGGACCTCTGGAGGACCTTTGGAAGAACAGTTTGTGCTCTTAACCACTGAGCCATCTCTCCAGCCCGCAAGAGACTCTTGTAGAGAGACTGCAACAGGAAAATCCCAGACTCAATCAGACGGCTTGGAGAAAGAGAGGAAAAGCCAGCCAGTGGTGCAGTAGCTCCATCAAGTGTGGCTCTGGTGGCTGTCAAGCAAGGGGCAAGGGGCTCTCATGTGAATTCATGCCCCAGGTTGTGCACCTGGTAAAGCCTTAACCAATTATTCTTTATCAAGAAAAAAAAACCAGAAGTGAGATATCAGCGTAAGAGCCTGAAAGATCAGAGAAACAGGGGAACAGCCACCAGTTACCTCCTTCCTCTTCCATTCTTTCCTTCAAAAGGGCTGAGATCCTCTCTCAGCCCTGCATTACTACTTCCTGTCTCCTATCTGTCCACGGTCCTCCAAATCTCTATGGCTAACCCCTCCATCTGACTCTAAGCAAGCTTTATTTGTCAGAACACAATCAAAATATCACACAACATGTCTGCTTGTCTATATATGCAGATACTCTTGGAGGTCAGAAGAGGGCATAGGATTCACTGGAACTGGAGCTCCAAGCAGTTGTAAGCTACCATGTAGATGCTAGGAACTGAACCTCGGTCCTCTATAAGAGCAGCCAGTGTTCTCAACCACTGAGCCATCTCTTAAGCCCATGTCTAGCATCTTTAAAAGTAACAAGAATGTTATATGCCAAACAGAGAAAATATGTATTAAACAAACTTCATTTAGACATGAGTTATAGGGCCAGAAACCCATGTTAAAAAGTCAACAGCATATATTAAGTAAAATGTATTTAAATAGAAATGCATATAGCTAATTGATAAAAATGTTGTGGGCAGAGGCCCACAGAAACCTGTTTCCATAGTCACCGTAACCTTTTAAAACATAACTGCCATGAAAAATGAGATTCAGCCTTGTAGTGTTAGGATTCTGAGGGAGTAAGGTTCAGGGCAGGACAACAAGCATCAAAATAAAAGAGATGAGGAGGGTCAGGGAGATGGCTCCCTGGACAAAGACACATGCTGCCAAGCCTGATGATTGGCTCCAGTAAGTTGCTCTTTGATGTCCACATGCACAGGAACATGTGGCATGCATGCACCAAATGAGTGGCTAAATGTAAAAACATATAAAAAATTCAAACATAAAAGGGGAGACTTAAAACTGATAAATGTTAATGGTCATATATAGTGCAAAACATGTTATTTTTTTCAGCCAGCTCATTTGCCAGAGTATACAAGATTATTAGACACAGGAATTTGTTGAAATATCCTTGAAGATATTTATTTTCGTTTTAAATTTTAATTTAATTAAAAAATTACTGTATTTCATTTACTTGTGTATGTGTGGGAGTGTAATGAGTGTGCCATGGATGTATGTGGAGGACAGGGGACCCTAGTGGGAATCAGTTCTATCCTTCCACCATGTCAGTATTGGGTATTGATATTTTGTTTTTAAGATTTATTTATTTATTTATTATGTACACAGAAGAGGGCTCCAGATCTCATTACAGATGGTTGTGAGCCACCATGTGGGTGCTGGGAATTGAACTCAGGATCTCTGGAAGAACAGTCAGTGCTCTTAACTTCTGAGCCATCTCTCCAGCCCTCTGATATTTTGTTTTTAAACAATGAATCTTAGCAGGGCAGTGGTGGTGCATGCCTTCAATCCCAGCACTTGGGAGACAGAGGCAGGTGAATCTCTGTGAGTTTGAGGTCAGCCTGGTCTACAGAGGGAGTTCTAGGACAGCCAGGGCTACACAGAGAAACCCTGTCTCAAAAAACCAAAAAGCAAAACCCAAAACAAATAAACAAACCCCAAACAAAGCATGAGTTTTGAATACACAGCAGGTCTTTGGATTGTCCAGACTGAGGACTGGTTCCGAAAAGGTCTTTGACGGCTCTCCCCCATTCCTGCCAGCCACTGTTATCTTCCAGGACACCACTGTGGAAGAGAGCCAAGGAAGCAGGTTTGTGCACCCTGTCCTGTGGGGCTGTAATCTCCTTCCTCTTGCGGCACGTGCTCTGCCGTCAGCATCATTGTTGTGTATTGATCTTGTCTGGTTTTATGCTTAATCTGCTTCATGGCAACAGTCGAGTTTATTAATAGAAGCCACTATGTTTGCATTTGAAACAGGCCTACAAGGAGCTGCTAACAGCCGGTAAGTAGCAGGTTGGGCTTGAGCAGTGAGTAGAGGGAGGCTGTACACTCTGGGGCAGCTGGGAAGAGGGAGCAGGAGTAGGAATCCAATTTCTCGTATGAGTAAGATCCTCAATACTCAGAGCATTTAAAACCAACTCCCCAGCCACGTTCTCAAATTGTTTTTAATGGTTATAATGTTCTGTTGAGCTCTTATCCTTATTCTATTTTCACTACGGATTTCATTTCTCATCTTCTAGTGCTCCCCCCCCCCATGCTGGGCTCAAACTCAAAATGATTCTTCCACTTCCTAGGTGCTGGAGTACGGGTAGAGTGCCACCACACCTACATCCTTGCTCATTTCCATTGTTAGTTTTACCCATAGTTTTCAGAATGCTTCAACATCCTTGGGTTTCCCAAGGCTTCTCTGTGAATTCTGGAAGCCTTGCCTTTTAGTCAGAGACTTCATGAAACGGGGTGTATTTATCTTTACACTGGTTACCATGTGCGTGGTACTAGTCTAATTAATTCATCAGATTCTTGTAACAATCTTATGAGATTAGATGCTAGCATGTTCTGTATTTATAGCAGGAAATGGGAGTGCAGAAAAGTCAAGTGACCTGGCCAAGAGCATCAAGCTGGGAAGTAGCGGAACAGAGGGTTCAAATTCAGCAACCTGCGCCTAGGACCTCTGCTCCTGGCAGACATCATCACCTTCACACCAGTAGTGAGTGGTGCAGCTCAGACTGCCACATTGTGCCTGGAGTCCATGGTCCATGATCTGCATTGCCAACACTTGCATTAGCAGGATCTCACAGAAACTGGATCACAGGCTCACAGGACATGGTAATGCACCCCCCTAGACCTCCCTTCAGGCGTGAACTTGTGGCCCCAGCTGCTGGGAATATGATTGTTGTGTTTAGGGATAGTGTCAGCTACAGAGAGTCCCTTAGTCTGAAGTCCTGCCCTTCCTAAAACAAACTGCATGCTGGCCTTGAACTCACAGAGATCTGCCTGCCTCTGCCTCCCAAGTGCTGGGATTAAAGGCAAGTGCATCCCTAAACCAGGCTTATGTTTTTTTTATTTTTTTTTGTTTTGTTTTGCTTTTTCCAGACAGGGTTCTCTGTGTAGCGCTAGCTGTCCTGGAACTTGTTCTGTAGACCTTGAACTCAAAGATCCTCCTGCCTTGCTATGTAGACCATGCTAGCCCTGAACTCAAAGATCCTCCTGTTTCTGCCTCCCTAGTGCTGGGATTAAAGGTGTGCACCACCACCATCTGGTATATTGTTTTAATGATTAAGAGGACTGGGGAGACGACTCAGTTAAGTGCCACACAAGCCTGAGACTGAGTTCAGTTCCCACGCCCATATAAACAAAGCTGGGAACAGTGACATGTAGTAACCCCAGCATCAGGGGCAGGAGGCAGGAACAGCAAGATTCCTGGGCTTTGATGGCCGGTGAGCTCCAGGCTCATCAAGACACTCTGTCTTAAAAAAATAAAGTGGCCAGGCAGTGGTGTTTAATCCCGGCACTTTGGAGGCAGAAGCAGGCAGATCTCTGTGACTTTGAGGCCAGCCTGGGCTACAGAGCAAGTTCCAGGAAAGCCAGGGTTACACAGAGAAACAGTCTTGAAAAACCAAAACAAACACACAAATAAATAAAAATAAAAATAAAGTGGAAAGCAACTGAGAAAGACATCTGAGATTAACTTTTGCTCTACACACATGCATGCACACAGACACGCACACACCACACAGGGTGGCAATTTTTAGGGAGCCCCCTGGGGAACTGAACCTCATGCAGGCATAGCACACACTCTACCACTGAGCTCTATACTATGGTACATTTCATTAAATATGGATTTTATTATATGCAAAATTTCTCAAGATCTTTCAGAGTGCCTAAGAACAGCTCTCAAGCTTGTTTCTATATAGAGGATTCTCTGAGAATGGTTGTGGATCTGAGATCTGCAAGCCCGGGAACAAAAGAAGTCAGCCTTTCCTCCAAAATATTTGACCAGAGGTAGATTAAGCCTAGAAATTTTGGGGTTTTTTGAGACAAGTTTTCTCTGTGTAGCAGAACTTGCTCTGTAGACCAGGCTGGCCTCAAACTCAGAGATGTACCTGCCTCTGCCTCCCAAGTGCTGGGATTAAAGGTGTGTGTCACTCCAGGCTAAGAGGATGCTAAGTGGAGCAGTGCCTGTTGCCAGTGACGCTCTCAGGTGACTGTGGAGACAAGTACCGCTGTGGCTGGCAAAGGCATGGAGGCGGGGTAGGGATGGAGAAAGCGCTCGACTTTTTCACCAGCTGGAGCTGGTCATGCTCTGCTGCCTGAGGAAACGGGAAGGAAAAAGCATTTGTTGTGGCTCTAAAAGGATAATTACAAAAGCAGGTGCTAAGCAGGAAGAACCAGAAAAACACTTCTTGAACCCCTGTTCAGCAGTCGCAGAAAAATGCCTGGGCGGGCCCACTGAGTTTTAGAAGTACAGATGACGGCAGGCACAAGAGACGAGTGGTGATCTGAGGACTGGTGACCTAAGACAGAAGCTGAGGGGACACTGTGATAGGGGATCCAAATCTCTCCTGAATCCCAGGTGATGCTCTGGCCTTGGCTCAGACGCTGAAAGACAAGCCAAGTAAACAAGCCAAGAGGAAAGCTAAGCCTTGTAGGGGCTCAATTTCAGAGGAACCCCAGCCAACCGCCAACCTGAAACTACTTTTCTGAAAGCTATATCACGACGAGGCACTGTTACCCCATTTGATGCACAGGCGACTGCTTCCTGTCTCCCTTATAGATTCAGCTAACCCATCCCTATTTCCAGAGGCCCCTCAAATCTGTCTTACAAATTTAATACCTTAGAGTAGGTTGCCCTGGATGTTGCTGAAGGAGTCTATTTGAAATACAACCACTCTTGTCTTCTCTTAAAATTTTGATTCAGTATTCTTTTCTGGTTGTAGAAAAATGCATATATAAAATATATATTCTAATTATATATATATATATAGTTTACCATTTTACTCATTTTAGAACATACATTTAGTGGCATTAAGTACATTCAACATGTTACATAATCATTACCAATACCCTTTTTCATGACTCAGAATAAAAATTGGTGTCCATTAAACAGTAATATACTAGCCCTAGGTAACCTATAATTTCCTTTCTGCCTCTCTGAATTTGCCTTTTCTACCTCGGATAAGAAGAATTTGCCCTTTGTGTCTGACCTATTTTACTTAACATGGTTTCAAAATCCATCCATGCTGCAGCATGCATCAGAATTTATCCCTTTCTAAGGTTGGACAATATTCCATTGTATGCATATACCATATGCCACATTTTGTTTATTCATTCATGTATTGATAGACACTTGTATTGTTCCCAGCATTTGGCTATCATGAATAACGTTGCTATAAACATTAGTCTACAGATAATCTGTTTGAGCCTCTGACTTCAGTTCTTTGGAGTACACATAGGGGAATGAAATTGCTAGATCATATGACAACTCTGTTTACCATTTTGAGGAACTGCCAAACTCTTTTTCATAGCTGTATCATTTTACATCTCCACTAGCAATGCACACAGGCTCCAGTTTCTCCGTCTTTGCTAACATTTGAGTTTGTTTATTTGTTTTGGTAATTGTTATCCTAATAGCTCTGAAGTAGTATCTGGTGTTTTAAATTTTTAATTATTTTTTTAAATTATTTTTAATGTGTCTGAATGTTTTGCCTGCATGTATATATGTACACTACATGTTGCCTGGTGCCTGTGGAAGTCAGAGGAGGGCTTCAGTTCCCCTGGAACTGGAGTTATGGATGGCTGAGAGCTACCATGTGGGTGCTTGGAATGGAACCCAGGTCCTCTGCAAGATCAACAAACACTTTTAACTGCTGAGGCATCTCTCCAGCCCCTTTTCAATTTTTTAAAAGATGTTTTAAGTTTTACTTTTATATGCATTTGTGTTTGCTTGCATGTATGTATTGCAAAAGTTAGAAGAGGGCATTAGACGCACTGGTGCTGCAGTTATTGATGGTTGGAGGCCACCATGTGGGTGCTGGGAATTGAACGTGGGCCCCGCTGCAAGAGCAGCAAGTGCTCTTAACCAACGATCCTTCTCTCCAGTACCCCAATATGTTTTTTAATGTGTGCATATTGGTGTGTGTGTGTGTGTGTGTGTGTGTGTGTGTGTGTGTGTGTGTGCAAGCCGGGACACCCTAAGGTGTTATCACGAATGACATCTGTGTGGTTTTGGTGCCTGTCCTGGATCTTTGTCTTTTGATATCATATACATACTGAGTCAAGGTTTCTCCGTGTAGCTCTGGCCATTGTGGAACTTGCTTTGTAGACCAGACTAGCTTTGAACTCACAGAGATCTGCCTGCCTCTGCCTCCCGAGTGCCGTCTTTACCACCCAGCATTTTTTGTTTTTTTGAGACAAGAGCTCACTCACACTGTAGCCCAGGTCGGGCTGGAATTCACTATCAGCTCAGGCTGGTTTTGAACTTACAGCAACCATCCTGCTTTAGCCTCTCCTGTGTTACTATCTTTTAGGCAAAGTCTAGCTAACTTGGCCAGACTGTCCTAGAAATTCCTGTGTAGTCCAGGCTGACCTCAAACCCTACATTCTTCTGTCTCAGCTCCCAGAGAGCTAGGCTAAGAGGCAAATGCCCACATCATAGAATACTTTTTTAAGACAGTAGTATTCTCGCTATGTAGCCCAGGCTGGCCCTGAACTCAGAGATCCACCTGTCTCTGCCTCCCAAGTGCTGGGATTAAAGGTATGCGCCACCATATCCAGCCATTTTATGTGGATTTAATTTCTTTTCTTTTCTTTTTTCTTGTTATACAGAGGATAGAAGCCAAGCTCTCATACATACAAGTACTCAGCCTCTGTTTTAACTTTTTTGTTTTGTTTTGTTTTGTTTTGTTTTTTTGTATTCGTTTTTTGAGTTTCTCTGTGTAGCCCTGTCTGTCCTGGAGCTTGCTCTGTAGAACAGGCTGGCCTTGAACTCACAGAGACCTGTTTTAACCCTGAAAGTGTGTTAGTTGCTTTTAAGGATTGCTGTTCCAGACAGACAAACTCTAACAGTACTCTGCTTCACTGGCTTCTTCGGTCAGACCCACAGCTCTCCATGCAGCCGCCCACTTTCTCCCGCTGTCTTTTCTGAGGAAGGGAGGAAACCTGAGTACAACAGGTGGGTAATCTGAGTTCAGGAGCAGATCATTCGTCTCCTAGCCAGTGATTGAGGTTGACAAGTGGATTCTCTTTGGTGCAGGATAACCTCCGTCTAGACCCAAGGCATTAGATGGGGAATGTTAGGATTCTGGTCGTCTCATATTTACTGGTAACAAAGGAACTTCCTTTTGCTTTGCTCTTTGTCTTTCTCTTTCTCTGGGTCTCAGAGTCTTATGTTTTCAGTTTGTTTGTTTGGTTGGTTGGTTTTTCCAGACAAGGTTTCTCAGTGTAACAACAGCTCTGGCTGGCCTTGAACTCACAGAGATCCGCCTGCCTCTGTCTCCTGAGTGCTGGAACTAAAGGCGTGAACCATACCACCTGGCAAACCTTACGTATTCTAAGGATATACTCACTAGAGTTACACCCTCGGCCCCAGACTTGCCTGTCTTGAAGCACACTGTATTGAATGCTCTATTCATCAGTTTGTCTGATTACATAGTGTAGACTTAGGGCAGACATCCTAGGAGATCAACTCACTATCTTCCTGCCTCAGTTTCCTAACTGCTGGAATTGTGAACAATTTTTTTTCATTGTCTTCCAAAGATATACTTGACTCTTCCTCTACTGAACAAATAAAACCAAAGGGAAAGACCCGCTGTTCTACAGTATAGTGTTCTGTTCTAATTACCATGTTTTTGGAACTTCCTACACGAGCACACCATGTTTGCATATTTTCTACTCCCCCTCAACTCCTCCTGTGTCCTTCCAACCACCCCCTCGTGAATTTGTGACTTCATATAGACATGCATGTACTGAGTTCAATCAGTGTTACCCTTAATTTGAATGTGTTTGGGTCTGACCACACCTTTAGCATTGGGGTCTCAACCCTGAAAAAATCAAAACAACTGGTTATCCCCCCAAACCCCCACCCCCGCTTCAGCAACTGTTGACTCCCTCCAGCCCTTTGTTTTAGTTGGGCCCTGTGACACTCATTGCTGTCTGAGGGCTAGTTTGTTTTGTTTCTTCTTCTTCTTCTTCTTCTTCTTCTTCTTCTTCTTCTTCTTCTTCTTCTTCTTCTTCTCCTCCTCCTCCTCCTCCTCCTCCTCCTCCTCCTCCTCCTCCTCCTCCTCTTCCTCCTCCTTCCTTTTAGGGAGCTACTGATAAAGCATGCTGCAGCTATTCCCCAAGAGGATAAAAGGAATCACACTCTGTGAGAACACAGAAACCCAGGACACAGCACAGTTAAGAAAATGTGTGTTGGGACATAACATTCTTCAGGTATCTAAAGCTAGATTAAATGTCTTCTGTGTTGCTTTAAAGGACTGAAGAGTGCAAGTCACGCCGAGACGGCTTTCAACCTAATGTTAGTAAAATCTGGCTAATGATTCAAGTTGCAATCGACGATCGTGTAAGTCTGTGATCTCCTTTCTACAAAAAAAAAAAAAAAAGTGTTTGGGGTTGGTGAGACAGCTCAGTGAGTGAAGGTCTTTGTCACTAAACGTGATGACCTGAGTTCCTTCCCCCAGACCCTCCTAGTGGAGCTGCTGTCCTCTGACCCCACACTTGGACCTGTGCCCGGAGGAGTGCAGGGCCGCGCACAAAATAAATACATGTCATCATAGAAAAAGAAATGTTTAGGTAGAAGCACAGGTGAGTGGCACAAAGGGCCATTTCCCGGTTAGATGGCAAGATGAAGAAGGTCCCTTTCAACGCCCAGTCTGTCATTCCCTGAGGGGATATTACAAGGAAGAGCCAAAAAACAGGTGGGAAATGTCCACCCCCTGCAGTGTCACGTGCGTGCAGTTTGGGGACTTGGGAAGTGTTTTCTTGAACTGACTTCTTAGACATACAATTGATGTGTCCGAGGTTTCACACAAAGATTCCACGTTGTGAGCTCACACACCGGTGTTTGTGCCTCTTGGCTTTGCCACCAACGGTGGCAGATGGCTCTTTCCTCCTCAGCATTACCAACACTGACTGCAACTATTTTTCCAACAAGTGAAAAGCGATATTCCATTGTCATTTTACTTTACAGTTCTTTTATTAGTCCTGAAGTCAAATGCCTCGTCACAGACATCAGTACAGTGGGGTTAGGCTGAGTGCAAACTATGTTGTATGCCAAAATATTTTAAAATTTATGTCATCTGGCTTTACTTTTTATCCTTTTCTGACATAACTTTAAAATAAAATTTTAAAAAATCTTTCTGACCAGGCAGTGGTGGCACAAGCCTTTAATCCCAACACTTGGAAAGCAGAGGCAGGTGGATCTCTGTGAGTTTGAAGCCAGCCTGGTCTACAGAGTGAGTTCCAGGACAGCCAGAACTGTTACACAGAGAAACCCTGTCTCCGGTGATATTTTATTTGTACTGAAATGTGATTTTATTTGTATGTTAATAAATAAAGTTGCCTTGGGGTCAGAGCTAATAGCAAGCCATAGCAGAAGCCGGGCGGTGGTGGCACACACCTTTAATCCCCATCACATGACAGGAAGATCTCTGTGTGTTCAAGGATACAGCCAGCATGGAGACACACACCTTTAATCTCAATACCAACCACAGAAGACCCGGAGGTCTGTAAAAACAGGCAGTGATAAGGAAGTCATGTGGTTGGGTTTACAACCAATGGGAAGGCAGAACAGAAAGTCAATAAAAAGACAGACACACAGGAAGTAGGTCCTTGCTGAGGGGAAGGACAGCAGCGGCAGTGAAGGGTAAGAAAGGGTTTTTAGTTTCAGCTCTTAGCTACTGCTCTGACCTCTTGGGCTTTCGAATCTGCATTTGGCTCTGTGTTTCTATTTTAATAAGACGGTTACATCTACACCTGTCTCGGAAAATAAAAACAAACAAGAATCCTTTTGTGTGTGGGTATTTTGCCTGTGTGCATGACTGTGTACCACATGATTGCCTGGTGCCCACAAATGCCAGAGGAGGGTGTGAGATCTTCTGGAAATGGAGTTACAGATGGTTGTGAGCTGCCAGGTGGATGCTAGGAATTGAACCCAGGTCCTCTGGAAGAGCAGCCATTGCTCCTAACCTCTCAGATATTTCTTCAGCCCCTTGACATAAATTTTAGTAAATTTGTGCCAATTAAATCCATCACTTGCTTTATGATTCCTACTTTTAGGGTTCGTATAGACATCACAGACTTTTCAGCTGATCACACCTGCCATTTTAGCCGGTTTCAGATTCTTCAAGCCATATGTAAAAATCAGCCTTTGTCATGGAAATCTTTTCCAGATTAATTCACTTCTGCTTCTTGCAAGACTCCCAGGGCTACAGGCAGCAATTCAAAACATGCGTTCTCCCAAAAGGCTAATTACAAGACAGTGTTTCTGCTGTTTGCCAATGACTTGGTGTGTAACCAGGTTATTCTAGTTGAGAAGGCTTTCTGATGACAGAGAAAATATTTGAATAATAGGTAAATAACAGCACACTCATTTCTCATGAAGGGCCTTTTAAAATGCTTTCTCTAAGTCAGATATGGTAGGCTACAACTGTAATGCCAATACTTAGCGGAGGCAGGAGGATTATTGCAAGTTTGAGGCCAGCCTGGACTACATAGTAAGTTCAAGGCTAGTCTAGGGCACATAAAATGTTGACTCAAAAAACCCAAGTATTTCATGCAACAAATTTATCCTGCAGATTATTCTTTTTTTTTTTTTTAATCTGAAAGTTCAAATTGAACTGGGCAGTCAATATTTTATCTGACATGTGACAGGTGGCTACCGTATAGATATAAAGGTATGGGGTATCTTATTTCTTGCAAAGCTTTCAAAAGTTACAGATGCCTGTAAAAATCTAAATCAATGAGGAAAAAATGATTATGATTTCATTTCTACAAAAAAAATCACCTGATGTCTGAAAGAAGACTATTAGCTGTCCAGTCCAGGACTACTAAACCTATGCAATTCAAGTCAACACTTGTTTCCTGGATGCCTTGACCATCAGAACAAACAAATATTTGGCTGTGCTTACTGGTGTAGACCTGTGTCCACTTTAGCTGGTGCCTTTGTTGAACAAGGTGTTGATATTTGAAGACCATCCCTAGCTGTGGGGGAAATAAGACAGAGTAAGTCTTGAGAGCCTCCACACCAGGAATTCAAAACCGGATGGAGAGAAGTCAGATACCTCATTTCATGTTGCTTTGTTTAATTAATTAATTAATTAGTTGGTACTAAGGATTGGAGCTAGGGCCTGATAGAAGTCAACACATGTTCTACTACTGAGCTCCATCCCTTTGAAAAAGGAGCAAAGTAAAAAGGTTTTTGCTATGTATATGTTTTTGCTATAGTCTAAGAGATATACATACACACACACAGACACACACACATATATTGCTGTGAAATAATGTATTACATTTTAAAATATAATACACACATCTGTGAAATAATGTAAGTGGTTAGCCATCGAGGGAATCAGTGCTGGGGAGGGTACCGGGATGATTATGCTTGGGACTTTCATTTGCTGAGGTATGAGAAAGTCATCTTCACAGTTTTTCTTCCAAGAACTTGACAGACTACAAATACTTTAGGCCCGTGTGGAATTAAATCAAGATGGGTAGTATTTGTGCTTGTGTAACACAAGGAAAATTTCCCTGCTGTCTGCAAAGAGAACTGATTTTTCCACCACCAACTACAAACTGGCCTCCCTTCTGAGGGTTATATAGCCCTTACTTTGCCCTCAGTACTGGAACGAAAGTGCCGATTACAATGCATTCATTCTTTCCTAAGTCTCTGTTCCCAGATGGGGGTCTCTCATCTGCTTCCCTTTATTACTTCCTAGAAATCAACAAACCAAAATGTTCCCTTGATTTTGAGCTTTGACTGCGACTAATAGCTGACCAGCAGTTTGTACTGAAGAATTCTTGAAGCTGTAATGCTGGCTGCCAGTGAGTTCCAGTGTAATTAGTGATTTAGCAAAAGAGTCAAGAGGTTTTACCCATCCCTGGTGGCAGCCAGCATCAAAGAGGTCCAGGATATAAAGGTGTATGCCTGCCCTCATTCGGGGCAACTTTGCACCACCTTCCAGAAGCTCAGCACATGTTTCTATTCCAACAGCACAGCAGGTGAATGAATCCCTCTGCCAGTTCTGCCTCCTTTATTCCTCATGGTAGTAACTATTCTGAACTCTTCATTAAAAAACCCAGAAACTGATGGACGTGCTGCTGCTGGTGGTGGTGGTGGTGCTGGTGGTTGCCTTTAATCCCAGAATTTGGGAGGTAGAGGCAGGTAGATCTCTGAGTTCAGTGCCAGCCTAGTCTGTAGAGCTAGTTCCAGGATAGCCAGGACTACATAATAGAGAGACCCTATCTCAAAAACAAACACAAACAAACCAACAAACAAATATCCCCCCCCCCAAAAAAAAGAACCAAAACTTACAGATCAAAAACCTAAGAACCAATAAGCCTTGCATATACATCAGCTTACGGGTCTCTTCCTGGGGAAGCTTACCAAAGACATACATTGTTGAAATATCTCTTAAGTAATCTTTCAGGGCTGGGTGGTGGTGGTGCAAGCCTTTAATCCCAGCACTTGGGAGACAGAAGCAGGTGGACCTCTGAGTTCGAGGCCAGCCTGGTCTACAAAGTGAGTTCCAGGACAGCAAGGACTAGACAGAGAAACCCTTACTTTTTTTAAATTAATTTTTTTAATTACACTCATGATATTAATTACATTTGTGGTATTCATTGATTACATTCCCACTATTCATTCAATAACCATATTTATGATATTTATTAATTACATTAATTGTATTGATTTATTACATTCATGATATTATGTCCTGATACTATTGTCCATTTGTGGGGCTTTTCCATCATACAAAACAAAGATCCTGTACTTAGGAAATCATTGCTCTATACTCCTTTCTGTCTCTATGAATTTGTATATTTTGTATATTGTAGCTGGAGGGCTTCTCTCCAGGTTCCACCAAGTCCTGCAGTCCCACAATCCACGTATAAAATAATCACTCAGATGCTTATTTACTTATAAACTGAATGGCCGTGACAGGCTTCTTGCTAACTGTTCTTATATCTTAAATTAACCCATTTCTATAAATCTATACCTTGCCACGTGGCTGGTGGCTTACCGGCGTCTTTACATGCTGCTTGTCCTGGCGGTGGCTGCAGTGTCTCTCCCTCCTTCTTCCTGTTTCCCCAATTCTCCTCTCTCCTTGTCCCGCCTATACTTCCTGTCTGGTCACTGGCCATCAGTGTTTTATTTATATAGAGCGATATCCACAGCAGTATATTTCATGTAATACAATTCTATAGTATTTGTCCTTTTTTGAAATGTAAAAACATTTTATGTACAGCTGCAGGAGAAATAATACACAGATAGCTTGAACATAAAAACAGGTTATAATCCAAAAGTCCAGGGTTATTTGAAATTGGAAAATACTTTCTCCATAGAAAATAGTAAAAATGATAACATTTCCCAATAAGCCCTTTCAAGCCAAATAATAGCTGAATTATACATATAAATATTGATTAGATTCTGGGATACAGAAGAAACCTATCTTCATCTGTTCAGAGAGCTATGTTTTACTTAAGTTATGTAAGTGAAGTCCCGATTCATCTTCCCCTTCACTGTTTGATTTATGGCAGACATTTTTCTATAGGCTAATTCATAATCTAAAAAGATTTTAGCCTCCCCTCCTGAAAGTAAAGCCAGCATTTTCTTTCATCAGCTTGATATGTTACAAATTCTTATCCTAATAGTGAAATGTTTCATTAAAGCTTGCCCAGTGACTGGGCAAAACCAAAACTTATTATAAGCCACAGTCATCCTAGGGTCCCCCCTACTAGGGAAACCCTGTCTTAAAAAACAAACAAACAAACAAACAAAAAAATGATCTTTCAGATTTTTAGGACAAATTTCAAGGTTTGTCGAGGCTGTCTTTTTCTACTGCTTAGGAGAAATAGGGGCTTGCTTGCCCCCTCTCCAGACAGATGTGCAAATATTACAGAGGCAGGAGATCCAGTGGTTCTGGAATGAGAAAGGAAATTTCCTGTGTCGGTTGCATTAAGTGGGATGACCAGACTGGCAGGTGCCTGTAATTAATCTTCCTTTTCCTCTGTGGAATGCAGACCCAGGGAGATCTGCAGATCTTCAGATGCCCTTGAGCTGACCCAACCCTGGCAAACAAAGTAGTCACTATTACAGTGGAGGGGTCCTCCTGTGAACGATTTTCCCCTCTGTAGGAAACGCCACTTCCTCCCTCTTCCTTCCTCTAAGCTTCTCATTTATCCTCCTGACTAGATACTCCTGCTGCTGAAAGCTGCTCTTAGGCATCTTGGGAGTGGACTTGACACCTCTGATTCACAATAACTTAACCCTGTGGAATCTGACTAATATTTCTCAGCTGTCATTCATTCATCTTGCCTCATGGCTTTGTTACTTCAGCTTAGTTACAAAATGGGAACAAGGGAAATTCCCACTCCTACTGGGATGGAAGTTCCTGTATATATCAGACACTGTTCTGTACTTCACATTAGCTTATTAAATTGCACATTAGCTGAAGGTATGTAACACCTGCTCTTTTTCTGTCTGAACACATGTAACACCAGGGTTCAATCAAAGAGTTACGTTATTTACTTGTTTATTGAATTTGTACGTGTGCGTTCTTGCTGTACTGGGGATCTGATACAAGGCCTTATGCACTGATCTACGTTCTCAGTCCATAATTTAGTTCTTTGATATGTATAGCCTCCTCTTTTACAGAAGTTAAACTCAGCTTAGTCTACTTGGGTTTGTGAAGCAGTGGCTTTGGTTAATTCTAATGTTGCCAGTGTTAGTATTGGTAGAGTTTTGTTTTAGTAATGCCCAGATTGATTTGATTCCTAAATCCTTTACAGTCTTAGCTACCTTAATACTATGTGTGGGTCAGAAGGAGTTTCTGAAATTGGCATGGTCTATAAACAGCTACTCGACAGCCTTTTGTTGCATTGATTAATTGATTCACAAATTAATTAAGGGTCTTTAGTGCCTGTAATGTACAGAAAGCATTACTGGAGGATGCTAGGGCCCAGTGGTTAGGACACAAACTCTAAGGGCAGATTAGCTGGGCCTGAATTCAGGCTCCTGTCTTAGACAACACCTTAGTTTTGATTTTATTTCATTTCATGTTTTGCCTGCAAGTATGTTTGTGCACCACTTGCACACTTGGTGCTCACAGATGTCAGAAAAGTGCATCTGATGCCCTGGAGCTGGAGTTACAGACAGTTGTGAGCCACCATGTGGGTGTGGGAATCAAAGGGGTCTACCAGAAGAGTAATATGTGCTCTTAACTGCTGAGCCATCTTTCCATATTAATCTTTTTATTCCTCAGGGTCTTGCTCATAAAGTGAATATTAAAAGGCTTACCTCCTGAGTAGTTGTGAGGTTCAAATAGGCTTCATTTTTTTCATTCAAAAAAATTTTTTATTCATTTTACATACCAACCACAGATCCCCCTCTCATCCCTCTTCCTGCTCCTTCTTCTTTCCCCGCAAGCCCCCCATCCCCTCCTCCAAAAGGGTATGGCCTCCCATGAGGGGACAGCAAAGCCTGGTACATTCAGTTGAGGCAGGACCAAGCCCTTCCCCCCTGCATCAATGGTGAGCAAGGTGTCCATCCACAGGTAATGGGCTCCAGAAAGTCAGCTCATGCACCAGGGATGGATCCTGATCACACTGCCAGGGGCCCCTCAAACAGACCTAGCTACACAACTGTAGGCTTCATTTTATAAAGAGCTTGACACACAAGTGACTGCAAGATCAATGGTAGATGTTATTTTACAGAACAAAGTGACTGAAGAATATAGACATGCATCTAAATAAAAGCAATACACTTTAGATGGTGACCTAAGACGCAGAAGTAACAGTAATGTATAATGAAATTTGGGGGGGGGGGAGAAAAGATTATTTCTAGGTAAAGAGGTCAGAGAGGTTTCTCGAATGAAATAACATTCCAGTTGATATCTGTACTGTCCACATTAAACCTGGAAATAGTAAGCTGTTGTAAACCAGTTAACAGGAGCCAGAGTTTGAAATAAGGCCAGAGTTGCAAATGACAGAAATAAAACAAAACTTTCTCATGGGAAATTCAAGGAACATGGAAAAGGAGACACAAAAGAGAGAGACTCTCCACAGTATCTTTTTGCCCACAATCCAAGAAGCTACTCTATGACCAAAGTGACATATAAGGTCAGGTAGGTGTATGTGTTTAGCTTATTTCAGCCACTGTGTAAGTAAGCAAAAGCTGCCGCTGACTTTCATTGCTGGTAAGTTATCAATGGCAAGAGACTGTGTAAACATAACATATGCTTGGATGGGAAATAGAAAGAAGCATAAATCAAGAAATTGAACAAGAATAGGAGGCAACACAAAATATAAGAAGAAAATATTTGCATTCTTAAGTACCTAAATGGCAATGTGTCAAATGTCCATATTTAGTGCATTCACTGTATGCTGAACTCTTTCAGATACCTCTAGTCCCTTGTTTTGTATGGATGGAAGAGAACTTGATAATTGAAATGCCAGAAAAAGGAAAAGTACTGTTAGGAATTATAGTCATGGGTAACAGAAAATTATCAGGTTACTTGGGTGGGTAAGCATCCTAAAGAGAAATGAGCAAATAAGTGTAGTAAATAGCCACACTACTGTACAAGCTCTAAGTCTAACCAACACACAGTGATTATACTCAAAAGTATATCTGTTTTCACAGTAAAGCTAAGTAGGAAAAGCTGTCATGTGGATAAGTGTGGCTTTACAGTCAATGGTTATTAAATTATTTACAATGACTTTTTGAAATGACATGTTGACAGGTCATATTATAGTTAAGGAAGTTGTGCCTATTGCCATGCGACCAAAGTTTCAGGGTTTAGTAAATAAGAATAAGCAACAAAGATAGACAAAACACTTTCATAACTACCCATACAGAATACCCTAATTTCTTTTTATATAGGCAAAAAATAAACATTGCTATTTACTGGTCTTCTAGTTCACCACTCTATAATTAGTTTCTTTGTGTTATAAACAAACTTTTCTCTGGTAAAGCAACAATTGAGAAAAGTATAATCAGCAGCCTCGAGAAGTAACACAAAAATGCGCTTCCCAGTCATTTCTTCACTTGCTGACTTTAGGTTTGTGACTGGAGATAAACCATTAATTACCTTTACCAAAATAGACTTACCATTCATATATGGAAATAATGATTTTCTTAAACAGTAGAGCACTAATACTTCAGTATACTCGCTGTCCCTACTGCATTTGTATTTTAAAGTGTTCGCAATCTGCCATCTTTATGAAATCTAACAACCATTGGTTTCAAACAAACTCTAAAGATTAAAGTGTAGCTTTCGGTAAGGAAAAGAAAAAAGGGAAAGTGCTGGTTTCTTTTTAAACGTCTCTGGTAAGTTAATATTAATCATATAGCAAGACTTCTCTAAGCGGAGTTTATCCAGATACAGCGAGTTAACGAACTTTCTAGCTGCTTCCAAACTACTGCTCCTCTCACTGGGGTGGGTCTTGGACGAAGAATGCGGGCTTCAGAGCTCGCTCCAGTCCCGGGCTGAGGCTGCAGCGTATCCACGCTCGGGTGCGGTTGCGTACGTTTAAGCGCTTCCCGCTCTCACCGGTTGGGTTAAGACTTGTAACTGCCATCTGGCTCGTAAATTTGTCTTCGTGCTCTGTCTGGTGCCCCCTGGTGCTCATCTCAACTATAATCTTAGGTAGTAGCAAAGGTGGTCCAGGAAGCACTAAGGCTATTTTGAAGAAAAGAATTCCATTACTGTAAACTGTACGGATCTAGGTTTCCCGATTGGTATAAATCACATATGTACACATAGGCAAGTCTAGTAAAGAAAGGGCTGTTTTACTAAGCCGTCGAGGGACGGAAAAACAAAACAAAAGGTAAATAAATTTTACCCAACTATAGAGGCGGAAAGTCAATTATGCCCTCTTAAGTTGGTAATCAAAGATCAAAGATGTAGACTATGTTCGAACCCGACTTCCTCCCATGCTTGTCACCAGCCTCCCCCCTCCCCCCAGTTAAGTTTCTGGCAAAGCAAAGAGGGTTCGCGCTAATCCTCGGTTTTATTTAGTAGGCAGCCCATCTTCGCAGCCAAAGTGCTTGTTTGGGAACTGGAGCCGAGCATGTGGTCTTAAGTTGTTGTGGAGGGGAGAAGGACGAAATATACGTGTCTTCCCTAACCCATTTAATCAATAGTGATCTTTTATGTACTCTTCACAAAGTTTCCCGGGAGTCTTCGATCTCAGGCTCTGGTTATCCAGCTTTGCCTTCCTCTCCACTCCCACACCCCTAGTCACTCAACACCGAGGAGGCTCTCCATTAAAGGCGAACAACAGATCATTTTTCATTGCATGGCAGCTCTATGAGCTATTTAAGCAGAACATGACGGAAGCCTCTCGTTCTCTCCCCATTTCTTTTTTTTCCTTTCCTTTCTTCTCTTCTTTTGCAATTGATTCCTAAATAATGATTTTGGTAGGGAGCACTGACTTTGGAACTGAGCGACCCACGATGACGCTCCCATCAGGCTTTCAGGAGGGGCGGTTTTCAAAAAAGGAACTACAATTCCCAGGAGGCACTAGGCTAGAGCACTCGCAGGGCATCACGGAAGTAGTAGGAGCCTTCCTTCCCGGTCCCTTTCACGGTTTCCATTCTGAAACTACAAATCCCATGGTGCCTCGAGACCGGCACGCCTGCGCGAGAGCCCCCGAGAGCGATGTGGGCGGGGCCGCCCCGGGCAGCGGGGGGCGGGGTCCAAGCGGGCTGTGTGGAGGCTTCAGACATCGGCGCCATTTAAAGCGGAGAGTTTTCCCGGGCGGACGCGCTTCTTCTGCTCGGCCATTCCGCCCTCCCTTCTTCGCTGACAGAAGGCGCCTAGCGGGGTGACTGCTCTCTTCTCTCCCTATCCCCCTCCTCCCAGTTCCTTCGGTCTTCTCTCCTCCTGGCCAGAGAAGTAGCGGAGCCCGGGCCCCGCGGTGAGCGGCCCTCCCCTCCCCACAGTTCCCTCCCTCCTCTGCCGCCGGCGCCGGCCAGAGAGGGGAAGAGGGTTCGCCAGGCCCGGGGCGGGCGGGGAGGCCTCGGGGACGGGGGGGGCCGCTCCTCAGTCTTCGAGGTTCCGAGGCTTCGGCCCTCGGCGCCTGGTGATGGACGCCCTGTGAGACGGGTCCCCCCCCTCGCTGGGGCGCGTGCTGCCCGAGGCGGCGGCCGCCGAGTGACCGGGAACCCGGGCCGCGGCCCTCCTTTCCCCTGCGCGGCCCCTCCCACTCCTGTGCCCCGGGCTGCCACCGCCCGGCGTCGGGGCTCGTCCCTCGCGCTCTCTGCCTCCGCCCTCAGGGCCTATCCCGCCGTGCTCGGCGGGCGGCGGCGGCGGCGGCGGGAGCTGAGCCGTCTTGGCTTTGGTCGCATCCGCTCGCCCGGGAGCCAGCCCCGCGCCCTGCCCCTCATGACTGCGGCGCTCCTGCTGCCCCAGCCCTCCCGGCCAGCGCTCGCTGCAGGATGGATGCGGACTGTGCGGCGCTAACCCCCGTGGCTCCGCTCCTGCCTCGCCCGCCGACGAGCCCGCCCCGTGAGCCGCAGCAGCCTCGGTGCCAGCAGCAGCAGCAGCAGCAGCCGCAGCCGCCGCAGCAGCAGCAGCCGGACCCCGAGTCCCGCGTCGCCCTCGGGCCGTCTTGTCAGTGCTGAGTGGGAGTCGTCCGGTGGCTCCGAGCCCGCCGTAGGAGCGCTGCCCAGCACTTCTTGGGGGGGCTCTTCCGGGCCTGCCTGTCCCCCTTTTCTCGTTCACGAACCCGAGCCCGCACTCTTCCAACCATGTCTGACGGCGCCGCCGAGAAGCAGAGCGGCACTCCGGGCTTCCTTTCGCCTCCGGCGCCCGTCCCCAAGAATGGCTCAAGCTCCGATTCCTCCGTGGGCGAGAAGTTGGGGGCCACGGTCGCCGACTCCGGCATTGGCAGAACCGAGGAATACCGGCGCCGCCGTCACACTATGGACAAGGACAGCCGTGGGGCGGCCGCCACCACCACCCCGACGGAGCACCGCTTCTTCCGCCGGAGCGTCATCTGCGACTCCAATGCCACCGCGTTGGAGCTGCCGGGCCTCCCCCTGTCTGTCCCCCAACCGAGTGTGCCCGCCGCCGCGGTGCCTCCGAGTGCTCCACCCGAGCCTCACCGAGAGGAAACTTTGACCGCCGCCGTCGCTTCCCAGGTGTCTCAGCAGCCCTCAGCTGCTGCCGCCCCTGGGGAACAAGCCGTTGTAGGCTCGGCCACCACGACCGTCCCCAGCAGTACCAGCAAAGACCGCCCGGTGTCCCAGCCCAGCCTCGTGGGGGGCAAAGAGGAGCCACCGCCGTCCCTAGGTGGAAGTGGCAGCGGCGGCGGCGGCGGCAGCGCTAAAGAGCAGCAGGAGGAACGGAACATCCAGCAACAGGATGATATCGAAGAGCTGGAGACCAAGGCCGTGGGCATGTCCAATGACGGTCGCTTTCTCAAATTTGACATCGAAATCGGCAGAGGGTCCTTTAAGACGGTCTACAAAGGTCTGGACACCGAAACCACTGTGGAAGTCGCCTGGTGTGAATTGCAGGTAATGTCCCATCTCCTTTCATATTCGCTCAAATTTGGCTCGGTTAAGCCCGTTTATCGAGTTCATTCTTTACTTGTAATTCTCTGAATCTGAGTGGTAGAGGGAGGCCAGCTTCCGAAGAGGTTGAAATTGGGAGATTGTGGAGCTTGTAGTTAGGTGTTTGGAAAAGATAGGAACTATTGGTGTTAGGAGAGATTGCTACGAGGCATGAGGTGAAAGTCATTTAAGTACAAACTTGTATATTTAATGTCTGGCAGGGAACGTGGAATTACTGGAGAAGGGTTTCTCCCTCCCACCCTCTTGAACTGGGGATTGAACCCCGGGCCTGGGCAAGTGCTTTCCCACTGAGCTATATATATCCTCAGCCTTTGGGGAAATTTTTTTGCTTTAAGTAAATATCAAACCTTTTTTTTCCCTTGTGCACTTCAGTCTCATCGGAGTCTTTGCAATAATGAACTGCCTTGTGTGTTTCCAACTCCGAGATCAGGTTGGTAGATAAGAACTCTGTGCCTTAAGATACAGCTTACTTGATAGCAGTATAGGCATTTAGTAAATAATAAAACAGAAATGCTTTCCAGGTGTGGCAGGACAGGCATGTAAGTCCCAACTGCTCCAGAGGCTGAGGCAGCGAGGCAGGAGAGTCTCAAGTTCAAGGCATAGTGAGACACTTTTTTTTTTTTTTTTTTTTTTTTTTTTTTGGTTTTTTGAGACAGGGCTTCTCTGGAGTTTTGGTGCCTGTCCTGGATCTCGTTCTGTAGACCAGGCTGGCCTCGAACTCACAGAGATCCACCTGGAGTGCTGAGATTAAAGGCGTGTGCCACCACCGCCCAGCATGAGACATTCTTAAAAACATTAAAACAACAACCCAGTCCCTGACCCCCAGTTCTCTTGTCTCCTTCCATTTTAAGTGCTTTGGGACTAGGAAGGTACGGTATGCACCCACCTACAGATGCTCAAGCCATTGTGGCTCCTGTGATCCAACACTGCTCATTAGAGTGGCTGTCTTGATCCTCTTCAGTCAATAGTAAATAGTAAAAGTCCATGCAAAATTGTAGAAGTGCTTTGAAAGTTGTGTAATTACCATCATTGTTGTAATCTTGTTAAAAAAGATTTTTGTGACAGTGTCCTAAAATATAGTCCAGACTGACCTGAAAATTTTGTTCCCTCTTGTCTTAGCCTCCAGAGTACTAGGGTTACAAGTTTGTGCCACAATGCCAGGGATATAAAAGATTTTAAACCAAACTTTCCCTAATCTCAAAGGGAAGTTTTCACTTTATAAATAAAGTGCAGCTATATTCTAGGCTTAAATAGATTAGTTTGGACACTAATTTACTAATTGCTTGATTTACAGCAATAATAACGAATATTAGAAAGCGCCTATGTAAATATCAGTTTGTTAGCCCTTGTTCTTACCAGAAAATGAACATGTGTTAACAGTGGAAGCAGAATTTCAGCTATATTATAGATGAAAGTGTCACTATTAATTTCTTGCCAAGAAAATGGACCAAACCAAAATAGTTGAAAAGTAAAACTGAAATAATCTCAGAACTTCATTTACCCAAGAACTAGTAAATAAGTGACTTGGTTTTTAAATGACCCAAGGCCATCTGAAATGTGAAAGGAATAATGTCTGGGGAATTTGTTTCTAAATATCTAGTGAGGGTGAGAGAATGTAGCAGTCATCCACCTTCAACAATTACCAGCACATGATTGTTTCGTGCAAGGTAGTTAATCAAGCTTTCCTCTCTACTTCCCTATATGCTTTAAATTTCCTCTAATGGAAATAAATGGTTGTTTTTTTGTTTGTTTGTTTTTCTTTTTCTCACCCCCCCCCCCATAGGGTTTCTCTGTATAGCCCTGGCTGTCCTTCGACTGTCAAGCTCTGTAGACCAGGCTGGCTTCGAACTCACAGAGATCCACCTGCCTCTGCCTCCTAAGTGCTGGGATTAAAGGAGTTCACCATTACCACCCAGCTATTTGTTTTAAAAATAAATTTGTCAAATATGGCTGGTCAATCATACTCAATAATTTAGATGTAATTGATTTACAGGAAGACACTTCTTTTTTGTGCCAAGGATCTATTGTTACTGATCCTGGAATTTAATTCTATTACAGTTTCTTTTATGAATGTGTGCTTCTACTTTTTAATTGCTACTATTATTCATTCATTCATTCATTCATTCATTCATTCACTCATTCATTCATTCATTCATTTATTTATTTATTTGAGACAGCCCAGGCTAACTTGAATCTATTCTGTAGATCAGTCTGGCAACCAATTTAAAGCTTCCTAAGTGCTGGGATTATGGGTATTATTAGCCACCATGTCTGGTCCTTCCCAACCACCCATTTTAAAGTACTGGATTTATTAAGTATTGAGAATTTTATGGGTTAACTTTGTTAGTTTCAGTTATTCACTTACAAAATATGTATGTATGAATGTATGTTTGTATATTTTTGTTGTTCTGGGGATTGAAATCAGGACCTTTTTTTTTGTTTTTTGAAACAGGGTTTATCTGTGTAACAGCCTTAACTTTAGCTGTCCTAGAACTCTGTAGACCAGGCTGGCTTTGAACTCACAGAGATCCTCCTATCTCGCCACCACTGCCGGTGAACTCAGGACCTTTTGCATGCTAGGCAAACTCTATAACATAGCACTTAGCAGCACTTAGTTATTTCACATTTAAAAGGACTTTTCAGACTGTGGTTGGTTGGTTTTCCCTTTGTCGTTAAGGACTGATAGTTTATTGTCTTGGAACTAATAATACATTGTAAAAAGCTCAATTTGTCTTGTGTCACAACAATAACTTTAAAGCTCCTCAGCTTTTCTCAGAATATATTAAATTTTTGGACTTAGTTCTATATGTAGATGTGGGTGTGATCAAACTAAGGAGAAATCTTACCTTGACTATTATTTTTAATCCAATTCACCATTTGGGAGCAGAACCAACTGGATCCTAGCTTATAGAATAAAGTCCTGGTTTTCAGAACTTTCATGCCTTTTAACCAAGCTTCTGAAAAATTTTCAATTTTGATTTAAAGAAATCCCTTCCAAAATAAAAATAAGCAAATCTTCTACTATAAAAACACTTTATAGTAGTAGTCAGGCAGTAGTTTTGTTTCTTTCTTTTTTTTTTTTTCTTTTGATTTTTTGAGACAGGGTTTCTCTGTAGCTTTGGAGCCCTCCTGGAACTCTAGACCTGGCTGGTCTCAAACTCACAGAGATCCACCTGCCTCTGCCTCCTGAGTGCTGGGATTAAAAGTGTGCACCACCACTACCCTGCTCATTTTGTTTTTGATCAAAGTATTAGTAGGTCAATGTTTTGAACTTTTATTTTTGGGTCCAAATTAAAGGACAATCCTAAGGGTAATAAGTAAAGGGTTGGAAAGAAAAAAATACCTCTTTTTTTATATTGAAGGTATGTTTCCTCCACTCCCTCATTACTAGCATTTGAACCTACCACTGAAATATATCTCCAACCTGAACATATACTTGAATATAGTTTTGTTTTTGCAAGACAGGAATAGTATTGTATTCCATTAAGTTAAAAATCTGAGTGGTTTTTATTTGTTTTGAGACAAGGTTTTATTGTGTTGCCCAGGATAGCTTTGAACTCCTGCTTTTACCTTCCTAGCACTGTGATTATAGGCATGTACCACCATGTCTGACTTTAAAAGTCTTAAGTATGTTAAAACTAGAAGAATGACCCTGGGAAATGGCTCATCAGGTAAATGCACCTGCCACTAAGCCTGATGTCTTTAGTTCAATCCCTAGCACCTACACTGTGGAAGGAGAAAGCCAACTTGTGAAAGTTGTACTCTGACCCCTGCATTCTTGCTGTGGCATGTGTATAACTACACACATACATGAATAAATACATGCAAAATTGGATGAAATCTTAGGCTGTCTTTTCCATCTACTTGTTTGTTAAATAAGGACCTGAAATCATAGGCAGTAAATAACTTAGCTTAGGTTAAAAAAAGAACAAAAATTAAAATGGTTAGGATCCAGTAACTTGTGAGGTATTAAAAGCAATTACAAGTTGGGCCTGGTAGCACAGGCCTATTATTTCAGCTACTCAAGGAGGCTGAAACAGTAAGATCACAGTTTCAAAGCCTATCTAGGCTACAGAGTAAGATTTAGGACAGCCTGGATAGCTTATCTCAAAGAGGGCTGGGGAATGTAGTTCAGTGATAGAGTACACTTGTGCACAAAGTTCTGGGTTCAGTCCTCAGTATCACAAAAGTTAAAGGAAACAGCAGCTGTGATTACCTGCATAAAACTTGCATAAGATCAAGCCAGCCAAAATTCTGGCATAGATCTGCTCTTCAGTCTCTATCCCTTCCTAAGGAGTTTTTGGCAGTTGGTAGCTTATCTAGGAGTGAAAATCATTCTTCTTTCATGATGTTCCCACTAGTAGGTTTCTCATGCTCCAGTGGATGGTCCCAAACCCATGCAACAACAAATTGGAGGTTATTTTTAAAGAGTCATAAAGTTGAGGGGGATGTGTTGGGAGATATATAAAGGGACTTGGAGGGCAGAAGAAATGGGAGTGGATATGATCATATTTGATTGTGTATACATGTATAACATTCTAAAAAATAAAGATGAATTATAAATTTAAAAAAAGAAAAGTATTTTTAAAAAAGTGCTGCATTTGTACTCCCAGTAGATTGCTGGCTGTCAGATTTCTTTTTTTTTCCCCTCTGTGTAATTTTGGTGCCTGTCCTGGAACTCACTCCGTAGACCAGGCTGGCCTCCAACTCACAGAGATCCACCTGCCTCTGCCTCCCCAACTGCTGGAGTGCTGGGATTAAAGGCGTGCAACACCACCGCCAGGCCCGGCTATCAGATTTAAAGTCCTCTAACAATGGCAAATTATATTTACTTCATATGGGTATATAGACTTTGAGTCACAGGTAATGTTTTGATACTACAGTCTTAAGTAATAACTGAGAACTCTTTTATCTGCCCCACCTCTGGTTTTTCGAGACAGGGTTTCTCTGTGTAACAGCCCTGGCTGTCCTGTAACTAACTCTGTAGATCAGGCTGGCCTCGAACTCAAAGATCCACCCACCTCTGCTTTTCAAATGCTGGGATTAAAAGTGTGTGCCACCATGCCTCCTGGCTCCTAAGTGTACAATATAAATGTTTCAGGATTAGCAATACTGCAGAAATGGAATGTGGTTCTGTGACTCAAACCATAATTTATTCCTTTGCCAGTTTTAAAGTAACCCACAGAACTGAATACCCTCATTTGATTTATTTATTTATTTATTATTTATTTATTTATTATTTATTTATTTATTTTGAAATAAGGACTTTGTACCCCAGGCTGACCTATAACTCACTATGTATGTGACCTAGGCTGGTATCGGATCCCATTTCAGCCTTCTAAGTGATAGGATTACAGGTATGAGCCCCCACATCCAGATCATCTTTACTTTATAGTATAAAGGCAGCTGCTATACACATTTTAAGAATGATTGGTGACTTTGAAACAATACTTTGTCTCTTTTAAACAGAATGGAATAAGAAAAAATGTGATTTTGGTTTGGTAAACTTGAATTTAAGATGTATGTTAGCTTGGTGTGGTGGTGCAAATCTGCAACCCTAGCAACAGTCATTTAGCAGAGCCAAGATTTGAATGCAGGCAATCCAGTTTTTAGGAGACTGAAACAGGATGGTCTCCTACAAGTTCAGGATCAGCTTGGGCTACAGAATGATAGATACACTATTCTAAACAAAACAAAGCAACAAACCCTGAAATATATATGTATTGCTGTAGGAGGTAACTGTTGTTGAGAATTATATTTTGTTGACTTTAAAAAAATGTTCTTTTTCACAGTCTTAAGAATTTAAATGCTGTCTGGGTATAGTGGTGCATACCTTTAATCCCAGCACTTGGGAGGCAGAGGCAGGCAGTCTTCTGTCAGTCGAGGCCAACTTGGTCTGCAGAGAGAGTTCCAGGACAGCCAGAGCAGTTATAAGAAACCCTCTTTTGAAAAACAAAAGTAGGTCAAAGCTTGGTCATGAATATTAACTGTGATTAAGTAGTGTTGTATTTATGTTGTTGTTTTGAGGTTATCTATGAACTTAACTTGTTTACACTTAATTTTGAAGAGTCATGTGGCAAATCTTTTATTCTTTTTTTTCCCCTTCCTTTCCTTTCGAGACAGGGTTTCTCTGTAGTTTTGGTGCTTGTCCTGGATCTCACTCCGTAGACCAGGCTGGCCTCCAACTCACAGAGATTCACCTGGCTCTGACTCCCGAGTGCTGGGATTAAAGGTGTGCGTCACTGCTGCCAGTCTACTCTTCTATTCTTAAGAGTTGAATGTGATGCTAGTGCTTTCACATTCCTTAGCTTCACATGGCCTTTGCCCCTAACATTTTGATATAACCTGTCAGTTTCCTAAATGCCAGCTTTGCTGGACTCCTTGTTTCTAGAATCTGCTGAGACCTTTGTTGTATCCCCCTTACATATACTGGGAAGTATTTCTCTTTAGATTCCATATATAATTCTTAAAATATTTAATCATATTTACTTGAAGTTATTTACATGCTTTTGTTTATTTCACTGGTCTTTGAAAAGTTCACTATGGCATACTAGCACACTATGTAACATAGAGAACCAAGGCAGAATACTTTTATTTTACATTAACTGCTTTAGAGTAAAGGATGTAATCTGTATTACTGATTTATTAGCAATGTGTCTTAACTGATTTAGGATTGGTGAGGATCAATTGAAATAGTATGTGAAGGTACTTTGAAAAATAGGAAGTATATTATAAAACAAAAAGTACTTTAAGTACTGTTTGAAGGCTATTAATGGTTAATTCTTATACATCAAGTATGCCTATCAAAAGTGTAATCCTCTTAATCCAAATAAAAGTATTCTTGTTTGTTTCTTTGTTTTGTACTGCTGAGTGTCAGCTTCTTACAGATGTTTCTATTTTTTGGTCATCTTATACTTTGGATGTCTACAGGTCTTTTGTAATCAAACACAGACCAGTGTGTTAAATAATGAGAGATGAAACTAGTGAATCAGACCACTGATGCACACATCTATTTACAGATTAAAAAGATTGCTTAGGATAACAAATTTGTAGTGGATTTAAGGAGTGAATGAAAGGATGTAGAGACAGTAACTGTTGTCCATTTATTTTATTTTGCAAGGTTGAATGAACAGGATGAAGAATAACTGGTTAAGTAGAAGACATAAATAAGAAAGAGACAGACTAATGAACGATCAAAATGTCTTTAAAAGTTGAAGCATTGAGCTGGAGAGATTGCTCAGTGGTTAAGCACACATACTCTTTCAGAGGATCAGATTTCAATTTCTAGCACCCACATCAGGTGGCTCCAGCTCCAGGGGTATCAGATACCCCTGACCTCAGTGGACATCTGCACTCATGTTCACACAAAGACACATATAATTTAAAATAATGAAAATAAATAAATACATTGAAGCATTGAGGGCTGTGAGATGTCTCAGCAGGTAACACTAAGCCTGTTGACCTGAGTTTGATCCCAGGGACCCACATAGTAGAAGGAGAAAACAGAATCCTGAAAGTTGTTCCCTGTATATGTATAGGAGCATGTGTGCTACTGTGCATCTATGGTCTTCAGAGGGCAGCTTTCAGGACAGTTGTTTCCTTCCATTATGGGTCCCAGGGATGGAACTCTGGCAGTTGTTTTTACCCACAGAGGCATCTCACCAGCCCAAACCAGCAAGATTTTCAATAAAGTTCCATTACACAAAAATTTCTGAATTATTATTGTTTCTCGAGAATGCTCTTGTTTTTTATTTTTAAACAAAAAGTTTAAACACTACATATGTATATGTAGTACTTTTTTTTTTTTATGGAAAATGTTTATTTTTGCTTATGGTTACAGAGGCGTGAGTCCATTATGGCCGGGAAGCATGGCAGCAGGCAGCAGGCATGGCTGCAGGAACAGGAAATGAGGGCTCACATCTCTTACCACAAGCATATGTAGTACTTTCTTCAGGCTTTATATTTAAGTAGTATTTGCAAAGTGAATTTTTTATAATTAATTACTGGGGAAGGGTAATTAAAAATTACTGACGCTTGCTTAACCCTACTGTATAAAATATTTGTAATTTCACAGCTACACCACAGGGCAGATAGTATAGCTTTTTGAGTTTTATATTTGAGGAAACAAATTGAGGTTTAATAACTTGTTTAAGATCATCAGCATGCTCAGGGTTTGGTGGCACCAGGGAGGCAGAGACAAGTGGATCTCTGTGAGTTCCAGGCTGCATAGTAAGACCTTATTAACACAACATCCACCCCCCCCACCCCACCCCCCACCCCCGGCCTCCCCTGTGAGACTTTATCTTAGTTCTTGTTCTTTCTACTAGTAAGTACTTTCTGGAAGAAATGAGTTAGAGTTTAGTGTACTTCTAAGTCTTGTTCCATTTAGCAGTTATTTATAATGTCACACATTATACTTCTTCCTTAAACAAATCTCCACTTAAATGGCCTTTTAGGCAATATACATATATAGATTCTAGAATGTTTGTTGTATTGATTTAATGTGCTTATAGATTTTTAGATATTATAGATATTGGTTATTGCAATATTACTTCTGTCAGGATTAAGTATTTAAGGAGAAATATTTCTTATAGTCACTGTGAGATTATTATTGTGGAAACAGGATGTTGCTTTACTTCTAATAGCTTTGTGTAACTAAAGTTTTGCCCTCAAAGTAGAAAGATTTTTGTCATTAAGAGGGTTTCTCTGTATAACATCCCTAGCTGTCCTTGAACTCACCATGTAGACCCACTTGGCCTTGAACTTAGAAGTCCGCCCACCTCTGCTTCTGAGGGCTGGGATCAAAGGTATTTGTTTGCTTTAAAACAATAGCTCCCTATATAGTTCAAGCTAGCCTATAACTGATAATTCTGCCTTGCCCTCCTCAGTGCTAGAATTATGGGTGTGTAGTACCTGGCCTTAATATTTTTATTAATGGTTGCTTCTGATGTTCTCTGTACTAGGCAGTGGAAATGCTAATTTTTTTTAGAATAGACTTTAGTGTTTTAAAGATGAATAGGTATGAGTAAACTCCAGCTTTAGCATTTTGGGTTTGTATTACTTGAGTCTTTCTTGCTTCTAGGTTTGGTTGTGTTTTCAGTACGTGATGCTGAATTATTAATGTGATATTTTTAGGTTTTGGGAGCTTCTTTTTTGGTTTTATAGTCTAGGGCATTTGGTTTTATCAACATTTTTAAATTTGTAGAAGGGACTGGTTAATTTTTGGTGGCTAACATTGGTGTTCAAGGATTGTGGATTGTTGGTTAAGAGTTCTTTTTTTCTATGTTCTTTCAAAGGTAACCCATATCTATTAATGCTCCATGGAATAATGGAGTTATAACCTGCAAGATAATTTCACCACTTTGTTATCAGTTGGTATGTTACTTGGGTACCTACCAGCCTACGTGCATGAGTACAATGTAGTTGGAAGTTTTCCTGTGTCCTGGCCAGCTGGTGGTCGGAACAGATCTCTCCCACTTGCATCCCCCAAGTAAACACACAGAGGCTTATATTAATTACAACTGCTTGGTCATTAGCTTAGGCTTATTACTGACTAGCTCTTACACTTAACACTTAACCCATAATTCTTATCTATGTTTAGCCACGTGGCTTGGTACCTTTTCTCAGTTCTGCCTTGTCATCTTGCTTCCTCTGTGTCTGGCTGGGACTCCTGACTCAGCCTTCCTCTTCCCAGAATTCTCTTCATCTGCCTATACCTCCTGCCTGGCTACTGGCCAATCAGCATTTTATTTATCAACCTATCAGAGCAACACATTCATAGCATACAGAACAACATCCCACAACAGTACAATACACATTGGATTTGGAAAATTTAAGACAAAAAGAAAGTTACACTAATAGTTAAATAATAAAGACAACATTACAGGTTAAAATAATAATATTTGGCTATATTGGTTAAATATACATTATTATTGACTTCATTTATGTTAATTTTATTTACATTTTTCAGCATTTAAATTTTAAGTTTCAGTTAGCTTCATTCTGTTTCTATTGGCTATCACAAACTTACCCTTTTAAAATGCTATATAAGAACTGATGTTGCAGTACCAGGCACATGTGTGGTACATATATATACATCCAGGAAAACATACACATAAAAATAAATAAATCTTTAAAAACTGTATTTACTTTTGTGGCTATGTTATGTATACTTTCACAGTGACAGTTGTGGTTATTGTCTCACGTATGTTATGAACTAGTATTTATTGAGTTAAGATATTACTTAATATGAAGTAAATGGCATATCAAACAATACACTACTAAAACATAATTCTTAACATCATTTTTCTTTAAACTTCTGTTATGGTGAGTTGTGGCTTCAATAGAAGCTTCTTGATGGGATATAATGTGAAAATATATTAAATTGAAGTGTGCACGCAAAAGACTTGTTCTTGAATTTAAAGAAAAGGATGAAAACCATGGTTTACATATTCTAATTTAAATGTTTATTTTTGTGTATGGTGTTCATGAATGATACTATGCATGTGCCATAATTTGAGTGTGGAGGTTGGAGAATATTAACCTGGGTATCTGTCCTTACCTTCCACCTTGTTTGAGGCAGGATCTCTTTTGTTTGCCACTGTGCTACCTACTTCAGGCCAGCTGGCCTACAGCTTTTCAGGGGGATTCTGTCTGCACCCCTAAGTTTGGTCTATGAGTGATGGAATATTTGCCCTTTTTAAAAAATGTGTTCCAAGGACCCAAACTCAGGTCTTGAAGCTTGCACAACTGTCTTCCCAGCTCATTCTCATTTAATACTTGTGACATGTAAGCAGTCAATGTTATTTTAGAGAAAACTGAAATTAAATAATTTACCAAGACTACAACTAGCAAATAGGATTGGAAGATGAGCCCAGATCTTTTTTGTTACCTTCTTTCTATTCTCATTTTAAAGGCTGAGCATCCTCTTAACTTTATAGTAATTGCCTTGTTAGTGGACATTAAAATAGTTCAATTTGTTTGTGGACTAAAGATTAAAATTATTTTTTCAGTGTTCAGTTTTGGTGTTATTTTAAATATATGAAGTTGAAATTAGGTTTCAGTGTGTTCTTAGTTTGTATGGCATTTGTAACTGGGCTGAACTTTGGGGAGATAAGTCACATTGTATGATTTTTCCAATGACTTGGAAGAGGGTATTAAAAAATGAGGATCTGTGAATAAGAATGTGGAATATAGAAAATTAAATTAGAAAGTGTGAGTCATAATTGTTGACTAGTGTTTACAAAGACCTGGTCATACAGAGTAGGTATTCAGGAACTTCAAAGATAAAAGATTGGACTAAATAACTTCCTGAGTCCTTAATTACTACTATTCTGTGGTTTATTGAGAATTATGTGCCTATGTTATTCTCATTCCTGAATGAAATGTAGTATTACTTTAGTTTTACTTTTGTAGCTCAATGGTAGAGAGCTTGCTTAGCATTCATGAGGTTCAGTCAGCATTTGGAGGTTTTCAGCTTTGTTTCTTTTTGAAAAGTTAGATTTCGTCATGACATGAGGTTCATGTCAGCATTTGGAGGTTTTCAGCTTTGTTTCTTTTTGAAAAGTTAGATTTCGTCAGTTAGGTGCTTATATTACTTTAAAATAATCATGAATCAACAACAATCTTGAGATACAGCTAAATATGGCTAACCAGGAGTGATTCAGATATGACTAATAACGTGTTGTGTGTGTGTGCGCCTGTGCCTGTGTCTCTGGAAATTGAGCCCAGGGCCTTGTGCTTATTAGGCAAGTGTTCTATCACTGACCTACTGCCCAGGAATCAATAACTTATTTAATTTTTCTGAGACAGGGTTTCTCTATGTAGCCCTGTCTGTCCTGGAATTCTCTCTGTAGACTAGGCTGACAACAGATTCACAGAGATCCACCTGCCTCTGTCTTCTGAGTGCTGGTATTAAAGTGTTGGCACACACCTGGCAATCAATATCAAGTTTTTTAAAGATTTTTTTTTGTTGTTGTTGTTTAATTTTGAGTTGGTGTCCCAAAACAGAGTCTGGTCTTGAATTCCTAGTTCTTTCTTTACCTCCCGAATGCTGGGATTAATTATAGGCTTGTGCCATAACCTCAGCTTAATTATATTTTAGAAAAATGTGTGAGTAAACACATTAATATATGAGAGGATTTTCTGTTCTCATTTAGAACTCTGTTAGGAAAAGAGCTTAGGTATGTAAGTATGAGTTTAATATAAACACAAACACATAGCCCTTTTGTGAATTGACTAGACTATAGACCAAAGTTAGTGTATTTAAAAACATCTTGTCATGAAAGTGGGGAGGGTTGATAATTTGAGGGATGGTGGGAAGTAGAGGGATGGGGAGGGAAGTGGAAAGCAATGAATAGGAGCAAAGCCATGTACACATGAAAATGCCATAATATAGCTCATTTGATATGCTCACTAAAAACATAAAAAGAAACAAAATGCTATTCACAACTAAAGAAAAATATCTTAGGGTCAGCAAGGTGGCTCAGGTGACTTGCTGCACAGCCTGGTGACCTGAGTTCTGTCACTGGAACCTATGTAAAGGTGGTAGGAGATAACTGGCTCCACACAGTAGTCCTCTGGTCTCCACATGAAAACCATGGTAAATGTGTCCACACACATATCATGAATGCACACATAATAATAGTAAAGTCTCTATGACTGTGCATATGGCAGATTTGAGGAATACAACATTTTTCTTGTTTTGGATATAAAGGACTCAGATACTTGAGTTAGCTTTCTTTTTTCTCTTGCTTACACTTTTTTCCTTTCAATTTATCCGTACTTTACTAGTTTGACTCATCCTAAGAGCCAGTATTTCTGCCATTCTCATTGCTGAACATTCTCTTAAGTTTGTGATTTTGTTGATAGTCATTAAAGGTGAACAGATAATGTCTGTAGAATAACAACTAATAGGAAACATGTTGGAGGGTGATTTCTTTGCATGTAATATTATAAGTTTATTACGAGTACTGGGAAAGAGGGGGGTGGTAGTACATCTTTGCTTGTATATTAGTTATGAGCTGCCCTTTACTTGCTGTATTTGTTTTGTTTGGTTCTTTATATAGAGAATCTTTTCTAACTCAATTTTGTGTGTTGATTGACTTTTTGAGATAGTCTCATTGTGTAACCAAGATTGTTCCTGAACTCTTGAGGGCCAGGCTGGCTGGCTTCAGGCTCATGAGCCTCCTTATTCAGTCTCCTGACTTTGAGATTATAGATGTGTGTCACTCTGACCTGTTAGCAAATTCAATTTTAACTTCAATTTTTGTATATTTGTTTTTACTAATCAGTTATTATCGAAGATTTATTTATTAGGTGATGAGAATGAGGTATTTTTCAGATATTTAAGATGATACTTTTTTAAATAAAGCGTATTTATTTTAATAGTAAGATATAATACAGATCACAAAAATACAGAATAGTTCAATTCAGTTTTGTAGTATTTTGCTTCTGAATTTAGGTACTATAGAAAGGAGATTTTATGACCACGGCTATGCATTCCTAAACAAGTGTGTTGCATTCCTAAATGTAGTGTGCTGCATGCACTACTGAGCATAATGTGAAAAGAAAAGTGCCATAAAAAGCTAAGTACCAAGTAACTAGCTAGAAAAAGCTTTTAATGGGATGGCTGGCATGGTCATTAATCTGGTACACTAATACTTGGGAAAATGGTCACATGTAGTAGGGTACAATTTGTTTTAGTTATTAGAATCCAAAGTGAGAGACTGTGAATTCACACTTAAATATTAATGTGGTTTTCTATAGCCTAATTTAGCTTAGTTTAGGAGACTTGGTTCAAACATAAACTGTAGAAGAATGACTCATTGGTAAAGATCCAGTCAACTTTAGGCCTCTGTCTTAAATATATTTCAGTTCTTTGATTCAGTCTTAGTTCTGTGACTCTTCCAAGTATTTGGATATATAGTGTGGTTTGCCACAGATGCTTTCAACTTCTATGACCAAGAAGCATTTTAAGTAACACTTTCTACATTTTGACAGTAAATACACACATTAAAAAGCCTAAAGTTTTACAAAATATTTTGTCTCATAAGAAAATGAGAGGCATTGTTTATAAACTACTTTGAAAAACATTTAAGGTATAAACCTAAAGTTAGATCCTTTTTTGTTTGTTTTTCCAGATAGGCTGGCTATGCTATTGCTATGCAGGTCAGGTTGCTCTTGGTTTTTTTGTATTGAATGTTGAACTCAGAGCCTTACACATACTCTACCGTTGAGGTATATCATCAGTTCCCTTTTATTTTTATTTTGAGACAGGTTCTCATTAATTTCCAGCTGGCCTTGAATTTGTAATTCTCGTGCTTTAGCCTTTGGAATAGCCAGTATACTTTCTGTCCTTTTGTCTTTTTTTTTTTAAATAATTAAACAAATGGTTTATGTATTTACTACAAAATGAAAATTGTTGGCTATATGAATTTTAGTTTCTTTCTGTCATGTCTAATAACACAAGCTCTGCTAACTTCATTCTTAGAAAGGAACAGATGATTAAGGTTTTATTTAACAGCTGAAGTTGAGTCCATGTAAAGTTTCTTTTTTTCTTGTTGTTGTTTTCTTTGAGACAGGGTCTCAATTTGCTCTGGAACTGAGGTTGACCAAACCCCACCTCCCACCCCTGACTCTCCTGCATGCACTGGTTTATACAGTGCTGGAGATCCAACTCAGGGTCTTGCACAGCTAGGCAAGATTCTGCTAACTTTGCTCTACCTTAGACTTCCATATAGATAATTAAATTATCTGTTAATTTTTATTTTAAAGATTTTAGGTTTTTCTTTTTTTTTCTGTTTTTGATTTTTTGAGACAGGGTTATTCTGTGTTTACAGCCCTGTTCCACCTGCCTCTGCCTCTTGAGTACTGGGATTAAAGACATTGGCCCCCACACCCTGATAAAGATTTTAGTTTTAATTGTGTGTGTGTGTGGTTGTGGGGGAAGGTTGTGCATGTGTATGCAGTAACCAGAGACCAGAAGAGGGCATCAGAGCCTGTAGAACTTGAGTTACAAGTGGTTATGAAACACTAATTTGGATATTGGAAACTGAAGTTCAGATCTCTGCAAGAGCAGGGCACATTTCCAGTGATGAGCCATCTCTCCAGACCCAATCTATTAGTTTTTTTACTTTTACTTTGAATTTAATCTTTGTTGAAACAAGATAGTGACACTAAAATTTTTCAGCAACTTTTTGGACTTGAGTTTTTGAGAGATGTTTTGTAAAGGGCTTCTGCCTCCAAGTACTAGGATTAAAGGTGTTTGCCACCACATTTTGATAGTATTTGTTTCATGATATGAAATTTAGTCTTTAGAATGGGTATTTTTGTTATGATAGTCTTTTGTTTTCTTTCTTTCTCTCTCTCTCTTACTCCCTCCCTCCATCCCTTCCTTCCTTCCTTTCTTTTTTGCAAGGTGGGGGTGTGTTGAGACAGGGTTTCTCTGTATAGCTCTGGAAGGCCAGCCTGGGCACATATCAAGATCCTGTCTCAAACAAACAGAACTAGAACAACAAAAAGTGGAACTAGACAATTTTATGACTTTAAATAAGTAATATTTTGACAAATGAACAGCTCTGTAGACCAGGCTGGCCTTGACCTCAGAGATCCACCTGCCTCTGCCTCCTGAGTGCTGGGATTAAAGGCATGGACCCCCCCCCCCCACCTCCTGGCTGAATCCTTGTTTCTTGTCCTTGATTTCTTTGTTTTGAAGTACCTATTTATGTATCTTTTCTCTCCTAGATGAGTTGTTTCTCTTTTTTCCTGTTTTAGTCTTTTGGTTCTATTTACTATGCATTTTTCTAGGAAATTTTGATTTGACCATGCTATCGAGTTTTGGTTTTGCTATGACATTTATTTTTTTTAACTTCCAAGACATTAAAAATAAATTTTTTCCATATATAAAAGGTATTTATGGGGCTGGGGAGATGGCTCAGTGGATAAAGTGTTTGCTGTGTTACTGACTTCTAAAGGATTATATAGCAACCTGTTCAGGTAAATGGACATCTGTGAGAAAAGGCTCTTAAGAAATTTCTAACCACAATTTTAAAAGGACAGCAAATCTTCCATTGTTTCATACTTTGTGTGTAGCCTCAGGATTCTCCTGTCTCCTCTTCCACAGGGCTGGGATTACTGTAGGAATTTACCTGGTTGCTCAGGATTGGACTCAAGTCCTCATGCTTGTCCATCTCTGAGCCATTTTTCTAGCTTCCTAAAGTTTCGTTCTTTTTTTCTTGCTCTCTCTCTGTATCTATAATCTGTGTCTGTCTGTCTGTCTGTCTGTCTGCCTGCCTGCCTGTCTCTATCTATCTATCTATCTATCTATCTATCTATCTATCTATCTATCTATCTATCTATCTATCCATCCATCCATCCATCCATCCATCCATCCATCCATCCATCCATCCATCCATCTATCCATCCATCCTATCTATGGCAGGGTCTCTGTGTACTCCTATCATCTATGTCTGTCTGTCTGTCTGTCTGTCTATCTGTCTATCTATCTATCTATCTGTCTATGGCAGGGTCTCTTGTGTACTCCTGGAACTTGATATGCACATCAAACTGGCCTCAAATTCACAAAGATCCTCCTGCTTTTCTCCTGAGTGCTGCCTCTACAGCTGGCATGGTAATGTTGCATTCTTGAGTGTCATCTTCCCCTCCCCTGCCTAAGTTTTCAGTCCACTTTGTTTAATGTTTATTCTTTTAAGTTGTAGAAGACTTTACAAGGTTTATAGTTTAAGTATTTGCTTAGCCCTTTTCTTCCCTGCTCCCCGTCCCTTTTTTCCTTCTATTATATAGTTATATTATATATATAATATATATGTTATATTAGATAGAAATGTCAAAAAGATTAAATGGTTTCAGTTGGCTGGTAGAGCTACATTTAGCCAGGTCTAGGAAAATGAATTATAGCTGTAGTGGAAAGGGAACTGTGTGGTATATTTGGAATCTGATGATAATATTTTACATTGTTTCTAACCCCAATACAGCCTGATATATTACAAACTTTGTTAGGATTTATAGATTATCATAAATATTGTGGGTTTTTATATATATGTGTGTATGCTGTATTATATAGTAAAAAAAACCTATTGAGTTTAGAATAAAAATTTAAGTGTCAGTACCAATTCTGATTTACCATCTTTACGTATTTGAAATTAAGAACATAAGGTCTTTCTCACAATTAAGAGAAAAATCATATCAATAGTGATACCTATCTGGAAATTTTCCTGTGTGTCCAGCATTGTAGCATACAAATGCTTCTCTAGGTGAAGGTCCTTTATACTATCAAGTGAAAAATTTTTGTACAATATGAATCTTAGTTTATGTGAAACCAGGTAGTTATGGTGGCTCATAACTGGAAGGCTGAGGCAAGAGCATCAGCTTGAGTTCTAGACTAGCCTGTGCTACAGAATAATACTGTCAAAAATCAAAATGGTTATAAAACTTAGGTCTGTGCTTATTTTTTAATAATTTTTTTAGTTTATGTAAATGGATGTTTCCTGTCTCAACCACCTGCTATCCATTCCAGCAGCTGCTTCACAAATAACTGACTCGGAGATTTAATATAAATTATAAATACTCAACCAATAGTTCAGGCTTATTACTAATTAGCTCTTACATTTTAGGTTAATCCAAATTTCTTATTTACCTTCTGCCACATGGCGGTACCTTTATTAGCATGGCACATTCATCTCCTGCTCCCTTTGCACCTGTCAGTGACCCCTTACTCACCTTTCTCCTTCCCAGCATTAGTTTGGTCGCCTCACCTATACTTCCTGCCTAGCTACTGGCCAGTCAGTGTTTTATTAAACTAACTCAAGTGACAAATCTTTACAGTGTACAAGAGCAAGTTTAAGCATATACTTACCTCAAGGGGTACTTTAAGAGAGAATTTTATTTAGATTCTTTTATTTTCTTTGCCTCCATGTGTATGCATATGTGTCATGTGCATGACTCTTGCCTGTTGAGGTCAGAAGAGGGCACTAGGTCCCCAGAGCTAAAGTTATGGATGGCTGTGAGCCACCATGTAGGTGCTGGGACTCGAACCCAGGACTTCTGGAAGAACTGCAGAGCCAACTTTATATCCCCTGTTTTGTTTGAGACAAGGTCTCACTATGAAGCCCTAACTGGCCTGGAACTCATAAAGAGCCAGCTACCTCTTGACTGCTGGGATTAAAGGCATTTACTACCATGCCTGGCTAAGAGGTATTTTCTCCCCGGGGGGGGGGGGGGGCGTTCTTTAAAAAATATTTTGTGTAACCTGACACAAAGATGGGAAGCTATTTTATTTCATCAAATATTTATTAAAGATTTACTTTGTTAAAAAAATGAAGAAAGCAGATAAAACTGTTTAAAGCTTATTTAGTTCAGCCTTAAAGTATCTAACATTAGTTAATATAATTGCTAAGCCATTTCCTGATAGTTTTCTTCTCATTTCTGTTTGCTGCCATTAGCATTTTTGGCTTTTGTATGTATTACTACTTTTTAATTATTATTAATTAGTAACTTATTATGTATTTAAAACATGTGCCCTTCATTTAACAGTCTTATTTACCCATGATCTATAACCAAGAGTGCTTATAATAGATGAGGGGAATTACAAGATTTCTTGGTACACAAATATTTATTTTCCCCAATAATTAATACCTAGCTAGGGAGAGGAACTTTCTTAATTTAATTGTCTTTGTAGTACCTAAAAAGTATTACTCCCTCTAATTCAGTTATGCCCTCCCCCCTTTAAATGGGAGAGAGAGCATGTTAAAGAAAAGTTTCCTTAAAGAGGGAAATTGGCTACATGAATCTACACCCTATCATTCTCTCAGAATACAAATGGGCATCTAATAAAATAAGAAAATAAAAATGGGGGCTGGAGAGATGAGATGGCTCATAGATTAAGAGAACTGACTGCTCTTCCAGAGGATCTAGGTTCGTTTCCCAGCACACAACTGTCTGTAACTCCAGTTCCAGGGGATCTGATAACCATGGCGAAACACTAATGCACATAAAATAAAAATTTTTAAAAAGAAAAGAAAAATGAATAAACCAGAATCGGATGAAGCAAACATACTACCAGGAGAAAAAGAGCCAAAGAAAGCACAAGAAACACATTTAGATACAGAGACACACATGTTTGCACACATAGAAATCCCATTAAAACACAAAACCAGAAAACACATTGTATACACAAAAGTCCTATAAGGGAGGGGAAAAAAGATACAATGAATAAAAAGAAAGGAATGAAAATAATGCCCAGAGAAAGCATTATGAGACAAGGAACCTCCAAAATTGCCATTGAATTTATTTTGTGTTAGTTATCTATTGCTGGGCATGGTCCTGTCTTTAAGAGTGGTTTGTGTACTCTGTGGTGGCTTGAAAGAAAATGGCCCCCATAGGCTCATAGGGAGTGGTACTATTAGGAAGTTTGGCATTTTTGGAGTAGGTGTGTCACTGGGGCTGGGCTTTGTTGAGGTATCAGATGCTCAAGCCAGGCCTGCTGTGGCAGTCTCTCACTGCTATCTTTAGTAGAACTCTCAGCTATGTGGTCTTCAGCACCATGTCTTTCTGTGCTACCATGCTTCCCACCATGATGATAAAGGACTAAAGTGTAAGCCAGCCCCAATTTAATGTTTTCCTTTATAGAGTTACCGAAGTCATGATGTCTTTTTATAGCAGTAGAAATCCTAACAAAGACACCCAGTGAGATTCTGTTCAAGAATATTAATTTTTCCTTTGCGAGTGGTTGTCAATTGGAGAGATAACTTCTGGGTTAGGGATGGGGGGCATATGTCCACTTTCCCTTTTGGTGCTGGGACCCCATCTGTCCCAGACCCATCTAGGCCCTTCCTTGCATTTTCTGTGAGGTCATATGTGTGTTGGTTCTGCTGTGTTTAAAAGGCCTTGTTTCCTTGATGTCCTTCATCTTGTCTGGCTCTTAAAATCTTCCTGCCGCCGGTGGTGGTGGCGGCGGCGGCGGCGCACGCCGGTAGGATTTGCTGAAGGAGGCGGAGGCAGGAGGATCACGAGTTCAAGGCCAGCCTGGGCTACATATTGCCGGGTGGTGGTGGCGCATGCCTTTAATCCTAGCACTCGGGAGGCAGAGCCAGGCGGATCGCTGTGAGTTCGAGGCCAGCCTGGGCTACCAAGTGAGCTCCAGGAAAGGCGCAAAACTACTCAGAGAAACCCTGTCTCGAAAAAAAAAAAAATCTTCCTGCCACCTTGTAGATGTATCCAATCGTCTTTTTAAAATAAAAAACACAGAGCCAATGTAAAAGAGAGAAAGCCGAGAGGTCAGAGCTCAGAGATAAAATCTTACCTCCTGCAGTGCTCCTAACTTCCCCGAGAGAGAGAGCTACTTCCTGTTTGTCTGTGTTTAAATAGTCTTTCTGTTCTGCCTTCTCATTGGTTCTAAACCCAACCACATGACTGCCTCATCACTGCCTGTAAGTACCGCCCTCCAGGTCTTAAAGGCGTATGTCTCCAATACTGGCTGTATCCCTGAACACACAGAAATCTACCTAGCTCTTCTAACCAGCATGCTCTTGCTATGGCTCTATTAGCTCTGACCCCAGGGCAACTTTATTTATTAACATAAAATTAAAATACATTTCAGTACAAATAAAATATCACCATACCACCTCTTTTGCAGTGTTACCTGAACCCTGAGGGGAGGGATTTAATGGACATCATATCTAGGACTGAGTGTTCCAAGGTCTCTCACTCTCTGCACATTGTCCAGCTGCTGGGCTCAATATTTGTTCCTGTCTACTGCAGAAGAAATCTCTGATGACAGCTGAGCAAAGACACTGATCAAGTGTATAGCAGAATGTTGTTGGGAGTCATTTTATTGCTATGTTCCTTTAGTGGAACAGTAGCATTTGGTTTTTTCCCTAGGTGCCTGTTCTAGTCTCAGGTTCTTGGCCACTTGAACAGTGTCAGGGATGGGTCCATCTCCTGGAGTGGGCCTTATATTAGTTGGTTACTCCCATAAGCTTTATGTCACTATTGCACCAGAGTATCTTATGGCAGGTCAGCATTGTAGATAGAAGGGTTGGTGTTTACTTTTCTCCTCTGGTACTATGCAGAGTATCGGCTAGTACCATAAACACCAGCCTGTAGAACACCACATTGACTTCTGGGTTCAATTAGTTACATAGGTGTTTTCAGCAACAAGGTGTTACCATCAGTTGGTGGAGATCAACTAATAGCTTTGACAATAGCGTGGGCTCTTTTAGGGTGGAAGTTATCCATGTGGTCCCTTTGGCCAACAACTTGATAATGTCTCATTTGGTGATGAGAGATGTCTAGTTGGGTCTTTGTCTCTCTTGTTATTTGGTGATTTCATTTAGATTTCTCTCATGTATATATTTTAAGAAGCTTCTACTGTATTAGATTTCTATATGAGCCCTCAAATAGCCCTTAGTTTTAGCTGCCCCTCCCCATATTCCCTTCTCCTCTTTCCTCCCCTTCCCTGTTTGATTCTTCTATTCTATATCCCCAACCCCGACCATTGTCTATCTATAACTATTCTATTACTCCTTCCTAGAGAGATCCATCCTTCCCCCTAGTCTCTTACTGCATACCCAACCTCCGTGATTATACAGATTGTAGCCTGCATATTGAAGACTTAACAACTTATAGCATCCACATATAAGTGAATACACACAATATTTGCCTTTTTGGGTCTGGGTTACCTTACAATAATTTTTTTTCCTAGCTCCATCATTTACTTACGAATTTTATTTTTTTAAAAATAGCTGAGTACCATCCCATTGTGTAATGTACCACATTTTCTTCATTCATTTTTCTATTGACATACAACTAGGCTGTTTCCAGTTTCTGGCTAGTATGAATAGAGAAGCAATGAATATGGTTGGGTAGGTATCTCTGTTGTAGGATGTCGAGTCAGTCCTTTGGGTATATGCCCAAGAGAAGTATAGTTGGATTTGGGGTAGATCTCTTCCCAGCTTCCAGAGAAACGGCTACACTGATTTCCATAATGGCTGTACAAGTTTGCAGTTCCACCAGCAAAGGATGAGTGTTCCCCATACTCCACATCCTTACCAACATGAGATGTCTTGTTTTATTGATCTTGGCCTTTCTGACTGGTGTAAGATGGAATCTCAAAGTAGTTTTGATATGCATTTCCCTGGTTACTAAGGAGTTGAACATTTCTTTAGTACTCTTCTTTTCTGAGCCATCTCTCCAGCCTTCCAAAGTTCCTTCATGCTCTACCCTCCTTTGCCCAGAGAAATCAAGTTTGTATGTGCTTCTGTTTCCTCATGCATTTCATGCCATAAATACTCATATTTTGAAAAACTATGTGACTCACTTTGCTTTCTTTAGCTCATGGAATTCTTATCAGGTATAGTAAGTGTTAAGGTTAAAGACAGTTTGGAAGCACAGGGGAGATTCCTGGTAAGTGCTTACCACACAATCATGAGGACCTCAGTTTGGATACCCTGCACTCATGTGAAAGCCTGATGCGACAGTGTATGTAGTGTGTCTTATCTTAGTGCTGGGGAGGTGGAAACGAAATAAATCCTGGGGGCTTGCTGACCAGGCAGTCTAGCTGAATATGAGAGTTCCAGGTTTTGTGAGAGACTCATTGTTGACCTATGTTCTCCACATGTATATTCATACACTCCCTCATACACACATCATGTACACATACAAAAAAGACAAATTTGGAGTTGGATACCTTTAATCTTGTATTTCCTCATCCTCAATTTTTTATGCATGACAAGCATTAAGTGGACTGCATATGAACCCCCTTAGCCAGGATGGCTACTGTTAAAATTTAAAAACTTAAGAAATAAATATGTAGTATATGTCTCTAAATGTAGCATTTACCAGTTCTCTAAATGCAGACAATAAAATCTTCATAGTCTCACAATAATTGTTACCAATTAATAAAATAATTGATTAATGAATTTAGTAAACCAAGTCTTTTTCCCCCCTATGGTTCTAAAGTAATCAACATATCAAAATAAAATTTTAGCTGCTTTTGGAAGAACTTTGTAAATCATAGCTTATAATAAAGTTGGATGGGATAGAAAGTCTAGAAATTATAAAAGGAGACTTGTTGGTTCTCCTAATTGTCTCAGCTCTTGACTTTGTTTCTTCAACTAATAACTAAAAATAGAAAAATTAGATATTGATTGGAGTACTGTATAATGTTTTAATATATAGATTATATAATATTTAAATGAGGCTAAGCATATTTATCTCATCAAGCATTTATCATTTCTTTACAGATATGTTTTTACAGTCCTTTTGAAATGGATATATATTATTGTTATCACTAGTCACCCAAATGTGCATTAAATAGCATCTTGGAACCTCTTAAACACATCCAACTGGAACTTAGTGCTCACTGGAAAAAGTGTTTCCAGTTTTTTGAGTCTTTTACACCATGAAATGGTTGCAAAGTGGTATCTTATTGTGGTTTTGATTTGTATTTGTCTCATGCTAATGATCATTTGTAACTCTCTTCAGGTCTTTTGCCCATGTTATTTTAAGTTGGATTATTTGTGTTTTTATTGTAGTTATAAAAGTTTTTAATATAGACCACACAGAAATCTTTTTTCAGAGATATGGTTAGCAAACATTTTCTTTGCTTTTCAAGTTTTGTTTCCAATTAATTTTTTTTTTTTTTTTTGAGGGGAGGTGTATGGTTTTTAATCTACCATTCTGCAGAAAAGGATTCCAGTATAGAGAAAAAGCAAAAATGGCTGGTGTGCTGAGATGACATAAGAAAGTGGGGGGGGGGTTTGTTTTGTTTTTTGGTTTTTTGAGACAGGGTTTCTCTGTGTAGCTTTGCGCCTTTCCTGGAACTCACTTGGTAGCCCAGGCTGGCCTCGAATTCACAGAGATCCACCTGGCTCTGCCTCCCGAGTGCTGAGATTAAAGGTGTGCACCACCACTGCCCGGCAAGAAAGGGGTTTTTTGATCCCTGACCACGAGCAATTCCTGTCCTCTTTTTTCCCATTGGCTGGGATTTAAAATAGCCCTGATGTAGTGCGAATTTTAATTGGTCTTAAAAATAAAAACCCGGAGTCAGGTATCAGGGTGAAAGCTGAAAGATCAGAGAAGCAGAGCAGCCAGCCACTAGAAAGACTTCTTACTTCTAGGAATCCTCAGACTGAAAGGGAACTGAGCTCCTATCTCCCTCCTCCTGCCTTATATTCCTCTCTCCACCCAACCATATCACTTCCTATCTCCACCTCTCTAGTGCTGGGATTAAAGAAGTGAGATCCCAAGGGCTGTGTGTGTGTGTGCCACACTGCCTGGCTCTGTTTTCCTTTTAGACTGGATCAATCTTGTGTAGCCCAGGGTTGCCTCAAACTCAGAGATTCATCTGCCTCTGCCTCCAGAGTGCTGGGATTAAAGGCCACTGCCTGGCCTCAAGTGGCTAGCTCCTCACTCTGATCTCCAGGAAAGCTTTATTAGTTGGAGCACAAACAAAATATCACCACACCTTTCCTATTGGTTTAGGCAGCAAAGCTTTATCTAATGAATAATTTAGGGCTTGAGACTGCGCCAAATTGAGATTTTCTGATCATGTAGCAGACTACTGGTAACTTTTCAACTCTCAAAAGTTCTGAGATAAGCAGGCCCTAGCTACCCAGCTAGGGAAGAGAGTCTTGGTGCTTCCTGCTTGTCTGTAACTCTAATAAAAACAATAAGGGCTCCTTATACCAAAAATGGGCCATTACAATTTATTTCTTATAGTATCCACATCTAGGCAGCTTACAACTCCCTGTAACTCCAGTTCCAGGAGATTCAACACCTGGTTACAAGGGCACGTGCACTCATCTGTACACATATATACACATTTAAAAAATTACATATTCCAACAATCCTGAGTGGGCATCTACCTACCTACCTACCTACCTACCTACCTATTTGAGACAGGGTCTTACTGTGTAGCCCTGGCTATCCTCAGACTCACAGAGATCCTCCTCCTTCCTCTGTCTTTCTAGTACTGGGATTAAAGGCAAGTGCCACCATGCCTCGCTTCTGAGCTTTATTTTGAAGTAGCCAGTACCCCAGCTGTGTTCCTATTGCTTTTCTTGGCATACCCAATAAATGAATATTCATTTAAAAATAAACATTTTTTCTTTAAGAATCTTTGCTATATGTGGGTGTTCTAATGTTGATTGTCTATTACCACCACAGTTGATTTTTTTTTAAAGCTATATTCTCGTTTCTAGATGGATATTGTATTCAAATAAAGGTTGCATATGCTTTAGTTAGAGTTTAGTGACATTTTCAGTTTTATGATTTCTATATAAGGTATGTACAATATATAAGTTGGAGGTTTTCAGTCAGGGTAGTAATACAACATTTCCTTTTAACCATAAATAAAAGTTTTATGAAAAGATTTATCTTGAAGGAAAGTTGTGTATTAAAATATTGTGGTAAATGTAGTATAATAAAGGGTTGGGGAGAGCACTTAGTTTGATGTTTGCTCTGCAAGTCTGAGGATCTCAGTTTGGATCTCTAGAATGCACTGAAAGGCTGAGCACAATGGTGTGTGCCTGTAATCCCAGTGGAAGCAAGATGGGAAGTAGAGACTAGCACATCCCTGAACACTTGCAGTTCTGGCTATGTGGCAAAGTTACAGGCTAATGAGAGACCCTGTCAGATAAAAAGTGGAAAGTGTCTGATAATCAACACCTGGGGTCACCTACATGCTCACCTCTTATGCTTAGACTGCCCCTAGCTAAAGACAGGGTAATAATAGTGATGCATGCCTTCTGAGGCATAGGCAGGTTTGTCTCTGTGAGTTTGAGGCTAACCTGGTCTATATAGCTTGTTTCAGAACACCCAGGCAAGGCTACACAGAGAAACCTTATCTCAAAAAACAAAACAAAAGTATCCTAATAGTGATACCCAAATTAATGAGATATGACTTAGTTTCAGTTTTAACTTTAGGTAACCTACCTTTGCTATACTTTTATTTATTCATTCTTCCATCAGATATAGGCAGTTTCACTGTTTTATAAGATGAAGAATTCTACCCTTCTCCCCTTTAATTTTTCTGTCTACCTTCTGTTATAGTATTAAACATTGTCTTTCGTGTTTTGATATTATCATTTGATATTAAATATGACTACTTAACATCATTGAGCCAAGTAGTATGAAATTCTTTTTTATATTACTTTCTGATTTATTTGCTTCAGATTACCTCAATTTTTTTATTTTTAATTTCTTTCATACCATATCCAATTTCTCTGGGATTTGTAGACGAATTGCTAAATGGTCTTATTAATTAAAAACCCCGAGCCAGATATTGGGGTAAAAAGCTGAGAGACCAGAAAAGCAGAAAGAAGCCAGCCACGTTCTTACTACTTGGAGATCCTCTTCTAAAGAGACCTACTTCCTGTTTACTCATGCCTATATGCCTTTCTGTTCTGTCATCTCATTTTCTCTCTCTGCCCAGCTATGTCATTTCTTCTTCCTGCCCAGCTCTGTCACTTCCTGTCTGTACAGACCTCCTGACCTTTATGGTTAGTGCTGGGATTAAAGGTATGTACTATCATGCCTGGCTCTGTTCCCAGTGTGGCCTTGAACTCACAGAGATACAGACGGATCTCTGCCTTCCAAGTGATAAGATTAAAGGCATGTGTTAACAATTGCCTTTAATCATAAAAACCTCTATGTTTACTATAGCGGCTGGCTTTTTCCTCTGATCCTCAGATAAACTTTATTGGGGTACACAGATAAAATATCATCATAGGGATTTTTGCGACTTTTCTGTTCTCCTGAACCTGAACTATATACTGTTTGCTACACAAATTGTCTTTTGTTGTTGTCCCCCCCTTTGTAGATCTGTTCCTGAATCTCTTTAAAAATGAAAAAAAAAATTTAAATATATTTAGTATTTATAGGTATTTATTAAATGTAATTCTTAAACTATTAGTATATCTGCTGTCTTGCTAATAAGAGAAATATGCATATATGATAAACTTTGAGTGTATTTTCATATGAAAGCACTTGATGGGGCAGGTTGAGACTGGGTTTCTCTGTGTAGCCCTGGATGTCCTGGAACTCACTCTACAGACCAGGCTGGCCTCAAACTCACAGCGATCCTCCTGCCTCTGCCTCGCAAGTGCTGGGATAAAAGGCCTGTGCCACTACTGCTCAGTGCAAGTACTTTTAAAAGCCAATTTTGAATAGGATTCTGTAATTTCACTTTTCTTCCTTAACATTCTGCTATCATGCTGGGGAGATAGCTCAGGTTGTAAAATGCTTTAGGGCCTGAGTGTGATCCTTAGAACCCAGGTTTTTCTTAAAAAAAAAAAAAAAAAAGGAAAAGCCAGGTATGGTGGTGCATGCTTATAATGCCAGTGCTGGGAAGGCAAAGAAAGACAAGTGGGTCCCTGGGACTCTCTAGCCAGCCAGCCAGCCTGCCTAGCTATTTGGCTAGTTCCAGACTAGTGAGAGACTTTGTCTCAAAATAATAATGAAGAAGGTAGGTAGGTATGCTCCTGAGGAACAGCTCCCAGTGTTGTTCCTAGGCCTCCACCTGCACATAGAGAAAGGAGGAAGGAAACTGCCCTGGTATTTTTTTTCTTCTGGACATATTTTGCTTTGGAAACTACTTAAATTAATAATGAATGCTTCTCTCTTTTCTTTAGACTTTTCATTTTGGTCTTAACTTTTCTCTGCCATCTGTTCTGGTTTGGTAAATAGAGTCTTGTAAATATGTGTTTTTTCCTTGAGAAATGTTTCAATTGGAGAACTTCTACTTGATTTTTCTGTTTTCTTTTTTTCTGAGAAGTATTTTATTTGTGTGGTGGAAATTTTGTGATTGCTGTCACCTACCCTCTCTAGTCTCTCCCCTGACATTCTATTTGGACTATTTTGGCAAGTTTTTTTCTATTCACTCCCAGGCAACTTCCACTTGTGAGTTTATCTTTAATTTCTGTAAGTTCTTTGGTCCTATCCCTATCATCTTTTATAACATATTTTATGTACTCTAAAAGCAGATGATTCCTCTTGACGCCTTTTGTTTTTTTTAGAGTCTTGGCTGTGCAGCTCATGCTGGCATGAACTCTTTGCTCTTGTCGCATCCTACTTAATGTTGGGATCCCTGGTATGTAGCTCTGAGTTCTGCCTCATTTGTTCTAGTTCCTTAAGTCAGTGCTGCATCATGCATTCTGAAACCTAACACATAGTGTTTACACCCTATTTTCTTGATTTTTTTCCCCCCTGCCATCACCCCAAACAAAATGAAAACAGCTTTGAATATCAGGTTCAGTGAATACTAGCTTTGCAGTATCTGCCACCACTGCATTTACCCCCCTATGCTGACAATTTTTTGCATGACCTTTAGGTTCAGTGCTAGTAACACCTTGTGAGTTTTTAATCAGTTGTTTTACCCAAGAAAAAAGTTGTTTATTTTTACCTCATGTGTGGCATTTGATGCTGAAGAAATTTTCCATTTGATTCCCATCTGTCTTCTCTTTTCTTGGTCCCCTTTTCAGCTTGACTGCTTTCTTTAGAAAGTTGCAGTAGTACTAGACCCTACATGAGAAGCTAAAGTTCAGCCCTTTTGGTTAGTTGTCTTCACATTGACCTCAGCTGTTTCACTTATACACATGCCGCCGCCGCCGCCGCCGCCGCCGCCGCCGCCGCCACCACCACCACCACCACCACCTGCCAAATTTATGGCAGTGTCTAGGGTATTGAATACTGTAAGTCATTTAGTAAAAAATAGTTTGCAGTTTTTAAATAGAAATAGTTCTTGGGGGGGGGGTTTCGGTTATTTTATATTTCTGTCACATTTAATTATTAACTTAAAGCTTTTTGTAAGCCATGTTTTAGATAGTGGTATAGGATTTTATGTGGGTGCCTTTCTCCCCCTCAACAAAGAGAGGTGTAGAGAAATGAGTTAGGCCCCAACTTACACATTTGTGGTCCAAATTTGGAGATTTAAGTGGAGGGTGCTTAGTGTGAATCGAACCTATGAATTAGTGCACATCTGAATTGAGAAAGTGGTATCCTTGTAAGTAGATTTTTCTACTGTTGCAATAAATAGAGTGAAAATAAAGATAAGCTATAGTGAGAAGGGGCTGACAGAAGACCAAAACCAGACTATATTTTAATGGATAATTAAAAAAAATTGTGGAAACTGGTATGATTTCAGTTTAATTCTTAGAGGATTCCATGAGATGCAAGGGACATTGTACCTCTCCCCCTGTAATCAGCATATATTTTACCTATTGAGAAAAGTTCAGCTAATGCAAATAATTTTTTCTGTGGGATAGACCCAGTTTCATCTCAGGGATACTACATTGGAAGGTTATAAGAAAATCTGCACTAGAATTTAATCTGTAGGTTTGGCCACAACAAATTTAGGGGTGATTTTTCCTGTTGTATCTCAGTGCAATTTTTTTTGGAAAGTTGCGTGTGTGTGTGTGTGTGTGTGTGTGTGTGTGTGTGTGTGTGTGAATCATTTTACTTCTTAGTAGTTATTTACCCACTCCTTAAGCCTCTAATCTCTTCTGATATTATCAAGAAGAATAAAATAGGAACTGGGGAGATCTATCAGTTCTAAGAGCACTTTCTGCTCTTTCAAAGGACCTGGGTTGGGTTGCCAGTACCCACATGGCAGTTCAGAAATATCTATAACTCTGTGGTATCTGATGCCCTCTTCACATACATACACACAGGCACAAACACATGAACATAAAATAAAGTATAAAATTCCTATAGTTAATATGTCTGTCATTTAAAATTGCTATTATACAGTGTACTCTGAGAGAATATTCCACTTAAATAATTATGACTTAATTTAAAATACTGATGGATTTCCTAAAATTTTCTGTAAATAATAATTAGAATTTGTACTTTAGTTGCTTCAGACTTCCTATTACCTGCCTGAAATTAATTTTTACCACAATACTTAATATCAATTAGTGGTACTTATTTTTTAAAGATAGAATAGATGCTCAGGTTTTTGCTTAGTCAGTGTGGTGCACAGTGATAAGGAGGGAGGACTCTAGTATTGACCTAATTTTTTTTTTAATCAAAGGATTCCAGACATGTCACCCTTTTGATATGTAGAATTATCATGGGGGGGGTCTTAATTTTGTAGTAAGACTTCAAATATTATCAAATATAAAAAGCCATAGAAATTAAAAGGACCTGAGGACTAAATATTTTTTTGAGATATGGATTATAGGTTTGCAAAGGTTTAATTTTAATTAATAAAAGCCAGTTTTACTGTTTCAATTGTGAATTGGTCTTGAACTTTTCTGGAGCCAGTAAAAGGCTCCTAAATGGATGAGGTTGATATAAAAACAAACAGAAGCAGAGAGATGTCCAGTTAGAGGATAAAAACAACTGAATTTTTTTAAAAAAAGTTTTGTAAATTGAATTTATTTACTTGGTAGTGGGAAGAGGGAGACTAGTGTTCTGTGGGACTTGTGCCATAGCACAAGGGTGGCGGCCAGAGGACAACTTGTGGGAGACAGTTCTCCTTCCATTGTGGGAGTCTGGGGGATTGCATTCAGATTACCAGGTTGCATGGCAAACACTTTTAACCTACCCACATATCTTGCTTTTCTTATTTTTAGTGAAACAATTTTTAAAATGTGTTTTACTTTTAAGAGTATAATATAATTACATTACTCCCTTCTTCCCCTCCCTCCAAACCCTCTCATATACCCCTCCTTGTTCTTTCAGATCCATAGCCTTTTTTATTTGTTAATATGTGCGTATATGTATATACATATATTCCTAAATATAACCTACTCAGTCTGTATAATGCTACTTGTATGTATGTTTGCAGGGCTGACCATTTGTTATTAGATAACCAGTTGGTGTGTTCTTTCCTGGCAGAGACTATTTCTCCTACTCTTGGGCATTCCTTAGTTACTTGTACTTCTTTGTGTATAGTTGAGACCTTGTGGGCTTTCTAAATGACAACATTTCTGTAGAACAGTGAACTGAAGTCAGGTACATTGTACTAAGCATTGGTATTGTATTTTTCAGAAAGATGAAGTTTATGAGTCAATAAAAAAATTAGAGTAACTCATGGGATTGGAGTTAACAAGAAATAGTGAGCCTTCCTTTGTTGAGTTCTGGGATCCAAACTTTGGTCCTCTGGAAGAAAGTAGTAATCATTCTTATCTACTGAGCCTTCTCTCTAATCCTAGTTTGTGTTTTTAAGATAGGGTCTCATTAGTAACCTAGGCTGGTCTCATTCATAATCCTATTTCAGACTCCTGTGGTTCTAGGATTACAAGCATGTACTACCACTGCAGGTCCAACGTGGACTTTTTCTTAAACACATATTTGAGGTTAACTTGGCTTACAGGTAGATTCAGTTTATTTTTGTTTCTCCAGGAACTTTCAGAATTGTTTGATATGGTGGTGATGATTAGCTGTTCTATAGGGAGAGGAGAGGACTTTTGGTCCCTTGAGTTGTCTTGGGACACCAGAACTTGAGGTAACCCCAGTTTCCTCTGGAACTATCAGTGGTGAGGACACAGACCTAGCTCTATGATGTCACCCTCAGCAGAGTTCCCCTAACCTTTTAAAGGACCTTGACTTAGGTTCAGCTGTGCTTCTTAGTTTTGATGCAGAAAAGAATTCCAGGCCTAGCTGATATGATAAGCAGAACTGAAGAGTTTATTGTTATTTCTTTAAAATAAAGTATGTGTGTTTATGGGAGTGTGTGCATATATGCACGTATGTCACTGCATGCACATCAAGGTCAGAAAACAAACTTTGGAGTTGGTTCTGCTTTTCTGTGGGTTCTAAGGAATGAACTGCAGCTTATATGACAAGTGTCTTACCCACTCACCCATTTTGCTTGCCTTAAAGATTTATATATATATACATATATGTATGTATGTATGTATAATATATATATTTGAGGTTTCTCTGTGTAGCTTTGCGCCTTTCCTGGAACTCACTCTGTAGACCAGACTGACCTCGAACTCACAGGGATACGCCTGGCTCTGCCTCCCAAGTGCTGGGATTACAGGTGTGCGCCACCGCCGGCACCTTAAAGATATTTTAATAAAGCTGGGCGGTGGTGGTGCATGCCTTTAATCCCAGCACTCAAGAGGCAGTAGCAGGCGGATATCTGTGAGTTCGAGGCCAGCCTGGGCTACAGAGTGAGTTTCAGTAAAAGCTCCAAAGCTACACAGAGGAAATCCTGTCTCCAAAAACAAAAAACAAAAAACAAACAAACAAACAAAAAAAAACCCCACCAAGATATTTTAATAAGAGCGAAGCATAAGTGTTAGGAGAAAAAGAAAGACATTCGCCTCAGAGCATGGTGTGGGCTTCTCCGAGTCACAGAAAGTAAGATATATCCAGATGCAGATGGGCTTCTTAAGAGTGTCACAATTAATTGTCTTGTGTACCAGCTTGGTGGCTCAAAAGTTTAACATCTCAGAAAGTTGCTAGAAAACCTTCGTGGGTGTTTGTTTTCCCTCAGGAAGTCAGATTATAGGATGGCTCTAGAAATGCCTTGAGCAGAGTTATAATCTGATAAGGTAAAACCAGAAACCACTAGAGTTGCACAAGGAGTTTAGTACATATCCTTTCTCTGTAAATGGAGTTTCTGGTGAGATTCCTAGAAACTTAGTTTTATAGCTGAAAAGCAAGCAAGAAGGGCCTTAAGCAATTAATTGTTCTGAAATTCTTTGCTCGCTGGAGGCTGGATTCTTGAGTAAAGATCTGCAGTCTTTTGGCTCCCAAGATTTTTTTCTGTCTTTGTACTTGTTTCAGAGCTGGAGACATTCTCTTTCCCAGTACGGGAATTGTTGATCTCTTTCTTGCAAATCGATGTTTTCTTTTCCAGTGTCCCTTTCATTTCCATATATGGATTTCCAGGGGCTTGGCTAGGTGATAGCTTTAGCCAGGACCTCCCTGATACCTTATTATTTTCTATTGGTGGGCATCCCTAGAGTGGTACAGGGTTCACAGCAGCAGCTAGCCATTCAGCCTTTAGTTTACTTCTGTGGACCTTTCTCCCCCACCCACCCCACCCTTTTTTTGTTTGTTTGTTTGTTTGTTTGTTTTTTTTGAGACAGGTTTCTCTGTAGCTCTGGCTGTCCTGAAACCAGGCTGGCCTCAAACTCAGAGATCCGCCTGCTTCTGCCTCCCGAGTGCTGGGATTAAAAGCATGAGCCACCACCGTCTGGCCTCCTTTCTGCTTCTTTTATCCTATCTCTATTATTAATGATTCCAAAATCTCTACGTATCTGTTTGCCTTTGGGGCCCATTTTGGCCTTATAAGCTTCTGTGATATCTGGGGCAGATAGAGTTAAAAATAGTTGTCTAGGAATGCCTTTCCTTCTGATGACTCAGGGCTAGCATTAGTGTACTTTTTAAGGTCCTCAAGCAGCAATCCAGGAAAGAGGACAGAATTTCCTCCTTTTTTAAAGTAATTTCACAATCTTTGTCATAATTAACAGACTGGTGTTACATGCCTTTTTATTCATTCCTTCTATAATAAGGCAAATAATATGGTCACCTCTTTTCTGATCTTGGTTACCTTTCTGGCATTTCCAATAAAGATGTCTAGGGTAGAATTTTCCAACTTGGTAAATACCAAGATTGGAAACATTACTGTGACATCTGCATGCTGCTAAATTGCCCTCAAATCCTTTGTTGTTTTTCTCTACTGGAAAAAAAAAGACAGTAAGATCTGTAAATCCTGTCAATCAAATAAGTGAATTTTAAAAAATTCCTCTATAAATTTATGATGAGAATAATGTTTTCTACTACGTAGAACCAGATCTGTCAGAGAAGGAGACTGTACCCTAATGGTTCCTTCATTCCCATCTGGCATGTCTTACAGAGGACACTTTTGTTTGGCTGATAGATAAGAGTACTAACAGATTTTATGGTCTTTGAACTCTCCAAAAGTGATAAAAATTGGTATTATTTTGATAAAGACTTGCTGTTCCTTGTGTCTCTGAATTAAAAACAGTTCATGAAACTGTTGGAGTTTCCCCCATAGAGTTTATGAATTCAGACATGTTTAGTAGAAGGACCATACCATAAGTGCTATTAGAAGAGGATATTCTAAGATGGCAGTGTTTGCTCCCAGAATATGAGGTAGTCGTACCCAGCAGTCATGTCTCAGCTTTAGATCCCATAGCAGGCCATTAAGATGAAGACATGAGATGCTCTTGCCATTTTCTTAAATTTTTACAAAATAGTCTAGTTGTAATAATAGCATCATAGTTTAATGAGTCATTGCAGATTGAGGTTTCCTAGTTTCCTGGTTAATATTGTAGCCATATGGCAAAAGCTTTTTCTTTGTTAGTATACCCAATTTAAATTTATTCCAGTTATTTAGAATGCATCCTAATAGGGAATTCTTTGCATTGCCACCTATTGTTCCCATTGTTGGTTCAGATTGTGTGAAGATACCTGCTCAAATCACCAATTTCCCTTGTATTCTGAGTAATGCAGCTAAAGTTTTCTTTTGGAGACCTAACTTAAAAAGGGGCTGTTGGTTTTTGTGCTTATTGGGAAGTCAAAAGCAGTCCAAATAGAGCCAGGGCTAGGGGTTAGGGAAGATAAGAGGAGTTTCTGGAAATGGGGAGGTGAGTTCGAGGATTTTTTAGGTAAGAGAAATCATCCCTGCTTCTTCCCATAAGACTTCCATCACCCAGTGGTAAAGGCATATTGAAAGAAGCTACAGAATGAGAATGAATGAGGAGAAAATCAGACTAAGAAGCAAACTTGTTGCATGTAAGCTGAAGAAAGTACATCCTTAGAATTATAGCTGGGTACATGCAGTCACATACAGGTAAGATTCAGATTTAGGCTCATTGCATAAGAGTCACAGCCAGGACTGATACCATCTCTGAGTCACCAAACCTAAGTAAGCTTAGAACTTGTCCACAGAAACCTAGGATATATGGGATTTCAACAGACAAATTGGGGCTTAAATTAGCTTCATTATCTAGTGTCATAAATCATTTAGCAAAACTAATGGCAGCAGTCAACCTTTGGCAAGATTAGATCCCTGCTACCCCAGGTAAAAGTGACTGAATTGAGCATCTAGTTTTGTTTTGTTTTCTTTGTTTATTTTTGGTGTGTGTGTGTGGGGGGGGGGTCTGTCGACAGTTTCATTGTATTGCTCAAACTACCTTGGAGCCAGATATATCTGTAATCCAGACTAGTTTCAAACTCATGATTTTCCTGCTTCAGCCTTCCAAGTGCTGGTATTACAGGTAATGAGCCACCATGTCTAGTAATAAAGTATATTTAAATCAGGTGCAATTGTATACCCTTGTAGTCCTGCTACTTTGGTGGCTAGGAGTTCAAGCAAGACAGAATTCAAGACTAGCCTGAGTAACATAGGCAGATTCTCCATCTCTCATCGCTACTTTTTTCCTTTTACATTTTTGTTTTTGTTTTAGATAAGGTCTCACTATTTAGATCAGACTGGCCTTGAACTCAGTCCTCCTAAATTAGCCCCTGAGTATCTTTTAAGAGTTAAAAAGACCGAAATGAAATACTGATGCCATGGTGGTGGTACAGTGAAAACTTGACCTAATATGAAATGAAAATGCACTGAAATCAAATACTAAATGAGAAGTAGTACCACCTTCCTCAGTCATTTAGCCTCAGTTACTTTGACTTGTGCCATGACTGGAAAGTTCATACTTTTGAGAGATAACCAGTAATACAATAATTCTGTCACCATCAGTAATGACCCCTAGTGGACAGATTAGGTGACTTTGTGGATAACGGGGCACAACCTTTGGCTGGGGAGTTGAAACAAAGTGCAAAAAGATGTGAAAGAGAGTTTGGTCTTTTGTAAGTATTACTTTAAAAAAAATTTTGGTTGGAGTTTGGATATGTGTGTGGTATGTAGAGGTGAAAGGTAAGTGTCTTTCATCATTGAGTCACAAGTTATTAAAGACCTGGTGACAAGTGCTTTACCTACCGAGCTACTTCGGTAGCCTACTGAAATAATGTTTTTGCCAGTCTTACAGTGAAAATTTAGAGAGGGAGCAAAATTCTGAGGAGGAAGAAGTTCCAAAGAGGATGTGGGAAAACATGCTTGCTCATGAAGCAGGAATGCAGTGGAGGCTAGAGGGGACTATTGTAATTAAACTGATTATTATGACTCATTCAAATGTATAGGGTCACTGCCAAATGAGGAAAGATGAGTTTCTCCTCCAGGAATTGGGTTTGGTCAAAGAGATGGCTAGAGAAAGCTCTTATTAATAAATTCTTTAGTATGATCATACTCCCACCTACCTGGCCCTTTTCTGTTAGCTTTTTTGTACTTTTGTTTTGAATTAGGGTCTGTCATACTAGTAGCACAGGCTGGGCTTCATCTGAACTTAACCTCACAAATGCTTGGGTTATTCGTATGTACCACCATTCCCAGTTTAGCTTTGTTTAAGTGTGTGTGTGTGTGTGTGTGTGTGTGTGTGTGTGTGTGTGTGTGTGTGTGTGTGTGTGTAAGCTCAAAGTCAGAGGACATCTTTCAGGAGTTAGTTTACTCCTTCCACCATGTAAGTACTGGCTTGTGGGCAAGTGTATTTACCATAAGCTGAGCCATCTCTCTGGCCCTTAGGCTTGTTTTTGATACTAGTGGGAGGAATAAATAGTGAATAGGAGTCATGACTTGTTTCCTTTCTCAAACTTCCCCATAGATATTTTTGAGTCTGACTGCTTGACCCTGTAAAGTTTTTCTTGTAATGCTGTTCTGTTTTGGTTTGGAGATGGTTTGTTTTGTATTTTGGAGGGAAACAGGTTATCATTAGCCCAGTCTGACCTCAGACTCTCAATCTTAAGTGCTGAGATTATAGGCATACCACCACCATCCTAGCCTGACCTGTGTTTTATATTTTTTGATGGATGTCCATGTATTAGCTCCTTCCCCAATCTGTATTTTAGACTCACTTGCATTTTTATTTGGAAGCATCTGGTTTATGCTCTTCTCTCCCTTATATCTGGAACAGAGTCTGAGACCCTGGCACATGTCTTTTGTATCCTTGCCTCCCTTAAGTCCTAAAGTTCAGTTAATAATGATAGTAACAAAAAAGATAATAAGCGAAGATGTGTTGTAAGAACTGAAAAGAAAATTAGTGAAGATAGTGATATATCTGAGAATCAGGAACCGAAAGAAAGCAATGGAGGTAAAGCCTCACAATAAAGGTAAGTCTCACATGCACACATGTATGCATTTCTACACGTAAACTCTTGTAGAGAGTAAAGCATGGGAGGAGGCTATTTCAGAGAGAGAGAGAGAGAGAGAGAGAAATTGACAGTTTTCCTGAATTAAACATAAACACTTGAAAATTTATTATTTTTTTAAAAAAGTGCAATTAGAGTGGGCATTGATTATTCTCATCTATAATCCCAGCATTTGGGAGACTGCGGTAGGACTGACTGCAAGTTCAAAGTCATCTGGAACTACATACCAAACCCTCTCAGGAAAGTAAAAAGAGGTTGTTTAAGCATATTAATGACACTGATAAAGTAAGCAACAAGATATGATTTTATACTCACCAATTGACAAAGTTGATGTGTGGTAGATAACTACCGCATGTGTAGCAGTGGTAGCCTTCAGACAAAAGATAGTATCTAGACTGCTTAGGCTGCTAAGGTGGCATTAATTTATAAATAAGAGAAAAAAATTCACAATTCAGATAACTGGGAAGTTCAAGGTCAAATTGCCAGCAGGCCTCCATTTCTGGTGAATACTTACTGTGCCTCAGAGAACTTGTTGCATACTCACAGGGTGGAAAGGGCAAAAGAGATTAACTTGTTACCTGAAGTGTGTGCCCACTCCCCCTGTAAAGTCACCACCTATCTCCTAAGATCTTGGAGGTTAAGATTTCAATGTGAATCATTTAGACCATAGCAAAAGCATATAAGAGCAGAAAAGAAATTATGTTTTAGTTATCAAAGTATTTTTAAGTGGCATTGTATACATCATTAATGGACACTACAATCTAGTGCAAGATCTCACAGCTACCATGATTTCCAAGTAGTTATTAATCTGAGTGTCTTTTTGGGATACCTATAATCATTTGTTAATTGATTAAGTCTGTCAGTGGTAATAATCACAGGTAATGCAGAATACTCTTACATGTTTGCATTCATAAATATGAAATGGTAAGTTTTAAGTTGGCAGCAGTGGCACATGCCTTTAATCCTAGCACTGGAGAGGCAGAGGTAGTTGGATCTCTTTGAGTTCTAGCCCAGCCTGCTTGAGAGCCAGTTCCAGGACAGCCAGGGCTACACAGAGAATCCCTATCTCAAAAAACCAAACAACAACGACAAGAAATTATTTTAATTCAAAGTTAATGAAAATTAACATTTATTTTTGTGCAAATTTATAAATCTTTAAAAAGATTTTAGATTTTTTTAATGTATGTGTTTTGTCTGCATGCATGTATGTATGTACACCACATATATGCTTGGTGCCAGAGGAGGTCAGAAGAAGGTGTGTTAGATTCCCTGGTACTGGAATCATAGATAGTTGTGCTCTATCATGTTGGTGTTGGGGAACTGAACCTGGATCCTCTACAAGACCAATAACTGGTCTTAACAGATGAGCCATCTCTCCAGTCTTGTAAGTTTTTTTTTTTTTTTTTTTTTTTTTGGTTTTTCGAGACAGGGTTTCTCTGTGTAGCTTTGCGCCTTTCCTGGGACTCACTTGGTAGCCCAGGCTGGCCTGGAACTCACAGAGATCCGTCTGGCTCTGCCTCCCGAGTGCTGGGATTAAAGGTGTGCGCCACCACCACCCGGCGTAAGTTTATAAATCTTAAAGAACTTTGTGAATCCTACAAGAAACAGTGCCCTGCTGGGCTTGGTTGTTCTTGCCTTTAATCCCAGCACTCAGGAGACTGAGGCAGGTACATCTTTTGTGAGTTCAAGACCAGACTGGACTATATAGTTAATTCCAGAACAGCCAGGGTTGTGTAGAGAGATCCTGTCTAAATAAAACAAAACAGAAACCCTGGTGTCCTATAAATAGTTATGTATACAAGCCCAAGAAGATTAACAGTGAAGCCTTAATTGTGGTTTTGGAGAAACATCAAATGAGGGAGTGCTTACTAAAGATTCCTGAGTAGATAATGTATAAATTGTGGTATGTTCAAAATTTTTTACAGAATGTAAAAACCAGATGATTCTTACATATCTAAATTCAGGATAGTGTTCATTCAAGGGTAGGGAGTAAGAAGGAGGGGCCACCCTCGTAACACAGAGGACTTTATAAATTAGATGTGTAATATTAAATCACATTTTACTTTTGCTGGGAATACTTTTTAAAGTATCTATTCTGAGAGTGAGTGGCTAGAGATAGTTTCCATTTTAATAAACAGAACAATCAACACATTGTGTATATGGATCTTGTTAAGGTATAAAAATAAACTGGATTCTTTTCCCATTCTTCATCTCAGGTAATAAGTAAATTAGTTCCTGTAATGGCACCAGGAACTTTAAACACATGATGAAAGCATACTTCCTAGATTGCTTGATTCTGTTAAGTTTTGTTGGGTGATGCAGTATAATCATAAAGAAAGTTATAATTAGTATAAAGATAGAACTATAGTGATTACTTAATCTTTTTGCCTTCAGAAACCCATGACCATTCCATGTCATTATTTGCCTATTTCTAACAATTATTTTGGCTGATTTTGGAAGCAGCAAATGAGATTATATTTTAGACATACATTGATACTAATAATAATGTCAAGCATCACTTTATAATCCAAATTTCTTAAATATGTAGTAGTCTGTTCTCAGACCCTTAGGGCATAAAAATGACTGTTATTAGTGTTTCTGTTTAATTTTAATGTTATTTATCATTAATTAATACAAAATTAGCACATTTTATTTATTTATTAGACAGGTTTTCTAACTTGCCATCCTCCTGCCTCAAGAGTGCTAAGATTGCAGCCCTCATTCCCAGCTTATTTAGCATCTGTGTGACTTATGTTTATCGTTTTACATCACATTACTTTGTTTTTTCCTTTTAGGATCGAAAGTTAACAAAGTCTGAAAGGCAGAGATTCAAAGAAGAGGCAGAAATGTTAAAGGGTCTTCAACATCCCAACATTGTTCGATTCTATGACTCCTGGGAATCCACAGTAAAAGGGAAAAAATGCATTGTTTTAGTGACTGAACTAATGACATCTGGAACACTTAAAACGTAAGTCTATCAGTATTTATAAAGATGAGCAAGAATTTCCAGATTATCTTGTTTTTTTAGATATACTTTTGTTGTTTAGCTTGCTAAGGCAGAGATAGTCCTTTCTACCTTCATGATACCATGTGTTTTTCCTACCCACAAAATCCTCTTGTATATAAGATGATATGGTGATTACTTATCAGCAAGTATTGGAATGAGGTTGCTGCTGAATAAACCTAGTTAATTTTAAGTCATATTGATTTGTATTTCTAATATGTGTGAAGTTTAGGGATTAGAAATCAATGACAAGGTTGCCCTCTAGTGGTTAAAATGAGATTAAAGTATATTAAATATTTGATCACATTTTATTTTTTACAATATATACGCAACTAGCTACTGTCTTATTTCTCTTAGTTCTAAAAATTAAAACCAAAATAGCTAGACATGTTATCCACTTGAGAAAAAGAGATAACATATAGAAATACCAAGAGCTTTAGATGAAGAAATGGGGTATATTATTAAAATCACAGGTTTGTCAAGAGCATCTGTTTATTGTATTGAGAAAGGAAGCTATTGTAAAGTACATGGTATAAATTTGTCATGGAGAAATTAAATTTTTGTTTAAAATTTTATTTTTTTAAATATGTATTTTATATTAAATTACATGTGTGGGTTTGTATATATATGCCATCAAGGCCAAAGAAAGGTGTCTGATCCCCTGAAGCTGGAGGTTACAGGTGGTTGTGAGCCAGATGAATGGGTGCTGGAAGCTAAACTTCTTAGGTCCTCTGCAAGAGCAGTAAGCATTTAACTGCTAGGTCATCTCTCCACCTCTCTATTATAATAATGATAATAATAATTATTATTATTTTGTTTTTTAAGAAAGGGTTTCTCTCTGTAGTCCTGGCTGTCCAGAACTTGCTCTGTAGACCAGGGTGGCTTCAAACTCAAAAATCTGCCTGCCTTTGCTTCCTGAGTGCAGGAGAGAGGGGGGGGGAGGGGGAGAGAGGGGAGAGGAGAGGGGAGGGGAGAGAGGAGAGAGGAGAGAAATATATATAAGTGATTGTCTCATGTGTGGCCGTTTCCAGAGGCCAAAAGAGGATATCTGATCCCTTGGAGCTAGAGTTACATGTAATTGTAAGCTGCTGGATGTAGGTATTAACAACTGAATTCTGGGTCTTCTTGAAGAGCAACAAGCCCTCTTAACTTTTTAACTACTGAGCCATTTTTCTAGCCTAGTTCCCAAGTAATTGAATTTTTAAAAATTACTGTGATATGTTATTTGTCCTCTTATTTTATTTTGAGAGTGGATGTGGTTTGAGACAAGGTCTCATTATGTAGCGCTAGGTGGCTTGAAACTTACTATGTAGACCAGGCTGCAGGCTGGCCTCAGACTCACAGATCTGCCTGCCTCTGACACTTTAGTGCCGGGATTAAAGGTTTAGTCCACCACCCGCCTGGCACACTTACTTAATTAACCTACCTTCCTTCCTTCCTTCCTTCCATGTATGTATGTATGTATGTATGTAGGCATGTAGGCGTGTGTATGATGGTATGAATATAGAGGTCAGAGGGTAAATTATAGGACTCTTTCTGGTCTGGGAGGTGGAGCTCCAGGCTTGTTGGCAGGAACTTTTACCCACTGAACTATCTGTCTCTATCAAATAAATAGTACTGAGCTGATATATATTAGGTCTTTGGAACATAGTTTTTGTCTCCTGATTATAGTCACTGATTTGAATGTGTTGTTGAATTTTCTAAATTAATTTTTTTAGCTAGTGTCTTCAACTCTTCCTATTCTTCCATCTACCTGCCTCTGCCTCTCAAGTGCTGGGATTAAAGGCATGAGCTACTACCTCTGGGCTAAAGATTTGTTTATTTATTATGTATACAGTGTTCTGCTTGCATGTATACATGCAGGCCAGAAGAGGCACCAGATTTCATTACAGATGGTTGTGAGCCACCATGTGGTTGCTGGAAATTGAACTCAGGACCCCTGGAAGAGCAGCCAGTGCTCTTAACCACTGAGCCATCTCATACTTGACTTTGTAGCACTGTGTCTGAAACTTGATAAATATATTCATGGATTAAAGAAAATTTGTGGTAGTTGTGTGTCTATATACATCTTGAGATTATTTTCACTGGTTCAGATTCTTAGTTGATTGTCAGCATTCTGTAAGACATACCTAAAAGCATACTACAATGGTTTACTTGTGTCTTGCTTATTTATCTGTTTATTAATTCTTTGCAAAATGATTTATGGGGCTAGAGTGATGACTGAATGGTTAAGGTTCCTCTTGCAGAGGACCCCTGTTTGATTCCCAGCATTCACATGGTGGCTCACATCTGTGATCAGGGAATCTGATACCATTTGACCTCTGTGGGCACCAAACATGCATGTGGTGCACATATGTATACACATGCAAAAACACACATAAAATTAATAATCCATTAAAACTTTTCATGATTTTTTTTCATGTGTAAATGTGTATATCTATGTGAGTGTATGCCATATGTGTGTGGGAGTCTTTGGAAGAGGGAAGAGGGTGGCAGTTCAGGCTGTAGTGGGTACTAGGAACCGAACTCTGTCCTCTGGAAGAGTAGCAAGTGCTCTTAACCACAGAACCATGTCTTCAGTGCCTGCCCCCCTCCCAGTGGGGGAAAGAGTAATCCCCAGAAAAAAAAAAAAAAATATAAATCAGAGTTGTACCAGATATCGTGCTTGAGGAAGTGGGTACTATTTTTGGTATCCACACAGTGACAAAAAGGCCTTGGATATCACAGAGAAGGGTTAGAACATACCTGTGTCAGAAATGTAATTGTCCATAAAAAGGGTGAAGTTGGCACTCCTATCAGTAAACACTACAAGAAAGCTTTTGCCCTCTAGATGGAAAGTAGGATTTCTGAAACATACTGAAGTGCTATCTTTCTTGCCCCATTTCCCTCTCCAAATTGCTATCGATGCCTGTCCCTTATATTCGTCCCTGTCACATATATTATAGAATGTGTGTGTGTGTGTGTGTGTGTGTGTGTGTGTGTGTGTGTGTGTGTAAATATATATATATATAAACTCTACTGCCTAGTTAGTGCAGGAAACTCAGGCCAGAAGATATATTGTCTGTAGCCAAGTTTTCGAAAGTGATGTGATAGTTTGGATGAGAATGGTCCTTCTAGGCTCATGCATTTAAATAACTTGGTTCTCAGTTGATGGGATTGTTTGGGAGGGATTAAAGGTGTGGTCTTGTTGGAGGAGGTATGTCATTGGGGGAAGGCCTTAAGTTTTCATAAGACTAGCATCACTCCTAGTCTTTTTCTCTTGTCTGCTACTTGTGGATCAGGATGTGAGAGCTCTCAGCTATTCCTGCTGCCATTTCTTTGCTCCACCATCATGGACTCTCTGAAACTGTAAGCCCAATTAAGTGCTTTCTTTTAATATGTTACCTTGATCATGGTATTTTGCTGTGACAATAGAAAAGTAATTAAGACAGGTGACTTCACAGTTAAATAACTAATCCACCAAAAATCATGAACATACACAACCGGAAATTAATACTAGAGAAGTTAAGATACTGTGGCGATTCTGAAAGTAATCATATATTAAGTATTTTTGTAAGGATGAAATTAAATATACAAACAGGAATGAGAATGAATAGATGACATAAAAAAGAAATGTGACTCCATCAAGAAAAGGACAGGCACGATTGAGAAAGAGCTGGAGAACATCTATACCTAATAACAAATCATTAAAATTAAAATTTCATAAGAGCTGATGATACACTCCTGTATATCCCAGTATTCAGGATAGAGACAGACAGGTCTCTGTGAGGCCAGGCTGGTCTGTCTAGTGAATTCCAGGCCAGCCAGGGATATATAGTAAGACACTGTCTCAAAAAATAAAATAAAATTGTTCTTTGACAATTTCATACATAAATATTATCTATTCTGATTATTCTTCCATTCCTCCAATAATCTCCTCCCAATTCCTGTCACTCCCCCTTCTCCTTTCAAGTCTTTTTTTGTTTTTCGAGACAGGGTTTCTCTGTATAGCTTTGTGCCTTTCCTGGGACTCACTTGGTAGCCCAGGCTGGCCTCGAACTCACAGAGATCCACCTGGCTCTGCCTCCCGAGTGCTGGGATTAAAGGCGTGCGCCACCACCGCCCAGCTCCTTTCAAGTCTATTTAAATACTTTAATGCCTTATTGTTTTGTGACTTGTTAAGTTTAACCAGTGTGAACTTGAGTTTGGAATTGTCCATTGGAGCCTGGTGTGCTCACTAGTGGGTACAAAATTGAATGACAGTGACTTTCCCCCATAATCAGTAATCAATAATTCAGCAAAGGGGAAGGTAGGACCCTGTGAAACTCTGTCCCCCAATCCATGATTGACTGTTGACAGGCCCATGCAAGCTACTGTAAAGTCATTATTGCAGTGGTGGAGTAGTGCCTGGAAGATAGTCCCATAGTCCTTACCCCTATCTGGATCTTACATTTTTTTTCTGCCCCACAATTTTCCATGAGATTTAGGAAGAATGTTATAAAGGTTCTGTTCAGGATTGAACACTCAGCTATTGTTTATTCTCAGAAACTTGAGCAGCTGTGAGTTTCTGCATTTACCTCTGTTCATTGCAAAGAGAACCTTCTCTAACTATGGCTAAGAAGAACATTTGTCTATGGGTATAAACTTAAACATTTAGAAGGAAGTTTGATATACCAGCTTTGTTCAACACCAGTAATAAGGTCTCCTTATCAGTGATTCTCAACTCGACCCCCACAGGGCTCACATATCAGATATCATGCATATGAGATATTTACATTATAATTCATAACAGCAAAGTTACAGTTAGGAAGTAACAATGAAATAATTTTATGGTCTGGGGTCATCAGAACATGAGGAACTATATTAAAGGGTTATAGCATTAGGAAGATTGAGAACCACTACCTTAGATCCTAAAACCTCCCAGCCATGGGCTTTTGACCAGGTTTAGAGTACTGGCTATGAATTCTCTTATGTGTGGGAAAAAATCGTCTAGTAGCAGTCTTTTGCTATCTCTGGTTCTTATAATCTTTTCACCCTCCTCTTTAGCCATGATCCCTGATCTATAGAGAGGGAGGAGGTGTAACATAGATGTACCGTTTAAAGGGGAGCACTCTGTAGGCTCTAATTCTCTATATCTTGTCCAGTTGTCAGTCTCTGTATTAATCACTATCTGCTGCAAAAGAAGAAGCTTTTCTTATGAGGATTAGAGATATACTAGAATCTGGATATAATGATAAGTCATTAGGAGTCATTCTAATACTGTATCCATTTCATAGAATAGTAGTAGTAGATTTCCCCTTAGGGCTTGTGACCTAGTAGCCATGGTAGTACCAGGCATGGGGTCTATCTTAAATGCAATTATAAAGTGCCTGCTTACTCCCATAAGTGCCACACTAGGCCTATTTGTAGCTCACAGGGTTCTCAACTGGGTAGGACGGTTGATTACTTTTCCTCCTTGGTAGAATGCATAGCACCTCCCGAACTATGAAAAATTGTCAGTAGGGATGAAATTTCTGCCTTGATTTCTCTATGTCCTATTACTCAACTATGTGACGTCTTCAGCAATAGTGTCTTGCCACCAGTTTCTGGAGGGTAACCAAGAACAATGGCAATAGACTAATGTTTAGGGGGTCTGTGGGACCACAGTGGCCATGAACTCAAATAACAGATAACTCATTCCTAGTACTTAGGGTTTTTTTGTTTGGTTTTTTTTTAAATAATATTTTTATTAGTTCTTAGATAATTTCATATATCATATCTGATTATATTCACCCAACCTCTCCCCTAAAACAGGTTTTTTGTTTGTTTTGTTTTTTGAGACAGAGTTTCTGTATGTAACAGCCCTGGCTAGTCCTGGAACTCACTTTGTAGACTAGGCTGGCTTTGAACTCAGAGATTTGTCTACCTCTACCTCCTGAGTGCTGGGATTAAAGATGTATGCTACCCTGTCCCGCTCTAAAAGCAGGTTTTAAGGATTAAAAGTAATTAGGGACTTGAGAGTTGGCTCAACATTTAAGAGCATTGGGTTCTCTTCTAGAGGACCCTGGTTCAAGTGGTGGTTCACATGGTGGCTCAAAACTATCTAGTCTTCAGATGATCAGACACCTTCTTCTGCCAGTGTGAACACCAGGCACACACTTGGTGCACAGACATACAGGTAGTCAGAACACCAATACACAAAAAATTAAAAACAACTTGCCTTTGCTATTAAGTTTATTTAATTGCTTCATCCAAATGTAAGTTTTATTTTAGTTCTACTCTTAGTTTTTCTGACAGATCCAAATCTTGTATATGTAGGATTTAAAAAAAAAAATTACTGTGGAGATTTTATTTATATCCTCACCTCTTTACAAATTTAGTGCTAATATTGTACACTTTCATGTAAAACACGCTTCTTAGCTAATACTGTGATTTTTATATTACATGTATATTTCATAGACCTTCACAAAATTTTATTAACTAGTTGCATGTACTTTAAAGGTACTAATATGAAAATATTAGTAGATGCTTTTCCTTCCCTCACTCTGCATATGTACAAATAAAATATGCACCACAATGCATTTCTCAACAATATTTTCTCTTTAGTGATTAGATAACAAAGACTCTTATGCCATACTCTTCACTTAGTCATCCTGTGGATTCTGTTGCATATGTACATACTTTATCAGTTAACTAACTGGAGATTTGGATAGAAAATATACAGAATTGAGGGCTTTATTTTGTGACCAATTTCTGGAATTTCTTCTTTCCTCCCCCTCCCTCATCTTTTTTCTTTTTGGTTTTTTATAACAGGGTTTCTCTCTGTAGACTAGGCTGTTCTGGAACTTAGATTGGGCCGGGCTCTGCATCCAGCATGGTAGAATTAAAGGTGTGAGCCTCCATCACTCAGCTCTTCCTCCCCTTCTTAAATATTTTTTTTTTTGAGATTATAATTGTGTATTTGTCATTTCCCCCCTCCATTTCCTCCCTCTAAGCCCTCCCATGGTACCTGCTTCCCTTGGTTCTCTTTCAAATTCATGGCCCACTCTTCTCCAGTTGTTACATATATATGTATGTGTGTATATATACACATATTCCAAAGTATATAAGTATCTACTCAGTCTATATAGTGTTACTTGCTGTGTATGTTTTCAGAGCTGACCATTTTGTATTTGATAACCTATTGGTGTCCTTTTTCTGGGAAAGACTAATTTTTCCATTCAGCATTTCTTAATTGCTTATAGGTCTTTGTTTAGGGTTGAGACTTTCTCCTTTTCATGTTAGCTTATGTTTATGTTTTTGTTCAGGTCATGTTTAAGCATACATGTTAGACTTTATGGGTATAGCTTCTGACATTTATAGAAAACACACAACTCTCTGTTCTCTGACTCTTAAAATTGTTCTGCCCCCTCTTCCACAATGATCTTGAGCCTTAGGTGCAGGACTTATGTTGTAGATGTGTATCAGTTGTGTCTGGATGCTACATGTGTCTGCATTCTGATAAGTTATGGTCTCTGTTACTAAGAGAACTTTCCTTATTGAAGAATAAGAACTACATTTCTCAGGCCACCCTGGGCTATAAAGTGAGTTCCAGGACAGCAAGGTCTAAACAGAGAAAACCCTGTCTTGAAAAAAAAACCAAAAAAAGAGTGAAAGAAAGAACTACACTGCTCTGTGGGTATAAGAACAAAAATTTAGAATGTAGTTAGGGATTATGTTGGTTTAATAAAGTGGCAGTTATAGATTCTCCTCTAAGATCCACATCTTAGTCCTAGGTAGTGGCTAGGTTTCTGGTACTAGGCATGATGGCATGATTTCCCTCGTGTTGAGTTAGTCTCTTCTTTTCCTTTTTAAAGTGTATTTTATTATTATGTGGGGGCGGGGGAAGAAGTGCGTGGAGAGGAGTGAGATATAAGAATAAATTAGAGTATGAATAAGAATGATGTATGTGTACTAGTCCAGAAACATTCCATGGCACAAGCATAAAGGTCAGAAGACTAAATCCAGGATATACTGCTTTCCTTCTGCCATGAATTCCAGAACAAATTTAAGTCATTAGGTTTATGCACCAGGTTATCTGCCCTTCCCCTTTTCCATCTTTATAAAAGAAAAAAAAGTTTACTTTGTGTGTCTGTATGTGTATGTCTCTGTATGTATGTGCACACCACCCGTATGCAGATGCTCATAGAAGCCAGAACAGGGTATTGGATTCCTTGGAGCTGGAGTTAAAGGCAATTATGAGCTGCCTGGCGTGGATTCTGGGAACTGAACTTAGGTCTTTTGAAACAACAGCAAGTGTTCTTAACCACTGAAGCATCTCTCCAGCCCCACCTTTCCTTTCCTTATCACCATTGCACTACAGTCATAGAACTGTTCTTTATTACACCATGTTCAAAATCTGTTCCATGTGAATCAGGGGGGGATTGTCATCAGGCATGGCAGCAAGTACCTTTACCCACTGAGCAGGAAAGCACGAAGACCTGAGTTCAGTCTTCATAAAGCCCACAGGAAAAAACAAACAAACAAACAAACAAACAAACAAAAAAACAAGGCATGATTATCTGCTTATGAGCCCAGTCCTAGCCACTCTGTCTAGTCTACTTGATGAGTTCTAGGTCAGTTGAAGACCCTGGGTGAAAATACAAGATGATGTAAGGACATTCAATGTTGACCTTTCTTTCCACATGTACATGCATGTGCGCATACATACATAGGCTGCTTACACATTGTTTTTCCTTTATTCTCATGTGAAATCACTCTGACTGATTTTGTTTTGTTCATCTTTCAATCACTGTTTTGTGTTTTTATTTTAAAAAAATTAAACTACATTTATTTATTTATTTATTTATTTATTTATTTATTTTGTGTTTGTGCATATGTGTATGGGTAACATATGTTATGTGTTCTGGTATATGACTGGCAGGAGTTGGTTTGCTCTTTTTTTTTTTTTTTGGTTTTTGAGACAGGGTTTCTCTGTGTAGCTTTGCGCCTTTCCTGGAACTCACTTTGTAGACCAGGCTGGCCTTGAACTCACAGAGATCTGCCTGGCTCTGCCTCCCAAGTGCTGGGATTAAAGGCGTGCGCCACCACCGCCAGGCAGTTTGCTCTTTTTCTTTCTTTTTTTTTTTTTTTTTTTAACCTAGTAAGCCATCTTGCCAGCCCATTTTACATTTTATTAAAACCAGTTTAGGTATACATTGGTAGAAGCCACTCCATTATTTATTAAAAGCAGAATTCTTTTAGTTATGTCAATAGCAAACTAATTTTAAAGTATACATTTTTTTTTTACTGTTACAGGAATTTTCTTACCAACTGCTTATTAAATAGTTTCTCTGAGAGCTGGGGATGTAGCTCAGAGTTTGCCTAGTTGTATACATAGGCCTGCCTGGGTTTTATCCATAGTACTGCAAAAACTGGGCATGGTGATACATACTTGGGAAGCAAAGGTAGGAGGAGCAAGGGTTCAAGATCATCTTTAGTTATATAGAAAGTTTGAAGCCACTCTGGGTTATATGAGACCCATTCTCAAGAAAACAAACAAAGAAATAAAAATGAAAGAAGGATGCAGAGGCAAAAGAATTACAAATTGTGACTAGCCTGGGCTGCATAGATCCTTTCAAAACAAACTAATGACCAGAGAAGTGGTTAAGATCACTTGCTGTACAGTCTTGAAGGCAAGAAAGAGCTCAGATCCCAGCACCCAGGTGACAAGCCAAGCAACTGGTAAATGCTTGTAACTCCAGTCCCAAGGGATTCATCTGTCTCTTTTGACTTATACACATGCACAGGTGCATGCATTCCCCTACCCCACATGCATGGATACATACATTCACACATAAAAAAATTTTTTTTCAAGAAAATTTCATTACTCAACAATAAAAATGTTCCAAGGACTTATTTCTTGTCTTTTAATAGAATTTTATTTCAAACTTATCTTAGCCCCTTTAACCTTACTAAAAGTATTACTGACCCTTAAAGTTACTGAGTCTCAATATTCTAAATTTGATATCCTATCTTTGGTATGTTAGAATTTAATGGAATTCTTCAAAGCAGAAAGCTGGTATCATTGATAACCTGTTTGGTTTACTTTGCCTTTTCCAGGTACTTAAAAAGGTTTAAAGTGATGAAAATCAAAGTTCTAAGAAGCTGGTGTCGGCAAATCCTTAAAGGACTTCAGTTTCTCCACACACGAACTCCACCAATTATTCACCGGGACCTTAAATGTGACAACATCTTTATCACCGGCCCTACAGGCTCAGTCAAAATTGGAGACCTTGGTCTGGCAACTCTAAAGCGGGCTTCTTTTGCCAAGAGTGTGATAGGTATGTTTCCAGTGTGCTTTGGAGCCAGTCTGGCTTTTGACATAGCTTTTCTTTAGAAACCTGATCCTGTCATATCTTTTTTGACACTAAATAAGCCTTCAGAAATCCATATCATGAACCTAGTGATCAAGTCTAGTTAAATATAAAATGAAAGAATTTTAATATTTAAGCTTCTAAAATAATTTTGAAGACTGTTGATGTTTTATAAAGTTACATGGAGAGAAGTAAGGTGAATTTCATTGATATAACCTCTTTTTACTGTCTCACTGAGTCATTCTGTTAATACTTAATATTTTATATTCATACTTATACAGTAGAAGCAATGTGTTGCTTTTTTTTTTTTTTTTTTGAAAAGTAAATGAAGTTTATATGTAGTTTAGCTTCAGAAATGTCCGTTGGCTATATATCTTCAAGAATACCTGGCTGTAAAAACTTGATTTGAAAATAGGAATATAAGGGGGTGTTTTGTGAAAAGCTGGTCTCATCAACTTTCCTTTACTTTCACCTTTTATAATGAATGATATATCAAAATTAGATTTCTCAGCCTTAGTACTCTGCATAGCTGGGTCTAGATAGTTACTGTGTAGGGTTTTTCTTATATACTGTAGAAATATTTCATAGCATACCTGGGTTCTACCACAAAATATTTGTAGTATTCCATGTCTATTTTCTCCTAATTGTTACAACCAAAAATGTCTCCAGACATTGCTGTAAGGAGAGCAAAATTAACCCTATTAGGAATCAGTACGTAGTCCAAAGAATAAGAGTGACCTTTCATACTTTTTAATTGTATATTAGATTCAAACCTGAAAAAAATAATGGCTGTTTTGCTAAGGTTTAACTCTCTGAAATTTAAAAAATTTTCAGTTCACATTCTATTCTGCTCTCCTATAGGTTATGACATTAAAAGCTCATTCATTATTAAATGGGCCAGAATCCTAAGTACCAGTAAGAAAAGCACAACACACCAATAATTTGCATTTCTTTCTTTCTTTCTTTCTTTCTTTCTTTCTTTCTTTCTTTCTTTCTTTCTTTCTTTCTTTCTTTCTTTCTTTCTTTCTTTACTTAAAGAACAAAATAAAACCAGTGTTCTCATTGGAATATTGTGAAGTTAGGATTTCTAATGCTGTTTATACATTTTTACACAATATATTATTAACAAGAAAAGTACATTTGAAGCTGAATTGCCCTTTTGTTTTCTTTATAGGAAGCATTTGATTGTCTTGGGGATCTTAAAATCACTAATCCAACAGAGTTATTTCCTTTGTTTATTAAATCATAATGTGCATACTTGTTCTGGAATTGAAGTTAAAGATTCTGAAATCATTGTAAAATCTAATATTGTAGGACCATACACATGCATACTGTGCTCACAAACCAGTCTGTGTTTGAGCTCTATATTCGTATGTGTATGTGCATTTGTTTTTCACCCGTAGGATGTCCTTCACTGTATTTCCTGTATCTACATTAGGCTTATTTGTTTACTGTAGGTTGGATCTTAAGTATGTGAAGAAAAGGCTCTGGTGAGTGGCCTTTGCAGATAATTATATTTTATTACCTTTAAAAATATATTGAATACAGAGGTTGGTGCGCCCCCCCCCCCAAGGCCTCCTTACTATGTGAAGTATTAATGGCAAGAGGCAAGTTGTAAATACTCCAACTTCCCATAGAGGGCAGACAAGTATTTGGTCTTTTTATCGTTACTGTCTTACAGTATCCATTTTGTTCCCTGCTAGTTTTTTTTTTTTTCTTTTATTACCTTTCCTTCTATTTGTTTTCATTATGAATAATATTAATATATCTCTTAGCCAAAGTTAATAGTGGGAACACAATTTCAACAGTATAAGTTGACTGTTCAGTGTGTTTTAAAGGCCTCACAGTGGAAGATCTTCTATAGGATATTTGATGGAACAGGCTAAGAAGATTGCCACCCTCTTTTCCCCTCTTCTTTTTCTTTTTCATCCCCGCCGGTGCCCCCCGCCCCCTCACAGGTGGTCAACCTCTTTGTTTCTTGAAACCTCTGGTAGGTAACACCTACAGCTACTGATCTCTTGACTCTGAATCATTGTTTTATTTTAAGGTACTCCGGAGTTCATGGCTCCTGAGATGTATGAGGAGAAATATGATGAATCCGTTGATGTTTATGCTTTTGGGATGTGCATGCTTGAGATGGCCACATCTGAATATCCATACTCAGAGTGCCAAAATGCTGCGCAGATCTACCGTCGAGTGACCAGTGTAAGTCCTTGCTAATTGTTGACATTACATCAGATCTAGTAAAATCAAGCTTGATAACATTCACCTGTGCAAAAGGGGGCACTAAAAGAAAGCCTAAGCTGTTGGGATGGGAGTTTGCTGAGTTAGATGCAGTGTACAGTGAAAGCAAAAATAAACTCAGTTTCTTCCCACTTCCCTTGCAGTCACTTAAACCTTTATCTTGAGGTATAATTTATTTGAAATTGCATTCTAATGTCTTCTAATAGTTCATCTGAATTCTTAATTATGATGCATGGTTTTGTATTGCTATTATATTGCTTTAAAGGTGATTTCAATTGAAGACTTTTGAAAGCAGCAAGAAGGTATAGGTTACTATTACAGCAGTGAGACTATGATAGATAATTGATATAGGATATAGAAGCATCCAAGATTCATTGGGATCTTAAGTATAAAGAGGAAAGCGGTTTTGTTTTTTTTGGTTTGTGGTTTTTTTTTGTTTTTCTTTCAGAGAGAATGTTAGATATTATGATGGGTTCAGGAGACAAGATAGCAGGTTCATTTTTCTGTTGTAATTATTGCTGTAGTCTCTCTCTCTCTTGTCTTTTGTTTTTTGAGAAGAGGGTTTCTCTGTGTAACCACCCTGATTGTCTTGGAACTCACTCTGTAGACCAGGCTGGCCTTCAATTCACAAAGATCTGCCTCCTGAGTGCTATGATTAAAGTTGTGCACCACCACCACCCAGCAGGAAAAAGATTTTGCACAATAAAAACATGAGTTATGTTCTATATCTATAGACCTTCCTGGATAGTTTATATATAGGAAATAATAGTATGTGGCCATTTGTGACTAGCTTCTTTCAGTATGTTTTTAAAAGGTTCATCATTTGTTCTCATTCTTGTTTCATTTTGAGGGTCATAGTGTTCACAATGAAACCCCTCTGAGCTTTGTACATAGCGGGCTGGTGATTTACCTTATACCTGTCATTACTTTTAAGAGGTAATATTCCATTGTGAATATACAATGTAGTTTGTTTAATATTCATCTGTTTGGACATTTAATCTGTTTAGCTTTTTAGGGTATTGTGAATAGTCTGCTGTGAATGTTCATGTACAAGGATTTGATTGGTCATCTGTTACTTAATTTCTCTTATCTTTTTTTTTGTTTGTTTGTTTTGGTTTGGTTTTTTCGAGACAGGGTTTCTCTGTGTAGCTTTGTGCCTTTCCTGGAGCTCACTTGGTAGCCCAGGCTGGCCTCGAACTCACAGAGATCTGCCTGGCTCTGCCTCCCGAGTGCTGGGATTAAAGGCGTGCGCCACCACTGCCCGGCCTAATTTCTCTTATCTTTTAAGTAGGAGTAGAATTATTGGGTAGTACACTTACTCCTAATAACCATTTAATTCAGTTGACTTGTTTTCCATGTGACTGTGTCATCTATCTTCCCTCCCTCCCGCCCTCCCTCTCTCCCTCCCTGGTATCTGCTGTGGCCAGAAGAAGGTGTCAGATTCCTTGAAGCTGGAGTTAGGCAGTATGGAACCAAGTGATAAGGGTGTTGAGAACTGAACCCAAGTCTTCTGGAAGAGCAGTAAATGCTCCTAATTGCTATACCATCTCTCCAGCCTTAACATACATTAAAAAAAAATTGGGGGTGGGGGGAGAATCTCTCACCAAACTTGCAAGTCTCTGCTCTTCTCCCTAATCTGTCCCGCCCTGCAACTCCCACCCCACCCCCCAACTAGGATTATAAGAAACACCAGGTACAGTTTTTTGCATGGATTCTAGGGCTCCAAACACTGTTCTCATGCTTGTACAACATTTGCCAACTGAATCATCTCTACAGTCCTTTCAGTTTTAAAAGGTAATTTAGGTGAATATAGTAATCTTGATTGGCAGATGTTTAAACATCAGTCCATGCTCTTTTTTTCTGCTGAGCAGTCTGCAAATGTTCTGATAGGTTTGCCTTTCTAAATAACCTGTACTCCCCACCCTTGAAGCTTTCAAATATCTTTTGTTCTAAACTCTTCAAAATTGTTTTAAAATTATTTTATGGCTGGGTGGAGCAGCACTCAGGAGGCAGAGCCAGGCAGATCTCTGAGTTCAAGGACAACCTCGTCTACAGAGCAAGATTCAGGACAGACACTAAAACAACACAGGAACCCTGTCTCAAAAAAACAAACAAAAATATTATTTTATGTGTATAGGTCTTTTGTTTGCATATATATCTGAGTACTACATGTGTACAGGTCCTTGAAGCCAGCAGAGGGTGTCAGATCCTTTGGGACTGGAGTTAGAGACAGTTGTGAGCTGCTGTGAAATTCTGTGAGAGTAGGAGAGCAGCCAGTCAGTGCTCTTAATCACTGAGCCATCTTTCCAGCTCTTCTTTTAAACTGTTGATGGTTTAACTATAATATAATATGTTGAGGTTTTTTTTCTGGTAATATCTATTTGAGATTCTACTTGGGTGTCTATCCTCCTCACTAGATCTAGGAGCAATTTTATTGACTAAGTTTACTGTGGTGGTTGGAATGAGAATGGTCACCACTTGAGGAGCTATTTGGGAGGAATAGGAGGTGTGGCCTTGTTGATGGAGGCATGTCATTTTGGGCAAACTTGAGGTTTAAAAACTTGTGCCATTCCTAGAGTGCTCTTTCTGCTTTCTGTTTGTGGCTCTGGGTGTGAGCTCTCAGTTTCTGTTCCAGGGCCATGCCTGCCTGCTGCCATGTTCCCACCATGATCATGGTAATGAACTCCTTCCTATCTCCCTGGAAACTACATTCCAAATAAACCCTCCTGTAAGTTATCCTGGTCATGGTGTTTTATCACAGCAATAGAAAAGTAACTTAAGACATTTACCATGGCTTTAATCTATATCAAGTTCATAAGTTTATCCCAGATTTGTTAGTTTGGTCTCTTAATACTATACCAGACATCTTGAGTCTTGTGGTCATAGGAGTTTTTTCTTTATTGTTGTGTGATTGCCTTTAATCATTAATGTTTTTTCTTCTACCTAGTTTATTCTTTGTTTTTGAGTTATTGTTTTTACTTATTTTGTTTTATATTTTATTATGGTGCATACATGTGTACTTACGTACAGGTGTATTTAACAGAGCAAGTGAGGTAAGAGCACAGCTTGTACATGTTGGATCATTGCGATTCCATGGGCCCCAAGAATTTAAACTCATGTTCTCAGTCATAGCCTAAGGCACCTTTCCTCTACCGAGCCATCTTGCTGGCCGAGTCTCCATTGATTTGTTTTCTTTTTCTTTCTTTTTTTTTTCCGCTTTTGGTTTTTGTGTGTAATCCTGGCTGTCCTGGAACTCGCTCTGTAGACCAGGGTGGCCTTGAACTCACAGATCCACTTGGCTCTGCCTCTGAAGTGCTGGGATTACCAGCAGGTGATTATTATTTTTTTTAGGTTGGATTTTTTTGAGCTGTTTATTTTCAAAACATCTGGTGGTTTTTGCTTATTTGTTTTGTTTTTCCCGAAGTTTTTGCTTAGTTTACTATCCAAGTTGAAGTCTCAAATTGACTTTGAGATTTTTTTTAAAATCAAAACTAGACTTTAGAATTTTTGTCTAGAATTTCAACCATTTCACCTTAAGAGGAGTTATGTTGCTTTGATCTTTCATATTTTATTTCAACGTGGTTTTGCAATTATGGTTATCTCATTTATCGGTAGCTTTTTCTTAAAGGCTTACTCCCAAAAACTTACTGCTTTCAGAAAAGAGAAATTAAACTGCCATAACAGCAATGTCAAAAAATGGTACAGAAATATAATAAAAAGTAAAACACAAAAACAGAAACTGCAGTGTGCCATCAGTGATCATAGAAATGATGAAAAATGTAAAAATAGATCATAAAATTTAAAACAAAATGTAAAATTAATAAAAGAATGAAATAAAAGAAGGGGTAGAAAAATGATGTGATGAAAGAGTATCTCAGGAGATAAAACATTTCATTACAAAATAAGGAAATTTTGTTTAAAAGATAATAGGAATTTAAAAGTAAAAAGGGGTCAGTGAGTTGGCTAAATGGGTAAGAACATTCTCTCTGCAAGAGGTGGAGGTAGCCAGATGCCAGAGCTGACCTAGTGAAAAGAATAAGCTTCTAGTTCAGTAAGGGACCTTGTCTCAGTGCAATAAGGTTGAAGATGATAGATTCCCTATGTTGTGCTCTGGCCTCCACATGTACGTGTACGGGCATGCACACCTCCATACTTCAAAGGATGCATCACATACACCACATACACACAAACCAAAAGTAAAAGTAATACTAACTATAAAGAGAAGCCATAAGGGTTTTTTTTAATCTTCTAGTATTAAAATCAACCAGATAGGAGATATAGCAGGTTGTAGCTAGAATCTGTTGTAATTCTTTACTATCCTCCTTGTATAGGTTGGTGCTTAAAGTGGGTTAATGTTAGGGCTAGTGTTTTGCCTTGTTTTGAAATAGCATCTCTTGTAGTCCAGATTACATAAGAACTTACTGTGTAATGGAGGATAACCTTGAAATTTTGATCCTCCTGTTTCCACCCTCTGAATGCTAGAATTATGCAAGGATAATATGCCACCATACACAGTTTATGTGGTACTGAGAATTGAATCTAAGGCTTCATACCTACTAAGCAAGCAAACTGAGAACTGAGCTCTCTCTATCCCTACTTCACTGTTTTGCCTGTAGCAATTGTTCTGCCACTGTTTATTGAACACAGATTTTTATGCCTTTAAGTGGTTTTGGCACCTCTCTGCTAAATCAGTTGACCTTCGATTACACACACACACACACACACACACACACACACACACACACACACACACACACACACACGAATTTGTCAAAACTCAACTCCTTGGTTTTCTGAAGCAGGGTTTCTCTGTGTAGTCCTGATTGTCCTGAAACTCACTCTGTAAACCAGGCTGGTCTTGATCTCAAAGAGATCTGCCTGCCTCTGCCTCTTGAGTGCTGGGATTTCTGAGTGCAGGGATTAAAGATGTGAGCCACCACCTCCCAGATAAATATTTTTTGAGATTTGTTTTTATTTTATATATATATGGCTGTTTTGCCAGCATGTAGAGGGTATTGGGTCCTCTTGGACCTAGAGTTAGAAACAATTGTTAGCTCCCAAGTGAGTGCTGGGGATTGAACCCTGATCCTCTGGAAGAGTCGACAATGTTCTTAACCACTGAGCCATCTCTGCAGCCCCCAAACCCTTATTGATCTGTATGTCTCGATTGTTGCATAGGTGAATTAGATAATTTATCACATAGTACATCATACTTCACCAATGTATGCATGTTGGCTGGATTTTAAACCTACCTTTCAGGGAAGGATTGGGGACCTTAACCCAATGATCGTTATCTTTGTAAGAATTGATGTATATACTTTAGAGTATCTGTGATATCCCATGTGATGTCAGAAAGAGATTGCTGTGCTTACTGTTGCTATACGCCAAGGAACACTAAGGCCAAATCATTATAAGCTAGGAAGATAAAAAAAGGATTTTGCCCTTTATATTTTAGAAGGCATTTGATCATGCTAAAACTGACGGTTAGGACTGCTGGCCTCTAGAAAATAAATGTCTTGCCGGGCAGTGGTGGCGCATGCCTTAACTCCCAGCACTTGGGAGGCAAAGTCAGGTGGATCTCTGTGAGTTCGAGTTCAGCCTGGGCTGCAGAGTGAGTTCTAGGAAAGGCACAAAGCTACACAGAGAAACCCTGTCTCAAAAAAACCTGAAAGAGAGAGAGAGAGAGAGAGAGAGAGAGAGAGAGAGAGAGAGAGAGAGAGAGAAAATAAATGTCTCATTCAACTTGTATTACTTTGCTATGGCATCCCTCTGAAACTAAACAGTTATGTTAATACATATATTAACAATTTTAAATTCACTTTGCTGGATTTCACCTTTGTAATAATCCTATTTCCAACTATGGTCATTGTTATCAGTTACTTGTCTGTTGCTGTGACAAAATACCGGACAAAAGGGAGAAAGAATACAGTCCATTGTGGCAGGGTGTTTTTATTTATTTATTTATTTATTCATTTATTTATTTATTCATTCATTCATTCTTTTTTTTTTTTTTTTTTTTGAAAGGGTTTCTCTGTGTAGCTTTGCGCCTTTCCTGGAACTCACTCTGTAGCCCAGGCTGGCCTCGAACTCACAAAGATTAGCCTGGCTCTCTGTGAGTTCGGGATTAAAGGCATGCGCCACCGCTGCCTAGCCATGGCGCAGTTTTTGTTTTTGTTTTTCCAGAGCCGAGGACCGAACCCAGGGCCTTGTGCTTGCTAGGCAAGCGCTCTATCACTGAGCTAAATCCCCAACCCCATGGTGGGGTTTTTTGAAGAACTTGTTCTATAGCCAGGAAGCAAAGATAGGGTTATGCCAGTGTTAAACTAGCTTTCTCCTTTGTATGCAGTCTAGGACTGCATCTCAGGAAGTGGTATCACCAATGTTTAGAGTAGGTCTTCCCAGTTCACATATATTCCCAGAGGTTTGTCTCCAAGGTTATTGTAGATCCTGTCAAGTTGACAGTGTAAACCATCATATCACAACCTGCAAGTGACTGTTTCGAAGGAATTATGAGATTCAACAGAACCAATGATGTTCAAGAGTACCTTTACTGGTATTCTGTGCAGCTTTTATTCCAGGTACCTCAGAACATTTCTAATCAGTATATGCTCAGGATACAGAAGGTTTCATGGCCTAATGGGGTCTGTTTGCATAATGCCTTTGAGTGTGCTAAACTGCATTGCCAAGGAGCAGGAAGTCCAGTTCTTGCCTGCTGCAGGCAGAGAGGCATTCTTCCTCCCAGGAAAGTAAATAAGATCTATGGGAACAGAGTTTACACAACAGGATAGTGTAGGAAAATCTATTATATACCGACTATATCATCACTAGTCTTTCCCTTGCTCCCGTATATTCATGGCCGAACCATAATGCAAAATGCATTCACTCCAACTTCAAAGGCTCCTAGTTCCAACAATGTTTAAAAGCCCAACTCTTAACGAGACTCAAGCTTCTTTACACTATCAAAACTGGGGAGCTGGGGCATGGCTTAGCAAATAAAGATGCCTGCCAACAAGCCCGAGGATCTGAGTTCAAGTCCCCAAGACTTGATTTGGTGGAATAAGAGAACCAACTTTGGCAAGTTATCCTCTGACCTGACCTCTAGATGAGCATGTTATAGCACTTGTGTATACATGCACGCATACACACACACTTGCACACAAAAATATAAACATTAATTAAATTACATAAATTTAGTTAATTTATGTAACTAAATAAATTAATTACATTTTATTTAAGCAATAAAAGACCCAAGATGCATATTTCCAATATACAGTGGTGTAAAATAAAACATCCTTATCTCAAAGGGGAGAGATGGGATGCAGCAAGCCAATATCAACCAAAGTAAGACAGAAACCCAGCAGAGTAAACATCAAATCTTATAGCTCTTTGTCCTGAATTTTTGGCTAATAATGGAATATCTGGGCTCTAAAGGGCTTAGGTAGCCCCATACCTTCTTTATTTGGCATGCAGCCTATGATTCTGTCATATCAAACATTGCAACTTAGCTTTCACCTTCAGCTTCATGCAGTAACCTTTCAGGATCTCTTTGTAGGAGCTCAGACCCTGTCATACATTGACTGGCATTGACTCAGCAGTTCTCTGGAAATGTGGTTATAAGCCTCAATGACCCCTTCAATCTTGTATCTTTCATGCTAGCAAAACCATTACTACATGGACAATGCTGCTATTAGATTCTGGTGCCAGCTCAGTATGGAACTGGTCCTTTTAGACCACAGTTGTGTCACCTTTTTTTTCTGCTGACCCTGGAGAAACACTGTTCTAAACAATTACGTTCAAGAAGCAAATACCTCTTTATTTCAAGTTTAGCTTTTCTTCTCAAGTTAGTTTGCATTTTCACAAACTTTAGAGTCTTATCCCCAAGACTTGTTTTGTCCCAAAGCAAATTGCAGGTTTCAATTTAATGGTACTAATCTTTTTAACAATTATAGCTGTATGGCCATCCTTATTCTCCTTTTAAAACCCTAAAACTCGTTTATATGACTTTTTTCCCCCGAATTTTACATTTTTCTTATCTGTATGTTCCCTCTTTTGCTGTTTTTTTTTTTTTTTTTTAAACTGTAGAGCTGGATAAGACCAGTGAGCAGTAACCATGACACAGTGTGAATGCTCTTCTGCTTGAAATTACCTCCACTGGACATACTAGTCATTTTTTATATTAGTTACTTGGTTTGTTACTCTGACAAGAGCAACCTAAGGAAGGAAGGGTTTATTTTGACATCAGGAGCTTGAAGCAGCTGTTCAACACACATATCAGGGGGCAGAGACAGATGAATCCCGAGACTCATCTGGCTTTTTCCTTTTTCCTGGTTTAGTTTTTTTTGTTTGTTTGTTTGTTTTTTGTTTGTTTGTTTTTTGTTTTTCAAGACAGGGTTTCTCTGTGTAGCTTTGCGCCTTTCCTGGGACTCACTTGGTAGCCCAGGCTGGCCTCGAACTCACAAAGATCCGCCTGCTTCTGCCTCCCGAGTGCTGGGATTAAAGGCGTGCGCCACCACCGCCCGGCAGAATTACAGTCTTTAAAGAGCCTATTGACTGAATCACTTTATTAATAGCTCTTAGATCTGTTACCATTCTTCATTTTCCAGATTTCTTTTTAATAACAAACACGGCTTTTTTTTTTTTTTTTTTTTTTTTTTTTTAAAGAACATTTTACAGCTAGGCGGTGGTGGCGCACGCCTTTAATCCCAGCACTCGGGAGGCAGAGGCAGGCGGATCTCTGTGAGTTCGAGGCCAGCCTGGTCTACAGAGATCCAGGACAGGCACCAAAACGACACAGAGAAACCTTGTCTCAAAAAAATAAAACAAACGAACAAACAAAAGAACATTTTACATACCAATCACAGACTTTTTCCTTTTTATGTAGCCTAGAGAAATGGCACCACCCACGTTTAAGATTGGTCTTCTCTTCAGGTAATCTAATCACAAACATTCCCCAGGTATTTGTCTCCAAGGTATTTCTAGGTCCTGTCAAGCTGACAATTGGTATAAACTGTTTGTTTCATTACATTTATTTGTATTATTTGTATTGCGTATATGTGCATCCATGCCACAGCATGCATGGGTGGAGGTCAGGGGACTCTCCTTCCACAATATGGCCCCCAGGGATAGAACTTGGGTCATCAGGTTTGGTCACAAGCTGAGCCATCTCTTCTGCCAACAAATATTTGAGTCCCTTCTGTATTTCAGACTTTTACAAATTCTTGGTATTAAATACTTTTAAGTGTAGTCCTTGTTTCTAAAAAGCTTTCTTGGGACAGGACAACAGACAACTTAGGGACCATAGAATATACAACAGCTATTCTAATATTAAATAACTAAAGCACATAGGAGCAGTGAGAACCTCATTGAATTGAACAGATTAGGAGAATGACCATTAAAGATCCTACATGGCCCTAAGTATTACCTGTAAAAGAACTGCAGTTGTCCATGTCTGTTGATTTTGCAGATAGGAAAAGAGTTATGAGGTAGAGAGTGAATGAAAACCTTTGACTTCCTTCTAGAGTACTGGCAGAATTGTTGCAGCATTTATAAAATAGGTAGGTGTCACATAAGCAGACCTAAATTTTATAAAGATTATTCTGATTGTAGATTTGAAGAGCTAAAAGCAGAGTAGGGAAACTAAAACCAAATCAACTTAAACAAAAAACAGTTGAAAGTTTGCTATTGAAGGTCAGATATGTTGGTATATACTAGCACTCAGAAGGCTGAGTCAGGAGGATTATGAGTTCCAGGCTATCCTGGGCTATGTAGGAAGAAGGGGAAATGGGAAATGATTATCATAGTAATCAACTAATGAGGGAAATGACAGATAGTGTGGAAGTATGGAGTTGTAGAAATAAAAAGGAAGTAGATGGATTTAAGAGGGTTTTGCTTTTTGTTTTGTCTTATTAAAGTTAAAATTGAGTTCTTTATACTTAACAGTTAAGAAAATAAATGACCATTTTAGAAAAGTGCACTTTTACAATGGCCCATTGGTAATTGCTGATATTCCTAATTGGTAATTGTTATAAGAACAAGGGAATGTTGAATGTTCAGCCATAAATTGGGAAACTGTGTCACTTATCACCTAAAAGGAAATGGAAAGAATTTAAAAGCAGGTGGAAGTAGTTGAAGGAGCATGTTGATGTCTTGCATTAGCATTATTGATTCCATTGAAGTTGTGTTTACCAATATCTGTCTCTTCTTGAGGAAGGATTTACAGTAGCTGGGGGCGGGGGCAGGGGGAAGGGTTTAGGAGGAGGTCCCACCTTCCCTGAGTATCTTATCTGTAGGGAGTTAATGGTCACCAGGGAAGGCAGATATGTTTTCAACTGTCTAACCACTGATTGGAGCTCATGCTCTTGTAAGTTGTCCTTCATCCAGATCCTGTTGAGAAATTCTAGTAAAACAGAATGGGACAAGTGGACACACACACACAATGCATAAAAATAGAAAGTGGGGCACTGGAGAGAGATAAATGGCCCAGTGGTTAAGAGCACTGGCTGCTCTACCATTATATTAGAAATAAGTTCAGAGTTGCAAAGAAAAAGATCACAACTCCAATTAAAGTGTCTGGACAGAGCAAACTTTACTCTTGATCAAGAAAAGATCTATCGCACAGAGACAGTAAGTGCACTTGGCTTTTATTCTACCTAATTCAGGTGATGACTTTGTCTTTTACCTTAGTCTTAATTCAATTAGACAGCCTTAAAAGAATTGTAATGATATAGCACAAGGGAGGCCCTGGCTGGCCAGGCCAGGGTGGTCCAAGGGTGAGGGAAACATGCTGGGCAGATGCGGCTGTGGGTTGTGCTGCATCCACATTTATTATAATAGAAAGATAAGAAAAGAGAGGCGGGTAGAGGGGGCGAGGGTGCACACCTCATGGCAGGGAAGGGAGGAAGGGCAGGAGAGAGCAAAAGAGGGAGGAATTTTCTTAAAGGGAACATTGGATGGTGTCCTCCTTGGATGGTGTCAGGAGCACACAGAGCCAAGTCCCCAAGGGGCGGGTCAGACACTAACAATTGGCACACAGGAGACAAAGGAGGTAGGGTCATTGCTCTAAGCCATGAGATTCCTGCAATGCAGCTAGGAGGGGGCCTTTGTATGAAAAAATGTTTAACTTGAAGAGTTATTATATAAAAGTCTTACTAGGCTGGGAAGATAAAAACAATTTGAATACAGCTGTATACTATCTGACAGAAAAGACTCATAACTGATATTATACAGAGGACTCAGGTTCCTAACACCCACAGGGTTGAAATACAACCGTATTGACTTTCTTTCATATTATTAATGACTTTTATTGTAATGGCAGAGATTTTATGATTCACAAAGCCTGGGGTATTTACTACCATGCTTTTAACAAAAGAAGTTAGTAACTTAGTCTAAATACATCACTAGAATTTTGTTTTAAAAGAATTTACCCAAAGAGTTATGTAAATAATCATAATTTTAAAAAGAGATGGTTATGGTTTTTTATTAGAATTAGAATGTATTATCCTGTATACTTACAGGAAGATCTTTCCAGTGTTTTTGAAAAACTGACCTTGAATGTTCAGTCCTCTTGCTTCTGTCTGCCTAATGAGATTGTAGGTATGTAAAATGATGCCTGGCTTCTACATATGAAACATGTGAAAGAAAATTATTATGTAAATTATTAATTCTGAAAATTTCCAGACAGTCTTCTGAAGTTGAGCCATCATTTTAATATTTTTATCAATTTTAAACCAGCTCAGTTGAGAATAAAATCTTAAATAAAACAAGACTTTTGTTAAATTTAATAGAAGTTAGACTATTCTAACTATTTCTTTGTAATTATAGCGATCAGTCTGTTTTTAACTGTTGAACATGTTTTAAAAATTGAGCAAATATGAATACACGTAGAAGCTAAAGAATATAGTTGGGTGGTTTCTGTTACATTCCTGGTGTATTCATCACCAAGTTCCAGGACTTTTTCACCAATCTCCAAAGAAGCTCCATTGTGCACTAACAGTCATCTCCTTTTCCTCTACCCTCCAGTCCAAGTTAGATTTGTCTTTTGGGGTATTTAATGTCAATTTAATTACTCACTTAGTATAATGTTTTCATGATTCATCCATGTGGTAATATATCAGTACTTCATTTCTTTTGACATTTGAATAATAAATACTCCATTGTATAATATTGAGCAGCTTTTGTTTCCTCGTAGTTCTATATTTTTTTTTTCCTCCTTTTATCGTTAAACTGTTTGAATCTAGCTTTCTTCCTGGAGAAGGATCAAGAACAATGTTCTAATCTTTTTTTTTTTTTAAGATTTTTTTTTATTTATGTATATTAGGGCTCTATCTGCATGTACACCTTTATGCCAGAAGAGGGCATCAGATCACATTACAGATAGTTGTGAAACCCCCATGTGGGTGCTGGGAAATGAATTCTAGAACTCTGGAAGAACAACTAGTGCTCTTAGCCACTCGGTTATCTCTCCAGTCCCTAATGTTCTAATCTTTCAAACAACTATAATATAAATATCACAAACTGGGTGGATTAATAAACAGCAGGTTTATTTATTCATTTCTTTATTTAGTTTATTTCTCAGTTCCTGGAAGCTGGTAAGTTCAAGATAAAGATGCCTTCAGCTTCAGTATCTATGGGAGATCCATTCTTCGTGCATAGTGCCTTTTCACAGTGTCCTTTCCTGATGAAAGATTCTTTGTATTAAGTTTTATTAAGTTTATTTCATGCACTCATTACCTAACCACATGCTAAAGGTTGTACTTCTGAATACCATCCTGTTGGGTGTTATATTTTAACATCAAATTTTTAGGTGGACATAATCAGATCATAACTAACATGAAGGATAATGCAAGTAGTATTTTACAAGTCATTCATTTTCTTACAGCTTGATTTATTAAATACTTGTTTATATTTATTTTTTAGCATACGACATGGCATAGACTATCAATATTTTGAAAAACAAATTCAATTAAATGAATCCCAATTGTAGTTAAAAGTTAGATACTATGCCACTTTGTGAGAATTATCTTCCAAAGGAGAAATGAAATTCAAAGTGACTCTTGAAATGTTTTTATCCTACTAAAATGAAGTTAAATTGCAGAAAATAGAAACTGACATACAAATAAAAACAATATATAGGTATAGAAAAAAAGTATAGAATGGAGGGAAACTGATACAGATAAAGTAGAAAATTAACTTTTAACAGTGAAAATTCCAAGGGTAGGTGGCATCTGAAATCTTCGTCCATTCTCTTGCTACTGTACAGATTCTAAAATCTCAAAATTGTAATTTCTGAATAAAGTTCCTTTCTGTGTTGGGAGGATAGGGACTGTGGGGTTTAATAATTTTTAGCCTATCTTCAGTTTGTTTTCTGAGGGTAAAAGCAAATTATATTTTATTTAATAACCCTCACAAGTTTTAAGGTAATTTTTCTAAAACAATTTCCTAAGGAAGGGAGGCTTCTGCCTTATTGGAAAAGGAAATTGCTCTGCTGTTTTGTTGTGTTGTTTGCTTTTCTGTTTAAGATAACATCTTGTCAAAGCTGTTTTCGGACTTAACATTCCTATAATAAAGCTTACAAGGTAAATTGGCTGGTACTATGTCATAATCCTTAATTCCAAAGGATACTACTGGTAACATTAATCTTTTTTGTTTTTCTTCTAGTCTTTACAAATATACTTCTAAAGTATCTGTAGTCTTTAATTCTCCACTGGCCGTTCATATATTTGGAAATACTATCTTGTTTTTAACTGATACTCATTCTTGTTTTATGGCTTCCAGTGAGATGTCAAAGGGAACTATGTCTTTTTTTACTTTAATAAAAGATTGCTTGTATTTGAGGCTCTGATATTAATGTGGGGACATTTAAATAAATGCCTACACAACAATTACTTTATGTAATTATATAAACAATAGTGACTTCTGTTAAATAAGATTGATGTAGCGGTCTTTCTTTTAAATCTGCCTCAGGTGTAAATTTAACTAATTTTAAAATCCTAATGTACTCTGCTTACCTACTACATGCTTATTAAGGAAACATGTTGATGTTTGGTTATCCATTCAGAGAGGTTATAGTTTCCTAACACCATACACACACCAGTTCTCAATTTTTGGTTTCTAGTCAAGGTCTATTATTATTTATGTCCTACCTATCAGTAATTGATTACAAAGACTCTTGGACTTACCTTCCTAAGCCAAAATATCCCAGAATTCTGTTCACATGAATCCATGAGCTTTAGTTCTAAGTTTCTTTGTTGTTTTGTCTTTTGAGACAGGGTCTTCCTGTATTTCCCAGGCTGACCCAGACTCATAGCAGTCCTTCTTTTTGACTTAGCTTCTAAAGTGCTGAGACTACAGAGGCAAGCTACCATTCAAATTTTAATTTTCATAATTATATAACATCAATTAATTGTTTCTTTTTCCTCCTCTCCCTTCTGTCTGTTTCTCCCCCACCCCTCTCTCTTTGAGATAAGGCTGCCCTCAGCTTACTTTTTAGACCAGACTAGCATAAACTAACAGAGATCTGCCCTTGTCTGTCTCCCAAGTCCTAGGATTAAAGGTGTGCACCATCACCCCTAGGCTTACCTTGTCCAGTTTTTTGAGACAGGCTGTCCTTAAACTTGCAATGTAGTCAAAGATGACCTTGACCTCTTGCTTTCAACTCCTGAGTGCTTAGGCTGGCATGTGCTGCCATCACGTTGGGGATCAAACTTGGGACTGCATGCATGCTAGACATGCACTCTACCAACTGAACCATACCTCTACCTCCTTTTTGTATCTTCAGGTGTGTTGTGGACATGCGTTGAGTAAGATAGATGCTTTAATAGTCTCTAGAAATTTTATAGTATACTAGGAATGGTGGGCATGTTGAAATAGTCATTCACTAAACCAAATGGATATTATATATACACATAATGAAATTAGGAAATTTTACTCTTCTTGGGAGAATCAAAGATAGTATTCCTGAGAAAGTATGTTTAAACTAAGAATTTGATCTGAGCAGGTATACTGAGAAGGTAATTTTTTTATAATACATTTTAAAATTTCTGATACAATTATATGATTTCCCCTTCCCTTTCCTTCCTCCAACCCTTCCCATTCACCCCTTGCTATCTCTCAAAATATGTGTATGAATATATGCATATATATTCATATTCATAAATACAATTAATCAGTCCATGTAATACATATCAGTATGTATATGGTATCAGGACTGACTACTTGGTATTGGATAACTACAGGGTAGGGTGGGATGTGGTGCTCTTCCCTGGGGAAGAGTATTTTGAGACGGTAATCTTTTTTGTTTTTTTTCGAAACAGAGTTTCTCTGTGTAGTTTTGGTTCCCGTCCTAGATATTGCTCGTAGACCAGGTTGGCCTCAGACTCACAGAGATCTTTCTGGCTCTTCCTCCCAAGTGCTGGGTGGGATTTTAAAGACATGAGCTACCACCGCCTAGCCTGAGACAGTAATCTTATATGAAGAAATGAACCAACAGCCTAGTTTTCTTGACACTCTTTTGTTTGTTTGTTTGTTTTGTTTTTTAATTTCTTGTGCACAAGTGTTTTTCTTGTATGTTTTTTCTGTGCACCACATGCGTGCATGGTGCTCAGGGAGGCCAGAAGAAGGCTTCAGATCTCCTGGAACTGTAGTAGAGACTGTTATCAGCCACCATGTTAGGACTAGGAATCAAACCTGGGCCTTTGGAAAAGTAGCATGTACTCTTAATCACGATACCATCTTTTCAGTCCTGTTGCTGGCACTCTTTGCCAGTAGCATCCCAAGGATTAATGGAAGAAAGTCATACTAGCACTGCTACCTGTTCTGTGTTCTGTTTTGATATTATCTATTTCCTATGCCTCTCAAGAACAAGTTTCTTTTTTCCTAAGTAAGCATGAGTTTTTTTCTATTTTCACAGTTACTTGGCTGTTTAATAGTTACAGCACTGAACAAGATAGTTTTTAGTGGTTGGTGTATTCCATTAACACTTAGATGTACAGTTAAATGGGACTACCCATGATTTGGAAGAGCAAGTAGGTGCTATTATTTATCTGTTGTTTATAAGAGATTGTGAAATTCTAGGTGATCATTAAACAATTACACATCTGGAAAATATCAAGAGTTCTGGTCTCAGAGATCCAGCTTAAATCAAATGTTATATTGAATTAACTAATACTGTAGTGTCAATTATGATATGAGGGCATTTTAACCTGTATAAGTGCTGATATAAAAGTAGTAAATGCAGACTGGTTTAATAGTTGGAGAAATAAATGCACTGATAATATACTATGTGTATCATGTCTGTAATGCATTCAGATGTTTTCTTTTAATGTTAATATGCTTAGGAAGGCTTTCCCTACTAACCTATCTAAAAAAGAGTTCTCAAAATATGTACATACTTTAATTCCACCTTCATTTTATCTTTCATGGCTTTTATCACAATGGCCTTTTTAAATTTAATGTCCTAATTCGAATTCAAGTTTTATATACTATATTTCAATGAGGCTTATTTTAACAGTGATCATTGTTGCTTATATAATTACATGAAATTATTGTTTAGACATTTGTTGCCTCAAACATAAGCAGTCCTCTAGAAAAGTAGCAAAAGACACAGTCCCTTTGTTCTTCATCTTATGATGAAGAATGGATATCAGTTAAAAAATAAGGCAGTATTTTCAAGTAATAGGAACTGACAGTACAGAATGAAGACTTATCTGTAATGTAGCGATTTGCAAGTTGTAAGCAGTCAGCCAGTATTTGTGAAATAAATACATGAGTACAGACTATAAGGAGTGAGTAAAACATAGTTTGGAGTTTGATCTGCTTGAAATCAGATCCCAGGAATGTTTCCTAGCTGCGAACCTAGCTCAAGTTTTTTTTAATTCCTCTGAGCCTAAAGGATTAATTGAGAAAGACATATAAAACTTTAAAAAGAAGTCCTGCTTATATACTTGTTATTCAGCACTTGTTGGATATTACTATTATTACTAATATTACTATAACACGAGTAGTGGTGAAATTAGCTGTCCCTAATGTATAAATACAAATTGAATTAAATTAAATGTGTTTAATAAGCTTCATTCACATGAAGCCAAGCTTTAAATTGGGTAAGAGAAGCTGATATTTCCTTTAATTTTGTCAGTTGCCATGCAAAAGTCCCTTAAATATACTATTTCTTTCTAATTTTTGTATCGATAAATAGATAATACCTTCATTTCACAGGTAACACAGACTTTAAAGTTTTAACATTTTGCTTAATACAATGAGTGGTACTTAGTAGCAGAGTCCAAAAACAAGACATAAAGATAGATAGTAACATTTTTGTCCTATGCTTGTTCTTTTAAAACTTTTTTCTCTGGGTATTTAAAAAAATAATAATCCTTAGCCAAGGTAGTGGTGGCACATGCCTTTAATCTCAGTACACACCTTTAGTCCCAGCATTCAGAAGGCAGAAGCAGGCAGATCTCTGAGTTCCAGCCAGCCTAGTCTACAGAGCAAGTTCCAGGATAGTCAGACTACACAGAGAAACCCTGTCTTAAAAAACCAAAACCAAAAGCAACAAAAATTCCATGAATTAAAAAACGAATCTTATGAGCTATAGATAACACAAATTCATACGTAAGATCCTCATACTACACTTTGTAGGGCCTTACATAAATGTCTGGGATCCTTGTGCTGCACAGAAAAACTGCTTAGTTGTATGTTATACTTGTCATTTGATCCAGTTATCTCAAATTTATGCTTTGGTAGTGAGAAGATCCAAGTAAGGGTACTAATTCAGCTATGGGAGGCTAAGGTAGTAGGATTGAAAGTTTAAGTTCTGTGTGAACTACAGAGTGAACTCAGAACTTTGTGAGACTCTATCTCAAAGTAAAATTTTAAAGATGGGTATGAGAATATAGCTCAGCAGTAGAACACTTACTTATCTAGAATGTACTTGGCCGTAGGTTCAATCTTCAGTATGGAAGAGGAAAAGTAGCACAAGTTTTTGTATGTTATGAAAAGAGTTTAAAACTTTAGTACACCACAGCATCAATGTTTATATGAAGGATAGTGCATTTGAGGCTGGAGCAATACCTTGGCTTTCATGTATCCAGAGTAATGAGCCTTAGGGAATCATGAGGCAAGCTAATTTCCTTTCATAGAGCCAGCTCAATTTGGTAGGGCATTTGAAGAGGCTTGTTTTCCAATGGAATTATATGGTATGTTCAAATACCTGTAAACTAATGGTTCATACCAGCAAGATTCTGGCTGAATCCAGCCGCTTAACAACCAGGTTAAAAATAATGGGGATTTTTAATTACTTTGTTTGTGTAATTTGACTTTGTCACTTATTCCATTAGCCTTTGGATTGCAAAGCTTGAACACTTCGTATGGAAAAAACAGAATTAAAGCCATTAGGGTAAAGTTCCTTCTAGTTTTTATATAACAGATTACAGTTCACTCTTTTCTACAGAAACAAGCGACACTATTTCTTGATTAGTTTTTAAAGTTGAAAAAAATGTATTTCTTTTAGCAGGCTTCTTTGTGCTATGCTAGGGGGGGAAAACACCCGGAATTAGCTGAAAAGATTCTTTTATCAATTTTGCCCTTTTATAAATTTGGATTGTAAGTGAAAAGATACCACAAGTTGTATCTTAACATTCTGTTTGACTTTCAGAGACATTCTGTTACTTTCCTGTGATTCTAAATTTAAAAGTGATAGTTTGGGGTGTCATTCTGCTTGGGGGAGGTGTTTTAAAAAATTGTAAAATTCTTCAGAATTCCTCAGCAAATCCTGAATATAAGTCTTTAATTCCCAATGCAGTAGACAGAATAAAAACTGACAATATATAAAGACAGTTTTCTTATTTAAGCACATTTCAGCAATACTGAAATATCTGATCTCTTGTTAGTAACACATGCTAGTGTGCTAAGAGAATAGAAGAAATACTTCATAATTGCTGCTTCTTTAATGTACTGCTATATATAATTTAAGGTGTACTTTTAAAAAATCATAAGACTTAAATGACTAAAAAAGAAGGGGAGGAGGAAATGTTTTATCAGTAGAAATATCCATTAAGTATACAGTGAACAAACAAGTAATAATTTGACTGGACTTACTGGGGGTGGGTGGGTATTATTATTATTACTTAATATTGAGTCAGAGATTGGGAAGGTGTTTATTGAGTCCAAAGAGAATATCCTTCATAGTAGAGGGAGCACCATAGAAAAAGTACTATTTTTATTTATTTATTTCGTTGGTTGGTTGATTGGTTTTTCCAGACAGAGTTTCTCTATGTGGTCATGGCTGGTCTCGAATTCAGAGATTGACCTGCCTGTGCTCGCTTCTGGGATTAAAGGCTTGCATCACCACAAACCCGACTGAAAAAAATATTACTGATGAAAATATATTTTAAGCATTCACTAAACAAGTAATCAGTTTGACTTATCTGGGGAAATGAGGGTAGACAGGTGAAGTAGAAAGCATGTAGTAGAAGTAACATTGAATTTGATACTGGAATATTTGAGTTCTAGTTTTTACTCTACCATTAACCAAACCATTAGACTATGTCTTATTCTAGGTGCTCAAGTTAATGCAATATTAACACTCATTGGACTAGACATTCAGTAATCAGCCTTGAATTGATAACTTTCATATGAATGTTCAAAAATATAAAAGATGCAATGGAATATGTTTATATTGAGAAATGCAGTAATAAATACAATTGAAGAAAAAAGACTCTCCCAATTGAAAGAAGAGAATGAGAAGTACAGAAACACACATTGATCATGACTTTATTTAAAAATAGTAAACAATACTGTACAAAAATTGATAATTAAATTTCAAAAAGATTGCATTTTAGATTTAGTTGGCAAAGACCACATTTAAAAGCAAATCAGAATGAATTTAGCCTTCCTTGTAGAAACCAAATATACAAACTGACAAAAAAAAGTCAAAGCTTATTGATGTTTGAAAAATACTGATTTAAGTATACGATTATAAAACTACAGTTCTTTAATAAAAGAATTGGTTCTTCTTTCCTTTACGTGCAAGTTATTGGTTGTGCTGTAGGATTTAAACACTAAAACAGCTATTCAGGGAAAGGGGAATATATTTTAAGTACATTAAGCATAATAATATTTTAGGAAATTATAAAAGATAAAAGTTGCTAATGGCTATCATGGTTTATATAATTACTACTGTGAGTTCTTGAAACAAAGATAAGTGGTTTGTTTGTTTGTTTGTTTAAGCAGGTAAACAGTTCTGCTGTTTGTACTTTCTTACTCCTCCAATAGCTTAACATTTCTGGTCAGGTAAAATGACATTTTTTATCATGGTTTTGTTACCTCCCCAAATCACTGCTTTATTTCTTTTGCATTAAAATTTTGACCACCAAATTCTGATTGCTAACACCCCATCTTTTTAAGCTAAGGTTAATTTAGGATGGACTCTTTGTTTCCATTCCTTGAATGTAATGATATTATTATAGATATTAGAAACTCTTAATTTGTAGGAAAGATTGATTTATTTTTTTCAAAAAATAAGAGTGTACCACAAATTTGTATGTCATCCTTACACAGGAGCCATTCTGATACACGGCTGTGTCACTCCCGATTTTATTATGTGTTGCTGACGCAAGCCCAGAAAAGGTTTCTTTTCACAGAGTCTAGATGTTTGTGCCTATATCAAACTGTTGTCAACAACAACCAAAAAAGCTGTACTCGTTTAGGTTGTTCTAATACCTATATCTTTTTTAAAATTTATTTTTATTTTTAGTGCATTGGTGTTTTGCCTGCATGTATGTTTTGAGGTGTAGGATCCCCTGGAACAGAAGTTATAGACAGTTGTGAGCCTGCCACGTGGGTGCTGGGAGTTAAACTCAAGTCCTCTGGAAGAACAGCTAGTGCTCTCCACTGCTGAGCCATCTCTCCAGCCCATATACCCATATCTTAAGCATGGGAAAGGCATTTTTTTTTTAAAGCTCTGAGTTAGCCAAATATAGTCTTAAGCAATCTTCCTCATATGTGTAAGTTAAAAGAACTTTTGTTTTCCTGCCAGAAACCTGACATCTTAGTCTACTTAATTAATAGTGATAAATATTGAGCCAGAAATTACTAGTAGCTGCTTTGAGATATAGTCTGTTAGAATTCTAACTGGAATAGAAGTGGTGTTTTTTGTTTTGTTTTTAAGTTGCATTTATTTTGTGTTGCGGAACTAGTGCATCACAGTAATGTTTATGGAGGTCAGAAGACAACTTTTTTTCAGGAGTCTTTTTCTCTTCTTCCAACATTGGGGTCTAATGGATTGAACTCTCAGATCAGGCTCAGTGGCAAAGTGGTTTTACCCACTCAGTCACCTAACTATCCCTAGAGTAGAAGTATTTGTACCAAATAGCATCCAACCCTTACTATACTTTCAGTGATTGAAACCTTGGCATATGCTGTCGTCTTTGGGATTCAGTCTCATACCATTACAAAGGATACAGCTTTATTTTATTACCCATTATAACAATGCCACAAGCAGTGCTTCCTTTACTATATTAATACCATGAAGGAAAATTTAACAACACTTAAATTCATAATAGCTTTTATTTGGGACTGAAATTTTTTTTTCCCTAGGAAATGTCTGCACATGCTAAAGGAGGGAAAAGAAATAGAAACCTTTACTGCTTTTGTATACCATTTCATTACTGTTTTTTAAAAGCTATGAGAAAGTGGAAAAGCAGTTTAATGAGAGTTGAACTCAGGGCTTCATGCATGCTCAGCAAGCATTCTGCCACTGAACTGTATCTCCAGCCCTAATATCACCACTTTTTCAATTGATAAAACAGAGGAGCTATTGTGCATACTTTCAAAAAACAAATTTCTCCCCCCCCCCCCAAATGTGCATGAGTTTGCCTGCATTTATTTCTATGTACCACTTGTGTACCTGGTGCTCATGGAGGCCAGAAGAAGACATCAGATCTCCTGAAACAGGAGTTACATATGTTTGTGAGCCGCCATGTGGTTGGTGGGAGTGATCAAACCTGGGTCCTCTGGAAAAACAACCAGTGAAAGTATAAGTTAATTGGGTAACCACCAGTGCCCCTGCTTGATAATTATTCTGAATTTGCTCTGTTGGCTGTGCTAAACCCCCCCCCCCCCACACACACACTTTTAAATAAAGCATAATTTCAGCATGATTGGTATGAAGGAAGTGTTTTAGTAGGTAGGTATCTAGTGTTACATACAGAAAAGTCTCCAAGGTAGATTTCAAAGTCAAGGAGGCAGAACATTTGGATGTAGTAGGTGGAGCTTTGAGCAAATAAAAGTCTCCATGCTTATCCAAGGATCTGTTGGCTGAGTAGAGCAAGCTTTGTTAGAGTTGGGAAGCATGGCTATTAAACAAGAAAATGTGCTCCAGTCTGACTTTGACATTTGTCTTCCTTATGCTGTGGGCTAAGTTGTTCTGGTAGTTTGTATTTCTATTCACTTTCCCTTTAATTTTTCTGTAAACTCTAACAAATCTGTTTTGCCTTTTCTGATGGATTTTATGAAGACAGATTTTTGCTCAGTATTTGTTATTGTAAATTCTCATTGCTGCTGCTGCTCTCAAAAGGATTGTATAAATGAGGTAAGAATTTCTGGTCTCTATAAAGGGCATATTGTAGCTTTTCTGATGATGTAAATAGGAAGTTTCACTTAAACTGCTGAATGAAGTTAATTAATGTTCTATGTTTATTCTGTGTGAGAAAGTATGCTTTTCTCAATTATGAATGGTTAGGACAATCATTTGAAACTAACATTTGAAACTTAAGCTTTGAGACAATTCCTGACTATTTTAAGAAATTGAAGATTGAGCCAAAGAATTCTCTACTATGACTCATTTCTGTGTTTCTAGCAGATTAGTTGACAACCATAAACATACAGAATTAAAGAAGTCAGAGTCCATAAAATTTTTTAGTTCAAATAAAGCAACATATTTGATAAACATTTGTCTTCTGTTACCTCTTTGGAGTAAAAAATTACTCAGTTTTTATACTCTATATGCTATGTTAGAGAAGTGACTTTGAGATAACATCTCAAAACAAAATGAGAAAGTGCATAATTTTATGTCACTTAAAGGAGAGAACTAAGCTATTCTATGTTTGAAGGAGTTGTGTGTATGTTGAGACATGATTGCCCAAAGATAGAACCTGTGAATTGAAACAATAAAGCAAGAATACATTTAGAGCTAAGTTGCTGGTTCTGATGAGTGGAGTAAGAAGAGTATGTGTCCTCAGTGAATAAAGCTTAGTTTTTTTGTATTTTAAGAGTAACCCAGTTTTTCTATTTTAGTATTCTTTTTGGTTTTGTATTTTCTAACCTTACTCAGAAAAGATGGGGAATATATTTGCTTTTACTGGTTGGAACACCACCAAATAGAACTGAGTTAAGGAGTAAAGAAAAGTGGTTGCTTTTGCAGGGTGGTAGGGCTTTTAAGTTATTAATCTCTATTGAAATATGCACATTAAAAAGAAATAAGATGAAATTTTATCACAAGAACATATTATTGCTCTCTGGTGCTAAAAATCATGTTTTACAATAATCTAGATCAACTTTTTAAAAATATGTTATTAAGTTCTTATATCTTAAAAACAAAAAGTCTGTGAGTGTGATGTGTATCTCAAAAACCTTGCTTTGAGTACATTCTTACCTAGTGTCTCAGATGGTTCCCCTGTAGGTCACTTTCAGACCAGTAGAACTTTGTACTCATTTTATATACTTTACTTGTTTATTAATACCAAATTTATACATTTTATATTATTTTATGTTTAAATGTTAATACATTTATACATTATTACATATTATTTTTTAAAGGCTTTTCTGAGCATTTTGGCTGACTGGTAAGATTTTTATTTACTTTTCCAAAATCTAGGTGGGTAATGGTCTTAATCTTTTACTATCAACTTATGGACTAATAAGTTATATCTCAGTTTTATTGGCTACCTTGCCATTTACAGTACATTGTCCAAGGCCACAGTAGCTTCTGGGTATGCATAAGGAACCATCTTTATCTAATTTTAATTATAGATTTAAACAACAGTAAAACTAATATATTTTAAGATGTGCTATACACAATTATTGGTTTTGCTTTATCTTTCATTTTTGTATTAGCTAGTAGATAAAAATTACAATTTACAAAGACATGGATGTGTATATGTTTGCATAAATAGGGTTATTAATAAGATGACAATTAAGGATCGTCAGGGATGAAAGCAGGTTGTGGAGAATTTCTTATGTACTTCCTACATTGATACAGAAGTCAGTACATATTTGTTATCCTAGTTTAGTGTGGTACTGCCAGTAATTTAAGCACATTCCCTTGAGATACTGTATTATGGATGAAGTCACATTTTTCCTCATTAAATTTTCTGTTGGTTTGGTTATTTTTCTGTAGCATTTGAAGTATCTTCATATCCGAAGTCCAACTACACTCTACCTGTTACACCCAAGTCTGTTTCAGACAATTGCTTACCAGTAGTATTTTAGGTGTTTTTTTCCCATTTAAGTTTACTGTATGCTGTATTACTTTATTGTAGAAAACAAAAAGCCAATAAAACAGAAAACTCAAATCTTCTACTATCAACTTTTAGTGTAAGACATCTGTAAAATTGCTTCAAGGTAGTTCTTTTTATTACAGTTTTACTGATGATGGTATTCATGTATATCCACAACTGCCTATGTACCATAGCACTTGTGGTTTTATTTTTTGTTTTTTTGGTACAAGGTCTCATGTAACCTAGGCTGACCTTGAACTTGCTTTGTAACCGATGATATTGAATTTTTGATCCTCTTGCTTCCACCTCCTGAGTGGCAGGATTAGCCATGTAACACCAGTTTCAGCTTATGCTGTGTTGGAGATCAACCCCGGATTTCATATGTGTTAAGCAAGTACTGTACCAACTGAAATACAACCCCCGTTTTCTACTTCTTTTAGTCTTAAATTTGAAATACCTCCTTTGCTCTATCATAGCATCTTTTGACTTCAGCAGTATTATTTTCATTTTCATTAGAACTGCATGAAGAACATTTCTGCTAAAATCAGGAGTAAGACAAGAGTGTCTATGTTCTCCACTACTATTAGTATAGTGCTTGCTGTCTAAGCTAGAGCAATAATATGATTGAAGGTGTTAGCAGTGGTACAAATAGGAAAGAATGAAACCAAAGTATTCTTATTTGCAGGTGATATGACTCTATGCATAAAAGACTCTAAAGCCTCTCTCTACTAGAAAACTCTGGCTGCTGATAAACACATTGAGCAAAGTAGCAGAATAACAACCTTAGTACACAAAACTCAGCCTTCTTAGATACCAGCAGCAAACATATCAAGAAGGAAATCTGGATAACAATCCCATTCAACATAGTTTGAAAATAATAATAATTTTGTAATAAATCCAACCAAGGAAGGGAAAAACTTGTACAATGAAAACTTAAAGACACTGAAGAAGACAACTAAAGATGTAAAGACTTCCCATGCCCAATTGGTAAGATTAATATTATAAAAATGGCCATTCTACCAAAGCAATCTACAGATTACTGTGATCCTCATCAAAATTCCAAGGCAAGTAGCCCAGTGGTGGTGGCGCATGCCTTTAATCCCAGCACTGGGGGCGTGGGGGTGGGGTGGGGTAGCCAAGCAGATCTCTTGAGATCCAGGACAGGCTCCAAAGCTACACAGAGAGAAACCCTGTCTGGGTTGGGGGGGGAGTCCAAGACAAAACACTGCTGTAGGTGTCACCATCTCTGGTATTTTTTTTACAAAGAGACCAAAATATACACAGAAAGGAGAGAATCTTCCACAAATGGTCCTAGTCATGTTGTTGGTTGCATGAAGAACAATGAAACTAGATTCTTATGTCTCTCTACCTATACAAAATTGAACTCCAGATAGATCAAGGACCTCAACATAAGACCCAATATCCTTAATGTATAAGAGTTAAGAGAAGCAAATACACTTCAACTTATAAACAGAGCTAATAACTTTTTGGAACAGGACTCTGGTAACATAGACATTAAAATCAGCAATTTATAAATGGAATCTCAAAACTAAAAAGCTTCTATATAGCAAAGGACACAGTCATTCAAGTAAAAAGGCAGTCTACAGAATGAGAAAAAATAATCTTTATATCTATGTTGGAGGGTTAGTCTTTAGAATACTAAATAATAACTTTAATCCCAGCATTCGGGAGGCAGAGATAGGCGTATCTCTGAGTTCAAGGCCAGCCCAGTCTACAGAGTGAGTTCTAGGACAGTCATAGCTGCTATATAGAGAAAACCTGTCTTCAAACCTCCCCCTACCCCCAAAAGAAACCATCAGGAAAACAAACAACCCAAATAAGACTACGACATGAAACTAACAGTTCTCAAAAGAAGAAATTTTGAATGAGGTAACTCAGACCCAGAAAGACAAACATTGCACGTTCGATCTCATATCTGGATGCCACCTTTAACTCTAGATACGTGATTTAAGTTGAGTACCCATGGAAGTCAGGGAACTAATAAGGGGCCATGGGAAGTGTGACTGAAGTGGAGAGACACTGTGCAGGTCGTATGAAAGGGGAATGACACTTTAAAATTCCAGCACTTGGAAGGCAGGAGCAGGCTGATTTCAAGAGGAATAGTGTATAGTAGAACAGGGAGGGTTAAATGGGATGGGGCTTAGGAGGGCAGGGTAGAGGACTGAGTATGGGTAGGGACAGCTGATACTAAAGACTTTCAGAAATGCCACATGGAAGCCTACTACTGTAGAAGCTTTCTTTAAAATAGATACACTTCTATAAAGAGTTTACATGGAATTTCCCTGTAGCTGAGGTAAGGGGAGAGGGGAGAACAGTTACTCCCCTTGGCAGAGTTGTTGGTTAGTGGGTCCCATAGACAGGCCATTGCCACCTAGAACTTGATGATAAGACTGTTGCTGAAGGTACTGCATACTTGAGTCCTAGAACACGGAAAAAGCAAAGCCTTGTAACAGCCTAGAAGCTTCATCCCTACTAGCTAGCTTTCTTAGTTCCGGAAGGTGCTATGCATGCTACTGGGAGTGGGGAGTAATTCACCATCAATCTTCCTCAGCTGTGAATCCAGTGAGCTAAGGATTGCCCTGACAAATAAGTTTATTGGTGAAATAGTGGCAGGATAACCAAATTTCCCTTTTTGTTTTCCTTTTTGGTACTTGGGGGTGTAGTTTTTCCAAGATGGGGTCTCACTTTGTAGCTCTGACTGTCCTGGAACTTACTACTATTATTTTGCTAAGGAGGCATAATTTTAAAGTGACTCATAATGGTATCTCTGTCATTATGCCCATACGTTATAACTTCTCTCAACTTACATCAAAGAAACTTCTTTTTGAAGTAGATGGTGATTAGCATAGAGACCCACTACTGGTCAGTGTGCAGGGAATAAGAGACTTCACAGTGTTCAAACCTAAATTGGACATCTGTATCACATGCCCTCCTTCCAAGGCTCAGACATCATCATAGAAGAAGAGATGGAAAGATTGTAAGAGCTAAGTGGATGATTACAGCAAAAAAGTGTTTTCTGGATATAGCAAGGCAGCTGCACACATGTATTCACAGCATTTGTGACAGCATGTACAAGACCTGGGTAAAATAAGGCAGACTACCAGCCTACCTGAGGAGCTATTGGAAATTGCTAGGCGAGAGTCATTTTCCTACAAGGGTTCAGCCCCTAAGAGGTTACTTCCCAGGATTCAGTGGGTGGTCCTACACCCAAATGTATACTGGCAGCAATAAGTGGACTCAGTGGCTTTAATCAAAGGGTGTGTGTATGTGCATGGATTGGTGGAGGGGATGGGGATAGACTTAATACTAAGACACATTATATGCCTGTATGAGATCCTCAAACAAAATTATGTGAAGGATGGTATTTTGGGACCACTTATGTGTTTGAAAAGAGGAGAAAACCTACAAAAAAAGATCTTTGTAGTCATTCTCAGAATTAAACTTTCAAATTACCTGCATAGGAATTTAGGCTTTCACTCTACTACAGAGTTAGCTGCTGTGAAAAGTTAGCATCAGGAGTACAATTCTCCAAATCAGTGCTTGAAAGAATTCAATGGGTAATTAATGAGAATTAACCAAACCATGTTTAATAGTTTTTTTTTTTTACACGGAATCGTTCAGTGTATAATTCCAGTGGATACCTGGGACTAGTGATAAATATATTTTCCCCAGACTTAGTATGCCTATAATGAAGTTTTACATAAATGTGGTGTGTGTGTGTGTGTGTGTGTGTGTGTGTGTGTGTGTGTGTGTGTGTGTGTATGTATTAGGCATAACAGGAAATTAGAAATAATAACTCATGGAAAATAAAATATTGAATTAACAAGGTGGTTTCTTGAACAGAATCGAGACAAAAACTAATACTTTCAAACTACAGTTGACTGAAAATAACTAAAACAGTGAAAAGGGAACCACAGATAAGGAAGTCAGTGTTTTATTTAGACTTGTGAGAGATTACCTTCCTGTGATCCAGTTATCACTAGTTTTATGTGTATAACTGAGACTATACAGATAATTAGAATTATGTAACTTATTTTCAGAGCAAACTCCCTCCCATCTATGTGTTTCCCACTTGTACAGCTTGTTGGTATATGTATCTGAATTCCTTTTGTAGACTGTTTTTATTTTGGTTTTGGGATTCATTTTTAGACAGTTGCACTAGGTAGCCCTTAGCTTGCCTAGAACTGTGTTAATCAGGCTTTTCTCAAACTTAAAGGAATATGCCACTGTGCCTGGTGCTGTCCCTTCATTACTAAAATGAAATGACAATCAATACTGAATCCTTTTCCTTCTAAATTACCTCCAAATAGTGCTAATTTGACATGTTGCTGAAAGTCTCATTCACAAAGATTTACTAGGTGATTTACAGTACTTACTTTCCTACCCAGACAGAGTCTCTCTATATAGCCCTGGATATCCTGGAATTCACTATGTAGACCAGGCTGGCCTTGTAACACATAGAGATCTGCTTGCCTCTGCCTCTAGAGTGCTAGAATTAAAGGCATGTGTCACCACATCTGGCCAAAGAATTTATATCTCATGAAAATTCTGAACTGTCACTATGTGCTGCATAGTTTTATGTCAACATGACACAAGCTAAAGTCATCTTAAGGGAAGGAACCTCAATTAAGAAAATGCCTCCGTAAGATGGACCTGTAGGCAAGACTGTCGAGCATTTTCTTAGTGATTGATGAGTGTGGGTTCAGCCATTGTGGGTGGGCACTAAGGAGTTTATTAAAAGAGGTTGTTTATTTTTGTCAAATCTGCATTTATTGTAATCAGCAGGTGGAACACTTGTAACAGTGGTTTAAAAAAAATCAGAAATTTGGTGAAGTTGCCTGGTAGGTTGCTTTTAGGGGCTCATAGGTAGATGCCCAGAGCAGAAGGAATAAGACTACAAAGCCTATGAGCAATGAGTCCACCAAGGAGATCTTTGTAGATAATGTGTATGTACTTGGTGGAGGTGACCTTGTGACCTGGTAGGAAAATGGCCAGAGGTACCAGGGTCAAGTGGAGGAAGATAGCCTTAGGTTGACTAAGCTGATTAATTTATCTACTTATGGCCTTGAACCTCTTTTGACTCACATAGGATTGTTAGAAACATTTTATTATATCATTATTTCCAAGAACCTACTGACAAAGGCGAAATAGCATGGCAGAAGCTCTGAGAAGAGTCCCTTTCCTGAAGAGAATCAAGATCTGAGTGGCAGGGGAGGGAGTTTCTTTTGAGACCTTTGAAAGGATGGGAAGGAGGGGTTATTCATAGAGAGATTCTGTAGCCAGACTCTCGGGATTCCCAGGCTGGATGCAGGGAAGAGGGTAAGGATGAAGGTGTAACATTCCCAGGGGTATCAGCAAGTCTTCTATCTGGGGGCTCATAGACAGTGCCCTAGTAGGATGCCTATTAGTATCTGTGAGAGAAGCCTGATCAGAGGTTTCATTCTAACATATTGCTCCAAGGATAGACTGATCCTCTTGCCTCTGCTTCTCAAGTGTTGGGTTTATAGACTTATACAACAGTTCCTCGTTCTCATTTTTCTGTTTTATTTATGTAAAGTTGGCTCCTTAGTTATCCTGCCAAATCAATACTAACCCATAATTCTTTGTTTTAAGTTTTTAGAATAATACTGTATATATGATGCTTACCAAACTCTGTAAATTCATAGCTACCCCTGGGTTCAATGACCAGAATAAAGGCTAAATTAATCAATGTGTTAGTTTGCAAGATTTTCTAACCAATCAGAACACCTGGATACCATTTTAAATGTAAGGAAAGATGATGTTCACAGCCTATTTTTTTTTCTGTAAGAGTAAGAGCTGCCATACTACTTACTGTTTTCTGAGATTGCCACTTCCTACCTCTGATCTCTACGTGGTTCCTGCCGATACATCAGGAAAAAAGGCCAGGATATTAAGAAGGCAGCCTGTTTAAAAAAATAAAATAAAAGTCGGGATTCTCTTTTCATTAATGGGTTTTTTATGGCTATTTTTGTGGATTTTAGGGAGTGAAGCCAGCCAGTTTTGACAAAGTAGCAATTCCTGAAGTGAAGGAAATTATTGAGGGATGTATTCGTCAAAACAAAGATGAAAGGTAAGTTACTTCTTGCTTGAAGTGAGGTATATTTAATACTTGTTCCATTTTTTCATTCATAGCATATAACACTTTTTAAAAATTGGATTATTTCCATTGAACCTACCCAGATTTGCTCACTTTAACTGTAAAAATGTGTTTTAGTGTTGTTTAAGTCTGTTAAGTTTAATGTTTAAGCCAGAAACACCTTAAACATAGTCTCTACATTCAATGGAAACTACTTATAACAATATAATAATTTAGAAAACTCTACAGTAGAGTTTATTCTCCAATGCAACAAATCCATTCCTTAATCATTTTCCCACTGAAGTTTGAAAGTAAAGTAAAATCTTGGCTTTTAAAAATCAACTTAGCTACACAGGTCTTTATTTTTGTACTATTATGCCAGGATTTAAAAAGAGCAAAACATCAAAATTCCTTTGAGTAAAAGGAGATTTCACCCAAGGCTTAGGAGGAGATCTGGCTTGGTCATTTGTACAAACAGAACTTTTCTGAGAAGAGTATCAAGTATCTGTTACGCAGTGTGGCTGATGGGTCACCTGTATGCTTGCCAAAGATACGATCTGTATTTGAAAAATAATCTGCCTTTACCACAACCCCCCATACCAGCCTAAAAACAAAAGGCACACCATCTAATTAATACAAATATAAACTGTAAATTGAACATAACCTGTCTCCTCAAATGTGGGCACAATTGGGCATATCAGCAAAATTCAAGAATTCCGTATCTTGACTCTTCTAGTCTCATGTTCTTTTCAAAACTTTGTTATTTAGAAGAGCTCAACATCATGATCTTTCAGACTGTTCAGCAGATACTTAGTTTGAGTTTCTGTTTTGAAATATACAGCCCTTAGAAGCTCTTTTAAGACTTTTTCAGTGTAAACAAAGGGATATTTGTTTCGAGTCTTAAAACATTATTCTGTTTCTGGATGGAGCAGTTTCTTTGATTACTGGTATTTTGTGTAAAGATTGATTGTAGGGCTGGAGAGATGGCTCAGCGGTTGGGAGCACTGGCTGCTCTTCCAGAGGACCCAGGTCCAATTCCCACACCCACATGGTAGCTCACAACTGTCTGTAACTCCTGTTCCCAGTGATCCAACACACTTGTGCCAATGTACATAAAATAAACATAATATTTTTTTAAAAAGATTGATTGTTATGCAAATCAGACTTGACTTGCCTAATTTACAAGTTGTTGATAAGGAATTGAAGGGATTTATTGTAGTAAATAAAGATTGCTGTTGTAGAAAGTACCAAACTAGAAATCAATAAATTTATGTTTTAGTTATGATTATATCATTTATAACTGTAGAACTTTGAGAAAGAATCTTAACCTTCCTCTGCCTTCATTTTATAATAGTCAGGAAATGGGGCTGGAGAGATGGCTCAGAGGTTAAGAGCACTGGCTGCTCTTCCAGAGGTTCTGAGTTCAATTCCCAGCTACCACATGGTGGCTCATAGCCATCTATTAATGAGATCTGGTGCCCTTTTCAGGCCTGCAGGCAGAACAACACTGTATACATTTAAAAACAAAACAAAACAAAAAAAGCAAACAATAGTCAAGAAATGATATTCCATTGGATAGTTATTGTTCGAGAGCCAGACAAGGTGAAACACAGTTTAATTTTTATTTATTTATTTATCTAGGTGTCTGTGGTATTTTGAAGCTTTGATATTCTATGCATTATTTTCATAATTATATCCTACTAAATAATAAGATTAGATCATTTGGCTGGGCTGCGGTGGCGCATGCCTTTAATCCTAGGACTGGAGAGGCAAGGCCAAGCAGATCTCTGTGAGTTCGAGGCCAGCATGGTCTACAGAGCAAGATGCAGGACAGGCACCAAAACTGCACAGAGAAACCCTGTCTCGAAAAAACAAAAACAAAAAGTTTAGATCATTTGGTTTAAAAATTGCCCCTGTCAGCTGTTATTAATAAAACATATTGGCACATGACGGTAGGCTGGGGATGTAGAAGTGCTTGTCTAGCATGTGTAAGCGCTTGGATCCCATTGCCAACACACACACACACACATACACACACACACACACACACACACACACACACACACACACACACACACACAACTCTATAACATTAACATTCAGATGGAATAATGTTAAAATGAATCACAAATTTTCGTTTGTTTTTCTATCACAGATTATTTTCTCCTTAATTAAATTAACAGTAAACACACACATACATTTGAAAGTCATTCTCGTGTCTGAAAGTACTTTGTAGTCTGAAGTCAGCCTGAGCAACGTAGTGAGATACTGTCTCAGAAAGACAAATATCTTTTCAAACTAATGACTTTTTTTTTTAATTTTCTTTTTCTTTGAAAGATATTCCATCAAAGACCTTTTGAACCATGCCTTTTTCCAGGAGGAAACAGGGGTACGGGTAGAATTAGCAGAAGAAGATGATGGAGAAAAGATAGCTATTAAATTATGGCTCCGTATTGAAGATATTAAGAAATTAAAGGGAAAATACAAAGACAATGAAGCTATTGAGTTTTCCTTTGACTTGGAGAGGGATGTACCAGAAGATGTTGCTCAAGAAATGGTAAATTGGCCCTTAAATGTTGTAGATTTATGTATATTATGTATACTGATACTAATAGAAAGAAAAAAACAATAAGGTTGTGTTGATCCCATATGTTTGTCTTTCCCTATGATTTTTCTTTAAGTCCTTTCTTTGTAGTTTTTGGTATTGTTTTGATAATGTGGTTTGATTTTAGTTTTTTTTTATTTGAGGAAAATAACATGTAAGTATAAGTGGATGGATGAAATAGACTGGAATGTATTCTGGAGTCTTTCTGAAAGTCTGTAAAGGTGAATAACTCCTCCTTAGTAATTGACTCTAGTCAAAATGTGTTAGCTATATACTGTTTTGTTTGAGGAACTTTGAACTCATGGTCATTCTGTCCCCCGAGTGCTAAGATTATAGGCATATCCAGTCTTACCAAGTTTGGAATTGTTTCTAAACATTGTTAGCTTTTGATCCATCATTATAAGCACTATAGATTTACCCAAATCAAAGCAGTTCATAGCTTCCTGTAACTTCAGCACTGGGGTATTAGATGCCTCTGGCCATTGCATACACGTGCACATACACATTTAAATAATAAAAATAAATATTGTGATAACAGTTTTTACTTTGAAAGAATGTTTTCAAGATCAAAAATCACTAATCACTCTGATGTGTCCTTACTTTAAATATGTATAAAAGGAAACCTTTAACCAAATATAGGTATGCCACAGTGCCTAAAATAGCCAGTTATTATATTTAATAACCTTACTTTAATAGCCTTACTTGGATTTATAAAAAAAACTGTTGAATAGTAGAGAAAGGGTCAGATATGAAAGAGGTACTTATTTTTATTGTTAATTTTATGTAATTTTCTATAGAAAATGATAGGATCCACTCTGTTTGTTTACCACAATTGTGGGGAAACATATAATGCAGACAATTTTAGTGTTTGGGTAAGAAGAATCTTAAGGTGTCTGATGATAATAGCACTGTAATTTCAGTACTTGGAAGCTGAGGCAAGAGGATTCCAAGTTTGAGGCTAACTGTACCACACTGTAAGACTTGAAAAAATACATAAATGCACCCCTCCAAAAAAGACTAGTCTACTTTTCTGCAGTGTTGTTTGGTTTGGTTTGAAGTGTTTTCTCTAGAGATCCTGTTTTCCCTAATATACTGTTTTATTCTATAGGTGGAGTCTGGGTATGTCTGTGAAGGTGATCACAAGACCATGGCTAAAGCTATCAAAGACAGGGTGTCATTAATTAAGAGAAAACGAGAGCAGCGGCAGTTGGTGCGAGAGGAGCAAGAAAAAAGAAAACAGGAAGAGATCAGTCTCAGACATCAGAACGAACAACAACCAAGTGTTTCCCAGGCAGGAATTCAGCAGCTCTCTTCTGCTAGCACTGGCATACCTACTGTTCCCACCACTTCTGCTTCAGTTTCTACACAAGTAGAGCCTGAAGAACCTGAGGCAGATCAACATCAACAGCTACAATATCAGCAGCCTAGTGTATCTGTGTTATGTAAGTATTGAGGGAAATAAGCAAATGTGTTGGTGATGCTTATAGTCAGAAGATTGCCTGTGTCCCAGCTGGCCAGCAGTCGGGACAAATCTTTCCCACTCTCATCCCCCAAGTAAACACACAGAGGCTTATATAAATCACCAACTGCGCTACCATTAGCTCATGCTTACTACTGACTAGCTCCTACACTTAAACGCAGCACATTTCTGTTAATCAATATGTCGCCATGTTTTCTGTGGCTTTACGTGTGTGCCTTACATGCTGCTCCCCGAATTGCAGGTTGGTGACTAGTGACTCAGCCTTCATCTTCCCAGAATTCTCCTTGTCTGCTTATCCCGCCTATCCTTCCTGCCTGACTACTAACCAATCAGCATTTTTTTTTTTTTTCTTTTTTTCGGTTTTTTCGAGACAGGGTTTCTCTGTGTAGCTTTGCGCCTTTCCTGGAACTCACTTGGTAGTCCAGGCTGGCCTCGAACTCACAGAGATCCACCTGGCTCTGCCTCCCGAGTGCTGGGATTAAAGGCGTGCGCCACCACCGCCCGGTGATTGTTTCCATTCTTACACCCATGATTAATAGAAAGGTGAAACACTGAGAAATTGTGCTTCTGATATAAGGATATTTGAAAACATCTAGTGTCTTGATGTTTTGAGTTTCTAGGTTATCTATTTTATTCAGCTCCTTTACATTAAATATATAAGTAATGAAAGGTGAATAAATTTGCTATTTATAATAGCAGCTATTAATCTGGTTCAGCTCTTTTAGCAAAACTACAAAGTAGACCAAAGCTGATGAGACCAGTGCTCAGTAATTGAATTAAGTGTTTAACATAAAGTAGACACAGGTCTCCATCCACAGAGGAAGAACTGGAAGTTGGGTAAAGTTTAAGATGATGATATCATTCAGTGATAATCAGAGAAAATTTTTATTTGTTTTGTTGTTGTTGCTATTTTGTTTTGTTTTTGGAGACAGGGTTTCTCTTTGTAGCTCTAGTTGTCCTGGAACTATCTCTGTTGACCAGGCTGGCCTCAAACTCAGACATTCACCTTCCTCTGCCTTCCAAGTGCTGGAATTAAAGGCGTGTGCCACTACTGCCTAATGAGAAATTTTTTTTTAAGATTACTACTTTTTTGCACAAGTTTCTCATTTAAATATAGAAATCTACTTAATAATACTGCTATTTATTTTTTAAAATTTACTCCAAATTTGAACAAAGAAATAACCAGTAACATTAATGTAATGAGTCTAAAATGTGAACGACTTCTCCCTCTTCCACCTCCGTCCCTCTGATGTTTCATTTATCCTTCAGCTGATGGAACAGTTGACAGTGGTCAGGGATCATCAGTCTTCACAGAATCTCGAGTGAGCAGCCAACAGACAGTTTCCTATGGCTCCCAACATGAACAGGCACATTCTACTGGCACAGCACCGGGGCATACAGCTTCGAGTGTCCAAGCACAATCTCAGCCTCATGGGGTGTATCCGCCCTCAAGTATGGTGAGTAAATGCATAAGAAAACGTAATATTAAAACGATAGCCAACGGGTAATCTGCCAAATTCAAATTATTTCTTATAGGTCATCTAAATAGCAATGTGAGTCGAAGGTAGAGTATAAATGGTCTAGTCAGTCTTCCTTGTCTGTGGTTCCCATGTGGGTGGATTTAAATAGTAAAATGCTTAGAATTTTTATCTGTACTGAACATAACATGCACAGACTTTTCTTGTTATATTCCCTAGCAATATAACAATTTTTAAATGGCTTTTGAATTGAATTGGATAGTATAAGTAATCTAGAGATTATATGCAAATACTGTGATAATCTATATAAAGGATTTGAGCAGCTGCAGATTTTTGTATCTGTTGGGGTGGCTTGGAACCAACTCGACATAGACATTGAGGAGGAAATCAGTTTATAAGAGTATAACCAGAGTAGTTCAGACTGGGTTAACATACACATTAAAAAGTGAGAATTAGCTGAACTTCCTATAAAAGCAGCTATGTGAACTTTAAGACTAAACTACACTCTCTTCAGCACCTAGGAATGAAAACTGTTCAAAGTGGCATAAACTAGATATACCAGATTTGTGGGTGGAGCAAAGCTTTATTAATTTTTTTAAAGCTTACTTACTAAAGTAATAAGTGTTTTCTATGAGGTTGTTTTTGTTTTGTTTGTTTTTTTGTATAAAAACCAGGTAAGACCTTCAAACTATTATATATAGAATGTTGCATGTGACTATAATAGAGTAAAGGAATCCTTTATTGTATGACCTCTGACTAATTTATTGCTTGTATCTAGTTGATCATCAGTTGCTATGCGTGTTCCTTTCCCAGTATATGTTCATTTGCTTTTTCCTTTATTTGGTATTTATTTTATTACCAGTTTATTTTCAGAGTCAGCTTACAGAAGTAATTTATTGGAATAGTTTATGCTTGTATGTATATGATGTATATGCACATTGTCCATTTGCAATAGTGAATGTTAAAGTAGATGAATAATAAAATATCCCCATTTCTTTTGCTGACTCTTTGAGGCCTTCAGAGGAAAAAAAGGTAGATCATATACTTCAGAAAGGAATTAGATGATAACTATTCACTTAATCACTTGTTTAGTACAATCTTTAAGCAGACTGATTTTCCTCTCTCCTTCCCAGAAGGCTTTTAATCTGAGCTTTATAGAATTCTTACCTTCTTTAAATGAAATTATTTCAGGATAATACTTTTCACTTATAAAAGATCTTTATTTTGAAGTCTATTGATGGATCAGTCCTGCTTTGGACTTAGGTCCCAAGATGAATGGCCACATGAACACAAAGAAAAGTATAGCTAACATATACTAACCTTTTAACAATCTGTTCTTAACTTAAGTAAATGACCTTGGGTGATTTATTTCTGTATACTGACAAATATTAGTTGTCAGCACTAATATCTCCCTTTGTTTTAACAGTTATTTTCAACTCTTGGCTTCCCTCATGGGGGTTATGTCTGTTTTTTAAAAGATAAATAGGATTGCTCATTTAATCAGATATTAAATGCTTAAGTCATTAACATTACCTGTATTTATTTGGTGGAAAGGTGCAAAACTACACAGAGAAACCCTGTCTCGAAAAACCAAAAAATAAAAATAAAAAAATAAAATTAGACTATTTCTAGATTTTTGATGACAGTATTCTATAAAGAATTAAAAGTTTTTAGAATAATAAAAACATTTTATACTTATAGTCTTCTCATTCAAGAACTTATTATGCCTAAAGGAAAATTTAAAAATAAGAGAGACAAAGGTAAAAAATTGGAACCAAAATGAACTAAATCATGATGATACATACTGATGGGCTCCAAGTTTGCAGCCAGTTTTGAAAATTAAATAGATTATAACTAAACTCTTAAGGCACCTGAAACTTTATAGGTTTAAATTGAATTTCTCATATCCGGGGTGAGTGTAAATTCTTTAGCGATTCAAATTGAAGGCATTTCCCCCACTGACTCCATTATAAAAGTACACAGTATTTTTGATACCCAGTTTTGAACTTCAGAAAGCTATTATTTTTCTTCCATTCGATAATGACTTTTTAAACTTTGAACAAAAAGTGGCAGATGTAACAACTTTTTAGACTGCCTTCTACAATAGACAATTTTTTTTCCTCAAATTTCTAGAGCTCTTGCAAATGATCTACTCTTAAAATCTTCTGAATTTTATACTTTAATAGAATTTATTCTTATTTAATCATACTAAGTTTTTAGAACTATGATTCATTGTTTACTTGTGGTACCATTAGTCAATTTTTATAATTCATGCACTGAACAGTTGGTGTTACTTCAAAATATTCAAGATCATAATTGACCTTTTGTTTATACAAAATCTGCACAAAACCACCAGAACAGGGAGAATAGTTATGATATACCAGCTGTGCTTTGTAGAATTGTCTTACCTAAACATTCCTTTTTTTTTTTTTTTTTAAGTTTGCAGAATTGGGGAGGGTAGAACATTTCTTTATGTTAACTATGCCCTATTATCACTGTACATTTGGTTATTTTGTTTTCAAAGTACTGTGTTTTTCATGTGTGTTTGTTTTCTGTTTAGCCTCGTCGTGGCCGTAGCATGTCGGTTTGTGTTCCCCATCTTTCTGCTGTTCCCTCTCTGTCCCGCATCTCTCCCAGTGCTCCTTCCACCCCACCACCAGTGCTGTCTGCACCTCTTTGTCCTTCCCTCCTTCGGACTGCCCCTGAGGAAACTTTTGCCGAAAAACTCTCTAAAGCATTGGAGAGTGTCCTGCCTATGCACTCTGCCTCTCAGCGCAAGCATCGACGCTCCAGCCTGCCTTCCCTCTTTGTCACTACTGTATGTAACTGTAAACTTCCTGACAAGTGAAAAATTATTACCAATGAATACATCCAGGCATGGAAAATTTTGTTAAAGAGCCAAACTAAACTATTAGCTCAATTATATGTTGTGCTTTTAGGATAACAACTATTCCTATAGAAAACATTTTTGTAATAAGACTTTAAATGGTAATAAAAAGCAAGGAGGCAATGAAAGAGTGCTTATAATATTGTTAGAACATATCAATATAGCTCTTATACTTTCCTATCTCCCATTGATAAGAGGGTTTATATCTTAGCAAAAAGTATGTGTATTACTCATTATTAAATTCATTATTAGTTGAATCAAAAGTAGATTCTACCAAACATTAGCCAAATGTGTTCTCTCCTCAATTCATTCTCAAGGGATACAACTAGTTGAGTCCTTTGTTTTTTAAACCAGTCAATTGAGGAGTAAAAGTTGGTTTTAATTCAGTCATTTGTACAAAATGATATGTCAAGAAACTAAAAGTCTGTTCACTCTTTGGGAAATACTTTTGTTCCCCAAAGATTGCATAAGATTTGGCATAAACTCTAACGAATATATTAGATACAAATATAACATATATAACTTTCCTTGTCTCCATTCATGTCTTGGAAAGATACAGCCTCTCAAATTACTTTAGTTGCTGCAAGACCTTGCGTGCTGCTTTTCCAAACAGGGAATATTGTTAAATATTCTGAACTAGTGACACCAGAATCTTAATATTTTTTACTTAGGAAAATGGCTTTAGGATACAGCTTGAATAATCAATAAAATGTGAGCAATTGATGCCGAATGCTCTCATCAGGTTGAGGAGATGGCTCAGTGACTAAAGTGCTTGCTGCACAAGCATGGAGACCTGAGTGCAGATCCCCAGAACCTCTGTAAACCCTGGTGAAGTAGTTCACAGCCATAATCCCAGTGTTCCTGTGATGAGAATCTTGAGGTTCTCATGCCCTATAGGCCCGTTGTACACAGTATGGAACAGAGACCAGTCTCAAACAAGTTGAGTAGCGGGACCAGCACCTGAGGTTGTCCTCTCTGGGTGCAGATCCCCAGAACCTATGTAAAGCCTGGTACAGTAGTTTATATCCATAATCCCAGTGTTCTTGTGATGAGATAGAAGTGGTAAGACTCTCTAGAATCTCATGGCCCTTCCAGCCTGTTGTAGACAGCATCAAACAGCAGAGACCTGTCTCAAACAAGTTGGATAGTGAGGAACAACACCTGAGGTTGTCCTCTGACCCTCCATACCCATTTTTGTGTTTTAAGGATTGAATCTGGACCCTTTCATATGCTAGGCAAGCATTCTATTGAGCTACATTCCTAGCCTAAAACCTATATATTTTAAAAAAAGGAGTTCAGTTCATGGTAGAGAATTACATGTATCGTATTTGGCAAGCTAGGATTCTAAGCTCAGTTTTAAAGTCTGGAAATAAAAATTGCTTTTGGATTTGCTATTTTTTATTACCTCCATTTCATCTGGACTTGTCAGAATTAGAAAACTCATGGTGTTCAACCCTTATCAATGATCAGAAGAATGATTTTGCATCTATAAAATGTTTTAAACATTAAAAATTCATTGTTTGTAATTTTGGATACAAAAGGGAAAAACTAGTCCTTTATCCTTTCATTGTCTGGTTTTTAAGACAGTGTCTCACTATGTAATTGCTCAGTCTAGCCTTGTACTCAAAAATCCCCCTGCCTCAGCTTCTTGAGTGCTAACATATAAGTATGTATTATTAAACTTGCCTGAATTGTTTGTCTTATACCATCTATCAAAAATCTCTTCTGATTTATACTATTATAAATTTCTTCTGATCATCTACTGTTAGTTGATAAAAATAACACTGAAGCCTCTAATAGACTAATATAGTAACAGTAGCTTAAACTGAGGTATATTTTTAATTATAAAAATAGTAAGATTCTTTGTTGTCCTTTAATATCTTAACTTTAGCTCTTTCCATTGACAAAACTTTTAAGAATGAACACATTTATTATAGATAAATACAATAATCAGTTAGGAAGTTTAATTCATACCTTTGCTTTGAGAAAGCAGATTTGTGGGAAAGCAGCTGTTTTATTCATTCAAAGAAGTGCCAAAGATTGATTTTATTGGCCCTGGATGTATTTAATGGATTTTTACTATAAACGTAATTTCCAAGAGCATTGTTAATATTAAAATTTTGGTGTAGCCGCTTCATGGGGTTACACAGAACTATCCAGCTATGCATGTCTGATGTAATTTCACTTATTGAATGTGTGAATTACTTGTCTTATTCATGTTGATACAGCCTCAGTCCATGGCGCATCCGTGTGGGGGGACCCCAACATACCCAGAATCACAGATATTTTTCCCAACTATTCATGAACGTCCAGTTTCTTTTTCACCACCTCCCACCTGTCCACCGAAAGTAGCCATTTCCCAACGACGTAAGAGCACCTCCTTCCTGGAAGCCCAAACTCGCCACTTCCAACCCCTGCTGAGAACTGTTGGCCAAAATCTTCTTCCACCTGGTGGCAGCCCAACTAACTGGACACCAGAGGCCATAGTTATGTTGGGTACTACAGCCAATAGAGTAAATAGAGAGCTATGTGAGATGCAGGCCCAACCTGGGTTTGAGCCAACCCAGATGTACAGTGACTATAGACCTGGACTAGTACTGGCAGAAGAAGCTCACTATTTTATTCCTCAGGAAACAGTATATCTAGCTGGGGTGCATTACCAGGCCCAGGTGGCAGGACAGTATGAGGGCATTTTATACAACTCACCAGTACTGTCAAGTCCTATGAAACAAATACCTGAACAGAAGCCAGTGCCTGGGGGCCCTGCCTCAAGTTCTGTCTTTGAATTTCCATCTGGACAGGCTTTCCTGGTAGGACACCTTCAGAATTTAAGATTAGATTCTGGACCGAGTCCAGCATCACCCCTCTCTAGTATTTCTGCACCTAACAGTACAGATGCTACACATTTGAAATTTCACCCTGTCTTTGTTCCTCATTCTGCACCAGCTGTGTTAACTCATAACAGTGAGAACAGAAGCAACTGTGTATTTGAATTTCATGCTCAAACACCAAGTTCCTCTTCAGGAGAAGGAGGTGGGATTTTACCTCAACGTGTTTACCGAAATCAACAGGTTGCAGTGGACTCAAGTCAGGAAGAACTGCCTCCTCAGTCAGTTGGATTACATTGCCATCTGCAGCCTGTTACTGAAGAACAGCGTAATAACCATGCCCCAGAATTGACCATTTCTATGGTAGAGCCTATGGGACAGAACTGGCCAATAGGAAGCCCAGAATATTCCAGTGATTCCTCTCAATTCACTTCTTCAGATCTCAGTGATTTTCAGTCACCTCCCCCTACAGGGGGAACAGCTGCACCTTTTGGCTCTGACGTCTCATTGCCCTTTATTCGCCTGCCTCAGACAGTGTTACAAGAATCCCCACTTTTCTTCTGTTTCCCTCAAGGAACCACAACTCAGCAGGTCTTATCTGCCTCATATTCTTCAGGAGGATCTACACTCCAGCCACAGGTTATAGGAAAACTTTCACAATTCTTTTAAACTACTCTGTTTTGCACCAGTGCATTTAAATTTTCTTTCTCATTTCCCTGAATCATGGATTTATGAGAAATGTTGTTTATTTTCTTAATAGAATTTCTTTTGTGGTTATAAATACTTGTACTAAAGAATGAACTATGAAGCAGAAACTACCTGGTTTGCCTGTGATTTTAGTTGTCAGAATTAATTAATTAATCTCTATATGGAAATCTACCTTAGTAATGAAAATGCAATTGTATGTTTATTTTGATTATTTAGACAAATAGTAAAATGACTTAGTATAATTCCTTCCTCTAATTTAATTTTTAAATTAAGTATAACCATAAAGCAAAAATGGGAAGTAGTAAAAACTTTTTGGTGTCATATTAAGAAACCCAGAACCTTTCATTCTAAGTAGGACTTAAGAAAACATCTTAGGAGTTTGACTTAAATGAAGGTGACATTTTGAAATGGTATCAATCAAACCACCGTATTAATGATCCAAATAGAACATTAATCATTTCAATTAAAGACTTTGTCAAATTTTAGTGACTGTTAGAGTCTATTGTGTAATGATTTTACTGGGTTTTGCATGAATTTATAATAATGGGTTGCTAAGGCCAGGAACAGTGATGTCTTAGGCTTTGTTCTCTTAATACATTTAAAATTTAGTCACACACATGAGCATACATACTCATACAAATGTAGAGACACAGAGTTAAAGAAGTCAGTGATGACTGTTTCATATACTCTTTAGGTATATCAGTTACTTGGAGTAGTGGTAAGAAGCAGAAGGATCCTGAAATTAAAATAGCGTGGGTGTGCTGTATGCTCACATTATCCTTCAAGCTTTTCAAAGAAAAAAAATTTAAAGGAAAATAGAATTTAAATTTTAGTGGAGTGTGATACATCCATGTAAACTTCAAAGAACCTCTTCTAAACTGAAATGAAACAATAAAAGTGATATTTTTTTTTCATTTCCTTAACATATGTCTGTGTACATAGTATACATGCATTCATTTTCCTAACATATTCCTGCATCTGTTCTCAGTTAATTTAGACTTCTTGTTAATTGGAATATGCTGTTCAGTTTCTCAGACCCAACATGGTTGACATTCTCTGGGTTGGTTAATCCTTTCTTCTGAATGGGACTCGTATAGTAATAGAATTTTTAACAGCATCTCTAGAAGTAGCAGCCATTTCCCCTAGTTTTGACAATTAAAATGACTTCAGATATTTCCATATGTTGCCTGGGACAACCATTACATGCTTGTATAGGAGTTGGTTTTTAATAGCCCTTGGACATTTGTTTATCAGAATTAATATGACTACAAGAAATAGCAAAAGATAACCAAATTAGCATTTTAAATGTGGTTTTTCTTTAATTATTCAGTTAAAAATTTTTATGTTGATATCTTAACACATTTATCCTGTTACAATTTTATTATTGAATCTAACTATTCAAGCCAGCTAAAACTTTAGCTAGCATATAATGGTAGGTTTTGAACATCACTGTATTTGTATTTTTGTTTGTTTGTTTGTTTGTTTTTACCTGAGAAGTGATCAGAAATGTTCTGTGATCTTTTTTCTAAACTTATCTTACAAAAAAACCCAAGAGGTCTGTCTTGTACTACACTATCAAACTGATGATTCATTTCAATCAAGCAGTCTTCTCAGGATCTGAAGTATTTATACAGAAAGTCTAACCTTCATGTGCATAAACCTTCTCTAATTTGTATTTGTTTTTTGTTTTTGTTTTTTTCTTTAGGCACAGGGGCAGAGCCAGGGCCAACCATCAAGTAACTTAGCAGGGGTTCCACCTTCACAACCTGTCCAACATCCTCAGCAGGTAAGAATGTTGTTACCTTGCTACGGTATGTTTTAGCAATGGCCAGAAGCACTGCTTACATTTTTATGAGCTGGATTGATGATATAAATGGCTTGCTAAGATTTTGGAGAGTAATAAAGTGGCATAAGATTTCTGGAATTTAGTAGTATTTTAGGAAATCTTACACTTTGGTTAGTGTACTTGTGAACAATTTACTAGATGTGTTGAAATTTAGAAGAATTGTTACATAGTTTATCTGCCTTCTTAAATGATTTTATTCATGAGATGTAGACCATACAAAGAAAATTGTTTCTATTTATGTTTTATGATTTGTCCATGGATGAGCATTTTGTCAACTTGAATCCTACATTTGGGAGGCAGAGGCCAGTGGATCTCTGAGTTCAAGGCTAATCTGGTCTAGAGAGCAAATTCCTTGACAGCCAGGGCTACAGAGAAACCTTGTCTCAAAAAAAGAGCATTTTGTCATTACAAACTCCCATGGTGCATGCCTCTGATAGTGAACCAGTTCTTGTTTAGTTGTTGCTTGTTTCTTTTTTTGGTTTGTTTGAGACAGGGTTGCTCTGTGTAGGTCTGGTTGTCCTGGAACTCACGCTGTAGACCAGGCTGGCCTGGAACTCACAGAGATCTGCCTGCCTCTGCCTCCAGATTACTAGGATGTGCCATCATGCTCCTGATTTTTTTTTTTTTTTCCTCTCTAATTTTTTGACCTGGGAGGTTTTGTCCCAAAAGGTCCAAGGAATTCAGGACATGAGTTTAAAAAGAACCATACATTAATAAAGTAGCTAATCTTAAATTGCAAATAATTCATCAATGGTTTTACCCAGCAGACTTTTATTTGCAAGGAAATCATTCTTTTTGAACAATTTATTAATGAGTTGTTTCAAGCAACATTTTTACCCATCTGCGTAATATGATAAACTATTTTATTAGTAGTTTTCCAACTATAGTTTTTAATCACTATATTGTAAAGTGACTTCTGCTTCTAATTTTTGAAACAAAGTTTTCATTCTTATTATAAATGGCCTCTTTTAATATAGTAGGTGGTCATATGATCACTTCATCTTAGTGAAGGTTAAGTTATGGGTTGGTGAAATAGCTCAGCAGGTAAAGTGCTCATTGTGCAATCCTGAACACCTGAGTTCAATCCCTGGGACCCACAAAGAGGTGAGGTTCAGGGAGAAAACTAATGCCACAGAGTTGTCTTCTAGCTTCTACGTACACTGTGATCCCTGCTCCAGTCTCCCCCAACACACACACACACACACACACACACACAGAGAGAGAGAGAGAGAGAGAGAGAGAGAGAGAGAGAGAGAGAGAAGGATATTTAATGAGACTGAGAGGTGCCTTAACAGTTAAGAACAATTGTTGTTCTTGTAGAAGACTGGAGTTTGATTTCTAGCATTCATACGATGGGACCCACAGCTGACTGCCTGGAATTCGAGTTCTGTAGGATCCAACCCTTCTATTCTCCACAGGTGCCTACAATCAGTCACATGCACACACCTTAACACAGATAATTTAAAATAAAAATTAGGGGCCTGCAGTTGTGGCTCTTCAGTTAAGATCCCCATATGTCTCACAGACAACCCAGGTTTGGCTCTCAACACACACATGGTGGCTTAAAACCATAACTGGAGTTCCAGGGGATTTGATACCCAGTTCCAACCTCTGGGCACCAGGTATGCATACAGTACACAGACAAAACAATCATACACAAAGAACAGTAAATAAATATTATGTCAAAAAATCACTTTGGAGCTTGGCGGTGGTGCTGCACGCTTTTAATTTCAGCACTCGGGAGGCAGAAGAAGGAGTATCTCTGAGTTTGTAGACTATTCTGGTCTACAAAGCAAGTTCCAGGACAGCCAGGGCTGTTACATAGAGAAACCCACTCTCAAAAAAAAAAAAAAAAAAAAAAAATTGACCAGGCATTATATGTTTTGTATTGCTCCTAACATTACTTCCAAAACAAATGCTTGGATTTATGTATAATTATGTTTAAAATCAAGAAGTTAAGTTTGTTTGCCAACATCCATAATTCTAACAAACCCTAGTGAGAATCAAATTACAAGTTACATCAAGTTGGTTAATGGCAGAAGCACTGTGATGAGTGCTATCACTTTCAGGTTTTTTGAGTCAGCTCTCATGATATAGCTCAAGCTAGTCTTGAAGTCTCTCTCAGTCCTCTTGCCTCTTCCTCCCTAGGTGCAAGAATTACAAGCATGAGCTACACACCTGACTCACATTGACATCTTAATTTGTTTATCTTTTAACATAGGCCAACACCCATAAAAGGGAAACATTTAAGTATGTGCTGTGCTTTTCCTTTTCTAAAGAAATGTGTCACCTGTCTTAAATACATATGTATGTTTACAAGTATACATACCTATAATAAATATTACCAAATGAAGGAGAAAGTAAAATAAACCATCAAGTTCAACACTCAAAGTATGTGGGGATAAAATAGTATGATACTATAAATGTTAGATTGAAATAATTAGTAATATGCCTGTGATTACGCTTGGAATGCCAGCATTTTTGGAGCTTAAAGGGAAATCATGAGTTCCAGGCCAGCTTGGGATACCTAATGAGTTGTTCTACTTTCAGAAAAGAAAAAGTAGCTCATAAGACCCCACATCTCTCTTAGAAAACAGCAGTGTAACTATTTAGGAACAAGTTCATTATTACAGAAATCTTGGTTTCTAGTAGCTAATGGTTGCTGGAGGAAGGAAGGGGGATCTTTTTTTCCGTGGTATAGCCGCTGAAAAGTATCCCATGTTCCAGTAAATAACCTCCTGTGCTAATGCAACACTAATTAAACTCATTGAGTCACACACACACACACACACACACACACACACACACACACACACACAACCTTGAAAGTGCAAGAGAGATTTCTTGGGAAATAGAAAGGTTTCTACAGAGAAGGAAGAGAAAGGGTTATATACAGCATTGAAAATGACTGAATTCACTCTATGTGTATATAAAACTCAGAAAACAAGTACAAATAAAATTGAACAATCTAAAAAAAGAAAAAATTAAATTGAAAAAGTGTTAAATAGTTGAATCCAGTGGTGGAGGAAATGCAAATAAATGGAACGTTAAAATTATTTTTTCTTTTGTTTCCATTTTAGATTATTACAGCATATTTTAAATTGAGTAGAATAAAAATTATGAAGCCAGTTTGTATAAGAGGTATATTTTACTTTTCTAGAGTCTCTTAGCTATTAAAGAAGCTAAAAATTACTGAAATTCAAGATTTCTATATCAGTGACTTTTTTGTTTGTTTAGTTGTTATAAAATAAATGTGGTAGATACTTAAAAAGCTGAACCTACCTGTTCCTGGGTTCAGTGTGAATGGATGAATATAAAGATGAAAAGGACCTTTCTCTACCATGTTGATAGCAGTTTTATTATAGTAAGGAAAGAAGTATACCTTATCTGAAATTTAGTTTATCTTGTGGCTTTTTGGAACATAGCAAATGGAAATTTTCCCTGTGATTTGTTGTTTTCTTATGTTTTTATCAAGAGTTATAATGGAAAGACTAGAGATATGACTCAGCATTTGAAAAAGCTTACTGCTCTTCTGAATTCCCATTCTAGGCATACAACTGCCTATAATTCCATCTCTAAGAGCCACCCTTGTCTTACCGCTGTGGTTACCTGTACACACATGTATACACTGGTACATGCACAGAAATTATAAAAAATAAAGCTTTAAAATGGTATGATTTATATTAATGTGGCACCTCCCAGTATTTATGGCTATAAAGAAGTTTGTGGGGTAAACATGTCTTTCATAAAAGCATGTACAAAGCCTTCAGATATTCATCTTTTTTTCAGCCTGAGGATCATGTTTATTCATCATCATGCAGCTATGTTCTACCAGTAAACAAAAACTATTTCAACTGGTTTCCATGAAGCAAGTCTAGGCAAAGCATGATTCTCATCATCACTGTTTGGCTGATCTATTTGTTATTAGTCATTGTGATTATGCAGAAGCAGATGGCATATACTTTTGGAATACCAAATGTACCATTTCTCAGAAACAGTACTCTTAAGGTAACTGTTGACATGCCTGTCAGTTGTCTTAAACAAAGAATAAGTTCATAAAAATAAAAAAAACCCATTTTTGATACCCCTTTACTCCTTCTCAGCACTTCCAAATAAACTGTTTTCTGACAGTCAGCTAAGATGGACTAATTGAGTTGGCTCTGAGAGAACCTAAATAATTGTAAGCATAAAATGTTTATGTAAATGTAGACCTTATTATTTCCATTTTACTGATGGGAAAGCTAAATCTGAGAAGTTTGAGAAACTTTCTCAAACATATGGTTTCTAAGAGGTAAGAGCACTTTAAATCTAAATAGTCTTTCTCCACAGCTCACCATTTCACTGCTACCCTGTTGTGTCTCTGGCAGAAAAATAGACCTCTTTCCTGGTTGGAAGAGGTATATCAAGAAGGCTTTATGGAAGAGATGATATGAGATGTAGGAATAAAGAATATTCCAGGCCAAGGATGGAGGGATTGTAATTTGGAACATGTAAAAGGAAGAAAGTTAGAAAATTATGGGACAGAAACAAGCCTTCAGTTTGGTTTAATGTGGATCTTTTCTATTTTAAAAAAATATTTACATACATTTGTCTGTGTGAGTGTGCATGCGTGTTTGTGTGTGCATGTGTGGGTACGTGTATGTGTACATGCACATACATATACCTGCACCCTTGATTTAACTAAATCATTTTGATTTAACCAGAAGATAAATTTGTGAAGGATATATTCAGGAAAGAATTGACTTGAGTCAAGATTCTTATGTGAATCTTCATTCTTAATAGGAATAACAGAGGGACAGGCAATATGTCCAGAGGTAAAGGTTTTTCCTCATATTTATTTATTGGTAGAGAATTACTAGGTATGATTGTATACACTTGTAATCTGAGCATTCCAGAAGCTGTGGCAGAAAGATTATAAATTTGTCTAACCTGAGGTATAAAAAGAATTGAAGACCAGCCTAGACCTCTATCTACTGATAACCCTATCTCAAAAAAAATTTTTTTACCTCATGCAAACCTTCCTCAATTCCCTATTATAGAGCTCTCTGCTTTATTTTGAACAACCAAACTGAAAACCATTCATACAACAAATAAAACAAGTGAAAACAAATGAACGGACAGGGTGGGTCATTGGATAAAAGGCCCTTGCCACCAAACCTGGTAACCTTATTTTAATCCTGTTTGATACTTTTTCTGGCACTCTATAGCATTATTATCATTATTTGTTTAAAGATTGCTTTAGGAGTTAATTTGTGTACCAAGATTACACAAATGTATTTTTTTTAAATGCCGCAAAACACAAAAAATGTACTAAACTAATATTCAGATTCTAACTCAAAATTCAAGAAAGTGTGACTCATTGGGTAAAAATGCTTGCTACACAAAACTGACTGAGCTAAGCTCTCTGGAACCCACATAAAAGCTGAACACAGTAGCAAAAGTAATCCTAGTGTACCTATGGGAAAATGAGATTCAGCCTAGCTCAACCTAAGTGAAAAGGCAAGGACAGACACCATAGCAAGTGCACCATAGCATGATACCCGATGAGCATATGTGTTCTCACACACACACACACACACACACACACACACACACACACACACACAACTGTATACACATTTTTTTAAAAGTATTGTGGGAGAATGGATTTACGGTGTTGTACCAGAAAGCTACCTAAGCACCTATAATGTGACTCCAGTAAAAATAAAGATGCTGATGTGTCTTATATTTGAAAATTATAATGCTGTGTTTTTAGTTTGCAAATTAATATTTTTATGTGTGCCATCTTCTTTAAATATGTGAATCAGCCGGGCGGTGGTGGTGCACGCCTTTAATCTCAGCACTCAGGAGGCAGAGACAGGAGGATCTTTGTGAGTTCGAGCCAAGCCTGGTCTACAGAGCAAGATCCAGGAAAGGTGCAAAGCTACACAGAGAAACACTGTCTCGAAAAACCAATCAATAAATAAAATAAAATAAAATAAAAATAAATATGTGAATCAATGATTTAGGTAATTATGGAGAATTTGTTCATATTAAGGCATAAATAGGTGCAAAATAATCTTCTGGTCTTTGGGTTTCTTTTAGTAAGATAAATAAATTAAGAAATTGCCTAATGTTCCAAAGATCACATAGAATTGGAGATACACACCTCCATACCCACACCACCCACACTAACTTCTGAGAAATCTTTTTAGATTGTTAAATAGCCATTTGTTCATGCTAGCTTTTAAAGTTGAAGTGAGCTGGGTACATCATGACACATGCCTGAATATACTGACTTCTCAGGAGGCTGAAGCACGATCGTTGAGTCCTGGTATACATAGTAAGTTCAAGGCTACCCTAGGTAACATAGTGAGACCTCATCTCAAAATAAAATAAAAGGAGGGTGGGAGATAGCCAGGAAACAAACTTGAGGGCTTGATTTTCCACAAACTTGAGGGCTTGATTTTCATTCCCAGCACCCATGTAAAAGGTACTTTATACTTAGATTATCAGCATTGGGGAAATGGAGACTCTCATGTTCATGTCTCTGGAACTTTTCCGTCAACCAACCTAGCCTAATGGACAAGTCCCAAGTCCCAGTGAGAGAACTTGTTTTCAGAAAAGTTGACACCTTTTGAGAAATAATACATGAGACCTCTGGCTTCCATACATGTGTTGATACATGAGTATATACACCTGGACACACGAACATGTTCACACACCTTTGTAGTGTACTTTTCTTTCCTACCAGCCAGTTCCCAAATAACTAACTACACAGAGAGTTGTTATTAATTATAAATGCTTGCCCAATAGTTTAGGCTTGTCTCCAGCCAGCTCTTAAATTAACCCATTTCTATTAATCTATGTACTGCCCTGAGGCTCATTTACCTTACCTATGAACTTCCCATGTTATTTCTTCAAATTCTGGCTCGTGACTCCTCAGACTCCATCCTTCTTCTTCCCAGCATTCTCTCTTCCCCAAAAATCCTACCTAGCTATCACCCAGCAGCTTTTTATTAACAATGAGAGCAACACATTTTCACAGTGTACAGAATGGCTATTCCACAGTATTTCCATCCTTTTGTCTAAATAAAAAAGGTTTTAACTTTAACATAGTAAAATTATATACAACAAAAACAGTTATCAAGTAAGAATTACAGTTAACAATATCCAGTCTACTTCTGTTTGGTAAATTTAGAGAAATGTTATTTATCTTATCTTTGTGAGTCCAAAGTTTCATACCAAATTTACCTTTTTATCATAACTAAGGAAATCTATAAATCTAATTATTTAGTCTTTAACTCCATCAAGGATCCCAGAAGGGTGTAATGTTACCTAATGACAGAGACCGCTGGCTGCCTGGACAGTCAACCAAAGTTCTTCTGTAATGTTGAAGCATCCAACTTTGGCCTACAGGCCTAGTATATCTAACAGACATTTTTGAGAAGTAGGGAATCTCAAAGGACTGTCCTACCGTGTCTTGACAAAGTTTGGCAGTCACTTTCTTTTGCATCCTGCTGGTCCGGTTTGGACAGTATATTGTCAGTAATTAAGGCAAGGACAGTTTCTTGCCCAGTGGCTTCCTTTTGCCACAGAGAAAGCAAACTCCATATGGGGGTTCTCCAATGCCCATCATCTCACCTGAACTAAATTGGTGCTGCCAGGAGCAGACTGTCATGAAAAGCCTTAGGTTATTAAACATATTACATGCCATATTCTATAGGTCTTTGAAGTGTTTGAAGACCATCTGTCTGCCTAAATATATCTGCTTTACCTTAAAAACATAACTAATATAACTACAAGTTTTATTATAGATAACTATTAATCTGTACATTACTTTTTTTTTTGTGGTGTTTTCAAGACAGGGTTTCTCTGTGTGGTTTTGGTACCTGTCCTGGATGTTGCTCTGTAGACCAGGCTGGCCTTGAACTCACAGAGATCCACCTGGCTCTGCCTCCCATGTGCTGGGATTAAAGGCATGTGCCACCACCACCCAGCCTGTACATTACATTTTTAAATAAGTTGCATAAGCACAGTACTTCAAACAAGAATAGAAATAGATAGTATAGCAAAAATAACTTTAAATTTGCATTAGTAAACGAAAATAAATACCAGTGTAAAATATTTTGAGATTAATAGTTGGTTTTTTTTTTTTTTTTTGGATTAAAGTAGATCCAATAATCTACCCTTTTTTCCTATCTTTCCTATATCATACCCCCCTTTTTTTCTTAAGGAAGAGATCTTTGAATTTAACACTTGGTTTAGTGTTTGTTTTTTGTTGTTTTTTTAACTAAGACCAATAACAGTTTGTAACCAAACACCCTTAAATGATAATAAACATCCATCACCCATCCTTTGGGGGTGTGGGTGTTGTTCTCTTCCTGTTGTTTGGGGGTATTGGCATATTTGGGGGACCCCCAGAAAATTCAGGATGATGGTTAAGTCTTGGCTGGAGTAATTTGTGAGGCTGGACCATCTTAGTCAACAGTCTTAAAGTTGTTTGGGATGCAGAACTCTGAAGAAACTATAACAGAGGCATTTTGAGATGCTGGATCATCTGGGCCATCCATTTTCATTGGTGCCTGGTTCCCATGCTCTGAAAATACATAAATTTTTAAAGGTAACATACATTTTTGTATTAATACAAATATAAACTGTGTGTTTGTTGTACACAAGTTAGCCAAAGATGATCTTTTTTTGTTTTATGTTTGAGCAGGTAAAATATGTGTTACATGCTTTGTGGTTTTTCTGGGTTTCTTTCTTTATGTCTGTAGCCAGGATTTTCTGGGGTCTTACCCCAATCAAACCTGATCTATATCAACCTGGAATGAATCCACAGCCTCTCATTTTCTGTGGAAATAAAAGCATAACCTCTAAACCAAAGCAACATAGTTTTTGACTTCCATTTTGAAGTCAAGATATTTAAAAAAAAAACATACAGGTTTGCTTAATCTAGCAGCTTTCATAATCCAATGTCACTTAGCAGTTGTCGCTTCTTCATCAGTTATCAAAAACTCAAAGACAACACAGTAACATTCAAGATCCAAACTCTCGGGGTTGGGGATTTAGCTCAGTGGTAGAGCGCTTGCTCAAGCTCAAAGCCCTGGGTTTGATCCTCAGCTCAAAAAAAAAAAAAAAAAAAAAAGAAGCAGCAAACCAAACTCTCTGTGTATTTCTCATGTTTACATGGCTTATTATATTTTTTAATTACTTTATTCCTTTTTTAAAGGACTTTACTAATTTTTAAATCTTTGTATATATTCTTTTTCTTTTCTCTCCCAATTCTATGTATATTTTTAAGCATACTGTAACCCGTTTAGAAGTTTTTTTCATCTGGATGTCTTTACTAATCATCTGTATTGGTTTTTTATGGCATGAAATAAGTCTTAAACTGCTATGTCAGCCGCTGGTGTTGTAGCATAGCTTAATGCATATTGGTATCATATGGCAGCTGGCTTCTCCTGCAGATAGCTGCTGGAAGACATCTCTACTGTGGCATGAGAGACACAAGACTAGGAAAGCCGCATTTAGTGTGTTTAGAACCTTGTTTTTAGCTTTCTCGGGTCTTATGTGGATATAGGTGCTGGATATCTTGGTGCTATTTGTAGATGGAGTTTCTCTGTGTCCTAGCAGCTGCTCCCAAATAACCACTCAGAGACTTGTTACTACTTATAAATGCTTGGACAATAGGTCAGACTTGTTACTAACTAACTGCTTCCTCTGCATCACTCCCAAAGACACCAGCATTCTCTCTGCCCTAAAAATCCTGCTTAGCTTTCAGCTTGTCAGCTCTTTTATTAAACCAATCAGAAGGCAAAGACACATCTTCACAGTTTACAAAAAGATTATTCCACAACACACCTTCACAGGACACCTTTCATTTAAAGTAAATTTTAATTCAATTAAACATCTGTAAGGGGTTTGCTTGGGTTGCTGAGATCTCAACAGGAAAAGGCAATTGCTGCCAAGTGTGACCACCTGAGTTCAATCCTTAGCATCCATGTGGTAGAAAGAGAACTTACTTCCACATGGAAGCAGGCATACATATAAAAACTAAATAAATGTTAAAGGTTGAAGGGTGGCTTATACTCTGTGATAAGAGAACTTGTCTAGCATTTGCAAGAAAGACCCTGAATGTTCAATTCTTAGTACCACCAATACGTAAATAAACTTACCAAGAATGGTTGAATAAGAATAAAACAAGTGCATTTTGGCACTTTTAAAATTTGGTAGTTTTAATTGATGTATAAAATCATTCTGTTAGAACAAAAATATTTCCAGATATCTCTCATAAAAATTCAAGGCACTCATTAAACCGATTATATGCATAACTGTGAATAAATAGCTTACCTTTATACAAGTAGCAGCCAAATAATTGTATTGGATATACCAAGACAAAGGATTTGTGCTAGCTAGCTAGTTTTACCTCCACTTAACACAAGCTAGAGTCATCAGAGAGCAGGAAGCCTCATGGCCTTTGTAAGATTGGGCTAGCTGGGTAGTGGTGGCATGCCCCTTTAATCCCAGCCACAGTACAACTCAGCTTGCAGTACTTCATGGTTCCATACCCAGCACCCCGCCCACTCCCCAAGTCAGAGGACAGTGACAGATGGGAAAACACTGTCACACACAGTTAAAGGACTAATTTCCCTGCTGTGTATTGAAGGCTTAAAAGAGAGTCCAATAGCTGAGAGGTGGTTGCGCATACCTTTGATTCCAGCACTCTGGGAGGCAGAGGCAGGCAGGGTTCTGAGTTCAAGGCCAGCCTGGTCTATAGAGTAAGTTCCAGAACCCTGTCTCAAAACTAAATACTGAATTATTTGGTGTGTTTTTGTGATTGTTTGTGTGTGTTGTACATGTGTGCACATTGAGGCCAGAGGACAAACTTAGCTGTCACCTTCAGGAATGCTGATCACCTCCTTTGAGACAGAGTCTCTCATTGGCCCAGAACTCACCAGTTAGACTAGACTGGCTTACCAGTTCCAGGGCCTAGAACTAAATATACAAATATGGAGGTTGGTGGGCACACCAAACATACCCAGTTTTTTCCATGCATTTGGGGGGAGTCAAACTCAAGTCCTAATGCTTTCAAAATAAACACTTTACCAACTGAGCTGTGTCATCTCCAGCCCATGAAAGTCTTAAAACTGAGTCAAATGTTCAAATATAACATGTTTGTTACAATCTCCAAATTACTGGACTCCCAGGAATGCAAGTTTACTGAGTCATAAATAAAGTCTTTGAGACTAGATAATTTCTATATGTGGATTTTATTTGTAACTTTTATAATATATTTAAAGTATATGTTTAGTATTCGGATAACAATTACAGTATCTAGCATATGGTTAGTTCCCAGATGTCGTTCTCTTTCCCCATTGGTTAGTTGTTAATGTTAATGTTTTTGTTTTCAAAGAGAAAAGGGAAAGTCCAGGTTTGGAAGGGGAAAAAAAAATCAGTCTAAATAATTACAGGCTAACAAATGGTAAAGTCAAATTTAAAAGTGTTTCCTGATTCAAGCCCTATGCTTTTCTCATGCTTTTGAATTCAGACTAATTGTGCATTTGGTAAAGAAAAGAAAGAAGAGCTTGGATTAGTCTAGTATAGGAGCCAGGATACAAACTGATACCAAAAATACCTGGAAAAGGGGGTGTAGACATTGTTGGAGTGAGAGCTAAGGAACTATTGGATATAGTAACTAAATATTTAAGGACTTCTTGTTTGGGAGAGGGCCACTTTGGAGAAACCTAATGGGGTCTCAAGATTTCAAGCATTATCTTCAATCCCAGCACTCAGGAGGCAGGCAGGCAGATCTGTGAGTTCCAGAGCTGCATAGTGATACCTTTTCTAAAAAAACAAACACACACAAAAAAGGACCAACTTGGGCAGCATAGCAATATCCCTCTTTCAAAAAAATCTGATTTTTTTTTTTTAAATCTTAGCAACAAGGAATACAGCCGACTGTTCCTCCTCAACAGGCAGTACAGTATTCACTTCCACAGGCTACATCTTCCAGTGAAAGTACTACTGCACAGCCTCAAGCTCCACAGGTTTTGCCTCAAGTATCAGCTGGAACACAGGTAAACTCTAATTCCTGAAAAGATGCTACAAATGATATTGTTGTACTTTGTCCCTTTACACAGATTTCTGCCTTCTCTTTTAATAGTGATAATTCTATTAAAATGGAGTAAGAAATAATCCTATTATACACATGTATTTATTATAAATTGGTACATATCAATAGTAATGACAGTGTAAAAATATTGAAATTTTAGGTTTACAGGTATAAAGTAGTTAAAAATATTGAAACTAATGGGTTAAATGGAAATGCTTTGGTAACTGAACCTGTGACATTCTCAAGAAATGTGTCAGCTGTATCTGAAATTGTAGCTTGCAGCTGTGTTTTATTTTCATGTAAAAGTTCATCAGTGTTTTCTCCCTCACTGCATACAGACACTAACTCATTGTGTTAATTAGCTTTTCATCACTGACAAATACCTAAGGAAAATTTTGTAAGGAAGGAATCATTTGTTTTCTCATATGGTTTCAGTCCATCCATGATCGGCAGGCCATATTGCCTTTATATTGTAGCAGGGGGTGGAGGAAGGGTTATGACAAATAAAACTATTTTATGGCTACCAAGGAGCAAAGAATAGGCTAAGGCCAAGACACACCTGTCAGAGCTCCACCCACCTACTTCCTCTAACTAGGCCCCACTCCACATTTCCTCCACTTCTCAGTTCATTGAAATTGTGACTCCGTCAGAGGTCAGAACCCTTGTGATCTCGTTGTCTCTGAAAATGTTCTCCGACATGTTTACTAATCTCCTCTTTTACTTTCAGTCCAATTAAAGTTGACAGCCAAGGGACTAGAGAGATGGCTCAGTGATTAAGAGCACTGGCTACTATTCCAGAGGACCCAGGTTCAATTCCTAGCGTCCACATGGCAGCTCACAACTGTCTGTAACTCCAGTTCCAGGAGACCTGACACCCTCACACCAATGCACATAAAATGAAATTAAATAAATTAAAAAGAAAAGAAAAAGTTGACAGCCAAGATTAGCCATCAGCAGGACATGTTGACATATGTCTGCAATTCCTTAGGCAGAATGTTCAAAAGTTCCAGACAGATCTGAGCCATCTACTACACCCACCCCTCAAAAAACTTACGTGGATTTTTGTTTTGCCTGGGGGGATTATTTTGGTTGTTCTTTTGTTGATTTATTCAGTCACTTGGAAAGTACCCTGTAGAAGGCATGTTCTTATGAATAACCTTTTATCAACTTCATCTATGGGTCATTTGTAGATATATGTGCATAGAGTAATGTTATTGTCATCTCAGAACTAAAACAATATCAACTCTAAATGCACTATTTTAATTATCACTGAGTACATACTGACAAATACTCTTAATTTCTACATATATCTCAACCTCTCAGATTTTAAAATGACACAGTTGTGGAATGATGGGTGACTACATCCTAGAATCAGTGCATTTGTTAATTATACCTACTTTTATAGAGCCATTTTACTCTTAAAATTGAGACAATATAGATGAAGTCTAATTCCACTGCAAAGAAATTTGAGTTTAATCACTATAATAGCAGTCATAGATTAGGTGATCACAGACATGCTGATGGATTATGGTGTGTGAAGCGTGTGCCAATAAACAAATCTAGGTAGTAGTGGCATACGCCTTTGTAGGCAGATCTCTGTGAGTCTGAAGCTAGCTTGGTCGACAAAGTGAGTTCCAGGACAGCCAGGACTGTTCAACAGAGTAACCCTGTCTTGAAGAACAAACAAATAACAACAATAAATTGTTGTTCTGGTACAAGTCTGGAAGGCAGGGGCAGAAGGACCTAGAGTTTTAAGTCCAGTCTGGACCTCCTAGCAAGCTGCAGGAAAGCCCCAGCTGCCTAGTGAGACTCAAAATCAAAAAATAAACCAGGAAGGAGAGAGGAGAGAAATCCTTGCTTGTGTAAAGGTCCTCTTTTATTGCCAACAATGAAACATCAGCAATTTTTTCTACAACAAAAGGTTTGGAAATATTAGACACTTTACTAGCGTATTTCTCTCCTGTTCTTTCTTGATTCTTATGTGGCATGTTAATTTATACTAATGTATGCAGGGTTTTGTTTTTTCTTCTTCTTGACTAATATGTAAATCTTGCTTTTGGCAGCTTTGCTTTAAAAAAAAGTCTGTTTTGTTTTTCTTTACCTTCCCAGCTTCCAGTTTCCCAGGCAGTACCAACTATCCAAGGTGAACCTCACATCCCAGTTTCAGCACAGCCCTCAGTTGTTCCAGTCCACTCTGGTGCTCATTTCCTTCCTGTGGGACAGCCGCTCCCTACTTCTTTACTCCCACAGTATCCTGTCTCTCAAATTCCCATATCAACTCCTCATGTGTCTACGGCTCAGACAGGTTTCTCATCCGTTCCTATAACGATGGCTGCTGGCATTAATCAGCCTCTGCTCACCTTGGCTTCGTCTGCTACAGCAGCTTCAATCCCAGGGGGATCAACTGTAGTTCCTAATCAGCTTCCAACCCTTCTGCAGCCTGTGAATCAGCTGCAGAGTCAGGTTCACCCACAGCTCCTACAGCCAACAGTTCAGTCCATGGGAATACCAGCTAACCTTGGACAAGCTGCTGAGGGTCCAATTCCCTCTGGAGATGTTCTGTACCAGGTATTGTGTTAGCTAGTAAATCAGAGGGTGTTAGAGTGTTGAAATTTAATGGCAGATCATTAAGAACTTGAGAAATGTACTAGTTGAGTGTCAGAGTAACAATAACAAAAGTTGACACTCCAAACTGGATAAAATAAAAATAGCAAAATTCTGAAAAAGAATGAAAGGCTGGGCATGGTAGTGTGTGCCTTTGATCCCAGTGCTTGGGAGGCAGAGGCAGATAGCAGATCTCTGTGAGTTCAAGGCTAGCCTGGTCTACATAGCAAGTTCTAAGTCAGCCAGGGATATATAATAATACCCTGTCTCAAAGAAACTCATCATATGATTATCAAATACCATCATATTATCAAATGATTCCTTACACATTTTTGAAAATAGAGGAGTTAACTCAGTATTCAGGGTAAGCTATATAAACCTGGATATGGTTAGTGTAGTATGCCAGACTGCTCTTCTATCTGTAGGCAATAAACAGAGCAGACAATCTGATACTAACAAGAAAGTTCAGGATTTAGATTTAGAGGATTAACATTTCATAATATAACTGATAACCTGGGAGAGATTTTTGCATTCTTCCATGTAAGATTGCTATAAATTCTTTCTGTAAGGAATTAAATCTCTAAGTTCTACTTAAATGGTCTCTAGGAGGGGAAATCAGTTTAAGGTATGATTGAAAGAGTGCCACTTTCCAAGTTATCTGCCAGTTCATTTTGAAAATGACCTTTGAATTTTCTTTTAATTATTAGAAAGTGGGGCACTATTCCTTGCTTTATGCTTTTTTTCCTCTGCCCCCTCGTCTACTGATTTGCTAATTTGATGTCCCAACCCGCACTAACTCACCTTCCTCGTTTCTGTCACAGGGCTTCCCATCTCGACTGCCACCTCAATACCCAGGAGATTCAAATATTGCTCCCTCTTCCAACGTGGCTTCTGTTTGCATCCATTCTACAGTCCTAGCCCCTCCTCCTATGCCGACAGAAGCATTGGCCACCCAAGGTTACTTTCCTACAGTAGTGCAACCTTATGTGGAATCAAATCTTTTGGTTCCTATGGGCAGTGTAGGAGGACAGGTCCAAGTGTCCCAACCAGCAGTGAGTTTAACGCAACAACCCCCTACTACATCCTCCCAGCAAGCAGTTCTGGAGGTAAATGGAATTACTGCATGTTTATATGAAAAACATCTACTAAAATGGGGTTCAAATAGCAAAGGAAAAATAGGCTCCCCTGGTTGAGAACTTATTTGGAGACTGTCAAACTAACTTCTAAATGACTTTTTCTTACAGCAGAATGAAATGCCAATGTGGGGGCCTTGTTGCCACTGGCTGTTCTGTTGGGAAGTGAGTTTGCCTTAGAGAAGATTAACACTATTAGCATTTCACTTTTCTAGCTAGTGCGTTAGCCATTGTCCTTCTCCTTCCACAAACTCTTGCGGTTGGCAGTTTCATAAGAGTATCTTATCTTGCTGTGCTCCCAGCAATCATTTTTGTTCTACTAGGATACAGTTCTGAATTCATCTCTGCACTTTGCTCTACCTGCCCTATTGCACACTCTGGTAAGATGCTGTCTGCATGGCAAATTGTAGTTTCACAATGCCTAGCAAATAGGTTGGCTGACTTCACACCAACAGTCTGTATTAGAAACTAGTTTTGGAAACTTCCTTTGAAAATGTAAGCACACTGGTTTTAGATTTTGAATATTAAGAATTACTAGTACCTTCATTGCTTCTAGGACTTATAGAGGGCTAACAGGAAAACAAAAGGGGAACTTCTTAGCAATGGTAAATGATTTTTATATACATATATAGCCAAGATTTGAGTTATCCTCTCTATTCACAGAGTACTCAGGGAGTCTCTCAGACTGCTCCTCCAGAACCAGCTCCAGTAACACAGTCACAACCTACCCAGCCTGTCACATTGGTTTCATCTGTAGACAGGTAAGTAAACTAACACACTCCTTTGAGTAGTAGGCAGGATGACATGAAACTTTGGAAAAACAGGCCTTTCAGTCTCATTATACATGGAACTTGTTTCCTTCCAAGTGCACATTCAGATGTTGCTTCAGGAATGAGTGATGGCAATGAGAATGCTCCATCATCCAGTGGGAGGCACGAAGGCAGAACAACAAAACGTCATTATCGAAAGTCTGTAAGAAGTCGCTCTCGTCACGAAAAGACTGCTCGCCCAAAACTGAGGATTTTAAATGTAAATATTGATTTGTAACCATTGTATTATTGAAATAATTTGGTACTTTAATCTTAGAGATCAAGTCTAAACTATTCTCTTCATAAAATAAAGATACCTTCTGTTTTGTTTTTCAAGACAGGGTTTCTCTGTAACAGTCCTGTCTGTCCTGAACTTGCTTTGTAGACCAGGCTAGCCTGAAACTCTCAGAGATCCCCCTGCCTCTGCCTTCTGAGTGTCGGGATTAAAGGCATGTACCACCATTACCCAACTATATATAATTTTTATAGCAACCTTTTCATTTAATTTACTCCATCTCTTAATTGAATATCACATTTATTTTGTTGTTATTTTATTTGGGGTTTTTTGTTGTTGTTGTTGTTGTTGTTCTGTTTTTCAAGACAAGGTTTCTCTGTGTGTAGGCCCTGGCTGTCCTAGAACTTGCTCTATAGACCAGACTGGCCTTGAATTCACAGATCTGACTGCCTCTGCCTCTGGAGTGTTGGTACTAAAGACATGGGCCACTACCTCCTGCAGGCTCCAGAGTTTTAACTAATAGAAAAAGACTCCTTTGCTAATGGGAGATACAAGGAGCTTGAGGGCTGAGATCTTTTCGAGGATTTCCTTACTGCCAGTTTAAGATTCAAGGAATAGTGGTACCAGTGTGCTACCTCAGACACTCAAATGCAGTAATAAATCTGATATTATTACCTTTCTCCTTTTTAGGTTTCAAATAAAGGAGACCGAGTAGTAGAATGTCAATTAGAAACTCATAATCGGAAAATGGTAACATTCAAATTTGACCTAGATGGTGACAACCCTGAAGAGATAGCAACAATTATGGTATGTCTCTATTTGGAATTCCACATTTTCCCATAGTATTTGGTCTTAAGTACATGTCCTAGGCAACTATGCAGTATTTTGTCATCCACTTTCATTTTGACAATTGTAAATTTTAATTTCTGTTTTAAAGCTAGTATACCCAACCCATAGTCTATAACTTAGAGGTGTTTTTGTCTAAGATGTAGCTTATATATGTGTTTGGGATCTTACCAAGTACACAGTACCCCTGATGCATAGATAGAAGTCATAAGGTTGGTAAGAAATATACTAATAGATTGATATCATGTCTCTTATAGGTGAACAATGACTTTATTCTAGCAATAGAGAGAGAGTCTTTTGTGGCTCAAGTACGGGAAATTATTGAAAAAGCTGATGAAATGCTAAGTGAGGATGTCAGTGTGGAGCCTGAGGGTGACCAGGGATTGGAGAGTCTGCAAGGAAAGGATGACTATGGCTTTTCAGGTTCCCAGGTAGGTTCACTATACCAATAATGGGGTTCTGTTTATTTAAAATAGTTCCATATTGCCACACATTACTCCTGTGACTGAGAATGAGCATTTATGGTCTCATCAAATATGACAGTTTGCTTTGCATAATTATGGAGGTTGCATTTGAGAATAATTTTACTTCTGTTTTTGTAGAAATTAGAAGGAGAGTTCAAACAACCAATTGCTGTTTCTTCCATGCCACAGCAAATTGGTGAGTTTTTATTTTTTTATTTGTTTTTATTTGATAAGTTGTATGTGCCAATAATGGGATCTTGGGCTGGGTCCTCCCTCATTGATCACTAAATGAGAAAATGCCTTCCAGCTGGACCTCAAGGAGACATTTCTTCAGCTAAGGCTCCTTCCTCTGATGATTCTAGCTTATGTCAAGTTGACACACAAAACCACCCAGTATAGGTCTCAATAACTTATTTCATTTTTAATTTTAAAACTTTTTCATACAATATATTTTGGTTGTAATTCTCTCCCAGAGGCTTCATCCATGTATAACAGTATACATGAACTTCAATGATTTGTTTTATTCAGGTGTTTCTAGCAGTTCTTTAACACAAGTTGTTCATTCTGCTGGAAGACGGTTTATAGTGAGTCCTGTGCCAGAAAGTAGGTTACGAGAATCCAAAGTTTTCACCAGTGAAACATCAGATACAGGTAAGGATTGATTCAGCTATGCTTAAGCAAATCTTCCACCAAATCACTAATATGGTGGAAGCTTGATCAAGCAGTAGTTCATGATCAAATGAAAAGTAGAAAATTTAATAATAAAATAACACGGAAACAGGACATAGGTTAAAATAGAGAGCATTAAAATAAAATCGATAGAGTTGGACGTGAGCATATGTATGTGATCCCATTGTTCAGGAGACAGAAAAGGGATGATTTTGAGTTTGAGGTCAGCCTGGGTGGCCATATGTGTAGCCAAATTTCTAAGCGGTCTTATTAAATAAAAAACACGGAGCCAAGTATAGGGGTGAAAGCCTTAGAGATCAGGGTAATAGTGAGAGCCACCAACCAACCTTACCTCACCAGCTCTGCATCTTCCAAAATGCCACAACTTCCTGTCTACCCAGGCTTTTATTGCCTTGCTGTTCTGCCCTCTCATTGGCTCTTAGCCCAGCTATCTTGACACTGCCTGTCTGTACAGACCTCCAGGTCTCTATAGTTGATACTGGGATTAAAGGCATGTGTCGCCATGCTTGGCTCTGTTCCCTAATCTAATGTGGCCTTGAACACACAGAGCCCCTATCGGGCAAGTGATCGGATTAAGGGCGTGTGCTACCACTGCCTGACTTCTGTGTTTGCTTAAAACGGCTTGCTATTTCCTCTGATCTCCAGGCAAACTTTATTTATTAACATACAAATAAAGTTTCAGCACACATAAAATATCACCACACGTGAGACTCTGTCTCAAAAAATAAAAAAGATAAAAACATGTTAGACGTGATGGCACACATGTTTAATGCCAGCACTCCTGAAGGCAGAGGCAGACAGATGAATGTGAATTCGGGGCCAGCCTGATCTACAGAATGAGTTCCAAGACAGCTAGATCTGTTATGAGAAACCAAAATAGATAAAGGATAGATGTGCTAAATAGAACCTACACAGTAGTTTAGAGACAAATTATGTTTTCAGGTTACTCTTGTGTTTGGTTTTTCAAAGATTATGTACTCATAAGCTGCCTCACTTGGTCAAACTACTTTGCTGTTTCAGAGCATGTCATTTCCTTGGGAGATGTTATCAATTTTACTGATATGTAGCATTGTTGATAATTTAATAATGGTTCCTCAAAGACTCTTTGAATCCTTGCTTTTAAAATGAGTTAATTTCTTTGTTTTTGTTTTCATTTCTAGTTGCTGCCTCCACATCTCAGGGCCCTGGAATGAACTTGTCTCACTCTGCTTCATCCCTTAGTCTCCAGCAGGCTTTTTCTGAACTCAAACATGCCCAGATGACTGAAGGACCCAATACAGCACCTCCAAATTTCAATCACACAGGACCAACATTTTCTCCTTTCTTGGCTGGCATTGCTGGTGGCCCAACTGTAGCATCATCCTCACCATCAGTATCAGTTCCTATAACAAGCAGTCCTCTTGACATTTCCACATCAGTAATGCAGTCTGAGGCTGCATTGCCCACTGAAAAAGGCATTGCTGGAGTTACCACCAGCACAGGTGTGATAACTTCAAGTGGTCTTACCACATTTTCTGTGTCTGAGTCACCAGCACTTTCCAGTGTGGTTTCCAGTTCTACAGTACCTGCAGTTGTTGCAGTGTCTACAACATCTCAGCCAGTTCAGGCTCCCACATCTGGGAGCATTGTTTCTAGTACAGGCAGTTTTCCTTCTGGAACATTTTCCACAACTTCAGCTACTACAGTGGGTAGTGTGGCTGCCCCAAATGCTAAGCCTCCAGCTGTATTGTTGCAACAGATAGCAGGCAGTACTGCTGGCGTAGCCATAGTGACATCAGTCTCTACTAGCACTCCATTCCCAGGCACAGCTTCACAGCCATCTCTTCCTCTTAGTAGCAGCACCTCTGCTCCTACTTTAGCTGAAACAGTGGTCGTTAGTGCACACTCACTAGACAAGGCATCTCACAGTAGTACGACAGGATTGGCTTTATCCTTTTGTGCACCATCCTCTTCTTCCTCCTCTGGAACAGCAGTGTCTAGTTCTGTTTCTCAGCCTGGTGTGGTGCATCCTTTGGTCACCTCATCAGTTGTAGCTTCTACACCTGTCCTTCCCCAACCAACAGGACCTACGTCTACACCTTTATTACCCCAAGTACCCAATATCCCACCCTTGGTACAACCTGTTGTTAATGTGCCTGCTGTACAGCAAACACTCATTCATAGTCAGCCTCAACCAGCTTTGCTTCCCAACCAGCCTCACACTCACTGTTTAGAAATGGATGCTGATACCCAATCCAAAGCTCCTGGGATTGATGACATAAAGACTCTGGAGGAAAAGCTGAGATCTCTCTTTAGTGAACATAGCTCATCTGGAGCTCAGCATGCTTCTGTTTCACTAGATACACCTCTAGCAGTAGAGACCACTGTCACACCAGGAGTCTCCACCACTGCTGTAGCACCAAGCAAACTCATGACTTCCACTACGAGTACTTGCTTACCACCAACCAGTTTACCATTAGGAGCAACTGGCTTGCCAGTTATGCCAGTGGGCACACCTGGGCAAGTTTCTACCCCAGGCACACATGCTTCAGCCCCAGTCAGCACTGCAACAGGAGCAAAACCTGGAACAACTCCCCCAAAGCCATCTTTAGCTAAGACTGTGGTAAGATTTGTTATGAAATGACTAAATAAATGTGATTATTCTTCTTCCCTTCCTCAATAATTCCACATTTCCGACTGAGTCTTGTGTAGATGGAAGTTTCTGTCCCGCCCGGTCTCACAGCATATATATATATATATATATATTAATTACAAACTGTTTGGTCTATGGCTCAGTCTTCTTGCTAACTAGCTCTTACAACTTATTTCAACCCATTTCTATTAGTCTATGTTTTGCCACGAGACTTTGCGGCATAACGGCTACAGGACTAGGCAGGATAGAAACTCCTATCTACGGTCTTGAGAGTTAAAATGTAGTCATAAAGGTGCCTGGCATATAAACTGGTCACTCAGTCTTAAAGTGACAGTTTTAGGATATAAATACAGTAAACACAAGAACGTGGCTTTATTTTTAGGTCATGTTGAACAATTTTCTTAGAATATATAATTATCAGGTAAATTACAGATATTGTCCTGAGACTTAGGCCTCATGCCTATTAACTCCAGCCCCCACTTGAAGACAGAGGTAGAAGAATTACCACAAGTTCAAAGAGAGATTAGGCACTATAATGAATTATGAGTCAGGGTTGACTATAGAGTGAGACCTTGTCTAAAAAAAAAGAAAAGAAAAGCAGGGCTGCAAAGGTGGCTCAGCATTGAAGAGCACACACTGCGCTTTCAGAAGACCCATGTTTGGTTCCCAGAACCCACGTGGAGGAGGCTAACAACTACCTATACCTCCAGCACTAGGGGATCTGACCTCTTCTGACCTTTGCAGGCATCTGCATTCAGAGTGCACATACCCCCACATAGACATACATAGATATACATAGTTTAACCATATAATAAATCTTTAATGAAAAAAAATATTTTTACTGAATTGGTATGTGTTAAAGAATTCTATATCCCAAAGGGAACAAAATGTTCTACCAAGACAATAGTTTATCGTCTTCCAACTGAGAATGAAGTAAATATTCTTTGTTGTACATTCCACAGATAAATATTCGAAATTAATAAAAACTTGGAAGCTGATAAAATTGATATAATGAAAGGGAATAATCTCATTCTTCAAATCTAATAACTAGAATGCGTTTAGTTCTGCTGTTGTAAATTTCCTCTTATTATGCTGTCTTCAGCCTCTTTCTGCTCCAAAAGTCATAAGGCTAAATGATGGCTATTATATATTTCTGTCCTCTTTCTGCATTGCTTATTAATGGTAGGATTCTTTTGACAGTAACGTGGATATTCTTGACACATATAAGGTTATATCCCTATAAAAACTCACTCTAAATGGAAATTATTTTACCCCATCCTAATGTAGCTTAGCAATACAGAACAGTAGAATATTACTTCTTTACTCTTGTAATAATGAGAGTAGCTGACAGCTGTAGCTCATTGCTGCTGTCCAGCATTATCAGAGAGTATCATACCATATTTTGCTATCCTGGCAATAGAGCAGAATTAGAAATTTACCTGGTGGCATGTGCCTTTAGTCTCATTTACCCAGGAGTCTGAAGTGGGAGACTCACTTGAGAATAACCTGGTCAGTAACAGCAGGACCCCAGCCTTCCAAAAATTGACTAGATATGCTGGTATACTTGTAATCCTTCCAAAAGTTGACTGGATGTATTGGTATATGCATATAATCCTAACACTGTGGAAACTGAGGCAGTAGAATCACAAGTTCAAGCCACCCTGACCTACATCACAAGACCTTGTCTCAAAACCAAAAACTTCAATGTACAGTTTTTTACTGAATATGTATTGATTTTGCACTATTATAAATTGGAAAGTTTTTGATCTTGCCATTTTAAGTCAGGGGCTATCTCTGTATAATCTTTATGTAGACAAAACGAATTACTTGATAGTAATACATTTTTATGCCTTTTTGACCCTTGATTGGTTTTTGTTGTTTTGTTTTGTTTTGTTTTTCTCCTTCGGGACAGGATTTCTTTGTGTAGTTTTGGTGTCTGTCCTGGATCTCGCTCTGTAGACCAGGCTGGCATTGAACTCACAGAAATCCACCTGGCTCTGCCTCCCGAGTGCTGGGATTAAAGGCATGCGCCACCACCACCCCACTGGCTCACAGGTACCTTTTTCAGGTACTTAGTACCTTTGCAAGAGCTGCCAGTGTTCTTAACTGCTGAGCCATCTATCCAGCCCCTGACTGTACCTTATCGACATAAAGAATTTAGTCTTTTTATTTTTCCTTTTATTGTATTTTAATGTTTGATTCATAGCTATTTCATCATAACTCTTATTTATAGTATGTCCTAGCACAGTATACATTAAATGATAGAAGTATGCCATAACTAGACACATTTTTATTTCATTCTTCTGCATTCAAATTAGTAATCTTTTTAGTATATAATTTTACCAATGATAACTCATGGATTTGAATTTTCCTTCATTATTATAGGTGCCACCAGTGGGTACTGAACTTCCAGCTGGCACTCTACCCTGTGAGCAGCTGACACCTTTTCCTGGACCTTCTCTAACTCAGGTACTTCTAACTTGGCAGATTACTTTCTACTCCCCTGCTTTCCTTCATAGAATTTGTGTAAATTCTCCACTGCACAATCTTGGCTTCCACCCTATTTTTCGGCTGTGATTTGGTAATACTGTTCTTTTAAATTATATCTGGTAGGTTGGCATGGTAGCACATGCCTTTAATCACATCATTCAGGTGGATCTGTGAGTTCTAGGCATTCAGTGCTACATAGGGAGACTCTGCCTCAAACAAATGAATAAATAATAAACTGTATTTGGCTATACTAGTCAGATCTGACTTAATATATAAAGTAGAAAGCAGTCAAAGAAGACACTTGATGTCAACTTCAAGCTTCTACACGCATGTATATAAACACACACACCAAAGCACCACAGTCACACACACAAATAAAATGAAATTTTGAAAGGGTGGGTGGCGGGGAGTAAGGTAAAGCTTCTAAGCCATTGTAGAAATAAAGAGTTGTATGTAGTCAGAATTTACCTGGGAGTTCTGAATTAGAAGAGACCCATAAGTTGGCATTCTTGAAACCTCTGAAACCCCTCACTCCACCCTGAGAGTTCTTTACTTTTCCTTAAAGTTCTGTGCTCACTCTGTTTAAAGAAAGGAACCATGAGCCAGGCTTGGTAGAACGGGTCTATAATCCCACCACTTGGGTGGGTCAAGCAAAAGACTAGTGAGTATGAGGAGACCTGGTCTGCAGAGCAAGTCCCTGTCTAGAGGGAGAAGGATGGGAAGCACGTGGGTGACTGACACACCTTTTCTTTGGGCTTACAAGTTTTTCCTTATGTATTTAGAATTTTATTAGTGAAATAAATTGAAGTGCAGAATGCTCATACTTACCTATAATATTTAAGTTATTTATTTTCCCCACCACTAGAAAGCACTTGTTCTAAATCCATTATAAACATGAAAAAGCTTCTGACATGAGGTAGCAAGTAAATTTGAAATATTTGTAATTCCTTTTTAATTATGTATCAGAAAAGTATTACAGATTGCTTACATTAGAAGCCCAGTATGAATTTATCCCTACTTCTTTATTCCTCATTTTCAGTAGAACATGGTAGGGTAAGGAACTTGCCACAAGAGTGCCACTCCAATGGAGAACACACTCTACACAGAACACAGCCCAGCCATAAAATTTCAAGAGAAAAGGATGTATAATGCAAGGTCTATAAATTGGGAATGTATTTTTTTTTAGCCTGTTTCTCATTAGAAACATGTATTCAGAAGCCTGGCACCATGCTGTGGGAGTATCACTTGAACCCCCAGGAATTTGAGACCAAACTAGGAAACATAGCAAGACACATAACTCAGCATCCAGATTTCTAAGGGAAGGTAAAGTGTAATGAGAAAGATGTGGAGTTAATGGATAAAAGCTTGCATATAGGAAAGAAAGATGACAAGGTTAGATGCAGGATTAGAGCTTATGCCAAAAGTAGAAAGAAGGTACTTGAGTTATACACTAGTGAGGCATAGTACCTCCTTACTATCATTAATGAGAAAAGGAAGTATACTCTTAATATAGAACAGAATATATATCCATTGATAGTGACTGCATGTGTAAATGCTATCTCTTAATCAAAGAGCAGTTCCCAGAAAAATGTATGAAATTAAGAAAGAGCCGGACATGGCAGTAGAAGTACTCAGGACGCTAATCCAGGGTCAGCCTGAACTACACAGCACAAAACATGTTTTTTTAAAAAAAGAAAGAAAAGGAGTATGGGGGAAAAATCTAACAGTAGATTCTGATATGCTTTTTGGAATGTATTTTTAAATAGAAGACAGTAAATTCCCTGACATTAAACATAGCAGATAAGAAAGATGATTTTGAAGCTACAAAAGCATAGATTCCTAAGGACTGATAATACTGACAACTTGATAAATCATCCTGTTACACCTACAACAAATACTGTGTTGTGATCTAAAACATAAAAAAAATGTTCTGTATCAATTAATTATATATAGTGACTGAAGCTGCTAAACAATTTACAATGCTGTAACTGTTTTTTGTTTAGTCCCAGCAACCACTAGAAGACCTTGATGCTCAATTAAGAAGAACACTCAGTCCAGAGACTATTACAGTGACGTCTGCAGTTGGTGTAAGTTTTTAAAGCCTTGATAAAAACTGCTTCAAATTGTTATCTAGAGCACAAACTATAATCTAGACTATAAATACCATAATTCCTATTCAGTCATTGTCAACAGAAATGGCACAGATTAATCAAAGATTAATTCTGACCCCCTAATGTAACTATGGAAAGGATATCAGAGATACTTGTTTTATTTCTTTACCTCTGGGTAGATTATATTGCAGATCGATTAGCAATTTTGTGTTTATGCTTTGGAAAAGGTTAAACAAACCCCTGTGACAATATTTTGATTAAAACTCCTTTCCAGCCAGGTGGTAGTAGTGCAAGGCTTTAACCCAAGCACTTGAGAGGCAGAGTCAGGGGGATCTCTGAATTGAAGGCTAGCCTGGTGTACAAAGCAGATTCCAGGAGAGCCAAAGCTACACAGAGAAACCCTGTTTCAAAAGACCCATATATATTCCAGTAAATATCTAATCTACACTACTTAAATATCTTGTTAGAGGGACTAGAGAGATGGCTCAGCAATTAAGTACCCTTGCTACTCTTGGAGAAGAACAGAGTTCAGTTCCTAGCAGCTCACAGTGGCATGTAACTCAACCTTCAGGGAATCCAATGCCTTTTTTTTTTGCTTCTGCTGGCAATTTTCTTTTTCTTTTTTAAATCCTGTGAGTAAAAGTAAGAAAGCAGTAGAGAGTTATGATTCAGTGCTTCTTCCTAAAAGCTTCCTATCTATATCTCACACCTTTAGGTTTTAAAAGAAAAAACAAACAAAAAAAATCAAATAAAAAAACGCACTCTTTAAACAGAAGTATCTCATCATATATACTATATTTCTGCCATTTTACATAGACCAGAGAAAAAGATGACAAAGCAAAGTTGTAAGAATGATTAAAACTGAAGATTCTGTGGTATCTGTGTGTATGTGTTTTGCAGCCTGTGTCCACGATGGCTTCAACGGCAGTTACAGAAGCAGGAACACAGCCTCAAAAGGATGGTGAGACACCTCCTTCTTTTGTTTTATTAAGCCTAGTTCTACCTGTAATTAATCATATAGTTTACTGTTTAAAAGGTACATTTTTGAGATTGTTGTGCACTTTAGGCTGTTAAATATAACATTCATGTGTTTTCAATACTGAGGAGGAAATATTAGTTGATTAATGAGGATTATTGGAGTGAAGAGGTACATATAATGAACATTGTATGATTTCATAGCATAAAATCATTTGTTATTAGTTAGGCAAGAACCTTGCTATAAGACATTAATTTTAAAATGCAGGTATATTTATAAAAAGAAATTTGGGCAAAAAAAATTTGGGCAGTTTGCAAGTCTAAGTGTAGTGATGTGCCTCTATAATCTTTGCACTCAGTATGCAGAGGCAGGATAATTTTGAGTAGAAGGCCAGACTGGGCAACATAGTTAAAGTAAAGCCTGGCTTACTTTACAGCTAGATACTGTCTCAAGGGCAAAGAAAGAGGGAGGGGTGGTCAATTTACAGGTAACTTATTAATATTTCTTCTTCTTTTTTTTTTTTTCTTTTTTTTCTTCAAGACAGGGTTTCTCCGTGTAGTTTTGGTGCCTGTCCTGGATCTCGCTCTGTAGACCAGGCTGGCCTCGAACTCACAGAGATCTACCTGTCTCTGCCTCCCAAGTGCTGGGATTAAAGGTGTATGCTACCACCACCCAGCTCTTTTTAACATTTCTAAAACTGACTGTTTAATTAATATATATATATTTGCTCATAGATAAAAATAAAAGATACTGCTAGGTGGTGGTGGCACAAACTTTTAATCCCAGCACTTGGGAGGCTATGACAGAAACCCTGTCTCAAAACACAAAAAAAGAAAAAAGTTACTAATTTATCAATTTGGACATTATTATTTTTATTTTTCTATGCAGTCACATTCTGAATTGGCTCTCATTAAAAATAGTAGAAATCGCAGGGCGGTGGTGATGCATGCGTTTAACCCCAGCACTTGGGAGGCAGAGGCAGGCGGATCTCTGTGTTTGAAGCCAACCTGGGCTACAGAGTGAGTTCCAGGAAAGGCGCCAAAGCTACACAGAGAAACCCTGTATTGAAAAAAATCCCCCCCCCCAAAAAAAAGTAGAAATCAGTAAAAAAAAGACTAGAAAGTCTAAACATGAACAAAGTAGATTTTCAATATATATTAGATGCCTTGAATATATACAACAAAAACTGATGTTCAGCCCAGGGCTGGGATTGAAACCTTACAGGTACAAATCCCTAGGTTCAATCTACGTCACTTGAGGGTGTCAGGGAGAGCACCAATTAAAGGGAATGTAGAAGATAGGTGCAGTCCCCCAACTCAGGAGGATTGCCATGAGTTGCAAGCCAGTGTGGGCTACAGTGTCATCCTTGTCTCAGAGAAACAAAACAGGAAGGAGGGATGTAAAATCTGAAAAGATGACTTTCTAAACCTGTAAGAAGAGTTATTGTTTGTTTGTTTGAGGTAGGGTCTCTACATAGCCCTGGCTGTCCTGGAACTCATTATGTACACTGTGCTGGCCTCAAACACAGAGATTTGCCTGCCTCTGCCTCTGCCTCTGCCTCCTGAGTGCTGGGACTAAAGGTGTGTGCCTCCACACCTGGCAAGATAGGATGTTTTAATAAATGGTTTGGGGCAATTGTATAGTCATCTGGATAAAGCCAAGCCAAGGTAAAATTCTAAATGAAGCACAGATGAAACATCATAACATGTCAATCTAGAAATCATAAAAGTCTTTGTGTGTGTAGATAGGTAGGTAGGTAGGTAGGTAGGTAGACAGACAGATAGATAGATATGGAAACGTCATAAACCCATTTTTCAGTATTTAATTGAAGCACATTAAAAAATAGTAAAACCTCCTAAATACTTAAGAACAATATTTATACTTTCTCCCCCAACTATCTAGAGCAGAGTCCAGAACCATTTTGTTGTTGTTGTGTGTGTTTGTTTGTTTGTTTGTTTGTTTTTAATAGAAAGGGTAGCCTAGGATAGCCTGGAACTTACTATGTAGTTAAGGATTATCTTGAACTCCTGATTCTCCTGCTTCCACCTTCTGAGTGCTATAATTACTGACATGTGCTACCATGTCCAATTGAAACTTTTTTTTAAGGCCAGATACTAAACTTTTTAAAAAGGCTTTTCAGATCAACAGTCTCTGTGAAATCATATTCCAAACTAACAGCAACTAATAATACATAAATGGATGAGCTTGACTATGTTCTGATAAAATATATGTGTAAAAATGGACAGTAAGCAGAATTTGTTCCACTAATCACAGTTTTCTAATTCCTAATACAGAGGAATGAGTTACTAAGTCCGGTACAACCCAGAGGAGGCAGTAGTAGTCTTTTAGAATGACAAGATCTCACTATGAAGATAAAGAGTTCCTAAAATTGAACACAGACTGGCAAATGATATAAAAAATAAACTTATATATGAAAATGCTTTTTGTTATTGTTGTTGGGTTTTTTTTGGGGGGGGGGGAGTTGTAGCCTTGGCTGTCTTAGAATTCACTCTGTAGACTAGGCTGACTTTGAACTCCTCTGAGTTCCTCCTGCCTCTGCCTCCTAAGTGCTAGGATTAAAGACATGTTATATGAAAATACTTAATAACAAAAATACAAAACAAAACTATAAGCAATAGCATTTCTCAGCCTCATTGGAAAAAGCCTCTGGAAGTCAGTTTAGTAGTATCTGTCAAAGTTGTAGTCCACAGCTCTATAGGAGACTATTCTTAGACAAATTTGAATATAGGAAGAAAGACCAATGTAGTGTGATGGCTCGGCAAGCAGAAACGTCTGTCAACCTGAGTTTGAGCTTTGAGATTCATAAGGTGAGAAAGAGAACCAACTGCCATAAGTTGGTTCCACGGCACACAAGTGTACACACATACACACACACAAAATAAATAAATGTAATTGTTTGTGTGTGTGTGTTTTTAAAGTTACAAGCTGATCTTGCCTGGTGAGGTAACTCAGAGATTAAAAGCGCTTGCTTAGCAAGCCTGACAACCTACTTTCTCTGTCTCCAGGATCTACACTATAAATAGAGAGCTGAGTCCTGAAAGTTGTCCTCTGACATGTGCTGTTGTACATGCAAGCCCATACTCACATACAGACATCATAAACAAACCATTATAATAACTAAAAGTTTTAAAACAAAGCCTTAGCTGTTTTGTGGTCAGCCTGAGCTAGCAGATTATCTTGAAAGGTGGGGGAGATCTTCAATGTCATTTCAGGTGAGATTAGAAAGAGATGTTAATTTGCTTCTACCTTCTGTTACTTGTTTCTGTTTCTCAAGGCACTGAAGGCCATGTCCTAGCAACTAGTTCAGGAGCTGGTGTTGTTAAGATGGGACGGTTTCAGGTAAGATGATCATTTCATTTGGCTGGCCCTCTTTTGGGGCCAAACCTGGTGGCATGAGCTGTATTCCCAGATAGTTGGTTGGGAACCTGAAGCAGGAGGTCTTCCTTGGACTACAAAGTGAATTCAAGTCTAGACTCGTAACTTAGTGAGATCCTTTCTCAAAATTAAAGTAAAATAAGAATTAGAATATGCTCAGGGGTAGGACACTTACGTAGCATGTTCAAGACTCTCGGTTCAATCCCAAGTAACACCCAGAAGGGTAACACATACTACCTATGTATTTGGGACTACTTATACAATTTTATATATCATTTTATAGCTCTCTATTGTTTACCTCTCATAAACCATAAGTACTAATATTGAAGAAAATGCAGACTCCTATTTTCTTCCACCTACCGCTCTACTAGCTACTGCTTCTCGAAATGGTCTTTTCTAGACCCCTTTTCCCAACTGCTGTTCCGTTTACCTAGACATCTCTTCTGTTCCTGGTTATTATAATTTTCCTTACTATTTTATATTTTATATTTATATACTATTAAAATTTTCCTTAACTATTACTAAGAAAAGTAATAGTAAACATTTATGTCTAAAAATAGTTTCCATATTTAAGATATTTTTCTTAGTATTCAGTCCTAAAGTAAAGTCAGCATCAAGTGATACTACATTTTAATTCCCAGCTTGATCCAACCAGTGAGTTTTCTGGCTCTTGGTACATATAAAACTGTTTTCACAACCACTTCAAAATTATTTTTGAGATAGTCCTTGGAGTTGGAGATTATAGGTGATTAATTTTAATTTGCAAACTTCTAAGAGTTTGTGATGGGCTGCATTTATATGATCAAGTCGGGGCAGGGATCTGGAGTTTAATACTGTTGGATATAATCTATTCATAAGAAACATTCAAGATCCTGTAACCTGTTATTTATATTTTGACTGAGACATGAATTTGAGTTGTGTAGGTGAAGTTTTCCTGGTCCTGCCTGACCCACAGTCAGGACATATCTCTCTCACCCGCCAGTCCCGCAGCCAAGTAAACACACAGAGACTTATATTGCTTACAAACTATAGCCATGGCAAGCTTCTTGCTATCTAGATCTTATATCTTAAATTAACCCATTTCTATAACTCTATACCTTGCCACATGGCTTGTGGCTTACTGGTATCCTAACATCTGCTTCTCATGGTGGCAGCGGCTGGCAGCGTCTCCTCCTCAGCCTTTCACTTCGTGGCATTCTCTCTGTCTCTATACTTTCTTTGGGTGGGCTTGGCAGGACCCTGAGAGAAACTCTCCAGTTACAGAATTTGTGTCACATGAGAGGTAAAAATGAATCATTTATTCAGCAGCCCCAAGAATGTACATCTCAGTACTGAAGTGATGTCCTCTGTAATAGGTGTTGAGTTTACTTCACAATGATTGAAAAGACTGTGAAAAGAGATTCCACAGGTTCACTGGGGAATTAGTCGTTCCTCCTTTCACCCTCATCCCCTGCCCCACTCTACCCAAGTGTGCTGGGATTACATGCGTGCACTGCCAGCCCCGGGCTACTTGGTGCTGGGGATCTCACCAAGGGCCTCATTCATACCAGGCAAGCATTCTGCATGCTACAAATTGAACAACAACTCCTCCCCCCTCCCTCCCTCCCCCCCCCTCTTTCTCCCCCCACCCCCCTTAGAAAAAGTTTTATTATATCATCATGGCTAGCCTGGAATTTGCTTTTTAGACCATGGTGGCTTCAAACTTACCAAGATCTACCTGCCTCTACCTCCAAAGTGCTAGGGTTAAAGTCATGTACCACTTTCCCCAGGGACATCATTTTTAATCCACTTCATTCTCTTTTTCCATCAGGTTTCAGTTACAATGGATGATGCTCCGAAAGAGCGTAAAAATAGGTCAGAAGATACAAAGTCGGTTCATTTTGAATCTAGCACATCAGAGTCATCAGTTCTTTCAAGTAGTAGTCCAGAGAGTACCCTGGTAAAGCCAGAGCCTAATGGAATAACTATCCCTGGCATGTCCTTAGATGTGCCAGACAGCACCCACCAAACACCTGCCCCAGAAGCCAAGTCAGAAACAGAGCAGCCTACCAAGGTTGGACGTTTTCAAGTGACAACTACAGCAAACAAAGTGGGTCGTTTCTCTGTTTCAAGAACCGAGGACAAGGTCACAGAGCTCAAAAAAGAGGGACCAGTGACCTCTCCTCCTTTCAGAGATTCAGAACAAACGATTAGTCCTGCTGTGATACCAAAGAAGGAGAAGCCTGAGCTGGCAGAGCCTTCCCATCTGAATGGGCCCTCTTCTGACCTGGAGGCTGCCTTTCTCAGTAGGGGTACAGAGGATGGCTCCGGTAGTCCACACTCTCCCCCTCACTTGTGTTCCAAGAGTCTTCCCATCCAGAGTCTAAGCCAGAGCCTTAGTAATTCATTCAACTCCTCTTACATGAGTAGTGACAATGAGTCGGACATTGAAGATGAAGACTTAAGGTTAGAACTGCGACGACTACGAGAAAAGTAAGTCATTTTTTTCCCTCTAAAATAGTGGCTGGTTTTGTATCTCAACCCTGGTATTAAAAGCTTTTCAATACAGATGCTGATCTCACATTCCTTTTAAACAGGAAGTGATACATAAAAGCTAAAATTACCTGATTCATTGGGTTGTCCTGTAATCATCAGCATCCATGGCTTTTCTAGTTTTAGGGTTTCTGGAGCACCGTTATATTGTTACATTATTTTTGTTAATGGTACCTTTAAAGAAAGATGTTTATTTATGTGTTATTTATTTTGCCTGCATGTATGTATGTACACCATGTGCGTACCCTGCGCCCATGGAGGACAGAAGACAGTATCATTCTCTGAAACTGGAGTTACATACAGATGGTTGTTAGCTGTAATGTGGGTGCTGGCAACTGAATCAAGGTCCTCTACAAAAGGAGAAAGTGCTCTTAATGGCTGAACCATCTCTTCAATTCTGTTAATATCTATAACATGAATCTAATAATAGCACTACAATGTATAATTATGTTTATACTTTTGCTAATTGTCACATGGATCACAGTAACAAATTTACCTACCCTCTGTATGGACTCCTATCTTTTTTCTCTACCATGCTGTTATCTAGACTAGGAGTTTACTGGAATGTGTCTTGTGTATAAAGACCAGCAAAATGAATTGTCAAACTAGAATCTCATAGCACCTTTAAGAAAAGGGTTCATAGCTGTGTAAACACTGGAATGCAGATTTAGGAATATGCTTTAACTCTTACTTGAAACAACAATGGTTATATTTTTATCCATATTTGGCTATCTTTTATAGACATCTTAAAGAGATTCAGGACCTGCAAAGTCGCCAGAAACATGAAATTGAATCTCTGTATACCAAACTGGGCAAGGTTCCCCCTGCTGTCATTATTCCGCCAGCTGCTCCTCTGTCAGGGAGAAGAAGGCGACCTACTAAAAGCAAAGGCAGTAAATCTAGTCGCAGCAGCTCCTTGGGCAATAAAAGCCCACAGCTTTCAGGTAAAAAGCCCTGGGCCAAGTCAAGTCAACCACCATGTATGTAACCTGTTGAACATTTGTTAACTTTTATTAAATTTCAAAGGAGGTGGGCCTCCCATTATTCCTCCTTCTTCTATTCCTGGTATGTTTTGAACCTCTTTTGACTAGAGAAGTAGGCTTTTTTTTTTTTTTTTAAATGTAGTCAGTGTTATTGTCTATCTACTGTTAATCTTTGTTTATGGTTATTCTTCAGGATGAACATTTAGCTTTGCCTATTAACTCATATAACTCAAAATTTGATCAGACTCTGGGGCATTTAGATGAATAAAGATTATTCTCTGCTTAATAAACTTCAGATTCTTTCTTTCTTTAAATGACTGAATTGACCATAATACTAACTAAACTTAGTGTAAATGCCATAGAGATTTGGGTGTGCCTGTGGGGGTAATAACTTTAAATAAAGCTTTGCATCTTAGGATAAAAAACTGGATGGTTCTATAATCAGATATGAAATGATGACTTCTGAAATAGACTATGTGCATTTTAATGGGATAGAAAGTTTTTGCTCTTATGTGTAGTATATAACAGCTAATTGGTTTAAAAGTGAAAGAGGGCTAAAACCTAGGTTGATTTCACATTTGTTCTCCAGGTCTAGTTGAAGTATGGGAAGAAAACATTTAGAAATTTCTTACCAGCTCTCTATTGTCTAGAAACTTTTATAGATATTCAGCCCTTTTCTTGCACACTGTCCAATTCATGCAGTTCATTAATACAGATGTGTCTGTATGGGAGACTGGCTAATTCAGACTCTGGTTTTGACATACTTTTTGAGTAACTAGTGACTTGGAAACTAAGAAATTATGGCCAGTTGATGTAACTGAAAGCTCCCTATTAAGTATTGTTTATGTTTCTTTTTCTTTAAACCAAAAAATAGTTTTAAATATTCATTAGTCTGCGGTTACCTACATCGTTATTCAACACTTTCTTTGTTATCTTTTTTCTTAAGGTTTATTGTTGTATGAGTGTTTTGCCTATGTGTGTGTCTGTGCACCACTTGTGTGCAGTGCCTGAGAAAGTCAGAAGAGGGTATTGGATCCCTTGGAAATAAAGTTACAAACAGTTGTAAGCTGTCATGTGGGTTCTAGGAATCTAGCCTAGGTCCTCTACAAGAGCAGCCAGTGCTTTTAACTGCTGAGCTATCTCTCTAGCCTCCCCCCCTTTTTGTTTTTTGTTTTTGTTTGTTTGTTTGTTTGTTTGTTTGTTTTTTCGAGACAGGGTTTCTCTCTGTAACTTTGGCACCTTTCCTGGAATTCACTCTGTAGCCAGGGCTGGCCTCAAACTCACAGAGATCCACCTGCCTCTGCCTCCTGAGTGCTGGGATTAAAGGTGTGTGCCACCACCACCCAGCCTCTCTAGCCCCTTTTTATGTATCTTATATGGTGCATATTTATAAAAAAATCTAAACAGAAACTAACAGCCTATTTCTATAATCACCATCTTTCTGATATGGCAGAAAACAGTAACTATGGAAATAGAAATGGAATCTTCATCTCTGTTGCAGGTTCTAGTTTACACTTCAATCTGCTCAACCTAGTGAGCTCTTCATTATCTAAAGTTATCACTCTTGAGAGGCAATTCATATAAATAACCTTATGTCCATAAACATCTTGTTTCTCATTTAACCTTCATATCAGTAAGGGTTTGTCTGTTTGTCAATTTATATGTTTTTGTATTGTTTTTAATATTACCACTCAGGATAAATAGGAATCAGAAACAATAAGTATATTAGGAAAAGTTTATGTGATGTATTTTTTTTTTCTTATTCTTTTTGTTTTATTGGTTGGTTGGTTGGTTGGTTGGTTGGTTGGTTGGTTGGCTGGCTGGCTGGCTGGCTGGCTGGCTGGCTGGCTGGCTTACTCACTGAAAATATGGTCTCAAGTATTCCAGACTGGCTTCAAACTCACTATGTAGTCAAGGATTACCTTGAATTTCTAATCATTCTTCCTACACTTTCCAAGTGCTGAGATTACAGACATACATCACCATACCTGGTTTGTGTGGTGCTGGATTAAACGCAGGATTTCATAACTGCTAAGTGAATTGAAATACATCCTCAGCCTCTTCTTCATGTTTCTTCAAGCCTCTTTAATTTTCACCAGGTAACCTGTCTGGTCAGAGTGGAACTTCAGTCATACACCCCCAGCAGACTCTTCACCCCCCGGGCAACACCCCAGAGACTGGGCACAACCAGCTGTTACAGCCTCTTAAGCCATCTCCTTCCAGTGACAACCTCTATTCAGCCTTCACCAGTGATGGTGCCATTTCAGTACCAAGCCTTTCTGCTCCAGGTCAAGGTAAGAATTCAAAGTGACAACCATCTTCTAGAAGAAACATTAAAATAGAAATAGTGCCATGCTTGGGACAAAAGCAAGGCAAAGAACTTACTGTCATCAGCTGAATAGAAAGAAACTGAGTTATTAAACGGTGACTAGTAATTGAGCTGAGCAGGAAAGCTGCATTGTGATTAGAATCACTGGCTTTCTTGTTTCTAAGCATCTGGTAAAATAGCTTCCTGTTGTTTAGGTTGTTTGTTGTTGTTGTTGTTGAGACAGCCCCTCATTCTGTAGGCTGGACTAGACTGGTCTGGAACTCACTGTGCAGCCCAGGCTAGCCTTGAATTCCTAGCAATCCTCTTGCTTCAGCCTCCCTAGTGTAGGAATTACAGGTGTAAGTCATCAAACCCAGCTCTGAAATAGCCTCTTTTCAAAGGGTGATCATTACACGTGCAGCCTATATGAATAACTTATTTAGGACTTAGACTATAACCATTAATACTAAGCCAAGATTTGTGGACAAAATTCTAAGGACTTGCTAGTTTTTAAAAACTAATGTCTTTTTTTAGCCAATCTACTTTTAAACTTCTAAGCATGGTAGCAGCATACTAAAATAACTAGCCCTAAAATCTATTTTTAATACATAGTAAATATAGATTTATTAAGAAAATTCCAGAGAATTGGAGGGGTTCCAAGAGAGGAATACCCCAAGATTAAATTCTTGATTCACACTCTACTTTCCAAATAGTGTTTTGGGTTTTGTTGTTCAAAACTTTACTGCTGCAGAGAGCTTTTAGTGAGAGTTGGAAGGCAGTGATTAAGAGCACTGGCTGCTCTTGCAAAGGACCTAGGTTCAATTCAAAGCATCCTCACGGAAGGCTCACAGCCATCCCAGGAAGCTGATACTCTCTTCTGGCCTCTGAGGGCAATACATGTACATAGTGTGCAACTTACTTTCAAGCAAAACACTCATACACATAAAATAAAAGAACAAAAGTAGAATTGAAAGGAAATTTGGGCATTGTAGATAGAACATGTCTTTAGTTCTAGTACTCACAAAGATGCTAGGTTGGGCTATAGTCGTGAAATCTGTCCGTCCGTCCCCCCCCCCCCCCAAAAAAAAAAAGTGTCAAAACAAAGTTGAAATGAATCGGGTATCTGGGTAGAAAGGGATCAGGGGACAGACCTAGAGATAATTAAGTGCTTCTAGCACAATTACATAGAATTTAGACCTTAAGTTTCTCTCCCCTCAGCTAATGTAAGTAATTAGTAAGAAACAACACAAAGTTGTTAGCATTGTTCCAACTGAGAAAAGCTTAATTTCTGCCAATGGGGTGAGGCCTGGCATCTCTGTCTCCTACAACAGATGGACTCCCTACAGAGCTCCCTCTTCTACATGCCATCCATTGTGTCACCACCAGCCTCGAGCTCTAACATCCTGTAGTTGTGTGGTCTCTTCTCCTCTGTTCTTTCCTTTTCCCTTCTCACAGGCTGTGCGAAGTTTAACTGTGCATCTGAGCAGGTGACATTCAAACCTGGTGGCAGGAGGACCCGATTTCTGAGTACGCCCTGCTTGGCTCTTTGTGTGTAACACCTTTACTCCTTCCTTGTCCTTGTTTTTCTGCTGCTTTGGATCTGATTGTCACGCAGTCCATTTTCATTTGTCTCTTATATTTCATGTACTCAGTGGCTTGGCTGACCATTACCCTCAGAAGTTTGGGTCCCTGTGTTAATTGTAGTAAAAGATGCAGAGACAGGAGTGGGTTTTTTGTAGGTTTCAAAATAACTCCCAGGTAGAATTGCCTCTTTTAGATCTATTCTAGGCTAGACTCTTATGTTAAGACTGCAATACACAGTCATCTTCAGTGCTGTCTCACTGCCCTGACATTAGGAGTGGTGGTGCCCATGGTTCCCATACTGTGGAGGGAGAAGCAAAGATTGTAAGTTTGGAGCCATCATGGACTACATAGCGAGTCCCTGTCTCAAAATTAAAATTAAAAAAATAATGAATGTTGAGCACTGATGCATGATCCTGATGGAAGGTAAAAGTTTACCATTTTCCATTCTTTTGAATATGGGTTGAAATCTCAGTTAAGCCTGAATATGTGCAGGCGGAAAAGATGTTAGAAATCTCTTCACCTCTGTTACCAACTCCGTGAGATTAAGAAGTTCAAAGAACAATTACTGTAGCTATCTTACAAAGCATTTCTTTTTATTTTTTGTTTTTGTTTTTCGAGACATGGTTTCTCTGTGTAGTCCTGACTGTCCAAGAACTTACTCTGTACACCAGGCTGGCCTCAAACTCACAGAGATCTGCCTGCTTCTGGCTCCTAAGTGCTGGGATTAAAGGTGTGAGCCACTGCCGCCGCCGCCACCACCACCACCACCACCACCACCACCACCACCGCCCAGCGCATTTATTCTTTGAAAGACCAAAGCCATATAACCTGCGAGTGAAATTTGTTATTTTAGTATTAATAGAACTTATTCACTTTCTGTTTTAAAATAGGGTGCAGGAAGCTAGAAAGATGGCTCAGTAAAGTGCTTGTCATGCAGATTAAAGGCCTGAATTTGATCCCTAGAACCTAAATTAGAAACTGGGCATGCTGTCTTATATTTGTAATCCTAGTACTAGAAAAGTTGAAGAAAGGAGGAACCCAGTCTCATGAGCAAATTAGCTTAACCATGTCAGCAAGCCCCAGGCCAATGAGAGACCCTTTCTCAGAAAACACTGTGGGTGGCTCATGAAAACCCACACCTAAGGGGTGTCCTCTGACCTCCACATGTCCCTACACACATAAGAACACAAACCAAAACGTACATGTGGGGCTGGAGAGATAACAGTTGCTGCTCTTCCAGTTTCCAACACCCTCTTCTGGCCTCAGGACACTGCACACACATGGTGCACAGAGATACATGCAGACAAAACACCCATAGGCATGAAATCAAAGCAAATCTTTACCAAGAAGGTGACAGCCCAGGAGCAGATTGCCCTGTATTGTCCTGTAAGGAATGAAATCATTGCCTGCTTCCTAAGGCTATTGTACAATTTAAATAAAACACAAAAACAGCTGGTACTTAGAAAACTCTCAGTCCCTGTGGTTAGCAAGACCCTACCTGTGGTATTAGGTGGCCAATGGGTGTGTATTGAAAGAAAAAATTTTAAAAAGAAAAAAAAACTCAAGAAAAAGAACTTCATTAGAGTTTGGATAACAATCAAACTTAAGGCCTCAAACTTCTGGTGTGGTTATGAAAGATGCTTTTTAAATGCATGTGCTAAAGCCATCAGTGTTTCTAAGTATGTGGCTCAGGGAGCCTTTGGCCTCTTCATGGTGGGAAGAATTCACACTTTGCTTTTTTCTCTTGTACCTTTGTGTATTAGATTTAACCTCTGTTTCCCTCACTGACATGTTAGTCATGGATTGGTTCTCCTTACAGCCTTCTTTTACCACATTCCCACACATGTCAGTGGTCCAGGGCTGAGCTCTTCAAAGAGTGGCTGGAAGACATTGCCCATGTTGGTAGTTTCCAAGCATGCATGCATCCAATAGTTTTTCTGATTAGACTAGCTTGGATTATGCATGTTATTAGCACACTTGAATAAACATTTAATTTATATGTCCAGCTAGAAAGATGGAAGGACATTAATAATAGGATGGGTATTTTGCAGTAAAGTATGACATTTGCCCAGACCTGTGATACACAACCTGATATGTCTGAAAAGAAGGCAAACCAGAATTTCTTTGTGTGAAGTCTGATATGCACCGTTTGAGTTAACTTTGTGTCTTACTTACAGTATACTCGAGTATAGATTGTGTTAATCTGTTTGAGAATGATTAGAAGTGGTAAATCTTACCACTTTCCTTTGAATCTAAATGAAAGACCTATACCTGTTGAAGGTGCATAAGGATATGTCATGCAAAACTGCTGGACAAATTGTAGGAGGCAGATTTTTTTTAAAATATATAGAAAGAACAGGTGCTTGGAAGGGTGAGGGCCCTTACTAGTTTTGGATACATTGTCCTATCTTCTCAAAATAGTTTGGAAGCACGGCTTGGCTTAATGCTCTATCTATATTTAAAGGTTGCTTGTTTTCCACATACTTTTAAAATTGTTTCTGGAAGGGATGGGGTATATGGAGAGAGAAAAAGGAAGAGAGAGAGAGAGAGAGAGAGAGAGAGAGAGAGAGAGAGAGAGAGAGAGAGAGAGAGTGTGTGTGTGTGTGTGTGTGTGTGTCTAGGGTGTGGAAATATAACAACCAGTTTAAATTAACTTAAAGCGTAACAATGGTACTGATTTAAATGCTTTATAACTACCCAGCAGGAGAAACAGGAAGTAGGACAAGGTCAATGGAAGTACTGCTTGGGTATTTGGAATTCAAGCAGTGAGACCTGTTCCTCCTCCAGAACCTTAACACCACATTACATTATAGAAATAAAAATGAGGTGTAAAAGCTCAGCATCTGTCATCCAGACTTCACAGTCCATCTGACAATTATGTTAACACTCATAGCCAGTTAGACTTATCCCTAGACTTGTCCCTACATCTAGGGCTACCAGGTCCCACCCATCTGTCCCCTCCTGCTTTCTCTTGCTGGGCTTCTGTGTGCTGTTTGGAGAGTCTATAAAAATTTCACTGATGTTTCTTTAACACACTGCTCTCTCTTTGTGCTTCAGGGAAGATGGTGAAAAAAGTCTGTCCTTGCAACCAGCTCTGTAGTAATTATCTTCTTTCTGTTACTTTTGATCCTGATTGCAAAGCCATGAGTTCTTTAAACTAAGAAGCCTCGTAACTCCCTGATTCCTAATTTTCATCCATCCCTGCACCCTTTTCTGATAATATTCCTTATTGTGCTTAATTTCTATATTTAATTACTCCTACTTCCAGATTGAGAAACCACTTCATAGTCACTTCTCTCATGTGAGTCCAGGTGTGTTAGTCTGTATCCATGACATCCATGGATATGAATGGGGAGATGGAGGAAGCCTAGATTCTGTATGGAAGAGAGTCTCTGAGTCAGTGAGCATGTGCCCACCACTGTTCAACAACACTGGAAACTCAATAGTGATCTAGGTGTACACAGAGGTCATGTCCTCATTCTTCATATCTCAGAAGTTGGTGCTCAGCTACAGGGGAGAGGAATGCTACTTGTTTATAGAGCTTAGCTTTTTAGCCTAGGGGTTTCCAATTAAAATAAAATGCAGATGCCAAGAAATTAATACCAGCATGTTATAAGAGTCTAGGGAGTAACAAGAAAAATCTCTGCTTGGCATCTTTGGCAGTGGCTTATAACCTGGCAGTATAGGGATAAGAGAAACTCAGTACATGAATTTAAAGGAATAAAATCTATTCTACTTTATACAGCTTTTCAAGAGGACTGAAAAGACTTAAAAGTTTGTTAGCACAATCTGCAGAAAGCCTGTTAATCCTCCTTTACAGTCAGAACTACAATAAAAAGGATAACTGTAAGGTGACTCTCCCTTTTAGGGTAAACCTCATTTTAAGAGTCCAGTGTTGAGGAATGTAGACTAAAGTGAACGGCATTTGGTTTTTAAGGGCCCTCGCAGCATCAAGAGCAACTAGCACCAGACTAGAGAAGTGTGACTTTTGGCATGAGGTCCCTGGATAAGCAGTGCTCACCCTGACTTGGCTTTTCATTTGGCATCGACAGCTCTGCTCACTTGTGGATATTTCTATTGTCATCCAGCAGGATGCTAGTCCTCGTGCATGCCACCAGCTCGCTTTCTGGGTTTCCTCACTGTTGTGACTTCCCATCCTCATGGCCTGTGCTTCCTTCCCACTGCACCTTTGTCCTACACTTGCTATTCAAGGAAGGCTGTTTCCTGTGCTTTACTATTCTCACACTTGGTTTGAGGTGAATTTGTTCTACTTTTACACTATGTGTAGTAATGATCCCCTGCAGTCCTAGCAGATATCATGTGACACTGCAGTAATTCATGTCTTGCCACAGTGACCAGAAGAAGCATGTGAGCATCCTCACTCTGCAGCTTCACCTGAGTTAGCTCTCCTCTAGCACAAACATGCTTTCGTGGGCTACTCCTTAGGTGGTAAAATAGATATACCCTGTGGCACCAACAGGGTTGCAGGGGCCACTAATAAGTAGGGGTGCTTCAGATGTGCTGCTGTGCTCTGGTGTGCTGCTTTGGCATTGAAAGCAGGAAAATGCATGCACTTAGCCCCGGGGTTCCTTGAGTATGGTAGGGCCTACTGGCTCACTACTTTAGTAACCTTTATTTACTATGTAGCAAATGTGAAGTCTGCTAATAAAGTGGGAGATAAAAAAACAAAAATAAGACCATGACTCTTCTTTCCCTCTTCCCCAAAACTTGCCTCTTCGAATAACCTTCAGTGTGCCCTCCAGCTGAACCGAAATCAGGCAGGACACAGACTCCTTTCTTTTTCATCAAACCATAGAAATAGAATTCCTTCATCATAACCTCTAAGCCTCCTCCTCCCTCTGCACCCCTGCCTCAGCTGCATTTTCCTGTTGCTTCTACCCAGGAGTGCTTGTTCTATTGGGAAGAGTGGGGAGAAGGGATGAGAGTCCTTGAACCAATTAAAACCCAAGTTCTCAAGAAAACTATAAACTTCCTGGACCTGAGAGATTCAGGCACATCTTCCCCCCACTGCTGAATCTCTGTTCTTTACTCATGGGACATTGAGAAAAGTTGAGGTCTTGACTCCTTCCAAGTTTATATTTACAAATTTATATTTAATGGTTCAGGTGAAAAAAAGTTTTGAACAGAGCATGCTGTGTCTCGTTACTTCTTTTTGTTAGAGAGTGGATAAAGAATGCCACAGTATCCACATGGTCTGGGAACCCCATCTTTCCACAGCAAGCACTGATCTTTGCATTTGTACTACTTGTAACTTACCCAGCACACAGTACTTCTTTGGCCCTGCTTTCTACAAAGTTCCATAGCAGCCAGCCTTGTGGACCATATCACTCACTCTTCAGTGTAGTGCTGGGAATAGAGCACTGGCAGACAGTCCCAGTATTATAGGTTGCTTTGAAAGAAGCCCTTACCCATGCCTGCCTTCATCCCAAGTTCTTGAGCCTTACCTACAAGCTGTGGAAGAGAAACCATTTTCATTACCTGTTATGCAAAAGCAAATGGATAAATAAAACTGGAATCTTCCTATCCTGCATGGCTTCCCAACTATTCTCCCCATTCTGTGGCTTGCCATTCATTATCCTATGACATTTTCTCCTTTCCCAGAGTTATGTCCCAGATTCCTTTAATGCTAGTATTGTGTTGCTTACAATTCCAGGGACCAGCAGCACAAACACCGTTGGGGGAACAGTGAGTAGCCAGGCTGCCCAGGCTCAGCCACCTGCCATGACTTCCAGTAGGAAGGGCACATTCACAGATGACTTGCACAAGTTGGTAGACAACTGGGCCCGAGATGCCATGAATCTTTCAGGCAGGAGAGGCAGCAAAGGACACATGAATTATGAGGTAAGTCTACTTTTCCTAACCTGCCAGACTACCAAAACACAATGAGTCACCAGACTGCCAAGGCTGGTACGCCGTCCTTATCACCACCTTCTTCAGCAACCCATTGGTTCTAACATTATTGAGAAAACAAGACAGCATCACTTTGGTACCCTTTTCTTTCAGCATCCTATACTACCTGTGTGTACACACCTAACACCTGGCACATAAGCACACTCTCAGACCTGAGTTTTCACTTCTTGTTAAGCATAGAGCCAATAAATATTGCAAGAGGCTTTGTTATGTTTTGCTAACACTAAAATTAGAACATCTCAGCTCTAGAAACAGCATTACAGTATCACACATATTTTGTTTGGGTATTATACCTATGCCAAATTCTCATTGTTACTTTCTTGTTTTTAGGGCCCTGGAATGGCAAGGAAGTTCTCTGCTCCTGGGCAGCTGTGCATTTCCATGACCTCAAACCTGGGTGGCTCAGCCCCCATCTCTGCAGCATCTGCTACCTCTCTAGGTCACTTCACCAAGTCCATGTGCCCTCCACAGCAGTATGGTTTTCCAGCTGCCCCATTTGGCACTCAGTGGAGTGGAACAGGTGGTCCAGCACCACAGCCACTTGGCCAGTTCCAGCCTGTAGGAACTGCTTCCTTGCAGAATTTCAACATCAGCAATTTGCAGAAGTCCATCAGCAACCCCCCAGGTTCCAACCTGCGGACCACTTAGTCAGACGTGAAGATGTTAACTGCATAGATTTGGGGGCAGGAGATGGAATGCTGGGGGTTGGGGGGGTTGGGGAAGTAGCCTATATACTAACTACTAGTGCTGCATTTAACTGGTTATTTCTTGCCAGAAGGGAATGTTTTTAATACCATTTTGAGCCCTTAGAATGGAGAACCACCCTCCCTCTCCATTTGTTGGAGTTCAAAAAGAAAAGAGCAGCTTTTTCTGGTGGAGGGGCTGCCTGAGTCTGCTTTCCTGTTTCTGTACCCACCAGTAAGGCCTAGGGCTAGAAGAGAGCCTTGTTACCAGAATGCCCCAAGAGCTCAATGTAAGCTAAACCCAGTATGTATCTGTAAGTGGGTAGAGCTCTTAATTTTGACATTTGCCCCGAATTCCTTACTCCCACAAGAATGCACACCTTAAAACAAGAAGGTTCTCGCCCACTCTGATCCCTACCCCCACTTTCTTTTTTTCCTTTATAACCTAGTGAAAAATATCAGGGGACTGGGGTTGCAACCCTTTCTTGAATAGGTCATTAATGCTTTAAGCAAGATATTAGCAGCTTTGACTGCAGCATTAGCAATTAGGGAAAACAATGACGTTCCCTGAGGACATGTAACTTTGCCATCAGTTTTGATGTGGAAACACTGTGATATATAAATGTTGTTGGACAACATTAGTTTTAAGAGTAAAATTTGAAAGGTTTAAAAGGTTCACACACACAAAAAAAGCTAGCTCTGTCCTTTACTTATTAAGACACTTTAACTTTTTCCTTTGTATTTCCATTGTATTAGATAAATAAATGTGAATGTAAAATTGTATAAATTACTGTACTTGAATACTTCTGTTCTCCCAGTATTGCTTGCTGGATATTTTAGTGCCTTGGACTTCTATTGCTTCTGCTGTTAGCATCAACTTACCAGACCCCAGGTCACCAAAGGGTATGTGGAAAGAAATCTTAGGTCCATATGACCCCAGCAGTGGATATGCCAAAGGGAAAATGAAAGTGGGTTTTTTTGTTGTTGTTTCATTTTGTTTTGTTTTGTTTTGTTTTTTTCAATCGTTCAACAGTTTTGCCTAGAGCAGGTGTGAGATGAGCACAGTGAGAAGTTGGCATCAGAGGTTGAAAACAAAGTTCTGTTTCAGAAAGAGTGAGGGGGTTGTGAGCCATGTGAAGGACAAGGACTGGAGACATGGGGACAAGCTTGTTAGAAGTGATGCCCGGCCAGTGAACAAACAAAACCTAGAAGAAATTCAACAAAAATGAGATGGGAGTGGGCTAGGTTCTGAGTTGGGAAGGATGACAGTGCCAATCGCAGATGGAAAAGGTTGCTCTACGGAAACCTGCTTGGTTGCCCTCCCCTCTCGTACATGTACCACACATTTCTCCACTTGACGTACTGTATTGTGGAAAACAGACCCACTTCTGACCCCTTTCTTCTGCAATGTCCAAATGGTCGCACAGTCACAATCTATGTGCCACCTGTACTTCTATATTAGAACTAATACTCTCACATTTTTATACCCATATCCCCAAGTAACTGCAACCAACCAGTATTATCTAGTGCTATGCCTAGTTTTAATGGGCAGTTTTCTGTCAATACTGACTTAATTGGCTGTTTGGGATCTAAATACTCTGAGAAAGTGGAGGGAGAAGTAGAAGTCCTCATTTCTTGGGTGCTTCCTCCTTGGCCTTGAGTTGGGAATTGACACATTTCCAACCTCAGGACACATCCCAGGAGTTACACACTAGACAGAGCCTGGCTACCTGCACCTTTCTTCCTTTAAGAGTCCCATTCTTTTTAAGTTGGTCTAGGCCAAAAGATACACATGACAGCTGAAAGTTTTAGGAGAGGGAGGTGGGAAAAGTATGGTTTTTGTTTCAGGTCCTGCTACCAAAGTGTTGGCTCATTTATTCCTGTTCGGAGAGGGTTAAGAGGTGCTGTGGAAATGAAACTGGTTGTAGGATGGATAAGAGTACTTTGTACTGTGGTAGAGGGAGCCAGATGCAGCATGTGTTGTTGGTTTTGGTTTTAGTCATTTTGAGGTCTTTTCCCCCATTCACAAAAGTTTATTTACTGAATTTTTTTTTTTTTTGCCCTCCTGTGGATGAAATAACTGAAGCCTAGAGGAACGAGCTAGTGCTACTGAACTGTTTAAATTATTTTTGTGTTAATAGTACACTTTGAGTATCTTTTTTCCACATTTAAAAAGAACTTTCTGAATTATAAATGTTTTCCTTACGTTATTTAACAATGTACTGTTGAAAACTGAATTCAAACCTTGGGGTTTCTCAGCAGCCGTTAACTGTACATTTGCACTAACTCTGGGTGTTGCGCTTCTTGTAAGATTGCGCTTTGTGCTTCAGTTTGTTACCTTTGTAGACTTATTTAATGAAACCATTCAAATAAACCAAACTTGCTTTTGTTGAGCTGTGGGGTATCATTTCTAGCCAAGGATGCCTTGTGTTCTCCAGGGCCCTATATTGAATTTTGTACAAATTATAACTGGATTTGTTATTCCTTGGGAATTTTTAGCAGCAGTTTTATCCTAAACTAAAATAAAGCCATTAACAATGAAAGTGAAAGCTTGGTGGCATATAGCAAACTACTGTCAGTCAACACTTCTGTAAGCGTTTGAGTTAGGTCTCAGCTGCCCAGAGATAGGTCTGTCCCTGATCCAATATTAGATACTTCCCACCAAACCTGATGGTCTGTGTTTGATTCCTAGGACCCACAGGATGTGACGAGAGCACCAATTCCTTCATATACAATAAATATAAATGTAATTAAAGAATTTTTCTTTTTAAGGATTAGTCACAGCAAAATCCCAAATTCACCTTAAGTAAAATTGCAAATTCATTGTTCATTTGGGCAAAGAATCAAAACTGCTGGGGGTGGTACAGTTAAGAGTAGTTGTTTCCTTTAAAAAACTATTCCTGTAGCTAGAGTTTTCTATCCGTGTCCTGCCAAGCCCCGGCAGTCAGACAGCCCACTTAGAAAATAAACACACAGATGCTTATATTATTTAAACTGTTTGGCCTAATGGCTCAGGCTTCTTGTTAAACTGTTCTTATATCTTAAATTAACCCATTTCTATTCACCTATACTTTGCCACGTGGCTTGTGGCTTGCCAGTACCTTACATCTTCCTTGTCATGGTGGCTGCTGGCAGTGTCTCTCCAACTCAGCCTTCCACTCCCCAGAATTCTCTTCTCTGCTTGTCCCACCTATGCTTCCTGCCTAGCTACTAGTCAATCAGCATTTTATTTATACAAAGCAATATCCACAGCACTTCTCCTTTTTTTTTTTTTTTCAAAAAGGAAAGTTTTAACTTTCACATAGTAAAATTACAGATAACAAAACAATTATCAAGCAAAAATTACAGTTACATTGTCTAGTCTATTTATAATATCTAGTCTATTTGTATTTGGCAAAATTAAAGAAGATATCCTATCCTATAATTGTGAGTCTAAGGTTTTATTCTAACTTATCTTTTATCATAACTAAGGAAAATTGTAACTATCTAGCTTCAACTACATCAAAGACCTCAGAAGGATATACTATTACCTGAGAAATGGGACAAGGATGTAAGCAACTATTGGGAGTCTTGCAAGAGTAGACACAGACAGCTGGCAGCCTAGACAGTCACCTAATGTTCCTTTGTAAAGTTGGGGCATCTGTCTTCAGCCAACAGGCCTAGAGTCTCCCAGTCATTTTTCTCTGTCCTGTAGAATGTCTGGTAGTTTCCTCTGTGGAACAGGAACCCAAAGTACCATTTTGCCAAGCAAAGTTCAGTGATCACCTTCCTATGGGTCCTACATGTCCAGTCGATACATACATTTTTTTTCAAGCAGTCCAGGCAAGAACAGTTTCTTGCCCAAATGGCTATTGTCAAGAAGAAGATAAACTCCATACGGAGTGTCTTCAATGCCCATCCTCTCTGAAGTAAATCAATGCTGCCAGGAGCAGACATGTCTCATTGTCCAGAAAGTCTAAATTTTTAAAACATTTTAAATGCCATATTCTGTAGGTCTTTGAAGTATTTGAAGATTACCTACCTAATTGAATTATATCTTGCATACCTAGAAAACAACATGACTATAAGTTTGACTATCATAGAAGACTAATTATTAATCTGTATTTCCCAATTATCCATTACAATATAAATGAATTACATAAACATAATACCTCAAACAAGAATAGAAATATATATAGTTTAACAAAATTAACCTAAATTTGTATCAATAAACTAAAATCTATACCAATATAAAACAATTCAAACAAGTTGTTGCTCTTTAAAAGTAGGTTCATTAATCTACCCTTTCATCGTATCATATCTATATCATATCCCCCTTTTTTTCTTTAGAAAGAGATTGCATTCATAATCAACCTGTTTTAAATAAAAATATTGGTTTTTCTCTGTCCCATACCAGAGAGCTCTTCTGATTTGGGACACAAGATTCTCTTGCCACGAACTGGCCTACCAGGAGTACCACGACCATAGGAGAATCAGGGCTTGGGTAGATAGGAAGGCAAGGATTCAGCGAATGACAGACAACACACTCAGAAGTGGTTTGAATCTGCTGCAATTTTACTTCTGCAAATCAGTAGTTTATATACAGAAAAGGAAACTATCAAGTCATACAAGGAACAACAAGGGCTTGGCAATAATTCAATTACATCATCTTTAAAAAACAGCAAGCACACAATTATTAATCGGCGCTAGACATATCCCTTCACCTGTAAGAACTTTATGACCCAAAGAGCAGTCTGTGTTTTATCAACTTAGTACAGTCCCTAGACTTGTGTAGACTTCTTGTGGTTGCAGCTGTGTCCTTTATCTTATCTCAGCAGCTTTCTAGTTTATACACTCCTACTTTTCTGGTTCTCATGACCCACTTAGCCAATTCGGATGCTGCAGACCCTAAGTTTTTCTTTAGTTCTTCCACCACATATCTCTTTTAATATAAAATCTTTTTACCTGCTGGAATATAGACTCTTATACTTTTACGCCTGTAAGGGAAAGGAGTTCTGCTGTAGTCTTTAAGTTTTCCATGCTGAACTTCCTCAACAGAGGGGCCCATCATCTGTCTCCTATGGGATAACGTTTTTTTACCATAAATCACTTTAGTTGGGATTCTTAAAGGATTCCTAGTGGGTGAGTGTTCTTTCCCTATAAGTGCCTGAAGTATTATACTTTCTTTATCTAGTGGCTTGGGATCTTTAAAAAATAGCTCATTCTGCTATATCTGACTAAGATCCATGTCCAGCTTCCCCTTTTCCTCCATAGTTCACAACCCAAGTATTCGTTAATTTTGGCTGTGCTTCATAGCTTAATTAGAACATTATCAGAAAAGCAGTTATACAGAACCCATAGCCCAGGGAGTTCATGATCTGTGAAATACATCTTCAAGAAGGAAGCATAACTTGGGCACTCTGCCAGGGACCTCCAGGGAGCTTAGTCCCATGGGACACGTATCTCCTGTCCGCTATTATAGACATAATTGTTCATGTCACATGGATGACACTGGAGTTGGTGTTGCAAATCTCTTAACCTTTTCTTTCAGCAATATGCCTGGGCTTAGAGAAGGAGTGAGCCAATTCCATCTCCAAAGCCAGCTTGGTATATTTGGGAATTTGGGCATAGCTTCTCTTAATACTTCCTGCTGGAGGGGGGTGCTTGTATCTTATGGGGACACAAAGAAAATTTTAGAATTATGGAGTAGTCCATGAGGGTGTATTGTCTGAGCCATTTGCCTTGAAACCGTTCTGGATGTTGGATCATCTGGACCATAGTGTCATTGGAGACATTGCAAGGGTCTTGCCTGGTCAAACCTGATGTATCTTAATCTGGAACAAATCCATAGCCTCTAGCTTTCTGTGGAAACAAAAGCAGAGCCTCCTTTCCAAAGCAACATATCCTACATCCAAATTTTGAAGTCAATGTATCTTTAAAATATACATATTGGCTTAACTCAACTTTTACAATCAAAATTTTTTTTTCTGCAGTTAAAAATCCCAAAGACAACATCTTTACGTGGCTTTTTTTTTTTATACTACCTTTACTGTCTCTTTAAAGACTTTATTTTTAAAAAACTATTTCTTTATATATATTTTTTTTTTCTCTCTTCCAAGCCTACATACATTTTTACACACATTGTAAAACGTTTAAAGTCTTGTTCCATCTCAATCTGTCTTATTGTGAACCTATTGTTTTAAACTGCAGCTAAGGCCGCTGTGGCTGCTGGCGCCGCCCACCTCAGCTTCCAAACATGGCAGTGGTACAGTTTACCGCCAGCTCTGGGTCTGGAGCCATGTGTACCATCAACTATCAGAAGCAGTTCTATCAAGCCGGGCGGTGGTGGCGCACGCCTTTAATCCCAGCACTCGGGAGGCAGAGGCAGGCGGATCTCTGTGAGTTCGAGGCCAGCCTGGGCTACCAAGTGGGTTCCAGGAAAGGCGCAAAGCTACACAAGAGAAACCCTGTCTGGGGGGGGGGGGGGGGGAAGCAGTTCTATCAAAGCAGCGTGTAGCCCAGAAACAGCTTTTTTTTTTTTTTTTTTTTTTTTTTTTTTTTTTTTTTTTTTTTATATACTGGTAAAGGCTAAATCCACCAGGCAGCGTTATGTGCCACTTGTAGACGCCTCATTCCCACCATACTGCTGGTCAAACATGCACACCAGGAACCTGCCATAGTAGCTCAAACCGGCAGACTGCCACTAATTTGAGAGACAACTAGGAAGCTGTTTTTAGCTCCGTTTCAGAATCTTTTTTTGGTCAGGTTTTAGGTGGAAACTCTTGCCCCACGTTGGGCGCCATTTGTAGCTAGAGAGTTTTCTCTCCAGTCCCGCCAAGCCCTGGCAGTCGGACAGCCCATTTGTAAAATAAACACAAACGCTTATATTATTTAAACTGTTTGGCCTAATGGCTCAGGCTTCTTGTTAACTGTTCTTATATCTTAAATTAACCCATTTTTATTCATCTATACTTTGCCACGTGGCTTGTGGCTTACCGGTACCTTACATCTTCCTTTTCATGGTGGCGGCTGACAGCGCCTCCTGACTCAGCTTTCCACTTCCCAGAATTCTCTTCTCTGCTTGTCCCGCCTATACTTCCTGCCTGGCTACTGGCCAATCAGCGTTTATAAAGCCATATCCACAGCATATTCCTGGGGCTGGAGAGAGGGCTCAGCAGTTAAGAGTGTACTACTTCTGCAAACGACACAAGTTCAATTCCCAGCACCCACATGGTGGCCCACAACCATCAGTAATACCAATTCCAGGGAATGTAACACCCTCTTCTACTCTCCGTGGATACTACAAATACATGTGCGTGTACATACATGCATGGAAAACACAAAGTAAAATGAACAAAACACCTATTCCTTAGATCATCCTTTCATTGCTAGGGGAAAAAATACTGGTCTTCAGACCTGGATTATGATGCCATAATCTTTCTTTTTCTTTTTTTTTTTTTTTAAAGATTTGTTTGTTTGTTTGTTTGTTTGTTTATTATGTACACAGAAGAGGGTGCCAGATCTCATTACAGATGATTGTGAGCCACCATGTGGGTGCTGGGAATTGAACTCAGGACCTCTGGAAGAGAAGTCAGTCCTCTTAACCTCTGAGCCATCTCTCCAGCCCCCGCCATAATCTTTCTTTAAATGAGAAATTATGCAGTGGCTCCTCCCACAACCCATGTTTTCATGCAAAGATTTCAGCCAGAAGAAAACAATCATTTAAAATTGTGCACTGTTTCATGTAGTGTAATAAGAATCCCACTGTAGATGTAAGTTTTACCTTTGCCAAGTACAGCCATGAATGTAAAGTTCCACAGGTCTGTCAGTATTAATGTTCAAACGTTAATTTACTTGATGGCTCGAAATGCACTAATGGGAGGGTGGAGGAGGTGGCAGCACATGCCTTAATCCCAGCACTATTGGATCTCTGTTGAGTTTGAGGCCAGCCTGGTCTACAAAGTGAGTTCCAGGACAGCCAGGGCTGTTACACATTGAAACCCCCCACCCCTACCCCTGCCAAATACCCTTGCCAAAAAAGGTGACAACTTTTGAGATGTAGTCTTTATTAAAATTTAATCATGTAAAGTTGAAAAGAATTCACGCTGGCCTCCCTGCTGCATACAAACTACATACAACCACAGGACATGGTAAGTGCTGAGAATGGAGAAGACCTAAATCCGACACTTAAGCACCCACTGTACGTCTTGGCACTTCTCTCTGGATAAAGGGAGGCTTCTGTTGACATGAATGAATCCATGTGTGATCCTGAAACACTGCCATGGCCTTACTGGTTAGCACTTAGTGGAAAACATTAACACCCCAAAGCCAAAGGAAAGATGAGCTCACATATAATTAATTATGCAGGTGACGATGAAGCTGGTGCTTAGATGGGCTGTATCACTAAACAACAGAAGGCAGCCTGAAAACTAAAAATCTCTTAATACAGTAGTTTGGGGGTGAATAGTTCTGAAAAACTTGCAGAGCCAAAGGAAAGGCATCTTATCTGTTGGCCTCCCTCCCATCACAGGGTATGGCATGACAACCTCTTTAAAGTACTCCATTAATACGCTCTAAAGTCCTCTAATGAGTTCAGAATAAAACAAGGTATAAAGCCTTGGGAACAATTTTGTAACCAAACTGCAGTTTTCCAAACTTCTCATGACAGATTCCAGCTTCAGGATGGATCAAGTTTCCTTTTCTTCGGGTCCTGGCTCTTCCTATGAGAGTCAGAGTGTCCTGTAAAAGATAAATGGTTAAAATGCAGCAGCCTTGACTCAACAGTAGCTAATCATCACTGGATTGTACTGGCTAACGACCCTCATTCAGACAACACACAGAATGAGTGACCACTGGATATCATTCTTATGACAGATCTCTAGATACAGTCAGGCCTTTGCTTCCTACAAGTGTGCCCAACCAACATTGTGACAAAAAACACTAGAGTCAAAGTTCAGAGCTCAAGAGCCATTCAATCAAGTTACAAAAAAAGAATGTTTTAAGCAAGTCTGTAACTTTGTATTGGACCACATTCGTAGCTATCCCGAGTCTCAGTTTGGACACGCCTCATTCTAGATCTAAAGAGTAGATAAAATCAAGATCTGAAAGCTCAAATACTCTCTTTTGCACTGCTCACTGCCTCAGGATTCCATCTAGCTTTTCCTTTTTCTTTTTTATACAGGATTTTTTTTTCTTTTGGTTTTTTCAAGACAGGGTTTCTCTGTGTAGTTTTGGTGCCTGTCTTGGATCTCGCTCTGTAGACCAGGCTAGCCTTGAACTCATGGAGACCCTCCTGGCTCTGCCCCTCAACTGCTGGGACTAAAGGCATACACCGCCACGAACCGGCTTGATACAGGATCTTAATATGTAGTCCTAACTGGCCTGATTGAACCTAGGGTCTTACAACATTGAGCTAAATATCCAGCCCATGGAATTCATCTATACCTCACAGAAATTCTCTTGCTTCAGCCTCCTGAAGGCTGGGATTACAGGCATGTTGCCAATGTGTCCCATTTATCCCAACAATTTTTTTTGGTGGATATATTGCCTGCATGTATGTCTATGCACCACTTGCATGTCTGATGTCCAGAGTCCAAACGGGGTATCCAACCCCCCTTGGAACTGGAGTTATAGACCATTGTGAGCCAATACATGTGTGCTGGGAGCTAAATCCAGGTCCTTTGCAAGAGTAGTAAGCACTGTTAACTGCTGAACCATCTTTCCCGTCCCCCTAATTCAACTTCCTAAACTGAACTAGCACCCTTGCTTCAAATTTTATAGAATTAAACAAACCCATAAATTTTGTTCTTCACACATCTCTGCTACCTAGTACATGCTGGTGAGTGCTGCTGGTCTGCAGGTGCCCGGCTCCAGGTTTTTCTGGTGGCATCTGGTGGCAAAGGACGCCATCCTGGATCACCTCCTGGTTGTTAAGGGCTCCGGTGGCAGAGGTTTGGGGTGGTTCTGATCTAGACAAGGGCTTAATGATGTCCTCTAAATCTGGAGTCAGGTCCCACATTTCAAGGTTGTCTTCAGGGTTAGCTACAGAAGAGAACCACAGTATTGTTTACAATAGCTTCCATGGTTTGACAGGTGTGATGGTGCACATGGCAGCCAGCAGTTCCACAACAGACAGTAAGACCCTGTCTCGGTTAAGAAAGAAAAAGAAAAAAAAAATCATGCTTTTGAGTTCCTTCTGATAAGTTTGCAAATGTTTTTCATTCCAACAAATACCCTGAATCTTTCTTTTGGTTGGAAAGTAGAGGAACATGTATCAGAGCCCCCATTAGTCAATTTGGGGACCTCTTTCCATTTTTATAAAACTTTACAACACTAAAAATCAGACGAGGGCCAGAAAGATGGCTAGTCAGGTAAAGTCACTTGCCACCAAATCTAACAACCTGAGTTCAAGACCCAGGACCCACACGGTAGGAGAGAACTGATTACAAGATGAAATCTATGAGCTGGGGATATAGCTCAACGGTGAGCACCTGCCTAGGGTTGCAGGGGCATAGGTTCAATCCCAGTACTGCACCCAACCCTCCCAGGAAAACATGAATTCTGTATCTGCCAAAAGGTACACAGCACAGTAAGTTACACACACTCGTAAGTATTTACTGGATAATTCTCACGTCACTTACCTGGGCAGGCGGCTCTCTCCCTGAGGAGTTCTGAGGCAGCAGATTGGGGGGTCCTGTGTTCCGGAGGAGGGGCTGGAAGCACAGCTGGTTTGCACAGGAGACAAAGGACAAGCCAGAGGTCACGTAACTCGCCAACTCTGGGATGAAGTCTATTCCCCTCTTGCCCAGAGCATACCTTTAGGGTTCAGGGCCCTGACTCCCAGGCCTACCTCCAACTCTGTATGTCGTCTATGTCTCACTAGAGTGGGGGAGAACCACGTGTGTTTTCTTTGTTTTGTCTGTGGGAGACGGGGTCTCTCATGTAGCCCAGGCAGGCCTTGAATTCCCTATACAACCAAGATGACCTTGAGTATCTGACCCTCCTGGGATAACAGCAGTGTGCCACCACCACCAGATCTGGGAATGGAACTTGGACACTAGGCGAGCACTCTACCTTGAGCAACCGCCCTAACCCATTTCCCCAACAACAGCAAAGGCCCCTAGAGTTGGTAAGAGCCTTGCAGCCCAGAGGTTCTGGGACAGGGCAGTGCATCCTGGATTCCATCCTTGCCCTTCAAGCTCCTGGCATGGCCAGAAGCCAAACTTTTAGGCCAACTCATTACTCAGGATGTGCCCAGAATGATGAATGTTTTGGTTTGCTTTTTCCTACATTAATGTTGGTAATGTGCTGAGGGGTGAGAATAAACCCAGCATATAATCTGTCTCCTGCACCTTCACTATACAGAGAAAATGGGCAAATGCTCCCTGGACCGGGAAAGTCCTTAACAAATGTCTGCACAACAGCAGAAACATCTAATTCTGTGAAACCAAAACTCCGGTTAATTTAAACTCCTGGGTAAAAAATCTGCTAAAAGCTCCAGTTACCTTCCAGCTTTGCCTTATAATCAAAAGCTATCCAAGAGTCAAGTTTCCTAATGCAGAGACAGACAAAGCGACTCTTGACTCGAAATTTCAAATTCCAGAAGATGGGGAGGGTGGTGGTCTCACTATGTAGTCCAGGCCTGCCTCTGCCTCCCAGGTGCTGCAGACATAACATGTCGATCACAGCCCGCTGACTTCCCTAAACAGCCCCTTATCTTTGGAACTGGGAAGGAGCAGGGCAGACTTTGCCATCCTAATTCCGTGGGGTCATCTGTCCTACATGGCACTTAGAGAAGCCCTAGCAAGGCACGGCCTGGGAAGAGTCACAGTCTCCCCCTCACACACCCTGACACTCAGCTTCCACCTCTGCGGCAGGTGTGTGGCCCGGCAGGGGCAACCCCATCTGCTGCCGGAACTGCTGCTGCAGCTGCTTCTGCCGGAGCTTCCGGAGCTTCCGCTGGTGAACAGCATCCCTCTCCACGGTGGCGGCCAGACTGCTGCTGCTGCAAACCAAGGTAACCACAATGGACCCGGCTTGAGGAAGCACACAAACAACCACTGCTGGTTTCAGAGGCAGGAGTGGAAGCGACCAAAGCCACACTAGAAGGAGCGGCAGAGGAAAGGGAGGGAACCTGAGTCCAGTACCAGGAGCTGCTGCAGTCTTTAGCCCCCTGCAGCCTAATGTCTGAGTCGAGTGGGTGGCTTGGTCTGCAAGGGGAAGTTGCTTCTTGTGCTTTTGGGGGTCCCGGTGCTTCCTTCTGTCGGCAGCTGTTATATCTTGCCTGTTCCACAGATGGTTCAAAATCTTCTCTCTTTGCTTTAGTTAAATCCACTTCAAGAGGGAGCTGGTAAGAGAAAGAGGTAGAAAATTTGAAATGTGCCGGGAGGTGGTGTCCCATGCCTTTAATCCCAGCACTCAGGAGGCAGAGGCAGGTGGATCTCTTGGAGTTGGAGGCCAGCCTGGGCTACAGAGTGAGATCCAAGACAGCCAGAACTGGATCACAGAGAAACCCTGTCTGGGGGGGGAGGGGGGGATGGTTTATGCAACTGCAATGGAAACTACCAAGAACAAAAATATGCAGAAAATCAGCAAAATGCAAGCAGTAACCATCCTATCAGTAATTATTTTAAATGTAAGTGGATTAAATCTTAGTTTGAAAAAAAAAAAAAAACACAGATTGGGAGTTAATGAGATGGCTAAGCACATGCTGCTCTTTCAGAGGCCTGTAACTTCAGCTCAAGGGAAATCCAATTTCGTTGTTCACCATGGGCACCTGCATTTATGTGTGTGTGTGCTCACACACACACATGCACACACACAACTAAAAATAATAAAATTTTTAAAAAGACAAAAGATTTGACAGATGGATTACAAAAACCATATCCCACTATATGATACCTACAAGGACCCGAGTTTGATCCTCAGCATCCATATAAAAGTTGGGAGGGCAACAAATGCCTGTAATCCCAATCCTGAAGGATGCCTTGGGCTCAGTGGCCAACCAGTGTAGCCTAACTAATGAGCTTCAGGCTCAGTGAGAGACCCTGTCTCAAAACAGAAGGTGGAGCAACTAAGAAAGACAGCCAGCATCCACCTCTGGCCTCCATAAGCATACACACAGACACATGACCACGTACGCTCCCCCGGGGAAAAGGGCAGTCAACAAACACTGCTGAGAAAGCTGAGCTCCCCAGGCCAAGGGATGAGAGTTGGTAAACATCCTATACTTTTCACAAGAACCAGCTCAACATAACTAAAGTCCCAAGTGGAGGACTCCAAACCCAGAGAAAATGTTTCACAGCACTGGCTATGGTGAGGATCTCTTGATAAGACACAAAAGTGGGGCTGGAGAGATGGCTCAGGGGTTAGGAGCACTGGCTGCTCTTCCAGAGGTCCTGGGTTCAATTCCCTGCAACTACATGGTAGCTCACAACTGTCTGTAACTCCAGTTTCAACAGATGCAACAGCCTCATATAGACAAAATTCCAATGTACATGAAATAAAAATAAATCATTAAAAAAAAAAAGACATCAAAAGCACTGGGCAGTGGTAGTGTAAGCCTTTAATTCCAGCACTTGAAAGGCAGAGGCAGGCAGAGCTGAGTTTGAGGCCAACCTGGTATATAGAGCAAGTTCCAGGACAGCCAGGGAGACACAGAGAAACACCACCTCAAAAAACTAAAAAATAAAATATTTTAAGAATTACCATAATTCAACAGCAAAAATACCAAATAACCCATTAAAAATGGCAATGGACTTCACCCTCTCAAATGATCCCCAAATGGCTAACGAGCTTTTGAAACACAAGGTTGATGTCAGGGGCGCATGGACTCTACCAGGACAACAGAAGAGCGAGGCTGAACAGTGGACGCTGCCGTGAGTGTCAGCCTGGAGAGTTCTCCAAAGAAACAAAGTGGGAAACACACAAGCCAGCCCTCAAACCTGTAGGTCTGCACCATCACAAAAATGAAAGATGCTGTTCGAAAAATGTACACATCCATGTCCACAGCAGCGATACAACAGGCAAGAGGTGGACAGATAAGCACAGTGTATGCTCCTAGGAGACTGGCGAAAACACACACAGACACACACACACACACACACACACACACACACACACACACACACACACAGCAGGTATGGAGTCTTGTCAGAAGCCAACTGACATTGCTCTGGGGCCTGTGCTGAGAGATCGGGACAGCACCTGACAAGGCTCTCAAGGAGACAGAAGGCAACGAGTCTACCAGGGAGACACCAACTCAAGCCCAGCTGACGCAACTCTAGTCACGTCTACTGCACGGCACACTCCTGAGGCTGGTGCTAAGATCCCACAGACGGCAGTGGCAGAGACAGAGGAGGTGTGCACCTCACAGCCACCAGCGCTAAGGGCAGAAAGACAGCTAGTTTGACCATGTATAGGGACCAGCAACAATGTGAGAAAGCCCTGCACTGGTTCTGAGGGGACTACTCCCAGCATGGCTCTCTGGTACACGAGGGGAACTGTAAACCTGGCCAGGCCGCATCTGCTAGCATAGCATTAACCTTCCAGATCGGAGATGACCATTCCAGATGCTGCCAAAGGCCGAGTCCTCACTTCTGCTGCTGCTACCCTCCAGGACATACCCGAGAAGCTGCGGGCTGTGTCGCCCGCCTCCGACTACTAACATACCTGTCGTGGAAGCTTATTTAGTGACCTCAGGTAGTCTTTGTCCAGAATGCAGTTTCCAAGTGCATTACCAAAACTCCTACAGTGACAAAAAAGCACACAGTTGACAGTCGCAGCATCACAAAGCTGCAGCTACGGGAGGAAATGGGCCGTCTTCACTCGGTAAGGGGCAATGGGACATGTCCCGTTCCTGCATCCCACTGGCTTCTGAGAGCACAGCAGTGACCTGACCCAGATCTCTAAGGGGAGCTCCAGTGCCAGGAAGCCCTCCCCCGAAAACTCACCTGCTACAAGCCAGCCCTCTGGGGAGTGGGAATGACAGAACTGATGGCACAGGGGGTGGCGGCCAGCGGGAGGTTTTAGGTACTGGGACTTGCCCTCCAGGACTACAGATCACTGGGTTCGTTTCCTGTTTGTTTGTTTGTTTAACTTCTCCGCCATGATGCACGCCCTTGCCCCAGACCCACAGCAATAAGGGCAGTCAATCCTGACTGCACCCTCTGAGCTCAGGCAGCCTAAAGCTCTCTGAGTTGGTATATTTGGACATTTGCTGTGAGAACTGAAAGGCTGTCAGCACCTCTGGGCCCTTCCAGGGAGGAGAGGGAGACACCGAGAATAGTGTAGTCTGCATTCAGCCATGTGTTCACTGGAAAGTACAAACGCAGCAAGGAATTGTGGGATCAGGGTAAAATGAGACTCATCTTTTCATGTTATTTAGATTTTGGACCCAAGGGAATGGGCACTTCCTCTGAAATGTGAACTGCAATCAGCTGGCTGGGTCCCAGCTCCTTTCCTACCTGAGTGCCCGTTTCAGCCCGTCCGTCACAGCCTCCTTCCGGGCCTTCTCCAGCGACAAGGCCTTTGACCTGAGGCCCTCACTAACTCCATAACCCACGTCCTCATGATAGGAACCGTCCTGAGGTAGAAAGGGATGTTGTTGGAGCTTTAACATGGAAGCTGTAGTCCTCCTCCCTGAGCAACGGCACTTAAAAAAAGAAAAACCACCCCCCCCCCAGCCCACCCTCAGGCTGTGGAGCCAGGACCCTGCTGAAGAGGACACAGCACAGAACTTAAGACAGCAATTTCTAGAAGTGCTGTCTGGAGCAGATCTGCCTGGAAACACGCCTGTGGTCAGTGCTGAATATTTAATATTTAAAGCTATAGGGTCAATAGAAATTGACAAAAAAAAAATTTATTTTCACACACACACACACAAACATACAGGTGTATAAGTACAATGGAGTTATAAATGAAACTTCAGTCACAAATATATTAGGACAAAAGCAGCAGGAGGTACGAGTTCAGACAAAAAAGGACAATGAAACTTCTGAGAAAAGGGCAGCTTAGCAGGACATGGCAGCACAGCCCTGGAATCCCAGGACCCAGCCGGCAAGAGGTCAGTCAGTGTGAGCATAACCTAGGCTACATACTGAGACTCTCCTAAAGCTAGTGGGAGCACAGGCCTGTCACCTCAGCATGCAGAGGCAGAGCAAGGAAGACAGCCTCAGGGACCCAGGGGCCTACATAATGAGATGTCTGGAGCAGTGGTTCTCAACCTTCCTAAGGCTGTGGCCCTTTAATACAGCTCCTCATGTTGTGGTGACCCCCGACCATAACATTATTTCGTTGCTACTTCATAACTGTGATTTTGCTACTGTTGTGAATTAATCTGATATGCAGCTTGTCTTAGGTGACCCCTGTAAAAGGGGGCAATAATACCCACAGAGTAAGAACCACTGATCTAAACTGAGGTAAGGGGTATGGGACACAGCATTGGTTCAAATAAATGATAGCATTTAATCCCCTATGGCACTTAAGTTTTTGTTACATTATAAAAAGATTTTCGACTATCAAGTTACACACTTACACACACACACACACACACACACACACACACACACACTCCTTTTGTATTTATGTGGTCAAACTTTTGTGTATCAGCTTAAAATGAGTAAGACACATCCTTTCAACATGCTTTTGAGGGGCAGGAGAACAAGGATATTTGAATACTGCCATCCTAGGCACCCTAGCTAGGGCACACTCCAGGTCTACACTCAAGACTCCCTCCCTGCTCACACTGTCTCCTCGGTCCTCCCAGGCAGCAGTGGCACCCCACCCCTCACCTTTAACTGCACCCTTACAAATGCACAGACTCCCACGTAGAATTTGCCATTGTTGAGATCAACAAAATCTAGGAATGGGAAAGAGAACCAGTTGGAAGGATACTGATCCTGCACCTTACCCACTTTCCTTTGCTGGCAATCCAACCCACCTACCCATATCCTGACTCACTAAACTCTTGAAGCAGGAGTAAAACAGTTACGAAATAAGGAACATAAAGCGGTCAGCACACACAGAGAACATACCCACATTCTGCTGGGTGATGGAGTGCGCCCAGCCATTGTAACCAAACATCTCATTGGCCAGGTTAATTACCCGATGACCTTCAATATAACACACCTAGAAAATAAATTTTCAAGAAAAAGCTATTAAGGCCAAGTGGTGGCGGCACACGCCTTTAATTCCAGCACTCGGGAGGCAGAGGCAGGTGGATTTCTGTGAATTCGAGGCCAGCCTGGTCTACAGAGCAAGTTCTAGGACAGCCAGAGCTACACAGAGAAACCCTGTCTTGAAAAACCTAAATAAACAAATAAATGAATGAATTAATGAGTGAATGAAATGAAATTAGAAGCAAGTGGTAAAGGGAACATTTTTAAAGATGACGTAAACATCTCAACATGGAGTTTATAGCCATCTCAAAACAATGCAGATGACAGAGAAGTCTGGGACCCACTCCTTCCAGAGGCACAGGGAAGTATCTAGTATCAGGGAACAAGGACCTCTGAATCCATGGACTCTAGTGAAACCAAAAGGCAGGATTTCTATGCTGACTGCTAGATACGTGCCCAAGACTCAGCTTACCTTCTGGCCTCCTCCAGCCATGCGGCTGCTGATGTACTCCGGGCCCAGCCTCTGCCTCAGAGCCCTCTGGATAGCCTGGTACTCTTCTGCTGTGTACTGGTTCTACAATCCATAAGGGAAATCTAGTCGATATCTGCGCCGTTCCCCCACAGCCAATCCCTCCCTGAGTTTTCAGACGCACCACCTCTCCACACTCTAGAATACTGAGTAGAGCCGACGGTAGATGAGAGCACCTGCCCAGTAGGCCTGAGGCTCTAGGTCCCATCTCAGCCCAGGGGAAAGTTTTACACATATCATGCATACATGTATCAAAGCATCGCATGGTAGCCTATAAAAAAGCATAACTTTATGCACTCATTAAAAATTGCTTTAAGCTGGGCGGTGATGGCGCACACCTTTAACCCCAGCACTCAAGAGGAAAAGGCAGATGGAACTCTGTGAGTTTGAGGCCAGCCTGGTCTACAGAGTGAGTTCCAGGACAGCCAGAGCTACGCAAAGAAACCCTGTCTGGGGGGTGGGGATGGGGCGATGCTTTTAAATGGCCATGAACCTGAGACTGGATAGGTCATGGGCCTAGGGGAAAACCTACTACTACTATTCTGCAAAGGAACATAGCAATCAGATGACTCCTAATGACATGCTGCTGTACCCTAGATCCATGCCTCACTCAACCCTCATCAGAGACACACTAGACAGTGTGCAGAGCGGAAGAGTACTCTGGCGTCCTCAGCCCTAGATGGAATGTCTCCATTAAAGCCCTCCCTCCCCTCAAGGCTCAGGGATTATGCAGGAGAGGCAGAAAGAATGTAAGAGCTGGAGGTGACCCCAAGACACATGACTGATGCACACATGAACTCACAGAGGCTGTAGCAGCACACACAAGACGTGCCCAGGCTCAGGCCACACAAAACCCCAGCATGAGATGGGAAGTGGATACAACTCCCACCCTAGCCAAGAGCCATTTGCAACTGATACCTGCGGCGTGGGAGGACCAGTTTTGTCCACCGGGACACTGGGGCAGGCCCCAGGCTCGGGAGTAGTTGACCAAGATAAAAGGAACTCCATGGGGTTGTTTGTGGCCTCTTGAGTTTGTTTGTTTGTTGTTTGGTTTGGTTTGTTGTTTGGGTTTTTTTTGGGGGGGGGGGCATTTTTTTGTCTTACTGGGGGTTTGTTTGTTTTAATTTTGGGGTTGTTTTGTTTTCTCCTGTTTGGAGGGATTTGTTTTGTTTTGTTTTGAGACAGAGAGAAAAAGCATGAAGTTGGGTGGGTAGGGAGGAGCTGGAAGAAGACATGATCAAAATACATTGTAAGAATAAAAAAAAATTAAGCTGGTGGTGGCGGCACACCCTTCTAATCCTAGTACTTGGGAGGCAGAGGCAGGCGGATCTCTGTGAGTTTGAGGTCAGCCAGGTCTACACAGTGAGTTCTAAGACAGGGCTGTGTAGAGAGACCCTGTCTCAAAAACCAAAAACAAAAAATTAATATAAAAATATTGCTTTAAAGTATTGCTGCTATCCTTCTTAAACTTTTCAAGCTAAATTGGGTTTCGTTTTTGCTTTGTGGAGCAAGGGACAGAACCCAAGGCCTCACCCAGCTAATAAGCAAGCTCTCCCACGGAGGGAGCTCCCGCCCTCTGAAGTGGAGACAGGAAACCCAACTTTCCCCGCTCAGAGCCTGAAATTCACACTCCACAAGCTAGCAGAAGGAACACCGAGCTCTTACAATGCCCGTCCCGCAGGTAGACACACACAGGATGGTTGCTCTTGGGGGTTAGTTCCCTTGTGCTGTTTCCTTTGGGAAGACAAAGCTGGTTCTCCCATGCACAGTGTCTACACAGAGAGAGGCTTCGCGGGCATGTACTACACTCTACACGATACAGTCAAGTGGGGTAACATTTTACAGCTTATGAATCCCTTGTACTGAGTTTCTACATTTGTATTCCATTTCTAAAATTCTACACAGGAGCACAGTGTGCCCGTGGGCTCAGAGGACAGCTGCAGGAGTCAGTTCTCCGTCCTCCATGTGGATCCCCGGGATCGACCTCAGGTCGTCAGGCTCGGCGACAGGTGCCACCTGCCCAGCCACCTCTCTGGCCTACTATTAGTCTTTACTGCCAAGTTCACAAATCCACTTAGCTACTAAAGACCTTGGAACAAAATGACAAAGTACTAAACCGCGCTGGGGATAGAACAGCTCAGTGGTAGAGCTCCAAGTTCAATCCTCAGTGCTACAAAAGAGCAAAGATGATGAAATACCGCCGGGCGGTGGTGGCGGACACCTTTAATCCCAGCACTCGGGAGGCAGAGGCAGGGAGATCTCTGTGAGTTAGAGGCTAGCCTGGGCTACAGAGTGAGATCCAGGGACAGGCACCAAAACTACACAGAGAAACCCTGTCTCAAAAACAAAAAAAGATGGTGGACTACTGACTGGAAGGGAGAAAGGCACACAATGAGCACCCCACCCGGGACGACAGTATCATTTCATCCCAGATTTCCTCATTTAATCTCCTTCTAGACAGATGAAGCAACTAGTCACCTGCCCGAAGCACAGCACAGACTTCCCACCAGCAAAGGGAGGACGCTTGTCACCACCTCCGTCGACCGCCTCCTCGGCTCCGGCCATGTTAACTCTGTTGAAATAAGACAACAATGGGAAGAGGATTAGGGACTCAGCACAAGAGATGACCATGTTCTGTTACACATTTGGTTTTTTGGCTGGCTAGTTTTGTGTTTATTTTATTTTAATGTACATGTTGTGAATGTTATTGTTTTTTCTTAGCCAGTACTATAAAACAGATGTTGACTTCTGTATGCTGAATATATATTCTGTGGCTTTCTGAAATTATATCTTCAAGAGTATTCTGGTGTTGTCTTTGTGGTCTTTTATGTGCAGGTTGTTGTCATCTGCAAATAAAAACATTTGTAGTTCTTTACTTAAAAGACAAATAAATAAGAAGGGCAGTGGTGGCGCACGCCTTTAATCCCGGCACTTGGGAGGCAGAGGCAGGTGGATCTCTGTGAGTTCGAGGCCAGCCTGGTCTACAGAGTGAGTTCCAGGAAAGGCTCCAAAGCTACACAGAGAAACTCTGTCTCGAAAAAAACAAACAAACAAACAAAACAAGGCTCAAAGAAGGACAGAGGAAAAGCAAGAGCCTCTATCCCAGTCAGATAAAGTACTTACTTAGGGGACAACATCTCTTGGGTCAGGTATGGTTTGCCAAAACAGATGAACCTAGCAGTTCTTCAGTTAACACATTTATTACTGTGGGCTAGAAAAGGTGAATGTTTACACTGAGAACATACTGTGTTATATCAGTATTACAATATTATCACCATTATGAAATTTTTGCTGTGGAAGCAAAATGGCTGGTCTGGAACTCACAGATCCGCCTGCTTCTGCCTCCCGAGTGCTGGGTGTTGGCATTCTGGCCTCCCCTCTGCTGTTTGGTCTTCTTGTTGCTGTTTATTTGTTTGTTTTTGGTCAGGGTATTTAGTCATAGTAACAGAAATAAAACTAGACACTGGCCTAAAAAATTAATAAAATAAAACTAGGGATGCAGAGACCCACAGTCAAACACTAGGTGGACCTCCTTGGTGAATCCTGTGGAAGAGGGGGAGGAAGGATTGTAGGAGGCAGAGGAGTCAAGGACACCACAAGAAAATCCACAGAATCAACTAACCTGGGCTCACAGAGGCTCCGAGACTGAACCGACCGACATCCAGGGAGCCTGCCTGGGACTGACCTAGGCACTCTGCATGAGCGTTATGGCTGTCTACCTTGGTGTTCCTGTGGGGCTTCTAATGGTGGGAACAGGGGCTGTCTATGACTCTTTCTTAGACTGGGCACTCTTCCAGAAGACCTTATTTTATTTATGTGTATGGGTGTTTTGTCTGCGGGTACATCTGCACACCAGAAGAGGGCATTGGATCTCATGGGGCTACAGTTACCACGTGGGTGCTGGGAATTGAACTCAGGACCTTAAATCTTTTTTTTTTTAAGGATGACTACAAATAAAGTAAAAACTGAATGGATCTCACCACCAAGAAACAGCAGTATCCTTTTTTTCTATGCGCAAACATGTGAGTGTGCGTCTGTGTGGACAGTTGTTAAAGGTGGAATGTATACACCCGGCAGCACCTCAGATCCGCCTGGCCATGCCATTTTCTTCATCCCAGCATCAGTGGCTAACCAAATACACAGGGTCTTTCTTACCCAGTGCATGGGCAGTCTGCAGCCCCTCAAGTCCTAACTCACACTGCACGCCTCCACTCTACCCTTGACTACTGACTCTCTTGCCTCTGAGCTACAAGAGCACACCCGAAGCCATGCCATGCACAACCTGGAAAGCTAAGGAGTTAGTACACCACAGGGCACACCTTTCTCCAAGGAAACGGAAGCTGGAGATGGGATGGAGAATATTGTTATTCTTCCTTCCCCGATGGACTATCCTGTCACACAATCCTATTACACATCCTCCTCCCGGGAAACACTTGCTGGATGGAGGTCACACCATCAGCCAGAGCTCTAAAGGTGGGCAAGCAAGAACAGCAGCGCTGAAGTGACGTCATCTCTCTCCCCTCCTGTTTCCCCCACTCCCGCTTCCCGAATCCCACTTCCAGAAAGTCTGAGAGTACCCTTGGATTTCAAGCTCTAGGTTCAGGATAGAACAACATGCACTACCCATGCTCTCTCTGCCTCCCTCAGCTCTTACCACAGTGGTACACACCCTGAACTCGTTTCCGAACGCCAACAACATCTGCACCTCTGTATGTGAGAGCATTTTTGGATTAGTACCTATCTTGCATAGCAAGCTAGAGTGCGTGCCAAACTCTGGCCACAGGGAGCAGCCTCATCGCTGGCTGCCAGGAGGTGGTGTTTAAATATCCCTGTTCCTAAGATACACAGCTGTCTCCTCACAGGCAGTGAGTGCCTAGAACCACACAGCACATTGAATTCCATGAACAGTGAGTCCGGAGGAGAGTGCTTACTAGCTGTGAATAAGAACAGGATGATGGACGAAGGTAAACAGCGCTCAGGAGGTAGAGTGCCTACCGTCACAAAGTGGGGTTTGATCCCCAGCACCACAGATATCGGGCACAACAGTGCAGCACTCAGGAAGTGAAGGCACAAGGATCAGGAGTACAATACTAGCCTCAGCTACATGATGAGTTTGAAGCTAGCCTGAGCTACATGAAACCCTGTCTCAAACAAACACAAGGTAAATAGAGAGGCATTGTTTAGGCAGCATGAGCAGAGATGCATTCAATTCTCAGTACTGGGGGTACAGGAGGGGTGCGGGTGGGGTGCAGGTGGGATGCAAGTGGGGTGCGGGTGGGTTGCAAGTGGGGTACAGGAGGGGTGCGGGTGGGGTGCGGGTGGGGACAAAGCAAACAAAACATTTTTATCCTTTTCCATTTCCCCATTAACTAAAGCATTTCTAGTAATCTGTGGAGAAATGAGACATTGCCAACTGAGGAAATGGACATTTCTCCCTCTGCAACTGTTCTCGTCTTTTCAAAGAGAACAAAGCATTTTATAAAGTCCCTGAAGAGCTTGAGACCATTCCATCAGCCACAAGAGAGCAATGGGGAATTTTAAGGCAAGAAAGATTAAAATCACACTTATGCCCCAGAAGGCCCCTTTTAACAGGGAACAACACAGGTCAGTTACAGTCTCTACCACAACAGCCCAGAGGGCAACGAGGAAGTCAACCAGGATGATGGAAAGAAAGGATGGAGCATGAACAGGGGAAGAAATGATAAGGTATGGGTCAGCAAGATGGCCCAGCAGGAAGGGTTGCCGCCAAGTCTGACAGCCTGAGTTCAACCCCCAGAACCCATGGTAGAGTGAGAACAGACTTCTGCACGGTCCTCTGGCCCCTCCCCCACATAACACCAACCCCGGCACCAAAGAAAGTCAATCAAAGAAACTGGGTTTTTAAATCCACCGTAGACTTTTTACTACTGAATCAATGAAGTGGTTATAGCATCAATTCCCATTATTCATGGTAGATATGTGAAGAACCATCCTTCCTCCATCTTCGGCTTGAAAGACATAGTAAAGACAAACTAGGCTCCTTCCTACTCATGATTAAACCTGTTTCTTGTGGTGATAAACTGTGTACCCTAATAAACTTATCTGGAGATCAGAGGTCAGAGCCAGCCACTAAATTAGACATAGAGGTCAGACAGTGGTGGCACACACCCTTAATGCTATCACTTGGGAGGCAGAGATCCATCTGGATCTCTGTGAGTTCAAGGCCACACTGGGAACAGAGTCAGGCAGTGGTGGTACAAACCTTTAATCCCTGGAAGTGACATGGCTGGGTGGAGAACAGTATGTAAGGTGTGAGGAGACAGAAATTTAGCAGCAGTTCAACTGAGACCCTCGGGGTTGAGAACTCAGAGGCTTTCAGTCTGAGGATTCATGGAAACAGGATCGGCTGAGGAGTTGGCGAGGTGAGGTTGGCTGTGGCTTGTTCTGTTTCTCTGATCTTTCAGCTTTCACCCCAATATCAGACTCTGGGTTTTTTTTTTAATAAGACTGTTTAGCAATTCATGTTACATTTCTCAAGGACTGGGCTATGTCCACCTGTAACCTGAACTACACATGGTTCTGTACTGCCTGTTCCAGGAATGGCAACCACGTCTTTGTTTCAAAACATTAACAACCATCTTGTAACCCTACCTTTGTTTCAAAAGGGTTGTTATGACTACCTGCTGTTATGACTACTTTGCTGTGACTACCTGTTGTTAAGACCACCTTACAATCATGCCCTTTTTTTCCAGGAGATTGTTACTACTGACTTGTTATGCTCATGTTCTGCGCCTGTAATCCCACCTATTTTGCCTGACAAATCCCCCATTTGGAAACCTCTTACCACTGAACTATAAAAACCTTGTCAGCTGGGGGGTGGTGATGCACACTTTTAATCCCAGCACTTGGGAGGCAGAGACAGGTGCATCTCTTTGAGTTTTAGGCCAGCCTGGTCTACAAAGCAAGCTCCAGGAGAGCCAGGGCTGTTACACAGACAAACCCTGTCTTGAAAAACCAAAAAATAACAAAAAATTAGTTTCGAAGTACAATGACCAAGCAATTCTGAGCAAATTGCCATATGTGGTATCAAGTGATAATACAGAGCCATAACAGGACCAGTAGGATACTGGCCCTGGGACAGAACAAGGCTGTAGATCCACTGAACAGCACAGAAGACACAGGTGCAAACCTTTACACAGCTACGGCCACCTGATTTTTAACGAAGAGGCCAAAACTCTCTTGAGAAAAGATAGTCTCTTCACTCAGCAGTTGTGGAGAACAGGTAAACCACATGAAGAACGAAAGCAGATCCCTATCTAACACCCTCCACACCCATCAAATCCAAACGGATGAAAGACCTTAAAACAAGACTAATCTGCTGGAGAAAAAAGGAAGGAGAACACGTCAAGATACAGGCATAGGTAAGGACTTTCTGAGTAGGACTCTAGCTGCTAATGAAATAAGGCCAACAATCAATTCTATAAAAATAAAAATACCAAAGGAAAAGGCACAGAATGGAGAAAATCTGGCCAGCTTTACACTTGAGAGGTGATATGGAATATACAAACAATGCAAAAAGTTCAACAAGACAGCAAATAAGTCAGCGAAAATGGGCTAAGGAAATAGACAGAAATATAAATGTCCAACAACATTTTATTTTATGTTTGTTTTTTGTTTTTTGAGACAAGATTTCTGTGTGGCTTTGGAACCTGTCCTGGAACTTGCTCTGTAGACTAGGCTGGCTTCTAACTCACAGAGATCTGCCTGCCTCTGCTTCCCAAGTGCTGGGATTAAAGGCGTGCGCCACCATCACACGGCTTATTTTATTTTTCTAGAGAGGGTTTCTTTGAGTTGCCCTGGCTGTTCTGGAACTTGCTTTACAGACCAGGCTGGCCTCAAACTCAATGCTCTGCCTGCCTCTGCCTCCCAACTGCTGGGATTAAAGGCGTGTGCCTCTACCACCCGGTCCATTTTTTTTTTAATTACAAAGTTCGAATATTTTTTAAGAAACATTTTAATGTTTATTTTTTGTGTATGTGTTTTGCCTGCATGCATGTCTAAGTACCACATGTGTGCCTAGTGCCCCCTAGTCCAGAAGGCAGCATTTCTTGCAATTAGTTATAGATAGTTGTAAGCCACCATGTGGGTGCTGAGAACTGAAACTGATTTCTTGGGAAGAACAGCCACTGCTCCTATCCACTGAGTCATCTCTCTCACTCCAATATTTTTTATTTTTAATTAAAATATATCATTTCCCCTTCTCTCCTCCAATTCTTCCCATAGCCTGCCCCCAACTTCATGGCTTTTTTTTTTCTTTGTTTTACGTACATGACACAGACACACATATATGAATAAATATATAAATACAAACCTACTGAGTCCGTTTGATGTGGCATGATTTTAGGGCCAATAACTGGCTACTGGATAATCACTTGGTACTTTCTAGGAAAGACTTATTCTCCCTCCCTCAACAGTCACTAATTGCCTAGACCTCTTCATCTAGAGGTGGAGCCCTGTGAGAGTTCCCCCATCCAAGTTGGCATGTCAATTGGTGCTGTAATTGTCCAGGTCTGATTAAGGCAGCAACATTGAGATGTCCCGGGTGTAATGTCCTTATCATGTAAAAGACACACTGTTACGGTGGACTTCCTGGTCTTCTGTTCTTACACTCTTTCCTACTTCACATGTTCTTCACATGTTCTCTGTGACTCGGATGTAGAGTTTTATGTTATAACAGTTCAAATATTTACTTGAAAGACTGGTTTTAACTATACATGTATGTGTCTGTGTGTGGGTACATGAATGTGAGTGAAGGGGCCTGTGGAGGCCAGAAGCATCAGATCCCCTGGAGCTGGGGTTATTAGTGGCTGTAAGGCACCTGCTGATGAGTGTTGGGAACTCAACCCAGTTCTTCCCAAGAGCAGAAACCATTGAGCCAACCAGCCAGCCCCAGGCCAATGATACATTTTAAAGTGTTCAACTCCATTAGCCACCCAAGAAATGTAAACTAACACTACTGAGATCCCGTCTCACTCCAGTCAGCATGACTGTCAACAAGAACACCAGTGGTAAAAGGCTGGGAGGGAGGGGGAGGAGCCCGTATTTGTTGATGGGAATATAAATTAGTGCAAATAATACAGAAATTAGTGTTGGGCATTTCTCAAAAAACCAAAACTTGTTTGTTTTGACCTCATGGCCTAGCTATCCCTCTCCTATGCATATGCCCAAAGGACTCTAGATCCAACCAGAGATGCCTGCACATCTGTTCATATGCTGCTCTATCCACAACAGCAACAAAGTAGAATCAGCCTAGATGGCCATCAACTTATCAACTGATGGATGATGAAAACGGGATAGACACAATGGAATTTTATTCAGCTGAAACAGCCCCTACACACATTAAAAGTACTCTATTATTTCACCCAAGTGAAACAGGTAAGTTCACGGATACAAAGTAGAAGCGGAGCTGGGAGTAGGGAGGATGGGAGATGGGGAGCTAACTAGGGCTTCAGGATTTATTTAGGGGTGATGAAAATGCTGTGAAACTCGATAATGCTGGGGGTTGCACAACCCCGAAAACATACTAGTAACCACAGAACTGTACACCTCCAAGGGCTGAATTTAGTGTACTCACGCACGCCTCATTTTTCAAAGTCCAGAAAGACTGACTACGCGGCTACCCCGAACGTCAAATTCCTCAAGTCCATCGGTTCTTCCCAACTCCACCCACCCCCTCCAACTTCACCCAGTCACCGACAGTTACCGCGAGTGTGGCGCGGTGCAGAGCACCCCACCACCTCCAGGGCTGCCCTCCCCGGCACGCGATCAGCGACCGGGACCCGGCGCCTCCCCAGGTGAGACGCCCCCACGGAAGGCATGCGCAGCAGCCACCCGAGGAATTCCGGTCCGCGACCCCGCTGACCCACTCACGCGCCTCGGAACGCGGTGCACGCAGGAGCTCGGTCCCACTACCGGGCAGCCGAAGGGGGCCTCGCAGAAGAGACGGAGGCGCAAGCTCAGGGCACGCCGGGAAGGAGGTCCGCACCCAAGGCAAAAGAGGAGGAGCCGTAAGTCAAGTCAGAAGGCGACCCGGGCCGCAAAGCAGTCTGTCGCAAATCACGACGCGCGCTGGAGGCTGCCGAGCAAACGGCGTCCTGAGCCACTCGCTGTCCTTCCCACCGCAGGCATCGGCCAGCCTCTCTACCTCCAGGATCTGTCATTCCCACCGCAGGCATCGGCCAGCCTCTCTACCCCCAGGATCTGTCATTCCCACCGCAGGCATCGGCCAGCCTCTCTACCTCCAGGATCTGTCATTCCCACCGCAGGCATCGGCCAGCCTCTCTACCCCCAGGATCGGCCTGCAGCCGCGGCACCTCCGCTCTCGACGGTCCTTGCCCTCCCTTCAAGGATGCGGCTTCATCCAAGCCCCCTGGGGCTGGCTTTTCGCCCTTCCCCCCGCTTGTGTAGGCGCCCTGCGAGGGGACTTGTCCAGCTATTCTGTCTGTCACCTCACCTAGTGCGCACTTAAACTAGGAGGTCCTGGCAGCCAGCCCGAGGTGTAGTTTGTATACTGAGAACTTACTAAAAAGGGAGGGGAGGGGGGAAGAGGTCAGGCTTTTAGATTGCTACAATTTAACCAATTCATTATCTGGCCATTATCGCCAGGATCTTTGTTGTTTTCCTGGATGACTGACTTGACTAATCGTCTTGGAGTCAGATGCAATTAATAAATAAACCGAAAGTCCTCTAACCTATTGTAGAGCCCAAACCTACAAGACCAGGATATTTGCACAGGACAATGGCACCAGCTGCAAGAAGAACTCAGCGCTTTCTGGAATAAGTTGACCACTCAACTTGTCCATTCCTTGAATAAAGAGAAAAGCATCTTTTGCCAGGCCATGGTGGCGCATGCCTTTAAATTCCAGCACTTGAAGGCAGAGCCTGGCAGATGATCTCTGAGTTCGAGACCAGACTGTTCTACAGAGTGAATTCCAGGATAGCCATAGAAAAACCCTGTCTCTGAATGAATGAATGAATGAATGAGAGAGAGAGAGAGAGAGAGAGAAAGAAAGAAGGAAGGAAGGAAGGAAGGAAGGAAGGAAGGAAGGAAGGAAGGAAGGAAGGAAAGAAAGAAAGAAGGAAAGAGAAAGAAAGAATCTTTTGAAACCACCACCCGGCTGGCATTTTCTTTATTTGTGTGTGTGTGTGTGTGTGTATGTGTGTGTGTGTGTACATGGTATATATATGTAGGTATACATGTGTCACTGTGTACATATGTGCCATTGTGCATACGTGAAGGTCAGAGGACAACTTTCTGGAGTCTAGTCTCCTTCCACCTTTAGGTAGGGTCCAGGGATTGAACACAGGTCATCAGGTTTTCACTGCAATTGTTTTACCTGCTGAGCCATCTGGCTGAACCCCTTTCCTTTATGAATTCTGACATTAAACATCTTTTCATATTCCTTTTAGATATTCATATATCTTATTTGGAGAAATGTATATTTGGGGCCTCTTACAATTCATTTTTTTTTTTTTTTTTGAGACAAGCCAGATGTGGTGGTTTGAAAGAAAATTTCCTCCAAAGGGAATGGCACTATTAGGAGGTATAGCCTTATTGAAGTAAGGTGTGGCCTTGTTGGAGTGTGTATCATTGTGAGGCCGGCTTTGAGGTCTCTTTTGCTCAAGCTTTGTTCAGTGTGACACGGAGACCACTTCCTACTGCCTGCAAGATGCAGGACTCTCAGCTCCTTCTCCAGCACTATGTCTGCCTGAATGCCCCCATGTCTCACAGTGATGATAATAGAATGAACCTCTGAACTGTAAGAGAGCCACCCCAATTAAATGTTTTTCTTTACAAGAGTTGCTGTGGTCCGGCCGGGTGGTGGTGGCGGCGGCGGACGCCTTTAATCCCAGCACTCAGGAGGCAGAGCCAGGAGGATCTCTGTTAGTTCGAGGCCAGCCTGGTCTACAGAGTGAGATCCAGGAAAGGCGCAAAGCTACACAGAGAAACCCTGTCTGAAAAAAAACAAAACAAAACAAAACAACAACAAAAAAAAGAGGTGCCGTGGTCATGGTGTCTCTTCACAGCAATAGAAACCCTGACTAAGATACCAGGGCCAGCCTCACAATCACTGTTCCTCCTGCCTCTGCCTCCTACATGCTGGAAGTGTGGGTGTGAGCCATGGTCCCTGATTGTTTACTCTTTCTTAAAGTAGGGATATTTGGGCTTATTTGGTGTTACAGGAGTTACTTGTATATTTTGGTTATTCATCCCCTATCAAATATATAGTTTGAAAATACTTCCTCCTGTTCTGTGGGTTACCTTTTCATTCTGTGGCTTGTTTTTGTTTTTTGTTTTGTTTTGTGTTGTGTTGAAGCTTTTTAGGTTGTTGTCTTGCTTGTCCTGTTGTGCCTTTGGTATTACATGTAGGAAATCATTGCTAACCCAATGCCATAAAGAAATGTGTGTGTTAGCCGGGCGGTGGTGGCGCACGCCTTTAATCCCAGCACTCGGGAGGCAGAGGCAGGCGGATCTCTGTGAGTTTGAGGTCAGCCTGGGCTACCAAGTGAGTTCCAGGAAAGGCACAAAGCTACATAGAGAAACCCTGTCTTGAAAAACCAAAAAAGAAAAAAGAAAAAAGAAAAAAGAAAAAAAAGAAATGTGTGTGTTATTTGAGTTTTTTTATATTTGTTTTGCTTTTAAAATGGGGTCTCTCTGTGGAACCCAGGCCGGCCTCAAACTTGTCATCCTCCTGCCCCAACCTCCCAAGTTGCTGGGATTACAGGTGTGCACCACCAGCCACCGTGCCTGGCTTTTATTTTTATTTTCACTTTTTCTTTTCTTGTTTAAGCCATAGCTTCCCTGGAACTCACAGGTGGCTCGATATGGCCCCAGACTCACAATTCTCTTGTCTCTACCTCCTGAGTACAGAGAATGAGTTTGTTATTGCACTGTAGGAAGACAATCTGGCTTCACTCTCTGGCCTGGGAATATCAATTTTCTCCAGCATCATGAATTGAGGAGACTATCCCTTACTTGCTATGTATTCTTGGAGCTATTGGTCAAATATCATTTGAGCAACATCCAGGGGGTTATTTCTGGGCTGTTTCCAAAGAAATTTCATGAGCATCCCCTTCTCTGAGAAGAGTTCAGGGAGTCTGGCTCTGTAAGAGCCTTCTTTTGCTTTGATGGTATTGATAATTCATTTCCAAGGCCATTATTTTCACATTGGAGAAACCTCTAATTTTCCTTTTGCATTTCTCAAAAGCATGCTGCTTATGATATATTAGAAGTCAGAGTGGAGGATGCGACTGTTAAATTAACAATGACTCACTTTGTAAATCTTTAATAACAATAGTTCTTACATGGTGCTAACTTTGGTTCTGAGCCTGTAAACATTGTATATAATTCACTAAATCCTTATACTTTATAATAACCTCATGAGGTAACCTAACAAGATACCATAATGGCTTACTGTAAGATACTGTCCATTTTAATACTTATCATTATTTATTTACTATCAAGAAGGAGAATAAAAGTCAGGTGTGATAGCTCCTGCTTCTAATCCCTGCACTTGTGAGTCTGAAGGAGGAGGACTGCCACAAGTTTGAGGCTAACCTAGGCTACATAGCAAATTTCAGACTAGTTTGCGCTACGGAATGAGACCCTGCCTCAAAACAAAAACAGGGAGGCATGGTGGCCTAAACCTGTAACCTCAGCACTTGGAAGATAGAGGCAGGAGGATTAAGAGTGGAAGGTCATCCTCAGCTGTGGGATGAGTTCGAGGGCAGCCTTAGCTACAGAAAAGGGAGAAAGGGGTGGGGGGCAAGAAAATAAAGAGAAACAGGAGGCTGGGCATGCATACCTGTAATCCCAGCAAAGGAGACAGGAGGATCTCACATTCTAGGCCAGCCTGGGTTAAACAGCAAGGTTAAGACACCCTCAACTGTACAGTGGAACCTCGTCTCCAGAGTTTCCACAGCAATAACAGATGCCTGTTCACACAATGGAAATGTATAGCCCCTGTTCTGCAGACAGTGACAGAGAAAATTATTCAATGTAACCACACTGGAAAGAAGAGCAGACAAACGGGTCTAGTGACTCCAAGTTCATCTTCTTTTTTAGCTTTTCTTTTGAAGTTTTATTTATTTGTATGTGTGAGCATCTGCATATATGTGCGTAGCCCCTGATACCCACAGAGACCAGAAGAGGGAGTCAGATCTCCTGGAACTGGAGTTACAGACTGTAGTGAACCTGAACCAGGTCTTCTGCAAGAGCAAGTGCCCTTAGCCACAGAGCCATCTCTATGGTCCCTCTCTTTTTTTGTGTGCTTCTAAGACAGGGCCTTACATTGTAGTCCAGACTGGTCTGGAACTCATGCAGTAGCCTCCGCTAGCCTCAGACTCTCCATGATCCTCCAGCCTGATGACACAAGTGCTAGGCTTACATGTGTGAGAAACTATGCCTGATGCAGCAGTATCTTTAAGTACACGAAAGAGTCTCTCTCTCTCTCTCTTCCAAGTGCTGGGATTAAAGGCATGCACCACCACCGCCCGGCCACAAAATGTTTTCAATAACAATTTGTATTGTAATCTTTAATAAGATATTTGTTAAAGTCTCAGAATTTACTACCAGTCTGAACAATGTGAACCCAATGCCACCTGGCTGACAAGAAACATCCAATTTCAGAAATGTGACCGTGTTAAAATTGTATTTTGGGATTAAAGAAATTACCCTCATTTTGTAGGTGCAGCACAAAGGGATTTAGTGATTTTACAGGAGCCGTGTAGTTACCAGCTTAATCAGACTGGTGGCTGGCTGGGTTTGTTTATTCACTTTAGTTTGTGGGTGCTGGTGGCAGAACCTGGGGTTTCACATGCTAGGGAAGTGGTCTACCACTGACAGAGACACACATTTGACTTCGCCAGACTGTGACCTCAGGGATCTGCCTTAGAGTCAGTATCTTTGCCACAAAGAGAACTTCAGAGTCTAATAAGAGAATTCCCTATACATCTTCACCAGTCATCCCATTCCTGCTGGCAGAAACCTCCCAGGAAAGTAAGTCCTACCATGCACTTTAGAAATCTAGTTTGGGGCTGAGGAAATGGCTCAGTCATTGAAGGACTTGCTACACAAGAATAAGGACCAGAGTTGAGAGGACTAACATCCATGGAATAAGCCAGGCATAGCAGTATGCACCAAGACGAGGCCCAGCTTCAGTGAGAGACCTTATCTCAAAAAATAAAATTAGGCCGGGCGGTGGTGGCGCACGCCTTTAATCCTAGCACTCAGGAGGCAGAGGCAGGCAGATCTCTGTGAGTTCAAGGCCAGCCTGGACTACAGAGCAAGTTCCAGGACAGGCTCCAAAGCGACACAGAGAAACTCTGTTTTAAAACAAAACAAAACAAAAAGTCTCCCAGGTGGTACTGGTTTTGAAGGCATTCATGGAGGGCTCATGGAGAGCAGGTGAGGCTTTAGCACTGTGAGAGGCCAGAAGAGGCCACTGTTAAAGGTGCAGCCCCAGTAGCAGCTGAAGCCCCAGGACTGAAGGGGTCATGCAGAGAAGTTGAGGCTTGGCACCATGAAGAGAGCCCAGGAGAGCCTATTGGTGAAAGTGCAGCCCAGCAGCAGCAGAGACCCCCCCCCCCCAGGACTTTGGAGACACCAGCGCCCTGGGATGACTGCCAAGACAGCAGCAGCCATGGGGTGGAGCCAGCCTGAGCTCAGAGCCAGGCTGTGTGTGCTGTGGGAGGAGCCAGACGATGCTGAGTGAGCCCCAGAAGTCTGACGCTGAACTTTACACTGTTGGATTTTGGTTTTGCTTTGATGTGATTGTGACTGTGTCCTGGGTCTCCCCTCTTGGAAGAAAGATTTATGTTGATTTTATAGGAGCTCACAGTTGAGAGACTTTGAACTTTCAAAGTCATTTTGGAATTTTAAAGACACTGAATTTGTTGTTGTTTTTGTTTGTGTGTTTGGGTGAGTAGGCTGGTCTTGAACTCACAGAGATCTGCCTGCCTCTGCCTCTCGAATGCTGGGATCAGAGGCGTGTGCCACCACTGGCAAAGACACTGGTTTGTAAAGTGTTTGAATTTGTAAAGACTGTGGGATTTTAAGTTTGTAGTATGTTTTATATTGCGATATTTATGAATATGAGATTTCTGGGATGAACAAAAAGTAAAGGTTATTGTTAAACAGTGTTGTATTGTACTTGTGTGTCAAGTTGACCAGGAGTCAATTGTACTGGCTAGTTTTATGTCAACCTGACATGAGCTAAAGTCATCTGAGAGGAGGGACCCTCAATTGAAAAAATGCCTCCATCAGATCCAGCTGTAGGCAGGCAAGACTATAGGGCATTTTCTTAGTGATTGATGGGGTAGAGCCCAGTTCATTGTGGGTGGAGATCCCCCTAGTCAAGTGGTCCTGAATTCTACAAATAAAAAAAAAAAGCAGGATGAAGAGGCTATGAGGAGCAAGCCAAAAAGCAGCACTCCTCCATGGCCTCTGCATCAGCTCCTGCCTCCAGGTTCCCACTGGGTTTGAGTTCCCGCCTTGGCTTCCCTCAGTGGACTGTAATTTGGGATATGTGAGCCAAATAAACCCTTTCCTCCCCAAGTTGCTTTTGGTCATAGTGTTTCATCACAGCAATAGCAACCTTAAGACAGTCGTCAACTTAATTGGATCTTGACTCAGCTAAAAGACACACACCTCTGGGCAAGTCTGTGAAGGTGTTTTCTGGATGGGTAAACTGAATGGTGAAAAATCTAGAGTGGACAGAACCTTCTAGTGTCCGCCCATATAGAAAGAGGGGAAAGTGGGGCTGTGATTCTGTTTGCTTGCCCTCACTTCTTGCTGATGAGTGCATCTACTGTGCTGCTGCTGCTGCTGCTGCTGTTACATCCTTCAGTGACATCAAAACCCAGCTTCTTGGGACTTCCAAGGAAGACTGAAGACCAGAAGTTGTCACCTTTAACACCAGATAGGGACTGCTGAGTCTTCCAGCCCCATAGGCTAAACAGCTAGCAGCCTTGTTCTCAGCCTCTCCCATGTGCAGACAGCTATTGTTGGGCTACTCAGCCTGTATCAAGTAAGGCAATCTACTAAATGCCCTCTGTAATAGAGAATCCTGTCAGTCCTGCTGCTCCATTCTGCCCAATGGAGGGACAACCTTTCCCTGAGGTGTTGGGGGGCGGGGGAGGGGCACCACAAGACACATTGTTAAAATGTTACTATAGTGTTAATGACTAGTTCTTTAGGTGAGCACTCCTTTGGTGTTCATTGTAGCCAGAGTCTTCCTGCCTTGCCCACAGTCAGGACAAATCCTTGTTACCCGCCAGTCCCACAGCTGCTCAGACCCAACCAAGCAAACACAGAGACTTATATTGCATACAAACTGTATGGCCGTGGCAGGCTTCTTGCTAACTTTTCTTATATCTTAAAGTAACCCATTTCTAGAAATCTATACCTTGCCACGTGGCTCGTGGCTTACCAGCATCTTCACATGCTTCTTGTACTGGCGGCATCTGGAAGTCAGTCCTTCTGCCTTCCTGTCCTTTTATTTCTCCTCTCTGTTAGTCCCGCCTATCCTTCCTGCCTAGCCACAGCCGATCAGGTTTTATTTATTGATCAATCAGAACAACTTGACATACAGACCATCCCCCAGCACAGCCAAGTGCAGACCATCTCAGACACCTGCACTCAGGCCCATGGTCCTAATCATCCTCTATGCGGACCTGCTGGGTAACGCCACAAAGAACCCAAGAAGGGCTCCCACAGGACATACAGAACATCCCACAGCAGTTCATCTTCCTAAAGAAGCAAAGCTTTGGGGACTAGGGCGATTTGACTCCCTAATTAGTAGCTGTTGGACTCTCCCTTGCTAGCCTGATGCCTTGAGCAAAAGACTTACCAGTCTGACCCCAATCAGACTACCCTTATCCAGCAATAGCTGTCTTGAACTCCCCTAAAGACACCTTGAGACACCCCTACAAAGATTGCAGCTGATGATCCCAGCTCCCGGAGACATAGACAGACTGTAAAATACTATGTACAGAATTTTGTTATCATGAGCCTTGATAAACTCTAGGTAACCCTATAAGAAGTAGACTATTATGTGTCCCGGGCCAATTAGATGTGTGGGGGTGGGTGGGTGGGGCTTCATTAGTTTTTTTTTCCTTTGGGACAGGGTTTCTCTGTAGCTTTGGTGCCCGTCCTGGATCTCACTCCGTAGACAAGGCTGGCCTCGAACTCACAGAGATCTGCCTGGCTCTGCCTCCCGAGTGCTGGGATTAAAGGCGTGTGCCACCACCTCCTGGCTTTCATTAGGTTTTTCTATGTTGCAATAAATACCTTGACAAAAAGCAGCTTGGTGAGGAAATAGTTTATTTCATCTTACAACTCTCAGGTCACATTTCATTGCTGAGGGAAGCCAGGGCAAAATAAGCAGGAACCTGGAGTCAGGATATGATGCTGAGACCATAGAGGAATGCTACATACTGGCTTGTTCCTGTGGCTTGGTCAGCTTGCTTTCTTATATAACTCAGGACCACCTGACCTGGGTGGCACTGCCCACGGTGAGCTGGCCCCTCCCACATCAATCATTAATCAAGAGAAGTCCTCACAGACTTGCCTACAGGCTACTCTGATGGAGATATTTTTGTGTCAAATTGGCAAAATCCAACCAGCACAGAGCATTTGAAAGGCATGCAAGTTTTGGCCTATAGAAAAGGATAGAAATTTCTCCTGATCAAAGGATTTTAAAGCCTACTGTCTTTCACTGATGAACCAACCTTCCTCTATCTTAGGCTTAAAAGCCAATTTATAATAGAGACAAACTGGGCTCAATCCTGTTTATGATTAAATCTATTTCTCAAGGATTGGGCTTTGTCCCACCTGTGACCTTACTTACAAATGGTTTTGTACTGCTGCTCCAGGAAATAACAACCATGTCTTTGTTTCAAAAAGTTGTTTATAACCATCTTGCACCCTCACCCTGCTCTTGTTTCAAAAGGTAGTTATGACTACCTTGTTATGACTGCCTTGTTATGACCACTTACAATCACGTCTTCGTTTCAGGAGGTTATTATGACTGACTTGTTATGCTTATGTTCTGCTCCAGTCACCCACCTATTTTGCCTGACAAATCCCCCATTTGGAAAACCCCTATGTAAATGGAGTTTCTCTGTCCCACCCCATCCTGCAGCTAATTCCAAATAACCATTCAGAGGCTTATATTAATTATAAATGTTTGGCCAGTGGCTCAGGCTTATTATTAACTAGCTCTTACATTTAAATTAAGCCATTCCTATTAATACATTGCCATATGGCCTGTGGCTTACCTGTCCTTCAGCATCCTGCTTCTTGGGTAGTTCATGGCATCTCTTTCCACACCATTTCTCTTCCCCTCCTTAGTTTGGTTTTTCTGCCTAACCTTATCCTGCCTGGCTATTGGCCAAACACCTTCTTTATTAACTAGTGGGAGTAATACATATCACAGTGTACAGAAGGACCACCCCACAGCACCCCTGTACTTGAGCTGTAAAAATTTTGTCTTCCTCACATCCAATGCTGACCTCTCAAATCCTGCTTTAGGGGGAGGCAGCTCATGTACATGAATTAAAAAAAGCTTGCTTTAATGAATTTCTTGCTTTAGTTAATTTGACCATCATGATTTGGGTCAGCGGTCTTTCTCCTCGAATCTTTGGGATTAACATCACCTCATCAGTGTAGTGGTTATTTTTGCTTTTACTCTATGCTGACATCCTTATCTGCAGAATTGTGTAGTAACAACTGCATCACTTTCACTAGTCTCTCGATTATCTTATTTCCAACAACTGGGCAACCTTTGCTACCTACCTGCAAGAGGGAGCACTATGCCTGGGGCAGGGAGGGGATTACTGCAACTGGAGCTAAGAGACAAGACTACCATTGGTCCAAAGCACAAGCCTCTATGACTGTGATTGGTGCTAAGAGACAAGGTAGGCAAACGGATGGCTCTGACTGGTCCAAACACCCTTCTTGGTCTCATGGCTCCTTCCTGCTCTGGTGTTGCACTTTAGGTCCTCTACATGAGGCCCTCTAAACGACAGGGTCGGGCAGGTAAAAGTGCTTGCAGCGAGCCCCGCAGACCTGAATCTGATTCAGGATCCCACAAAGGAAGGAGAAAGCCAAGTTGTCCTCTGACTCCACCTCCGGCTGTGGTATCCCCCCCCCCCACTGATAATAGTTACAGTAATTTTAAAAGTTCAATCTCTCAGCCGGGCATGGTGGCACATGCCTTTAATCCTAGCACTCAGAAGGCAGAAGTGGATCTCTGTGAGTTCGAGGCCAGCCTGGTCTATAGTTTCCAGGACAGTCAGGACAGTTACGCAGAGAAACCCTGCCTTGAAAAACAAAACAAAACGAGGGCAACAACAACAAAGCTCAAGCTCTCGGTCTATCTTTTCTGGCCAGCTTTTGGGAGCGCTGGCTGTTCTGTGCAGGCAGCAGCCGTGGAGGCAGCCACAGCAGAGGCACCAGCCCCGGAGTGGACCGGAAGGTCCGACAGTTGGCAACCCGTGCTGCTGGGAATGCAACAAGGCAGTTTATTGATTGACAGCCGAGGTAATCACAATGGTGGTCCTGGCAACTCATTACTAGCTTGAGGTTGCTGACTCAGGCTCCCAAGAGCCCAGCACACATATCCACCCTACACCCTGTTTCTGAAGCCCACATCCTGGCTTTGGTACCCAGTCCCAAAGGTTAAGAAAATGGCAGCAGCCAGGACAATATGTTAATCCCACCCCTCTCCATGGGGTGTTGGTGCCTGTGACTGAGGCTGTGTCTGGAGCCCAATTCTTCTGGCTCTGGAGCAGTGGGAGGTACCCTGGTTTGTACCCTGTCTCCATGCATTGTCCCTGAACAGGCAGGCACTCCAAGTTGTCCTGGAAGTGGCCACTGAACTGTGTGAAGAGGCAGCTGACTCAACGGGAAGGGGTGGGGGGCAGGAACAAGATAGGAAGCAGGAGGAGAAAAAGGGAGGGGGGGGGGGGGAGGGGGGAGAGTGGAGCTGGGACCAAAGAGGGTTAAGGGGCTGTAAGGAGCCTCAGAAGAGACAGAGACCCTGAAGCCTGGGTTACCAGAATAATTCCAGACAGCTCTCAAGTCCTCAGCACCCAGGGTGCCACACCGGAGATCCAGTAGTACCAGATGTTACCAAGGGCTAGTGGCCCCAAAGCCACACCTGTAGTGTAGAGGGTCCCCGGTCTCTGAAGCATGTACGAGGCCTGAACTCTGGTGTTTCGGTCTGCCCGCTGCTACCTTTACTGTTCTCAAATGAGTTCATGAGCCGCTAAGGGAGGGGAAGTGGGACATAATAGTTTGAGTTTTTTATGGTCTTTTGCCTGCAGCAAGTTTCCATCTCCTTGTGGTTTTTTAAAGAAGATTGATTTTATCGTTAATCGTGTGTGCTTATTAGCTTTTTTTTTCTTTTTCAATTTGACACAGTCATCTGGGAAGAGGGGAATTGCTTAACTGAGGAATTGCTTCCATCAGAATGGCATGTAGGCAATTCTATGAGACATTTTCTGTACTCCTGACTGATGTGGAAGAACCCAGCTCACTGTGGGCACTGCCACCCCTGAGCAGATGGTCCTAGGTGTTATAAGAAAGCAAGTGAGCACTGGGCAGTGGTGGCGCACACCTTTAATCCCAGCACTCAAGAGATAGAGCCAGGTGGATTTCTGTGAGTTCGAGGCCAGCCTGGTCTACAGAATGAGATCCAGGACAGGCTCTAAAGCTACACAGAGAAACCCTGTCTCGAAAAACCAAAAAAAAAAAAAAAAAAAGAGAGAGAGAGAGAGAGAGAGAGAGAGAGAGAAAGAAAGTGAACAACAACCTATGAGGAGCCTTCTGGGGACATGTTAAATACCTCTATGGAACAATCTGAAGCCCATTCCCAGTGACCCAGTTGGTATTTTGCACTTTCCTGGCAAGTAGTTCACTGGCCAGTGCTTAGAACTAATACATTGTTATACATGAAAGCAAGTTATACCCACATAAGATAATTAAGTTATTAAATTTTACATATAGGTCACTTATATTGACATTGTTCCTAGAGGTCTGGGTCTAGGTTGAGTATTTCTAGGTCCTTGGCCCCTTACTTAAAAAAAAAAAAAAATAGAAAAGAAATAGAAATGAAGGCTCACACAGATTTAGAAAAGCAGAAAAGGAACTTTATACCAAACAAAAAGAATAGATCAGATGAGCTACTCTGTCAAGAGTGCCAGCAGGCCACATGAGGACCAGTATTCAAGGACCTTGACTATTGTTCGGGGCTTCCTTTTATAGGGCTCAAGAGAAGGAGGAGTTTGGTTGCTAAGGAGCACAGTTCAGATGGTTTTCTATTCTAATTGACAGATTAAGTTATACGACCACTTTTCTGCTATACATGTCCCTTCCAATAATGCAGCAGACTCTAATCATATGCACACCTAATTATGCAAAGGCATAAAACAGAAAATAGGAGATTCTAAAAGTTTGCTTAGAGGACACAGTTTGCCTTACTGCACATGAACCCCAGAACTAGTCCAGAACAGATCAGCCTTCCTACCCTCATAGCAGATTTATTGGGAATATATTTGAATAGAAACTGTTCCAAGTCTTACGGTTGTTAAGGAGAGGAGAAGTTTATTCCAATGTTCAGAGTGCACTGTGCACGCAGCTCAATGCAGGTGGGAGGCGCAGTTTGCTAACAGATGGCTAGATGCATTGTTTAGAGAGGGCTGTGTGCACATCGTGCATGCAGAGAGGATGCCAAGTACATTGCTGGAAGAGAGGCGCGTGCAGTCAAGCCACCCTTTCGTTTTGCTCAGCTGTTCCCTGTGTGTGCCTCTCTCCAAGTCCTGAGTCCTGTTTTCATCTTAGCTCTGCCACCCGTTGCCTATCTTTTGACCTTGTCTGCCTTCCCACCCTCCCTCCCTCCCTTCCTCCCTTCCTCCTTCCTTCTTTATATCTCTCTGTGCTGGAGATCAAACCCAGGGCCTTGAGCATGTTAAGCACATGCTCCACCACTTAACTACACTGCCAGTCCCTCTCAAATTGTTGCTGCTTCTTCTTCTTCTTCTTCTTCTTCTTCTTCTTCTTCTTCTTCTTCTTCTTCTTCTTCTTCTTCTTCTTCTTCCTTCTTCTTACTTTAAAAGATGAAAATAAGCCAGAAGTGGTGTGGGGGACCAGCCTCCACCACTTCACTCCTCACTCCCCAGGGTACTCTTGAGGAGTGAGGAATAAGAGATTTAGGTAGAAATATAGAGGGGAGAGAGACAGAAACACAGGATAGCCTCGGGAGGGCCTGGATCCTTATCCACCAGCCCCTTCTGTCTCTTCTAAAGAACTTTTTAAAGCAATGCCAAAGGATGGAGCAAAGACTTCCCCCTAGCACAGATGTTTGCAGACCCTTCCAAACATCTGGTAATCACGCACATGGTCAGTCCATCCCCTTATACACCCCTGCTGGGTAAAGCAAGCTCAGATCTCACTAGGAAACCTCTGTGGGCCTCCACAAAGTGGTGGTCCACACTTGCCTGTAATCCCAGTACTTGGAAGGTGGAGACAGGAAGATCAAGAGTTTAAGGTCATCCTTAACTTGAACTCATAGTAAGTTCAAGGCCAGCCCATGCTACGTGAGATCCTGTCTCAAAAAAAAAAAAAAGGGTGTGTGTGTGTGTAAATACTTAAAGTCTATGTTGTTCAAAATAAATGGCCTACACTCATTATAAAAATCAAGGCCATGAAGATCAGAAAACCTGATGGGGAAGCACAATTTTTTAAATACAAGATCTGCTCTAAATGAAGAAAAAAATCATAATAGCTGAATTAATTCAGATTCTGATTTTGTGGTTATTGTTTGTTTGAGACAGGGTCTCACTAGGTTACCTAGGTTCCTGAGACACTGGACACAAACAATTCTCCTGCCTCAGGCTCACTGGTAGCTGAGATTATATGTGTGGATTCCTGTGCCTGTCTTTGAAATGTTTTTCTTTTTTTGTTTTGTTTGTTTGTTTGTTTTTCAAGACATGGTTTTTCTGTAGCTTTGGAGCCTTTCCTGGAACTCACTCTGTAGCTCAGGCTGGCTTCCAACTCACAGAAATCCACCTGCCTCTGTGCTGGAACTAAAGTCTTGTACCACCACCACCTGGCTTGCCAGCTTTTCTTAATTTAAATCACCCCATCTGCCTTTTGCCTCTGGGTTTTTACCTTTCTCTATTTCTGTATACCTTTCTTTACTACTTATTCTTGGCTTGGATGTAGCTGGGGAGCTGGCCCCTGGAATCCTCTTCTCCTTTTCTCACTCCTCAATCTTCTCTTCCCAGATTTCTCCTCCTATTCATTCTCTCTGCCTGGCAGCCCTGCCCATCCCTCTTCTGCCTTGCTATTGGCTGTTCAGCTCTGTATTAGACCAACCAGGCACTTTAGACAGGCAGAGTCACACAGCCAGCTTCACAGAGCTAAACAAATGCAACATAAGAGAATGTAACACATCCTTGCATTATTAATCAAATGCTCCACAGCATAAACGAATGTAACACATCTTAAATTAATATTCTACAACCAATCACATGACCGAAACTGCAAAGTTCTGCTGCTTGCTGGGGCTGGAACATGTCCCCCCTCATTCAATTACTGCTTTACCAACTCTCTGTTTTTAATAGTTTATCTTCATTGCCTAAGCTTGGCTGTCCTTGAACTTGCTCTGTAGACCAGGCTGGCCTCAAACTCAGAGATCCACCTGCCTCTGTCTCTGGAGTACTGGGATTAAAGGCACACACCACCATACCCTGCTCTAAGCTTTTCTTTAATTCCTTTTCACAAGTTGAAAATTTAGCTGGGTGGGATCTTGCCCTGAGGTCACTATTCCCTTTAGTCCATTTCTTAATCTGTTTATCTCCAGCTCGATTCCACTTCCTGCTGCTCCTTTTCTCTTCAAATTTTACATTTTCCTGCTCCTTTTCATTATAAATCTATGTAAGAGTGACCAGTAATACCCACACAACAGTCAATACTAGGCTGTTTTGGGATCTTGCCCTGAGGTCACTATTCCCTTTAGTCTATTTCTTAATCTGTTTATCTCTTTGAACACAGGACTTAGCTCCATTTCACTTCCTGGTGCTCTTTTTCTCCTCAGCTTGTTCCTTTTCATTATAAATCTTTATAAGCATGAACACTAGTAACCACACGACAGAGTCAGTACTAGGCTCTGCCAATTGAATTAATCCAAATCTCTTCACTTTAGCCTCAGGCAGACTCTTTGGACAAAAAGCAGCCACTTTCTTCACCAAAATCTCACAAGAATGATCTCTAGGCGATATACTAAAATTTGTCACCTCTGAAACCTCTTGAGTCAGCCCCCCCCAGTTCAAATCATTCTCAGCACCTCTGTCTTCCATGCTCCTACTAGTATGACTTATTAAACAGTGCTTAAATTCCACTCCTTTCCTAACCCAAAGTACCAAAGTCCAAATCCTCCAAACAAACATATGGTCAGGCCTATCACAGCAATATCCCAGTCCCTGGTGCCAACTTCTGTCTTAGTTAGGGTTTCTATTGCTGTGAAGAGACACCATAACCATGACAACTCTTATAAAGGAAAAACATTTAATTGGTGGCTTACAGTTCAGAGGTTTAGTCCATTATCATCATGGTGGGACATGGTGGCACACAGGCAGACATGATGCTGGAGAGGTAGCTAAGAGTTCTTACATCTTGACCCACAGGCAATAAATAGGAAGTGGTCTGAAGTACTAGGTGTGGCTTGAGCATATCTGAGACCTTAAAGCCCGCCTCCACAGTGACACGCTTCCTCCAAGAAGGCCACACCTACTCCAACAAAGCCACACCTCCCAATAGTGACACTCCCTGTGAGCTTAGGGACGCAATTACACTCAAACTACCATAAAACCCTTCCTTATGTTGCTTTTTTAAATCAAGTATTTGGTTATAGCAAGAAAATTAACTAATACAGTGGTCATAGAAAACAATGTACTTTGATAACACACATTGTTAGGTGTGTTTAATTCCAAGAAAAAGTTATATTTGAAGGAATGGATGAAAACCTTAACTGCACGCCAGGCAGAGGTGGCGCACGCCTTTAATCCCAGCACTCGGGAGGCAGAGCCAGGCGGATCTCTGTGAGTTCGAGGCCAGCCTGGTCTACAGAGTGAGATCCAGGACAGGCACCAAAACTACACAGAGAAACCCTGTCTCGAAAAACCAGAAAAAGAAAGAAAGAAAACCTTAACTGCATCTTGATAGCTGTGCCTCCTTCTTAGGTTAATCATCTCCCTCTCACTCCTCTCCCCACCCTCTCTCTCTCTCTCTCTCTCTCTCACACACACACACACACACACACACACACACATACACACAGAGGCACACATCTTTTAGTTGGAAGTATTAATACCAATTTTATCCACCTCACAGAAATGTGGGAAAGATCAAATAAATCTTGTGAATTAAAGAGCTTTCCAAGTACTAATTTCCCAAAGATATGAAACACAGTTACTACTAATGAAAAGCCCTTTATAAACCACTGGGCTCTAACAATTGTAAAACAATCAATTTTTTGTGACATTTTCATAGCTCCTATAGAAAATAAGTCTAGTGTTGTCCATTAGCTCAATTACCGCTCCTTTGCAAGAAGATTCCTCATGTCAAGGAGGACCTCCGCTTGGTTTCGTTGCTTATAGTAACTTTATGTCATTTCTTGCAGAAAACCTATATCCTGAAAAGTTATCTCTTGTTCTGCATTTGCTACCTGAGAATAGATGGCCTCCATGCCCTGCGGTAGAATCTTGTGATTTATTTAGCAAAAGCAATTCAGGAAAGCCATCATTGGAAGAATCTAAGCGTGTTCCTGTATCACTGCACACTTATGGGATGCTGTCCTCTTTGAGCAGGTTCAGAGTGACTATGCTAAGCTGGGCAGTGTGTGCTCAATATTTCCTGAATAAATGACCTCTGGAAGGGAATTCGGGGCTTCTGTATAGTTGAGTGGACTGTTTGCTTTTCTTCCCCGCTTCTGATGTGTTTCTTCTTTTGTATGATTTGTCAGTTTAAACCAGTACAAACCAGCTTTGGGGGTTTTGTTTGTTTTGATTTCCAGTACTGATGCTTGGAACCAGGTCCTTGTATATGCTTGTCAACACTCTACTGCCCCTGTGCTCTATTCCTGCCTCCAAATGGCCATGTTTTTCCACGTTAAAAATGGTGGAACAAGACAGAAATAGTGGGCTATGCCTATAGTACTGGCACTTATGAGGCTGAAGCCGGAGGATCACAAGTTCAAGGCCAGCCTGTGCTATATAGTGAGACTTTGTATCAAAAACAGTCATACCCATTTGTGTATACTTCCTTGCAATGGCTTGACTAAATGGAAGTAGATTCCCCCCCCCCCACCTTATAAAATCTCTGAAAATCTAGATGTGGAGCCTAACACTGGAATAGTGGCTTCACAGCATTACCAATGTCCCAGGCTCCTGGTGCCTTTGAATCATCCACCGTCTTAGCTAGTGTTGTTCATCTTCTGCTTTGTGCCTCTTGTTGCCAGAAGTCACTCCCCGACTCACAGCCATATTACAGAGATCACTGTAGCTAGAGTTTTCCTGCCTTGCCCACAGTCAGGACAAATCTTTGTCACCCGCCAGTCCCACAGCCGCTTAGACCCAACCAAGTAAACACAGAGACTTATATTGCTTACAAACTGTATGGCCGTGGCAGGCTTCTTGCTAACTGTTCTTATAGCTTAAATTAATCCATTTCTATAAATCTATACCTTGCCACGTGGCTGGTGGCTTACCGGAGTCTTCACATAGTGCTTGTCATGGCGGTAGCTGGCAGTGACTCTGCCTCAGCCTTCCACTTCCCAGAATTCTCCTCTCTCCTTGTCCCACCTACTTCCTGCCTGGCCACTGGCCAATCAGTGTTTTATTTATTGACCAATCAGAGCAATTTGACATACAGACCATCCCACAGCAGATCACAAATCAAAGGACCTTCTAGCTGAGAGTCTGACAAATATAAGAGGCTTTTGTAGAAACTCCATCATGTAGGCCTGCGGTGTGGGATTCAGTGGGAAAGCAACTGCCTAGCATGCAGAATCCCTGGATTCAATCCATAGCATGGGGTGGTGTGCAGCAGGGGGTGGGATTGTAAGGACAGATGTGCCACCTATGCAAATCTCTGTGGCCAGAACAGTCAGCACCCACCCAGGGAGGCACCTTCATCCAAGTGTATTGCAATCCTGAGCAAACTTATTGACAGTATTCTGTTAGTAAGGGAGAAAGTCAGCATTGATATGGAGCTACTTAGGATGTCTAAGTAGAAATTTTCCATCTTCTTTCTTTTGTGGTGGTATTGTGTTCCCTAATATATTGCACCCTAATAAACTTACCTGGGGTCAGAGAACAGAACAGCCACTAGATACATATAGAGGCCAGAAAATGGTGGCACACACACCTTTAATCCTAGCATTCTGGAGGCAGAGATCCATCCGGATCTCTGTGAGTTCAATGTCACACTGGAAACAGCCAGGCATGGTGACACACATCTTTAATCCCAGGAAATGATGGCAGAAAGTAGAAAGGTATATAAGGTGTGAAAACCAGGAACTAGAGCTGGTTAAGCGTTTAGGCTTTTAGCAGAAGTTCAGCTGAGATTCATTCTGGATGAGGACTCAGAGGCTTCCGGTCTGAGGAAACAGGATTAGCTGAGGAATTGGTGAGGTGAGGTAGCTGTGGCTTGTTCTGCTTCTCTGATCTTCCAGCGTTCACTCCAATACCTGACACAAGGTTTGTTTTTATTCATAAGTCCTTTTAAGATTCATGCTACATTCTTTCTTTCTTCTTCTCCCCCCCCCCAAGACAGGGTTTCTCTGTAGCTTTGGAGCCTGTCCTGGAACTTGCTCTGTAGACCAGGTTGGCCTTGAACTCACAGAGATCCTCCTGTCTCTGCCTCCCTAGTGCTGGGATTAAAGGCAAGTGCCACCACTGCCCAGCCCTCCATCTTATTCCTTTAACCAAAGATGTAGAGGAAGGGTCAATAACTCCCTGCAGCTCATAATACAATATCAGCACCCGTCTGTGTGAGCCCCCTCTTTTATGTTTATTTATTTATCCCTTTAGTCTCACAAACCACTCCCATTTCCCTATGCCACTTCAGCAGTGGTTTTGACTGTAATTTCCTTTACTTAATCAGCTTTCCTGAGTTGTAATTTGAATGATACAATTCAACAATTTTAGTAAAATCTAACAAATTATGCCCAACCACCACAATTAGAATACAGAAAATTGCCATCACCCCCCAAATCCACGTTGTGCCTTTGTGGCCCTCATTCCCAAAATGTTTCCTTTATGTCTATCCTCCCGCCCATTTTTTCTATACAGTGTTACTCTTTCATATACATGAAATCATAGTTAGCCATTAGCATGTCGTCTTTTGACAAAAGTGTTCCTATGCTTTGAATACTTCTGTTTGTATTTGGAAAGACTCATGCCCTGTGGAACACACATCAATCTGTTCTAATCTGTCTCTACTGACTTATCTTCTGACTTATGTTTAATAACCTTTTTGAGGCTTTATCTATTTTTATGAGTGTTTTGTCTGAATGTATGTGCCCCAGGAGGCCAAAAGAAAACATCACATCCTTTAGGACTGTTATGTGGTACCATGTGGAAGATGGGGATCCAACGTGGGTCTTCTGGAAAAGCAGCCAGTACTGCTAACTGCTGAGCCACCTCTCCAGCCTCCGAGTTCTTTATTTTAGTAGAATATCTTTTATTTATTCCTTGATAACTTCACACATGTAAACAATGTATTTTGAGTACATCCATCCCAAACTCCCCCCATACTCCAGCTCATCCCCTCCATCATTTCTGTCCTCCCCTCTTTTGTGTGAGTGATCTACTCAATCCAACTAGTGCTGCCTGTTGGGATGTGAACTGTTGGCTGTAGCTGGAGAGCTTCTTTCCGGGTCCTGCTGAGCCCTGGCAGTCTGACAGCCCACTTGCCACGTGGCTCGTGGCTTACTGTCATCTTCACATGCTGCTTGTCATGGCAGCAGCTGGCAGTGTCCCCCTCTGCCTTCCTGTTCTCTCAATTCTCCTCTCTGTTAGTCCCACCTATACTTCCTTCCTGGCCACTGGCCAATCAGTGTTTTATTTATTGACCAATCAGAGCATTTGACATACAGACCATCAGCACTTGGCGGTTTGACCTGTGTCACTACACCACTTATTTTAATTTTAACTTTAAAATTAAAATATTATAGCACTTCCTTTTATTCCTTTTCCTTCTTCCAACTCCTTTCAGGTCCCATTCTCCTCCTCACTTGCTACAAAACCCTTGGCTTCATCATCCCTAATTGTTATTGGTACATACATACACACACACACACACACACACACACACACACACACACACACACAGATACAGGAATACAATCTGTTGTGTCCATTCAATGTTACATGTGCATGATTTTGGAGATGACCATGTGGTATCGGATAGCCAATTAGGAGGTTGGATAACCAATTAAGTGATTCCTCCAAAAAGGAAGACTGCTGCCCCCTATCCTCCCACCCTGTAAAATCCCTTACTTGTCTAAAGTTCTTTGTGGTGATTTGAATAGGTATGGCTCTCAAGGACTCATGTGTGTGACTGCTTGGCCATAGGTTGTGGCACTATTAGGAGATGTGGGCTTGGAGGAAGTGTGTCACTGTGGGGGTGGGCTTTGAGGACTCATATATGCTCAAGATATGCCCAGTGACACAGCTGCTTCTGCTGCCTGTGGATCAAGATGTAGAACTCTCAGCTCCTTCTCCAGCACCATGTCTGCCTGCACACCATCATGTCTTGCCATGATGATGATGGACTAAACCTCTGAAACTGTAAGCCAGCCACAATTAAAGGTTGTCCTTTATAAGAATTGCTGTGGGGCTGGAAAGATGGCTCAGCGGTTAAGAGCACTAGCTGTTTTTCCAGAGGTCCCGAGTTCAATTCCCAGCAACCACATGGTGGCTCACAACCATCTGTAATGAGATCTCTCTCTCTGGCTGTCCTAGAACTCCTTACATGAACCAGGCTGGCCCTGAACTCAGAGATCCACCTGATCCACCTGCCTCTGCCTCCTGAGTGCTGGGACTACAGGCAAGTGCCACCAGTGCCCGCTCCATTTCTCATTTGATTTCATTCTTTTTCTTTTTCTGACATATCTCTCTGTGTTGATTAGAGGCAAGAGATAACTTTTTTTTGCTAGGACTTTGGTTCCAGGGTCTTTGTTTTAGAATTCTGGCCCCCCACACTATGCAGAAATAAATTTTTGTTGCTTTAAGACATCCTATGTGTGATAATTTGTTATGGTGAACAAATAAAATGTGATTTTCATCTATTATGTTTACCTGCCAGAGAATTTTCCCTACTGTGCCTATATCTTCTCTGGACGCAAGGTTACTTTGGACTCCATACCACCATAAATAATAAAAATGGACATAGTCACAGATATCTACATTTTAAATTGTACGAGACCTTTCTGCGGAACACAGACGAGAGTAGAACTGCTGGGCAGAGCCACAAACTATGTTAGTCACTTGTCTCATCATTGGGACAGAACACCTGACAGAAGTCACCTAAGAGGATTTGTTTGGGCTCGTGGTTTCATGGAGTACCGTCTATTGTAGAAGAAAGATCATATATGGCTTTTGTATTTCTGGGTCTGGGTTACCTCATAATGTATAAAATTTCCCATTTCCATCAACTTGGCTGCAGATTTCATAATTTTTTTCTTTGCATCTGAATAAAATTTTATTGTGTTCACACATTTCATTATCCATTCTTCAGTATGACTCCCTTCTCCAGCTATTGAGAATAGAGCAGCAATGGACAGGGATGTGCAAGTGTCTACAGTGTTTCTATAGACACAGAGACTTCTGGATGTGTCTAGGAGTGGTACAGGTAGGTCACATGCCTGAGGAGTTCAGAAAAGAGTGGTTGTAAGCCACCATGGATGCGGGAAACTGAACCAGGGTCCTCCGTAGGAACTGCAAGTGCTCTTAACCACTACCCCATTTTTCCAGCCCCATTTTCTTAATTATAGCCATTGTGACTGGGGTGAGAGGGATCTCCAAGTAGGAATTTTATAGGTGTCCGCTATGAATGCTGGGAACCAAACTCAGGTCCTCTGCAAGAGCAGTATGTGCTCCTAACAGTTGAGTCATCTTGCCAGCCCCTCCAAGCAGTTTTAATTTGTGCTTCCCTGATGTTAAAACTTGAAACAACTACTTTTTATTATTATTGTGTGCATGTATGTATCGTGTGTATGAGTGCAGGTGTGTGTGCCATGACAGGCATGTAGAAGTCAGAGAACTTTCAGGAATCAGTTTTCTCCGTCCACTATGGGATCTGGGCATCAGCTTCAGCTGGCAGGTTCCCACAGCAAACACCTTTACTTGTTAAACTATCTTGTTGGCTCAGGATGCTGACATTTGAAAAGGCTTTTTTGAAAGCCATTTTTTGTGTTTGAGAGTTCTCTGTTTATTTCTGTTTCCCCGCCCCTTTAAATTGGGTTGCTGTTTTCTTGAGGATCTTTTTTGTTGTTCTTTATGTATTCTAGATCCCAATCCCATCTGTGGATCGCTGGTGAGGATTTTCTCCACTCTGTAGGCTGTTTCTTCACTTGATTTATTTGCTTTATTGTACAGATTTTGGTTTGTCGTGTCATTTTCAGTTAAGTCTAAGAATTTTCAAATTTCCTTCTCCATTTCTTCAGTGACACAGGCATCACTCAGTAGTGTCCTGCCTAGTCTCCATGGGTTTGTAAAATTTATGGCTTCTATTGCTATTTCTAACTTTATTTCTCAGTGGTCAGATATAAGGAATTACCTCAATTTTTTTTTATTTGTTAAGAGTTGCTTTGTGTCCTAATATATCATCTATTTTAGAGAAAGTCCCATGGGCTGCTGGGAAAAGATGTGTATTTTACAGTGGTTGTATGAAATGCTCTGTGATGTCATTTGTTTCTCTCTGTTTAGTTTTTGCTGGGGTAATCAATCTACTGGTAGAGTGGGATACTGAAATCACCCACTATGATTTTGTTAGGGATAAACAGTGATTTTATATCTAGTAGAATTTGTTTTATGAAATTTGGTACTCCTGTGTTTTGTGTATATATATATATAATGTCCTCTTGATGGATTATTGTAATGAGTCTTTTCCTGTCCCACCAGCCATCTGCAAAATAATGACATGGAGACTTATTAATTATGAAAGCTTGGCCTATAGCTTAGGCTTATTCGCTAACTAGCTCTTATAACTTAAATTAACCCATTTATTTTAGTCTACGTTCTGTTGCATGGCTCAGTACTTTATCTCTCTGCACTGCCCATGCTGCTTCCTCCATGTCTGGCTGGTGACTCTCTCCTTCCCAGAGTCCTCTCTGTTTCTAGAGATTCTGCCTAATCTCTTTCTAGCTATTGGCTGTTCAGCTTTTTATTACACCAATCACAGCAATACATTTTCACACAGTGTACAAATATCCCACAACAGATTATTCTCTTAATCAGTATCAAGAAACCTTCTTGCTGGGCACGGTAGTGCAGGCCTTGAATCCTCGCACTCAGGAGGCAGAGGCAGGCAGATCTCTCTGAGTTTGAGGCCTGGTCTACATTGTGAGTTCCAGGCCAGCTAAAACTACATAGTGAGATCGTGTCTGTGGGCTGGGGGTGACAAGAGAGTGAGAGAGAGTGTGCTTCTTTCTCTCTCTTGAGTGGATTTGGTGTGAAGTCTATTTTGTCAGATATTAGAATAGCAATGCCATGTGTTTAATTCTATTTGCTCAGAATATCTCTTGTGCATCCTTCTATCCTAAGACAGTGTTACAGCTTCCTTTCTGTTGCTGTGATGACACACTGACTAAAAGCAAAGGGATAGTGTGAATAGGAATGGTCCCCATATATTCACGTGTTTGAATGCTTAGCCCATAGGGAGTGACACTATTAGGATGTGTGGCCTTGTTGGAAGAATATGTCATTGTGAGGGCAGGCTTTGAGGTCTCATATGCTCAAGCTATGCCCAGTGTGGTACATGGTCTCCTGTTGCTTGTGAATCATGATGTAGCACTCTCAGCTCCTTCTCCAGCACCATGTCTGCCTGCACACTGCCATGTCCCGCCATGATGATACTGGACCAAACTCTGAAACTGTAAGCCATGTCCAATTAAATGCTTTCCTTTATAAGAGTTTCTGTGTCTGTGGTGTCTCTTTACAGGAATAGAAACCCTAACTAAGATAGGTATTTATTGGGATTAAAACAATATCTACTATCTATCTTATTTTGCTGACACTTCCAAGCCACAATCCATTAAGGGAAGTCAGGGCAGGAACTCAAACAGGAACCTGAAGCAAAAACCATGGGGAAACACTGCTTGCTTGCTAGCTAGCTCTTGTCTCACTCTGACACATGCTTAGCTACTTTTCTTATAAACCTAAGATTACTTGTCTAAGGATAGTACTGCCTACAAGTGGGCTGGCCTCTCCTGCATCCATTAATAATTAAGACAGTCTCCTATAGACAGGTCAGTTTGACCTAGGCAATTCCAGAATCCAGGCTTTCCTCTCAGATAACTGGCTCTGTTGACAATGAAAGCTCACTAGGACAGATTATGTGTATCTTTGATGGTGTGTTCCTTAGAAGAACAAATAGATGAATCCTGTTTTTGAAATTTCCTTTTCACATTTATTTGTGTGTATCACACACACACGGGGGTGGGGGAGGACACAAACTCCAATGACGGCCTCATGAACGAGAACACCATTTGTTGGACATCCTGTTATAGTTGAACACATTCGGATGCAGTAAACTGACACAGCATTTACTGTAGTGGTGTTTCCTGGCTTCTCAGTTCTGGGATTAAAACTGTTCTAAGGACCATGAATTTTGTATTTGGGCAAGTTTACAGTTTGAGCATTTAGCTTTAAACTCTAATGTCAAATTTTCTTTTTCTTTCTCTGTGTAGTCCTGGCTGTCCTGGAACTCACTCTACAGACTAGCCTGTTACCAAACTCACAGAAATCTGCCTCCCTCTGCCTTCCAGTGCTGGGATTAAAGACACGCACAACCACTGCCTGACCCAAATTTTCTTTTTACTTTTTCCACAAAGTTTTTTATTTTATTTAAACACTCATTTGTGTGTATGTGCACATGCCGCAGCACTGGAGATCAGACAAGTGCTTGTGTGTGTGTGTGTGTGTGTGTGTGTGTGTGTGTGTGTGTGTGTGCACGCGCGCTTGTCTGTGTGCATGCATGTTATAGCATGTGGAGGTCAGACAGGTCTGGCTAGCCAGTTTAAGTCATTGTTTACTGTTCTAGTTTACAGTGTGAATCTGGGAGAGTGGGGGCCTAAAAAATGAGGCGGACTAAAATCTCACACAATAGCCAACTTATTCAGAGCACTGCACAGTTTATATTGAGGGTGAAGAAGAGTCACCTGAATAAGGTGTTCAATCACAAGGACAAGCTGAAAGTGGCAAAAACATGTTTTCATAGATGCTATGAACAACAACAGCTGACGTAAACTCACTGCTGTATGGGAGGAGCATAAAAACACATTCCAAGAACAATTCTGGTTTGAAGAAACTGAGGTCACAAGATTCTTGTTTTCTTGGAGTTCTCTCACAAGTACTCAGAATTCTCACATGACTCCATTCTTGGACTGTGTTCTGATACTTCATTTTTGAGTACCAGAACTATGGCCAGGCCATCACATACATCTAGCATCTGAATCCCAGCCTTCATGCTTGATGGGCAAATGCTAACCATTGAGCAACCTCCCCAGCCCTGTTTGTCTGGTTTCTGAGATGGTATCAGGAAGGCCAGCCTGGCCTGGACTCTCTGTAGGCAAAGGTGGATTTGTACTCTGTCTGAGAAGGGACAGCTGAGTCCATTTTCTTTTTAGTTAAACAATGTTAGACTTTGATCATATTCTTAGTCAGAGGTCAACTTTCTTGACTGGTTGTTCCTCAATAATCTTGTGAATTAGATATTCTAAATTGTTTCCATTGTTCTGAGACTTCACTGACCAGAAGATGTTTTGTGGTAAGTTAATTGTCTGACCATAAACCTATAACATGTAACTTTCTCATGATCAAAATAACGGCAAAATTCCACTTTTAATCACTTGTTCACTTGGTATAGAAAGATGACTCTGCCTTTAATCTTGGCTACTTTCATTACTGTACTATGGGAGACTGAAAATATGGACTGGCTGTTGTTAAATGTTCACTTTGCAACATCTTGGTGTTAGCTACCTGGTTTTCAACACCCTAACATTTTCCTTTCTACTTCAACTTCCTGAGTCCTGAGATAACAGGAGTACCTCCATATAACCCAGTTACTACTACTACTTCTTTTTTAAAATTTTTACTTAGTTTTACTCTGTAGCTTAGGCTGGCCTTGAACTCAATGATCCTCCTGCATCAGTTTCCCCAATACTAAGATTACAGGTGTGAGCCATCATGCATGGCTCTCAAAACTTTCTATTCCCTGAGGACTCTTCATCAGATGCTTCCTAATATGCAGTATCCGTGAAAACTGAGTCATAAGCACCTGCCTGAGTTTAGTGCCACCAGGGATTACCCACATTTCTTAGGCTCCACAATCAGTAAAACACACCCAGTAGCATCCAACTGAAGGCCTGGATCATCTTCTCTGGGTTCAGTTTCCTCTCCTTTCTATTCTTCCCCCAACTCCCCCAAAACCACTGCCACTTTTCCTTTTTTTTTTTTTTTTTTCCTTCCCGAGACAGGGTTTCTCTGTGTAGCTTTGCACCTTTCCTGGAATTCACTGTGTAGCCCAGGCTGGCCTAGAACTCACAGAGATCTGCCTGGCTCTGCCTCCCAAGTGCTGGGATTAAAGGCCTGTGCCTCGGGCCCCCCCCCCCCCCCCCCGACACCCAGCTGAGGACCGAACCCAGGGCCTTGCGCTTGCTAGGCAAGTGCTCTACCACTGAGCTTTATAAATTCCTAAACCCTCTTTCTTCCTTTCTTTTTTTCTCTCTTCTTCTTTTCTCTTCTTCTCTTTTTTTCCCTGTTTTTCTTTTCTTTTTTTTGGGGGGGGGTTTATTTTATTTATTCATTCATTCATTCATTCATTTATTTATTTATTTATTTACTTATTTATTTGCAGTGTTCTGCCTATTACATGTGTCCTTGCAGGCCAGAAGAAGGCACCAGATCTAATTGCAGGAATTGCAGATGGTTGTGAGCCACATGTGGTTGCTGGGAATTGAACTCAGGACCTCTAGAAGAGCAGTCAGTGCTCTTAACCACTGAGCCATCTCTCCAGCCCTTTTCCCTCTGTTTTTCAAGACAAGGTTTCTCTGTGTAGCTTTGATGCCTGTCTTGGAATGCACTCTGTAGACCATGCTAGCCTTGAATTCATAAAGATCCACCTGCCTCTGCCTACCAAGTGCTGGGATTAAAGCGTGCGCCACCACCCAGCCCACCACCTTTTCTTGAGACAGGGTCTCACTATGCCACCCTGGCTACCCTGGAACTTGCTGTATAGATCAAACTGGCTCTGAACTCACAAAGATCTGCTTGTCTTTGCTTCCTGAGTGCTGGAACTAAAGGTATGTGCCACCTTGGCCCACACTTTTTTCTTTGGTTGTTGTTTTGAAGGCAGAGTCTTATTGTCTAGGCTGGCCTCAAACTCAGGGCAATGTTACTGTCTCATTATCCCAAGTTCTGGGAATACAGTCATGTGCCACCACATCTGGTTGAAATTTTGTTTTTTAGAATAATAGACATGTATTAGGGCAGAACCCACAGTTCTATAAATATTTCAGTAATGTTTGTTGTACTACTTTTCATTTCCTCACTTTTCATTTAGCCCACCTGAGAGGCTGAGTTTGCAAATCCATGGCAGATCACTTAACTAATGTGCTTGAGGCCTTAGGTTTGATCACCAACACCACCAGAAACCGAACTAAACCAAACCAAACCAAACCCAAAAGATGCCATATTGAAGAGTCTTTATTTGGGCATTTCTCAGTGCTTTTTGTTTAAATAAGAGGTTAAGAAGAAATGACATTGTTTATATTGAATACTTAAAGGAATCTAAAGAAGGAAATAAAATTCTCGTATTTACAACTATGATCAGTGGCACCTACCTGTAATTCTAGTACTCGATTTGGTGGATGTAGGAGGCTCATGAGTTCAAGGTCACTTTCTGATACAATTCAAGGCCAGCATAGGCTATATGAGCCTCTGCTTTAAAAACCACAAAACTGTACCATTTTAGACAGACACGGTAGCTGACACATAACTTTAATTCCAGCATTCAGTAGGCAGAGGTAGAAATGATTACTGTAGGCACAGGGCCAACCTGGACTGCAAGATGAGTTCCAGGACAGCCAGAGATACAGGGTAAGACACTGACTCAAAATCCTGGGGCTGGGGGCTGGAGAGATGGCTCAGAGGTTAAGAACATTGGCTGCTCTTCCAGGTCCTGAGTTCAATTCCCAGCAACCACACGGTGGCTCACAACCACCTATAATGAAATCTGGTGTCCTCTTCTGGCATGCAGGCATACATGCAGACAGAACACTGTATACATAATAAATAAATAAATCTAAAAAAAGAATACTGGGGCTGAAGAAATGGCTCAGTGGTTATGGTGGTTTGAATGAAAATGGCCCCCTAAAGGAGCGGCACTATTAGGAGGTATAGCTTTGCTGGAGTAGGTGTGGCCTTGTTGGAGGAAGTGTGTCACTGTGGAGAGGGCCTTTGAGGTCTCCTATGCTGAAGCCATGCCCAGTGTATCTCAGACCACTTCCTTTTGCCTGAAAGTCAAGATGTAAGGACTCTCAGCTACTTCTTCAGCATCATCACGTCAGCCTGCACAACACCTTGTCACACCATGGATGTGGACTAAACCTCTGAAAATGTAAGCCACTCCAGTTAAATGTTTTTCCTTTATAAGAGTTGCTGTGGTCACGGTGTCTCTTCACAGCAATAGCGACTCTAAGACAGTGGTTAAGAGCTCATACTGCTTTTGCAGAGGACCTGAGTTCAGTTCCCAGCATCCATATCAGGCAGCTCATAATGTCCTGTAACTCTAGCACCAGGGGAATCTGACCCCTTGGGTACCAGCACTCTCATGCACACATTCCCCTCCTGCATACTCAAATACACAATTAAAAATAAATAAATCTTTTAAAACAACAAAGTTAGAATTTTACCAGGTACTGAGTTATCTGAGCAAAGTGGTACTAAGGCAAGAGAATTGCTTGTGCCCTGGAGTTTGAGATCAGCCTCTCTCTATGCACGTATATTCATGTATGTGTGTTAGTGTATGTGAATATGCAGGTGCACAGGTGGGTGGGTGCCTGTGACAGTCAGAGGGCAACCTTAAGTATCATTCTCAGGAATAGTGTCCATATTCTTTGAAGAAGGGACTCTCAATGGCCTAGAGCTCATCAATTAGGCTAGACTGGCTCTCCATTGAGCCCCAGAGATCCTCCTTGGCTCTGCCTCCTCAGGACTGGAATTACAATAGAGTGTCACAACACTTGGCATTTATGTGGATTTGGGGATTGAATTCAGGTAGGTCCTTGTGGTTTTAAGGCAAGCACTTTACCAACCGAGCTAGCCCCAGCCCCAAAGATCATGTCTCTGTTAAAAAAAATATTGGGGCTAGAGCGATGACTCAGGAGAATGTGCATTACTCTTGCAGAGGATCTGAGATCAGTTCCCAGCACTCACAATGATTGCCTTACTATTGCTTGTAACTCCAGTTCCAAGGGATCTGACACCTTTTTCTGGACTCTGCAGATTACCTGCACTCATGTGTACATAACCACACAGATACATATATATTTAGTATATATGTATATGTTTGCATATATATTACAATTTTAAAAACAATATAAAATAAATCTACCAAGAAATATCATTTTGGCAAAATGGGTTTTATGCATATTAATTTACTCCTTTGTTAGGAGTATGTCATCACTTATGTTGCTCATGAATCTTGCTTTGGGTAGCTTTACCTCTCACTGTGGCATAAGTCAGGGTAGCTGGCTGGGGGCTGCAAGATCTGTTTTTCAAGCCAGCTCACTCCATGGCTGGCAAGGAAGTGCTGGCTCCTGGCCCAGAGTGCAGCTGAGTTCCGGGCTCAGTCCAGGTTCCTCTCTGCATGGGCTTCTTCACAGGCTGCCTGGAGTTTTTCCCTGGCATATGACTGGACACTGAGAGCCAGCATTCTCAAAAAGCAGAAAGCTGCACTAGCTCTGATTTTATCCAGTCTCCAAAGAAAACAACGCCCCTCTCAAAGACAGAATATCAAAGTCACAATGTAAGAACCTGTGGAATGGGGTATGGCAGTGCATCATTTTGTGAAATTATTACCCACCACAGAATACTAACAAATGGCTAGGGAATGAAGTGGCTGCTAGGCCTCTGATCTTCACATGCAAGACAGGCTGAATTGGAGGGACCTGGGTGGCACAGAATGAATGTAGTGATTCAGAGCTCTTGTGTAGAAAACAGAGGTGGGTGGGGTGCTTCAGTGGCAGGAAGGCATCTGGCTGCAGGAGGTGCTAAGCATTTTCCTTAAGCATCACCATGGTAGTTATTAGTCATCTGGCATGGCTCCAAGACTTTGTCCCATTGTTGGGATGGGTGGGTAGATAGGGTACTTTTGTTGCTGTTTCCTATCCTTGTCTTTTGCTTGATGGTAGTGGTACAGCCTGTCGGGTAGGTGCTGAGAACTGAATCTGGGTCCTCTGGAAGAACTGTAAGCTTGGATGGAAAGGTATCCTGGCAGCCCGGAGCCAAGGAATACCACAAAGTCACACCACACAACAAACCTCACACAAGAAATTTATTAGGAGGGAAAAAACCAGGAGGGTGGTTGCCTGTGCTCCAGTGAGAAACAGCAGCAAACTGAACAGGATACAGAGCTTATATAGAGTTTCTTGAGAGGAGGGTGGAACTTTTCAGGATGGAGACTGGTGGGATTTCATGGGATTTGGGCTTTTTGCTCTGCAGGGTGGGGGCAGGGTCCAGCAGTTAGGGCAGTTAGAGTGTCCTGTGGGTGGAGCTTGGCAGTTAGAGGTCCTGGGGGAGGGGCCTGGCCACTTGTGTGGCTCCAGGGGCTTACAGCAACCAATGCTCTGAACTGCTGAGCCATCTCTCCAGCCTATAGCTTATTGCATTTACGTATATAATTTTCAGGCTAAGGGTGCAGCTTAGTGGTAGACTACTTGCTGACGTGAGCCCTCAGTTTGATTCCCAGCACCTCCAAAAAGAGTTACATTTTATTCATTTAACACATTTTAAGAGGTGGGAATGTAGAGTGCTTGCTTGCCTAGAATGCACAAAGTGCTGGGTTCTATCCCCAGTACTACATAAATCCCAGCAGTAGGAGGTGGAAGAAGGATCAGAATTTTAAGGTCAGCCTAGATTACTCAGGGAATTTGAGGCCAGCTATACGAGAGATTGTCTCAAAAGAAAAACAAAATCCAAACAAAAACACTAAAACCAAGCAAACCATCTCTCTCATATTACTAGCCCTTCTCTTGAGTTAACCTTGTTCTAAACATTAAGAATACAGCTGTGGTGCTAGAGAATGGCTAGGTGGCTTAGAGCTGGCTGCTCTTCCAGAGGACATGGGTTTTATTTCCGGCACCCACATGGCAGCTTACAAACATCTGTAATTCTAGGTTCAGAGGATCACCCTCTGTTGTGGATATTGCTCTGTGTAAATAAAATGCTGATTGGCCAGTAGCCAGGCAGGAAGTATAGGTGGGACAAGCAGAGAAGAGAATTCTGGGAACAGGAAGGCTGAGTGAGGAGATGCTACCAGTCCCCACGATGAGAAGCAGATGTTAAGATACTAGTAAGCCACGAGCCACGTGGCAACTTATAGATTAATAGAAATGGGTTGATTTAAGATATGAGAACAGTTAGCAAGAAGCCTGCCACGGCCATACAGTTTATAAGAAATATAAGTCTCTGTGTTTACTTGGTTGGGTCTGAGCAGCTGCGGGACTGGCGGGTGAGAAAGATTTGTCCTGACCGTGGGCCAGGCAGGACCAGAAAAACTCTACAACCCTCTCTGGGCCTTCCCAGGTATCAGACAGGAAAATAGTGCACATACACTCAATCAGACCAAACATTCCTACACATTAATAAGCCAAGAAAAACAAAACAGAAACAAAAAACCTGTGACCAGGCTGGGTGGTGGTGGCACACTCCTATAATCCCAGCACTTGGGAAGCTGAGACAGGCGAATCTCTGTTTGAGGCCAGCATAGTCTACAAATCAAGTTCCAGGACAGCCAGAGTATGTAGAGAAACCCTGTGTGTGTGTGTGTGGGGGGGGGGAGCAACTGTGGCCAGGTGTGGTTGTGCATGTTTGCAAACCCAGCATTTGCAGGTCTAGATTTAGCTCCATGGGACCCTGTCTCAAACAAACAAACAAACAAACAAACAAAAAAAGAAGGAACATTGGTAGAGTTGGAAAGACCAACCAAGTATAGTAGCAAGTGCTTGTAATCCTAGGACTTGGGAGGCTGAGGCAGGAAGATTACCATGAATCTGAGGTCAACCTAGGCTATCTAGTGAATCCCAGGTCAGTCTGTGTTATATAGTAAGAGCTTGTTTCCAAAAAAAGTTGGCATGATAATGACAATAAATGAGGGTGATGTCTGATGATAACTTTCCTTCCATACTTGAGTTACAAGAACAGGCTAGTATGGTTTGAATGAGGAATGTCTTCCATAGTCGTGGGCATTTAGACACTTGGTCCACAGTGGCACTGCTTGGGGAGGTTTATGAGGTGTGGCCTTGCTAAAGAAAGTATGTCCCTGGTGGGCTTTGAGAGCTTAAGACTGGTCCTGCTTGCATTTGGCTCTCTCTGTTTTGTGCTCGGGTTTTGAAGATGTAAGCTCTCAGCTTCCTGCTCCAGCTGCCATGTCTCTTATCCCTCTGGAACTGTTAAGCCCAAATAAACTTCCTTCCTTAAACAGCTGTGGTCGAGGTATTTTATCACAGCAAGAGAAAAGTAAAGAGTCTGTGTAAAGAGTATCTGTAAGAGTTTATAGGTCTAGAGGTGAGTGTGGTGGCACACACATAGATTCCAGCCTGGGAGATTGAGGCAGAAGCATCAGGATTTCAAAGTCACCCTTGGTGTCTAAATGAGACCCTATCTCAAAGCCCCCTCCTGAAATAAATCAGTAAAATAATATAAACTTCTAGTACTATTTCAGTGTTCAAACATGTATTATTATTATTATCATTTTTTTTTTTTAAGACAGGGTCTCACTATGTATAGCCCTGGCTGTCCTGGAACTTGCTCTGTAGACCAGGATGGCCTTGAACTCAGAGACCCGATCCACTCACCTCTGCCTCCGGAGTGCTGGGATTAAAGGTGTGCTTACCCCCCCCCCCCCCTGCCGCCTGGCCTTTTTGTTTTTTTTTGTTTTTTTCGAGACAGGGTTTCTCTGTGTAGCTTTGCGCCTTTCCTGGAGCTCACTTGGTAGCCCAGGCTGGCCTCGAACTCACAGAGATCCACCTGCCTCTGCCTCCCGAGTGCTGGGATTAAAGGCGTGCGCCACCAACGCCCGGCTTTTTTTTTTTTTTTTTTAAACAAAAATAGAAATAAAGAGATTTAGTAGTGTCAGCAAAGACTAGCAGTAAGTATTTGTTTTGGGGCAATATTAGTCTCCATTACAACTATTCAACTCTGGCATACTAGTGTGAAAGCAGACACAGACAATTCACAACTTTTCATTACATTATATTATTTTCAGATTGTGATTTGTGCTGTTTTGTTAATTTTTTTTTGTCAACTTGATACAAACATAAGACAAATTTGGAAAGAGGGACTCTCAACTGAGAAATTGCCTCTATTAGATTGGTGTGTAGGGACTTTTCTTTCTTTCTTTTCTAAAGATTTATTTATTATGTATACAATGTTCTGTTTGCATGTATGCCTGCAGGCCAGGAGGTACCAGATCTGATTCTAGATGGTTGTGAGCCACCATGTGGTTGCTGGGAATTGAACTCAGGACCTCTGGAAGAGCAGCCAGTGCTCTTAGCGTCTGAGCCATCTCTCCAGTCCTGTAAGGCATTTTCTTAATTGACTGATGTGAGAGGGCCCATATTATTGTGGGTGGTGTCATCACTATGCAGGTGGTACTGCACTGTATGAGAAAGCAGGCTAAGTAAGCCCTGAGGAGCAAGCCAGTGAGCAGTGTCCTTCCCCGGCTTCCCTCCATGGGCTGTGTAAGATAGTAAGTCAAATAAGCCCTTTCCTCCTAAAGTTGCTTTAGCCAGTGCTCTATCACAGCAACAGAAAGCAGGCTAATACAGTTCTTGAAAAAGTTAATATAGGCAGGAGAGGGGCTCAGTGGTTGAGAGCACTTGCTGCTCTTGCAGAGGACTTGGATTTGGCTCCCAATGTCCACATGGCAGCTCATAACCCTTTGCAATCCCAGTTTCAGGGATCTAATGCCCTCTTCTGTCTTTACAGGCAAAAAGAACTGGAGTCCTGGAGTCACAGATGGTAGTCAGCTGTCATGTGGGTTCTTTGGGAGAACAGTTAGTGCTCTTAGCTGCTGAACCCTCTCTCCAGCTCTAAGGAAATTAAAAACAGCAAAATTATACCCAAACCATTTTTAAAAGAGGAAACTTAAGTTTTGGTAACACAGCTGGAGCAATCTTTAGTGGTGGTTTAATTTGATTTTTCTGTGGTTGACTGTTGACTAGTCTCATGGAAGGTTTTTTTTTTTTTTTTTTGGTTGCTTGTTTATGGCTGGTAGTGGTGGCATAAGCCTTTAATCCCAGCACTTGGGAGGCAGAGGCAGACAGGCATTTCTGTAAATTCAAGCCCAGCCTGGTGTACACAGTGAGGTTCAAGAAAGCCAGTTACATATTGCAACACTGTTTAAAAAAAAAAAAGAAAAAATTGCATTTCATTATGTTCATGTTTCACATCCTGTAAGTGGAGGTCAGAAGACAACTTTCTGGAGTTGCTTTTCTTCTTCCACCATATGGGTCCTGGGGACAGAACTCAGGTCCTCAAGTTTGGTGACAAGCTTTAACTGTCCTCTTGCTAACCCCAAACAATGCTTTCTTCAGTCCAGAAGACTGAAGGTTTTCAACACTGATTGCCAGAGTGCTCTGTTTAATGATTAAAATGTATATTTCCTGAGTGCTGGATTAAAGGCATGTGCCACTATGTCCGGCCTGTTACCAGTTTTCTTAATCAGCAGCAACAACAGCAGTTAAGAAAAATAAAGGAAAAACATGCAAGAAAAAAAAAAAAAAAGACATAGAAGATGGTGGCTGCTTTCTAGGTGCTGATACTGGGCTTGTGCTTTCCAGGGCCACCACCTGTAAGTTGTACAAAGTCCTGGCGCTACGGCCAGCAACACTATGGGCATCATGGGGAAGATGAAAGGAGGGTAATGGGAGACAGAGACACAGACTCTGGGCTCCCTACAAGAATAAACCATGTTTTATTTTCCCCACTGTTTACCTGGCTCCTAGAGAGAGCACTGTAAGCAGAGCTTGATCAAACAGTATCTTTGGCCCTTAACTGCACTCTTCCTTCCACACTTCCCTGTAAATATTATCTTTTCCCCTTATCTGACTTCTTCCTTTTGCATTTCTCTGTCCTTTTGGCCTTGTCTGGCCCCAGAGAACACTCTTCCTAGGCTTTGTCTCATGCCTGCAGTTTTCCAAAGTCACAGGGCCATTTCTGGGTCAAGGTTTGTGTTTGAGGAAAGAACTATAGATCATCTGGACCCCAACACCTGGATGTAATGATGGTGCAATCATTTTGAAGTGGATACATTATCATTATGAAGAGGTTAGGTATCTTGCATGCAAGCTCTCTTCTGTTTGGGTATTTTATGCCACTTCTGCTGTGAAATGGAAAAACATGTAGAAAACAAGTATATGAGACTTTACAACACTTGAGAAAACACCTCGATTCTGTTTATGCACAGTGTACTATTTCTGCAGATAGCATCCAAAATTCCCCACAGGCAAGGCTTTCATTCTCATTAAAGGTTGGCCTCAGCTAGCCATCTGGGACTGTTCTATTGTTTTCAGAATTTTACATCCAGTTATGTACACTTTCTAGAACACATTCTCTATTAACGTTATTAAAAACAAGTTTCTAATTTACACAGGTACTTTTTGCAATGGCAATTTAGTTCTTTTACAAGTTGACTCCTCATAAGAAAATGACTGCTTATTTGTACATTGCCATTTTAGTAATGATTCTTGCTTTTATTGTCCTATCATTGGCTTTTTCTCACACCATAGTGTTTTTTTTTTTTTCTCACCAAAAGACAAACAAAAACTACAGCAAAACCAAACCAACAAATACCCCAAATCCCAAAAACAGAGGGGAAAAAACACCCTAAAACTAGCCAACCAATCAAACATACAGAAACCTCAACCCTTCCCAATTTAAGGCAATGCATACTGTACTGTGGGTTTATGTACTAATCTTATACCCCAGGTCCCCAGGCAAGGGACTGCCCCTGGGCTTAATTTTCTTTTTAAGGACATGGGGATGTGGCCTTTTTATTGATCTGAGCTTACTTGGAAGGTAAACAACAAAACTGAATGTCTCAAAAATGAAAAGAATGAATTCTCCAGTGGTGATTGCAGGGATGATTCCTGAAGAATTAGTGGACTGAGATGCTGCTGAACTCTATGGAAGCCATAGGCTATGTGATGCTCTTCAGGAGTTACGCTCTACTGGAGAGCCATGTCTTTACTACTTAGCCAAGTAATACCATAAGAGGATTTATCACTAAGTCAAAGTGGGCTCACTAAGTATGGTCACCCTAAAGTTCACTTTTAGCAGCTACTGTCACTGATATCCATTGTGTGAATGTGGGTTCAAAGGCGAATCTGTCACTTTTCCATCTTGTGATTTACACGTTCTGGGATCCTAAAATGAATCTGAGCTGTTCTGACTTCACCCTTCCTGGTCTTCCTTCCACCATGTCATGTACATGATCAAAAGAATGACTGCCCAGAATGAGGCCTACCCAGCTTCCTCAGATAGCCAGGTGGAAGAATAATATATGAATGGATGAAACAACCCAGTATTCTGAAAATATTTAATGGGAAAGGACCAGAAACATGGGGTTTCAAGAGCTGGCATCTTATTAGCAGTTATTTGCCAATACTCTGGGATTTAAGCAATCGGGGAAAGAGCAACCTTGACTGAAGTTTGTATTTATTGTTCTCACGGTAGTTTTTTTTAATAGCTTCTGAATTGATAGTGTTTTGTTCTCTCTCTAGTTATGAATGAAACACTGCTGAGTGTTCCTAAACACAGAATCTACTTGCTTTGAAATGGTTAGAGTAGTTTGACTTTTAAGCACACTGTTGATCAAGCGTTTCATTGAGGAAGCTGTCAATCAGCTGTGCCAGTCTGATTCTGTAATGAGCACAGATCCTAATGAGTAGATTTGCCCTGTTTCCAGAACAATGCTTAAGGTGGATTCTGTTCTTGAATAGTAATCTAGGAGATTTGATGACATTTTGTTGGCATGAGGCCTGATCTTCCTAACAGAATTAAGAATTCTAATGTTGAAAACTTGCACAGATTTGTGTGGGAAAAGCTTAGGAAAACAAACAAAACAAAACTCTGCAGAGTAATCTGTCCTGGAGTGGTTTGAGGAGGGGGAATTTTGGTTGAGATGGTAAGATCGCTTGAGCAGAGGCAGTCGGAGCTGGCCTGGGCAACATGGTCAACCCTTTCTCAAAATAAACACAGAAGACATTCAACCTCCAGAGGTTGATAAGCAGGCAGAGGCTGAAACCAGGAACTGCAGTTCAAGGAATGCCAAGAATTTCTAGGCAATCACCAGAAGCCAGGAAAAGGCTGGAAGGCACCTCCCTACAGGTTTCAGAGGGGCATGACCCTGTTGATATCTTAGAATTTTTTTGAGGTGCTAGGAATTGGGGGTTAAACCCAGAGCTTCATGTATGCTAATCATGAGCTCTACTACTGAGCTATTTCCTCAGCCCCAAAGCCGTGAAACAATACATTTTTATTGTTTAAAGCTATCCAGTCTGTGGCATTTGTATTGCCCCAAAGAAACGACAACTGCTAAAAATATTTCTGTGGTAGTGATTGAATCTGGGTTCTCATTCATACTAGGTAAGCACCCTACCACTAGGCTACATTTCCAGCCTTCTTTTTACTTTTTATTTAAGAAAGCGTCTCCTAAGTTGCCCACATTATTGCACTCTATAGGCAAGGAGACCTTGTCTTCTGTCCCAGAATCCACAGTATTGGGGAGTACAAACCACACTACCACACTCAGTTCTTGTGTGTCTTTAACCTACATTTTTTTCATTTTATAGATACCTTCTTAAGCCGAATCTTCTTTTTTACTTGTTCTTAGATGTATCTAATGTGACTTAAGTTGTTTTTGTTTTGTTTTGTAGACAGGATTTCTTTCCCTGGCTCTCCAGGAAGAGAAGACCAGGCTGGCCTTGAACTCGCAGAGGTCTGCCTCTGCCTCCTGAGTTTAAAGGCGTGTACCTCCACTGCCTGGCATGACTGAAGTTTTAATGATTAGTAACTCTTTTAAGTATGTATTACATTTATTTAGTGTGTGTGTGTGTGTGTGTTGTGTGTGTATACATGTATCACAACATGCATGTGAACTCAGAAGACCTTTTGAAGAGTTGGTTCTCTCCTTTTACCATGTGGGTCCTGGGTTGGCAGCAAGCATCATTATCCACTGAGCCATCTCTCTGGTCCAAATTTCAGTAATTCTGGTAAACATTTGAGTTTCTCTCTCATAATCACTTTTCTACCTATTTTGGTAACAGACCATCTTAAAATTTTGTTTTATTATTATTATTTTTTAGAGAGTCTACCATGTAGCCCAAGTTGGCCTCAAACTCTGTATTTTCTTCCTCAGTATTGGGATTACAGGATTACAGAACCATGGACTACTTTTTTTTTTTTTTTTTTTTAAACGGTAGGGTTCTTTTCTAGTTTGGGGGCCTTGAGCTCCTGATTCTTCTGTATTCCTCCCAAGTGACTGGGATTAGAAGTGTGTACTACCGTAACTTGGCTGTAGGTCTTAATTTTAACCGTATGAGTGGTCACCCACAATAAAAGCTCCATTTCCAATCTGCCCACAGGGAAGAAGGGCTATGTACTAAGTTTTCATACGAGATCTATGCATTAGTGGTGTGTACAGCTTTTTAGAAAGTTTGTTGTTGCTGCTTTCAGTACTGGGTATTGAACCTAGGGCCTCTTGCCAATCTTTTATTGTTTTGGAAACTGAGTCTCATCCTGTAACCCAGGCTGGCTTCAAACAGCAATCTTGCCACTTCAGTCTCCTGAGTGCTGAGACAGTGTTTTGCTCTATATCTCTGCCTGGCCTAGAACTAATTCTAATGATTAAAGATGTTGAACAATTAACCTCTCCAGTTCTTTTTGACTATTTGGATATCTTTGGGAAAATATCTATTCAGATTATTCTATCATTCTTTAAATATGGGTTGTCTTTGTATTGCTGAGTTCTAGACATGGAAGAGATATGCTTTACAAATCGTTTCCCCAAATCCATGTTGCCCTTTCATCTATCTTTAGGCCCCCTCCTAGGCTCATTTTATTTGATTTTGAGACAGTGCTTCACTAAACAGCACAGGATCACTAAAGCTCAAGTCTCAGCCTCCACAGCGTTGGAACTACAGGCATGGCCACTACATTCAGGTGTTTGCTTTTGATGTGATAGTGTCTCGTGTTAGTCGGTTAGTGTCACCACACCAGACTGAAGATGACCTCTTTGAGGATAAAAATTTCAAAATCTGAATTTCAAAGGACCTTAACTCAACCCATACAATTCTGTCTTCCAGACCACTCAGATTTATGTCTCCCCTCAAATGAAAAATGCAGTGTATGCATGCCAAGAGATCATTCATGTTCAAAATCTTACCTAACTAAACACAGGTTAAATGGGTGTGGCGTCACTAGCCTGTAGTCTCAGCATTTGGGAGACTGAGGCTTTCATATGTACCTTTTTCAGGAAATATATCCTGAAAGTCATTTTATACAATAGTTTGAATTTGTATATAAAGCAGGGTTTTTATAATGTGAAAGGGTATCATTTGAGCCCAGTGGTTCAAGACCAGTCTAGGCAATACATTGAGATTCCCACACCAGGAGAGGCTAGAAAACAACTAATAAAAAAGATTTCCCCAAATTAAAGCAAACAAAGAGATTAAGCATCGTTAATTAAAAAAAAAATCTGAAATGCTGCAAAAGCTGAAAGTTTTTGACCACCATGGTCAAAACTTGGTATCACAGGTGGAAACTTTCATATTATAAAGCCCTGCTTTATGGACAAATTAAAACTATTTTATGAAATGACTTTCAGGACATATTCCTGAAAGAGGTACATATGAAATAAATTAACTTTGGGTATAGAACTTGGGTGCCACATCCTCAAAATGCCAGTCTATAAGTACACCAGTATCTATTCCCACCCCAGGTTGGAAGGTAGTGACACCTACCTTTGGTCCCAGCACTTGGGAGGTAGATCTCTGAATTTGAGGCCAGGACAGCCAGACAGAGAAACCTTGATTTGAATCTCTTGCCCCAAACAAAACAAATCAAAACAAAACCAAGGAAAATTTGAATCACTTCTGGTCCCAACATTTCAGATAAGAGGTATTCAGTGTGTATTATCTAAATTATGTATGGGTTGGGATGAGTTATCCTGAGGCAAATTCTCTCTAGCTAAGAACTACGTAAGTTACATGCTTCCAGGAAACAATGGATAGATATTTTCATTCCAAAAGAGAGAAACTGGAAAAAAGGGAGGCAGCCAGGTGCCAAGCAAACATAAATCACAGCGAGAGTACTAGACGTTGTGTCCCATGCTTGCAGTACCATCCTTTGGGAGACTGAACCAGCTACTGTTGTGAGTTCCAGGGCATCCCAGACAAGCCCCGACACACAGAGATACAGACACCTTTAGCAGGCCAGCTTCTCTCTACTTACTATGCAGAGAAGGATCTGGAAAAATAGTCAAAAATCTGGAAAAATAGTCAAAGAAGAATGGCTTTTAATGGGTGAGTACCTAGATATCTAAGAAATGAAATCTCAATCTCAATTTGTCAGTGTGTGTGTGTGTGTGTGTGTGTGTGTGTATGTGCGCGTGCGCATTGGCAAAGGCCAGAGCAGGACATCAGCTGTCTTCCTCCACTGCTCTCAGCCTTACTGCGTTGAGACAGGGTCTCTCACTGAATCAGAAGTTCATTTTTTTTTTTTTTTGCAAAACTTTTGGGATCAACCTGTCTTCCCTCCCCAGTGCTGGTGTTAAAAACACCTGAAGCCATGCTTGGATTTTATGTGGGTCCTGGGGATTCAAACTCAGGTCCTGATGCTTGCAGAGCAACACTCTTATCCACTAAGCCTCGTCTTCCCAGCCCCAGAAATGAAATCTTCTAAGAGTCCTCTCTGGCTGCTCTACAGTGTCTTGTTTGGCTGCACACACTCAAACAATTGGTTGTCATATGTTAGATGTACTGAAGGGGACTCAGTTCAGCATGCCCAAGCGCTGTCATGATCCAAGTGCATTTTGGGAGGGAACAACTAGAGAATCTGGGAAGGACAAGATAGAATCTGGTGAATGAATGTGAATACTACGGCTGGATGGGGGAAAATGTTAATGAGATTATGAACAGTGTAAGCTGGCTAATTATGATGGTGGGAGGTTAAGGATGAGTAAAACGATGAGTCTTAACTCCTCTCATCTCAAAGGCATTTTAAATTAGCTTAATAAACCCTGGGAGTATGGGGATGAGTATAATTCACACCACCCTTAGACTTCTGGCTTAGAGATAGCTTATCTCCATTTCAAAATTAATGACTGCGTTGTCCCTACCTCTGTATTTTTGCCTGCACCTGACAAAAGGAAAAGGTTGAGATTCTGTGCCAGAGAACTGGGTTGTCTAAAATAAGGCAGCAGCTGCTTCCTAGTTCGCCTTGCTTGGTGTGAGGGCTAAATAAAAAAGGTAACGTGGTGAAGCATTTGGCACAGCGCACGCAGCGCATGTGGACATCAGGTTCCGCCCACGCTCTTCCTCCCCGGCAGGATCGCTGCAGAAAAGCCACCTACTGAGGCGAGGGTCCTTTACGATGACCGCTCGGACAGCCCAGATGACTCAGAGTATTGCCTTCCGCAGCCACATTTCGCAAAAGCCAAGTGTGAGGGGCAAGCTAACTTCTCCTGGACAAAGGGTGCCCAGGCAGCCGGGGCGGCTCTAAGTGACAAGCCCAGAGTTATTTCCTAAGGTGGCAGCGATCCCAGGGTCCGGGTAACGGGCCTGCCAAGGAGGGGGCGGGGCGACTCCAGGTTTGGGAAAGGCCACCCCACTCCTGGGGCTTCCAGCAGTCCACGTCCTACGGCAAGCAGGAGGAGACAAACGCCGCCCCTCCTCGCCCGCACCTTCCTGGCTCGCCATCGCGGCCCCGGCTCTCCCGTGGACGCTCGGCCGTGGGTGTGTGTGTATGCGGGGGGCGGCTCTGCGTGTGGCACAACTCGGCCTCGGCGCCCAGTTACCTTCGTGGCCTCGAAGCGCCGCGCTTCGCGATCCTGCTGCGCCGTCGTCCCCCCTCCCTGAGCCGCGTCGCCAGGCGCTTCCCAGAGGGACGAGGGAAAGCCCGGCGGCCCGCGAGAGCGGGAGGCGGGGCGCGGGCGCCGCGCGGGCGGCCGGGGGCGGGGCTAGGTGTGCGCGGAGGGCGGGGCGTGGTGACGTCGCGGGCGCCGGTCGTGCTGTATCTGTGGCTGTGGCGGCGGCGGCGGCTGTGATAGTGGCGGCGGCAGGGTGTCCCGGAGGCAGCAGCAGCAACGGCAGCGGCAGCGGCGGCGCCGAGGAGAGTGAGGCGGCCGTGTCGGCAGCCGCCCGCGCGTCAGGCGGGACCTCGAGCTGTCCGGCGGTCGCAGGCGCCGAGGCATTTGCCGTTTCCTACCCGGCTCGGCGTTCCCGGCCCTGGCTGGGCAGGGCAGAGCGCCCCTGGGGAGGGGCGGAGCTGTAGGTGAGGTTTCGGGACCCCTCCCCCTCCTGATCGGGCCGGGGGCTGAGGGGGGAGGGTGGGCGGGAAGGATGGGGAGGTCGGGAGGGTGGACCCCGCCCCAGCGCACCCGAGCCCACCGGCGGCCGCGCCCTGCGGAGCTCCGGGATTGGGCGGGAGCGAAGGCGCTGGCGGCGGGGACCTCCGCTGTGGGAGGTGGGGGCTTCGGGCGCTCCGAGACTGGAGGTGGGAGGCATGATGTGGGGAGACGGGGGCATTGGGGGGAGCCTTGGAGTTTGGGGTGCGGCCAAGGTAGCTCTGATGTAAAATGTTTAAGATGATCTTTTTATTATTTTGGACCTGGTGAGATAGAAGAAGAAAGGTTGTATTTCAAAGAGGAAAATGAAGCGTGGATGTTGCCCTCGAGGTAGCTGGAGGGGCTACTGAAGCAGATCTCACATTGCCACTTTAGGGTTTTGATGCTTTTTTTTTTTTTTTGGCCGGATGATGAGTGGAATTCGCGGAGGGAAGAGCCCCTTTGCGTTGACTTGGGGTAGGTAAATTGTGAGCGTGAGTGAATCAGGTTTTACACACAAGAAGGAAGATGTTGGTGTTTAGACAACTTCATTCTGGAGCAACCATGAGGGAGTGTGTTTCATTACTCTTAGACTCTTAAAAGTGCTGTCTTCAGTTTTTAAATTTTTCCTGCGGGCCCCCTACCCCACCTTGTGCTTGATGTCTTTGTACCACTTTTAATTTTTAAGCTGACTTCTTAAGATAAGGCCCAGGACTCAGTTTCTTTGCCAGGCACATTTCAGAGTAATAGTTGCAGGTGGTTGTGGTTGATGGCTTTGAGTGGATAAAACAAACTGAACCGTTCTGTTGGAGCTAATTGTGTGAAAATTATACATGTTTTAAAGTGCAGCTGTCTTTTACACCTTGCGTTTCGATAGACCTTGATCCATTTTGTTTTCATTGTATTCATTGGAGATGCTTAATTTTGGATTAAAAAAATGGACTTAAGAAAAGTGTGTGCGTATGTGCGTGCGCGCTCCCGCTTTGAGGTCAAAGGACAGCCTTTGGGACTCGGTTCTCCCACTGTGGATTGCTGGGGTCAAACTTCAGTTGACCCGCTTGTGCTGTGAGCACTTTCACGTGCCGAGTTATCTGGCTGTCCCTGTTTTCTAGATTTTTTTAAGGCAAGGGCTCACCCTATTCCAGGCTAGCCTCCAACTTACTGTGGATTCTTCTGTCTTAGCCTTCCAAGAGCTGAGACTGCAGCAGACATGACCTACCATGCCTGGCTTTCTTGTAGATTGCTTTTATTTTTCATTTTCATGTGTACTTATTGCAGTTTTTTTTTCCTCCCGCCACTCCGACAGGGTTTCTTAGTGTAGGCTGTTCCAGGAACTCACTCTGTAGACCAGGCTGGCCTCAAACTCAGGTGCTTCGGATTACAGGCATACACGACCACACCTGGCTTTATCGTAGTCTTTATTAAACACTTTCAAAATGAAGTAGGGTTTTTTTCATTACGTAGGTCCCTCCATTTCCAAGGAATATTGTCAATGTCAAGTGCTTTTAAACTGTGCTTCTGGTACCTTGTGGGAGAATGTGTCTTACTTTGTTGGGAGATGTTACTGAGAGTGAGTGGTATTCAGTGTTCTAAACATCAGCATTTCACAGTTTAGCACAATAAACCTGAGTTTTCTGGATTCTTTTTTTTTCTCTCTCGAGACAGGGTTTGTCTGTAGCTTTGCGCCTTTCCTGGAACTCACTTTGGAGACCAGTCTGGCCTCGAACTCACAGAGATCCGCCTGCCTCTGCCTCCTGAGTGCTGGCATTAAAGGCGTGCGCCACCACCGCCCGGCTTTTCTGCATTCTTGCTTCCTATTAGATTATAGTAGTCACAGCCCTTATCATTTATGACTTAAGCTATTTCTTGTTCAGAAAACAGGTCCTTTGATGGATATATATTATGATATAATGAGAGGCAGGACTCTCAATGGTTTACTCATGGAAGAAGAGGAAACTGTCATAAAATGAAATTTAAACAGTAACTTTCCTAATGCTTACCTAATTTATTTGGGGAAATGGCCAAGGGAGTGCTTTTCTGTAACCCAAGAGAGAAATACATTGATTAGTTTCAGTAGTTGGAGATCACTGCCTGTTTTCATGTTTACTTCATGAGCAGACTCTTATTTACTAGAAAAACTTCTGCTTGTAGAGATTGGTAGGAAATAGAGGCTATGATAGTTAATTGATAAAGTGTATAGTTGAATTTATAGTCATAAAATTAGAGATTAAATGATCTATATGTAGACGCGGAATAGTTGGTTGGTACAATGAGTAGTTGTAATTTTAGATTAGCTAGAACAAGCTCCACACTTTTACCCTCACATTTTTACCCCCTCTTTGATATTGAGACAGGGTCTCACTATGAAGACTAGGCTGGCCTTTAATTTACAGAAATCTGACTGCCTATGCCTCCTGAGCCCTGGGATTACAGGCATTCACCACCACTCCAGGCTGGTTTTCAGTTTTGTTTTTTTTTTTTTGAGACAGGGTTTCTCTGTGTAGCTTTGCGCCTTTCCTGGAACTTGCTTTGGAGACCAGGCTGGCTAGTTTTCAATTTTGAAGATTCAGTTAGATCCTGGCTACTGGGATGGATATGTTGGTAGTATACCTGCCTAACATGCAGGAAAGCTGTAGGTTCGACTCCCAGCACTGAAGAAAACAAAATCCAAAAGATACTGGGTGAAACTTGGGTGCACATATTAATGTTTACATAATAATGAATTGTGATTCTTGTAGAAATGAAATTGTGTAATTTGGTGAAGTGTCAGAGGTAGAAATAACCTATTTAGAAACCAGTTTAGAATTTTTGTCTGAAAAAAATCTTGCATTTTATTTAATTAATCAGAATGTATTACTTGGGTACTGGAGAGATGGCTCAGCAGTTAAGAGAGCTTGCTGCTCTTCTAGGGTACCTGAGATTGGTTCCCAGCACCCATGTCAGACTACTCAAATTACCTATAGCTCTAGCTTTAGGGGGTCTGACTTCCTCTTCTGGCCTCCTTGGCCACCTGCACTCATATTCACATCATTCACACTCCCCATACACATAACTGAGAATAGAATAAATCTTAAATATTTTTTGCTAGCTGAATGTGGTGGCTCACACCTGTAATTCCAGTGCTTAGGAGGCTGAGACTGGAGGATTGCCTTGAGTTTGAAGCCAGCCTGGGCTACATAGTGAGTTCCAGACCTGATTGAGCCACAGTGTAGTTTTTTAAAGGTTGTCTGCTTGTCATTCCCTATGCTATTAGTGTTGAGTCCATTGACGTTTGTTTTTCTTCATTACTAAAGTTATAGGGAATTATGTCAGTCTTGTAATCCAGGTTCAGACTAGAAATTTAAAAGTGAAGGTTTTTACAGAAACAGTTGGTTTTTATGTTGTTTATGCCCTTTGTAGGAAGGAGTATGAGAGCTGTAAATGCCTTTTATATATAAGGTATCAGAACCACTGATGGAGAAAGAGCAGAGAACAAAGTGCTATATGTAATCAAATAAGTAGTACATCAGTTATTTTGAGAGCGATGGGCCATGATTATGTGGAATATAATTGAACCGTATGGCGCTTGAGGTTTTCCATGTTTTGGAGTGTCAATCCTGGAATTAGAGTGTTTAATCCTAGCCTTGCCATTGTATAGTGTAGGGCATATTGCTTAAGCTTAGTTCTTTCTTTTTTTCAAGACAGGGTTTCTCTGCATGGTTCTGGCTTTTCTGGAACTTGCTCTGTAGATTAGGCTGACTTTGAACTCAGATCCACCTGCCTTCGCCTCCTGAGTGCTGGGGTTAAAGCATATGCCACAATATCTGGCCTTAACCATAATTTCAGTAAAAAAAAAAAGACAAATTCTTCTGAAAAATTAGAATAATAGTATTTAACCTCTTAGGATGGCTAAATGAACTAATGTAGTTAAAACAGTGTTGGCACATAATTAGCTTGTTTGTTAATACCTTTTGGACTGTATTCCTTGAGCATTATTTTTGCATTCAGTTAAAATATACACATTGAAGGCTGGGAGATGTTTCAGTAGCTAAAGGTAAGCCAAGCTGAACACTTTGAGTCCTCAGGACTTACATGGTGGAAGGAGGGAACTGACTCCTACAGGTTGTTGTCTGGTTTCCACATGCACCTGTGCACACACAAACACAAAGTAAATAATGTAATTCTATAAAACAGTACATGTTGAGCATGTATTATGTGACAAGTATTCTAGGTGCTGGGACTCTAGTAGTGAACAAGGCCGACAAAAATCTGAAATCTCATGGAACATTTGTGCTTATTGAGGAGATACCTGGGGTAAAATGAGTATGAATAAGTTGCACACATTGGATGTTAATAAGCATTGCCTTAGTTCTTTTTCCTATTGCAGTTTTAAACATCCTGACAAGCTTTTTGGAAGGATGGTTTTTGTGTCTGTAGATGACGCCATTTGAAACAATAAAGTCTGTGAACCCTAAAAAAGAATTCCTGACAGAAACAGCTTTGGGGAGAAAGGATTTGAACCATAGTTCCGGAGGGACACTGTTGACTGTGGTGGGGCAGACGTGGTGGCAGGAAGGGGCAGAGGGTTGCTTCATCACACTGTGTGCGCCTACGAAGCAGAGTGAACCGGAAGTGGGTCTGGGCTTATATAAAAAGCTTCAAGGTCCTCCACCTGTGGCCCTCTTTCTCTAATCGGTGTTCCACCTCCTAAAGGTTCTACAACCTTCCCAAATGGTGTCACCACTGGGGGCCAGGTGTTCAAACATGGGACTCCGTGTGGGGGGGCATTTCAAATCACAAACAGAAATGAGAGAGAAGGATAAGTATATGGATGGGAGTTTCCAGTGGTTTATAAGCTGCTGAGTTTTCGGACGGTAAGGGTGCCAGTGCGGAGCCTTTAGCACTAGACTCTGAAATCAAGTACTCTGACTTGTGTTTTAGAAGAACGGCTGTTGCTACTTTGTGGGAAGTTAGGGCAGGGTGGGAGATGGAAATAACCATACTAGGCAGGAGAGTATGTTATGTTTCAGATGGGAATGGTACTGACCAAGGTGACAGGAGAATGAAGTGGTGAGAAGTGGTTGGATTTTTAGTATATAATGAGGGTAGCTAAGTGGTAGCAATTGAATATGGGATGTGAACAAAATAGAATCATAAAGAACAAGTGAGGTTTTTGCTTGAACAGCTAGAACAACTAAGTTGCCATAACTGAGATGGAGATAGCAGTTGGGGGAATTCTGAAAGTTTGGGGAGATGTTCGGGCAAAGTAAGCAATTTCCATCTGGTATTTAAAATTGTGGAGTGTTGAGATCACCAGGGAGTGAATTTAGGTAGAAAAGAGATCCGAACCTCTGAGCTGTGGGGGTTGATTCATCATTTGTTCATCCTGTCGTGAAGTTAGTATGGTTCTCGGTGCTCTTTTGGGGATGTGATAGCAAGCTGACAAATACCTTTATGGTCCTTACCTTAAAAGAAACTGCAAGATACCTGGAGAAATGAAAAGGAACTGGCAGAGTAAGGTCACTGAATAAGAAGGAAAGCCGGGGAGTGAGATGTTCTAGAGGAGCAAAGGGTGTGTCAGAATGTTGGGTAAGAGAATTCTGCTTGACTGTATTGTCTAGCAACACAGATGACTCACTATCTTGGTTTGAGGTAGAGGAGACAGATACAAGCATCGTTCAGTTCTTTTACTTGCCTGGATTGATTAGAAAGTTAAAAATAACTCAACGAAGATGTCTGTGATTTTATTGTTTTTATTCTTATATACATGCATTATTTGCTGAAATAGGTAGTATATGTAACATATCAAGAATTTAGGAAAAGATTTCTTCTGTCCCATCTTAATTTTTCCTAGAGACAGTCACTACCCCTCCCCGCGTTTTGTTTGTTAAAAATTAGAAAAAAAGCTGGGTGGTGGTGGTACATGCCTTTAATCCTAGCACTCTGGAGGCAGAGGCAGGTGGATCTCTGTAAGTTTGAGGCCAGCCTGGTCTACAGAGTGAGTTCCAGGACAGCCAGGACTACACAGAGAAACCGTGTCTTGAAACAAAAACCAAAAACCACACATTATTGCATTGTATGTGTATGGACGTTTTGCCTACTTATATGTCTGTACACCACGGGTGTGCCTGGTGCCTGAGGAATCCAAAAGAGGGCGTTGGATCTCCTGGAACTGGAGTTACAGCTGGTCGTGAGCTGCCATGTGGGTGCTGGAATTGAACCTGGGTCCTCTGCAAGAGTAGCAATGCTCTTCTTAACTATTGAATAGTCTCCAGTCCTCCTCTGGTTTTTTTTTTTTTTTTTTTTTTTGAGTCAAGGTCTCACTCTGTGTCCTGAACCAAGTGACAGTCCTTCTGCTTCCACCTCCTTCGATTTCAGGCATGCATTACCATGTCTAGTTTTTGTTTTTCCTACCAGTAAAATTCTGTGCAATTAAATGCTATTTAGTCATTCTAAAATTGCATTAAAATATTTCATTTTCTGGTCTAATGATGAACTCTGGCTTTATTTTAGAATAGACAACCTAATAATGAGGAACTCTGGCTTTATGTTAGAATAGACTATCTAATAGATAGTTTCAAACCCTTACTGAGGGAAATAGTGATTACTAGGGTTCCACAGAGATTCACTGAGTCACCCCAGACAATAACAGTTTCATAGAATGATATGGTTACTTGACTGATAAATAAAAGAAATGTGGTTGTCATGTACTGGATTTCAGCTATATCTTCTCATGCTGTCTTTGTGGAAAATATGAAAAAAAAGTCCTGTATTTCATTAGGACAGTGACTATCTGTCATGTGTTCTCTGCTGAGCAAATAATAGGTAGTTACTATATTTGATGAATGAATGGATAATAGTACAAGTAAATGAATTCACAAGTGATTGAATGGCTGGAGACAGAAAATAGAGTTGCTTACTGAGGACGGAGAGGTTGAAGAACTGATGTTAAAGGACTCATTCATGTGTGTATTGAAATGAGCAGGCTGGGAGCAGGAGTGATGGTGTAGAGCATAGAGAGCACTGTGAATCTGGTGCCCATACATCCCTGTGATTGTCAGCAGTCAGTGAGGAGGGAGAGGTAGAAGACTGTTGACCCCATAGCGCAGGAATCAGAACAAGGGTTTTCATGAGGATTTAGGAATAATGGCCTAATAAAGGCCATTTCCCAGGATTGGGTGTGGCATGAGAAACTGAAAAAGGCCAAGTGATGAGAAGTGTCTTGATTGGAAAGCCAGTTTTCATTTAAGGCAGAGAGGTAGTGAGAACATTTCGAAGAAATTTAGAACTTTAGCAGACTTCTACAGAAAGTATATTTTCTCAGTTGGCTTACCATTTCTTAACTTAAAAAGTCTCTTCTTGAGAAACTCCACCACTCCATATTTTATTGTTCTAAGTTGCTCTCAGCTTTGCAGCCAAACTTTGTTGTTGTTTGATTTTAATTAATTAAATTAATTAATTTTTGAGGTAGGGTTTCATGTAACCCAGTCTGTCTGGCCTCAAACTCTCTATGACCTGATCCTTTCTCTTCCCTACACTTTGCAAATGTAGGAATTCCAGGCTAGAACCAGCATCCCAGCTATCCAGCGAGACTGCTTGGGAAGAGTTGTCCACATGTACTGTACTGTTCCATTTTTTCACCTGTGATTTTTCTTCTTTGTCTTCATGATTTCATTGAAACTGAAAATAGCACATGAACATAGCCAGTGACTTTTTTCCTGTCCTTGTATTTAATCCTTTAGCAGCTGTACCTGTGGCCTATTGCTACATAATAAATAACCTCCAGATTTAAAATAGGAAGCATTTCTTCTTTGGTAGTTTCTGGGTCAGAAGTCTGGTTGTGTCTGTTGCCTCTGATTCAGGGTTAACAGTGAGGCTATAGAGGTGTGGATTGAGGCTGCTGTGAGCTCGGGCTTCACTGGAGTGGGTTCTGCTTCCAGGATCACACACATGGTTGGTGGTAGGCTGCAGGTTTTTGTTGGCTCTTTGATGGATAAATAAACCAGTCCCTTGCCATTTGTGTCTTTGTGTATGATTACAGGTGCACTTAACAATGGCACCTTGCATCTCGAGCTCTGAAAGGAAGGGGAGATACTAGCCACAGTGTTTTGTAACCTAATTTTACAAATGATGTGCTGTCCCTTTTGCTGTATTTTGTATATTAGATGCTTGTGTCTAGATCAAACACACTCAAGATGGGATTTCATAATGCTATGAAGGCAGAAATTATCCATGTTGGAAATTGCCTACCACAGCAGACCTCACAGTGCTGACCCCCCCCCTTTTTTTTTTAATTTCAAGACAAGGTTTTGCTGTATCTTTCAGGATGGTTTTGAACTCACTACATAGCCCAGGCTGGCCTCAAATTCACAGCAGTCATCCTGCCTCAGCTTTCCAAGTGCTGGGATTACAGGCAGGTGCCATGATACCTAGCTTCCTCCTTTTGTGAAACTCTCTGCCTTGAGGATTTTCTGAGGGTGCTCCTGTGTTTATCGCTCAGTCTCTTAGCTCTGCTTTCAGTCACCTTTTGAATCCTTTTCTACCCACTCATTTAGTGTTTTTCCAGACCATTTCATCACTTTGTGTTTCATTTTATCCTGAGAGGATGTATTTTCATCTTCAATGTATCCCTCTGTCCTGAGTGTGAAGACCAGTATATCTAACTTGTTGCTTGGTGTTTCCACTTGGAGGCTTCTTAACCTCAGTGCATTCCGATCTGAATGAATGATTTCTGCTCTTCTCTAGTGTTTCTTAGTTAGGACATCAATCCAGAAATATGTGTGGTTTCTCTCTCTTTTCTACCGCCCAGTTTACTATTCCTTATTGATTTTCTAAGAGGAGTAGTGTTCAGTGATGGTGTGAATATTTTAAAGAGGTATTTAATGCATTTCCTCCTGGGTTGCAAGCATTGAATGAGTGCTGAGTAAGATTCCTTAGCCTGTGCTCATAACTATTAAAGTTATGAGGGTTTTGTTTTGTTTTGTTTTGTTTGGGAGGGGGCGGAATTTCTCTGTGTAGCCCTGGCTCTCCTGGAACTCAGTCTGTAGACCAGGCTGACCTCGGACTCAGAGATCCACCTGCCTCTGCCTCCTGAGTGTTGGGATTAAAGGTAGAGCTCCACCACCACACCTAGCTACCTCCCACCCCCATCTTGCTTGCTTTTCTTTTCTTCTCTTCTCTTCTCTTCTCTTCTCTTCTCTTCTCTTCTCTTCTCTTCTCTTCTCTTCTCTTCTCTTCTTCCTTCCTTCCTTCTTTTTTTTTTGAGAAAAAGTCTCTAGGTACTCCAGGCTGGCCTGGAACTTGTCATCCTCCTGCCTCAGCCTCTTGAGTATTGAGATTTCAGGCCTGCACCACCAGGACCTGGCTTTGTATCCGGTCCTTCCTGTGATAATGTGAAATGATACAATGGCTATGAGATAAGATATATAAAGTGAATGACACAGGTATTGAGACATAGTGTTAGGCTACTCTAGAAAGGTTACTTGGACTCAGCACCTTGAAAGTAGATCTGATAATCCAGAAAGCCATCAAGAGATTAATGGGTAGGTAGCATACACAGCATAGATTCAGTAGATTCCTCAGAAGGATGAAGTAGATGGCATGAGATATTTTGATGCTGTTCAAATAACATACAATTTAAAACTTATTAGTTATTTCTGCAGTCTCCCACTTAATATTATTATATTGTGGTCGACCATTTTGTACCTGAAACCACAGACAATGAAACTACATGTTAAGGGGTCCAATGTATAGACTTTCTAGGTTTAGGTTTTTGTTTTTCAGCTTCATCTATATGGAATCATATTTATCCTTTCATACTGGAATCTTGACATAGCAGTATGAGTTGCTGAGGTTTGTTCATTTTCATTACTCACTAGTTCTCTGTTGTATAAATATACTATCTATACTATCTATCTATCTATCTATCTATCTATCTATCTATCTATCTATCTATCTATCTGTTTTTCAAGACAGGGTTTCTCTGTGTATTTTTGGAGCCTGTCCTAGAACTCTCTCTGTAGACCAGACTGGCCTTGAATTCACAGAGATCCATCTGCTTCTGCCTCCTGAGTGCTGGGTCTAAAGGCGTGTACCACCACTGCCCGGCTATTATGTTTTTTTTTTTAATTTGATTTTTTTTTTTTTAAACTATAGGGATGTTTGTAGCCCAGCTGGCTTCAACTTACTGTGTAGTTCAGGATGACCTTTAACTCCTTATTTTGTACCTCCTAAGTGCTGAGATTATAAACCTGGTAGGTTTGTTCATTTTGAGACAAGGTCTTCCAATATAGCTCAGCCCAACCTAGAATTTGTTACCCTGATATGTCAGCCTCCCCGGTGCTGGGATTATAGTGTGATCTCCATGTCCAGAGAGGTTGAGAATATCTTTGTCTCTCTTGGTCACTGGGTCATTTTGTTTAGTGAAATGCTTATTCAAATGTCTGGCTCAATTTTCTATTTGAGTGTTTTTCTAATTAATTTATAGGAGTTCTTTATATATTTTGTTCATGAGCTCTGTGTTGTAATATTTCCCTTCACTCAGTAACTTTCCAGTTTGGCTCCCATTGGGCATTTATTAAAAAACAAATTTGCTATAGTCCAGTCAATATTTGCTGCTATTGTTAACCACTTTTATGTTTTGTTTAAGAAATCTTTCCCACTCTGTGGTCCTCACATTCTCTATATTGTTTTCTGAGGGTGTTATTGTTACACCTTCCTGTGATCTGTGTAAAATGGACTTTTGTATAGCTTTAGTTAGGTGTTGAAGTTATCCCCCCAGCATGACTGCCTGATTTTTTTTTTTTTTTTTCTCGAGACAGGGTTTCTCTGTGTAGCTTTGCGCCTTTCCTGGAACTTGCTTGGTAGCCCAGGCTGGCCTTGAACTCACAGAGATCTGCCTGTCTCTGCTTCCCGAGTGCTGGGATTAAAGGCGTGCGCCACCACCGCCCGGCGACTGCCTGATTTTCTTAGCATCATTTATTGATGATCTCTTCCTTTCCTACTGCTTCATCACAAAATAGGACTTTTCTTTTTCTTTTTTGCCCATTGCCAGCCTCTTTTAGTGACTATAGGTTTATGGTCTGTTTTAACATTTGTGTAAGAAGTGCTTCACCTTGCTTTTTAAGATTGTTTACTTTACATTCAGTAGCCATCAGTGACTGTCATGGTTGATAATCAGAACAGTGTGGAATTGTATACAGATATACATCTATACATACATACATACATACATGCATACATATATACATACGTGTCTAGGTGAAATGAATACAAAGTCCAGAAATAGACCCACACATTTATGGTTAGTTATTTTTCTTGAGTAGGCCATCTTTTTTGTTAACCTGTATTAATTAAACAAGTTAATGAGCTTTACTGTGGCATTTTCATATGTGATACACTGATCATATCTTTCCTCCTCCTGCTGTCTCCTTTCAGTTTCTCCGCACAGCCGCCGCTATCTCAAGCTCTGTTAACCTGTTTACTCTTGTGTCATCCCTTCCCCCTTCCAGTTTCTACATAGGAAAGAAAAACATATCACACTTGTTTTTTTTCTGTGTTTTGTTTTTTTATATAACAAAGTGTCATCCAGTTTGTGCTGGTTACTTTTTGTCAACTTGTCACAAGCTAGGGTCATCTGGGAAGAAGGAACAGTTGAGAAAATGCTTCCATCAGATTGGCCTGTGGAACATTTTCTTGATTAATGATTGATGTGGGAGAACACAGCCCACTATGGGTGGAGCCACCCCTGGGCTGGTGGTCCTGGGTGCGATGAGAAAGCAGGCTGAGCAAGCCACTAGGAGTAAGCAGCATTCCTCCATGCTCTCCGCTTCAGTTCTTGCCTCCAGGATCCTACTTGAGTTTCTGCTGTGGTTTTTCTCAGAGATGGACTGTGATGTGTGAGCCAAATCAACCCTTTCCTTCCCAGGTTGCTTTTGGTCAGTGTTTATCACAGCAACAAAGAAGTGAACTAGGACATAGTTCTATCCATTTTCCTGCAAATGGCATAATTTTATTCTTCTCTATGATGATTAATGATGATACATTTCTTTTCATATGTTGATAAACATCTATATGATGAACATTCTATGTCTTTGCTATTATAAATAATACAGCAATAAACATGGGGGCACAGATGTCTCTTGTATGCTGGTTACATTTTGGTTAATTTGTTTTTGTTTTTGTTTTTGAGATAGGGTCTCTATGTAGCTCTAACTGTCCTGGAACTCTCTTGACCTGCCTCTGCCTCCTGAACCACTGGGATCAGAGGTGTGTGCCACCAGGCCCAGCTGATTAGTTTTTGACAGAGTGCTAAGGTGTATTAGAACAGTTGGGTATCAGCATATGCAAGACAAAGAAAAGAACCTCAAATTTTACCTCATAGGAGAAATTCTGAATTACTGGGTGAGGAAAGAATTTCTGTTTTTAAACTTTATTTTGTGTGCATTGGTGTTTTGCCATGGGTGTCTGGTACCCTCAACTGGAGTTACAGACAGTTATTAGCTGCCATGGGGGTGCTGGGAATTGAACCCGGGCCCTCTGGAAGAGCAGCCAGTGCTCTTAACTGCTGAGCCATTTCTCCAGCCCCGAGGAAAGAATTTAAGTTAGTATTTTAGGTCAGCATTCAAAGTATTGAGTGTGTCATTCCATTTTGCTCTGTCATTCTGCTCCCTCTGCTGCTGCTTTTTTTCCTTCCAGGAGTTTGTTTTTTCCTTGAGAGGGATTCTTGGGTCCTTAGTATGTTTTCTAGGCTGATGCTAAACTACTAGGCCCAAGTGATCTTCCCTTTCAGTCTCTAGAGGTAGCGGAACTACAGGTGCGTCCATGCCCAGCATGGATTGCCTAGGTATTAGGTTAAGAGCATAACTCATATAAGGAAATAACACAATTTGATGTTTACCAAATTAAAAGTTTTTGGTCAAGATTGGTAACATGCCTTTTAATCCCAGCACTGGGGGATGGGGGAGGGAGACAGAGACAGACAGATCTCTGTGAGTTTGAGGCCAGTCTTGTCGACATAGTGAGTTCCAAGACAGGCCAGAGCTATATAGAAAGACCCTGTTCTCCCCAAACAAAAAACAAAAAAAAAAGTTAAAATTTTTACTCTTTAAAAGCTGTCACTAACAAAATAAAAAACAAATGACAGATAGGAGAAAAATACTTGCAAATCATATAGTTGATAGAGGACTTGTGTCTTTTATTTAGAACATTATTCTTCTTTTTAAAGATTTTATTTTATTTATATATGTGTATATGTGAGTACTGAGGAGACCAGGAGGAGCATTGATCTTTTGGCGCTGGAGTTGCAGGCGTTTGTGAGCCTCTTGATGTGGTGGTCTGGCCCTCATATAGAGCAGTGAGCATTCCAATTGCTGAGCTGTCTCTCCAGCCCCTTGCATTTAGAACATATAAGGAACTCTTTCTAATAGGACAAACAAGACAAGAACATATGAACAAAAGATTGGAATAGAGCCTTCACTGCCATGGTAATAAGCACCTGGAAAAGATATTCACCGCCATTAGTCATTAGCAGGAGACACCACAGTGAGATAACCACCCACACCCTCAGAGAATAGCTAAAATCAAAAGAATGGGGTAGTGCAGGTGAAGATGTGGGGGAGCTGGAATTCCTGTACATTGTTGGCAGCATTATTAAATGTTGCAGATATTATGAAAACAAGTCAAACATATTACTATATGCCCTTTGCTTTTGTAATTAGGTGTTTACAAAAGAGGAAACGAAAACAGGTCCACAGATTTGGGAGTGGATAGTCACAGCAACATTAATTACAATAGCAAAATTTGGGAGCAGGTGAGGTGATAAACAGTAAAAACGAACAAACTATTAATAAGTTTAACATTATATAAATAGTCTCAAAATGAAGAAATAACTGGTTTATAATTTTATTTATGAGAACTTTACAGGAAAGTCAGTCAAATCAATTGTCAAATCAAGGGATAAGACTGAGGATAAACTGAAAATGAATATAGGATCTTTCTCCTTGCTTTGGATCCCAGACTGGCCTCAAGCTACATATCCTCTTGCCTGAGTGTTTTGAGTGCTGTGTTTGTGGGTGAGTGCCACCATCCCTGGCAAAAGAAGCTTTTTTGTGTTAGTTGAAGTGTTTTAAACATCGTGATGGTTGTATAACTGTACAAAGTTACTAAAACTTATCAACATATACTACAAAATGGTATTTGAATTTTGACTTAATAAAACTATTACATTTCTTTTTTGGCTATGGCCTGTTGGATTTTCATTTCAAAGTTGGGATCATCTTGTCAGATTAAGAACTGCGTTGAGGTCGGGGCTCATGCCTTTAATCCCAGCACTCAAGAGGCAGAGGTGGGTGGATCTCTGTGAGTTTAAGGCCAGCCTGCTCTACAGAGTGAGTTCCAGGACAGCCAGGACTATACAGAGAAACCCTGTCTCAAAACAAAACAAAATATAGCTGTATTGAGGGCCCTGGGGATAGACGGCTTAGTGTTTCAGTGCTTGTCTAGTATGCTTGATGCTCTGGGCTCAACCAGTAGCTTAGTGAAATAAACATACAGGGCCTTGGATATAGCTCAGTAGTAGAGTGCTTGCCTAGCATGCATGAGGCCCTGTATTAGATGCTCAGCACCTTATTAATTGGACATGATGGTGTAAGGCTGAAATCAGGGAAGCGGCTGGAAGATTAGAGTTCCAGGTTATTCTCAGCTGTATAGTGAGTTCAAGGTTAGCTTGGGCTACATAAACCTGTGTCTCCTTAAAAAAGGGGGGAGGGGCGGCGCTGGGGAGATGGTTCAGTGGCTGCTTTTCCAGAGGTCCTGAGTTCAATTCCCAGTAACCACATGGTGGCTCACAACCATCTATAATGGGATTCTATGCCCTCTTCTGGTGTGCATGAAGACGGAGCACTCATGTACATAAAATATGTAAACAAATAGATCTTAAAAAAAAAAGGGTGGGTGTTGATGCTGGCACTACTGGGTAAATCTTAGATAAGGTGGGAGGTGAGCAGACACCTGAGGTGTTTCTCTGACTTGTGAAACATGTGGGTCAAAGAATGATTGTGCCTGCACTCATACACACGTGCACACATGGACCCCTTCAAATGATAACAGGAAGGGGAGGTCCTACATTACAATTTAGTTGGACTTACAAGTTGGATAAAATTGCATCTTCATGATGTGGAGTCTTGAATTGTAAAATGTGATTCCATTGTTGTTTTTCATATCTTAGGTAATTTAAAATTACATTTATTTGTTTGTGAGTATGAGAGAGAGAGAGAGAGACAGAGACAGAGACAGAGAGAGATGGCCATGAGAGCTTGTGGAGGTCAGAAGACAACTTGTGGTACTGGTTACCTCCTTTTGCCATGTGGGTTCCAGGGATGAACTCAGGTTATCAGGCTTGCTGGCAAGTAAGAACCATCCCCAAAGTGCTTTACTTGTTTGTGTTGATTGTTTGCTTTTTGAGACATTGTCTTGCGATGTAGCCTAGGCTGACCCAAATTTATAGCAGTCTTCTTACCTCAGCTGCCCAGAATACTAGGATTACAAGTGTGAGCCACTATATCAGGATCAGTAATGGTTTGTAGTTCTTTTCTTTTGCGGTATTCTTACATATCTTTTTTTTATATTTATGCTTATATATATGTAATTTTTTTTTTTTTTTTTTTTTTTTTTTTTTTTTTTTTTTTTGGTTTTTTGAGACAAGGTTTCTCTTTGTAGCTTTGGAGCCTGTCCTAGAACTCACTCTGTAGCCCAGGCTGGCCTTGAACTCACAGAGATCCGCCTGGCTCTGCCTCCCGAGTGCTGGGATTAAAGGCGTGCGCCATCACCATCCGGCTATAAATATATTTTTTGTATTATTATTATTTTTTAAAGAGACATGGTCTCACAATGATGTTCAGGCTGGCCTTAACTTCCAGGCCTAAGTTTCCCTACCACCTCAGCTTCCTGTCCCTAACTAGCTGGGACTATAGGCATATACCCCTGTGCCTGGCTTTTATTTAAATAATTTTATTTATTCATTAATAAGTAATAAACACCATCCCTGTCCACCCCCCACCCCTGGTTGGTCTCTGTGTAGTCCTGACTAGCTTGTAACTGATAGAGATCTACCCCTGATTGCTAAAATTAAAGGAGTGTGGCACCATGCCTGACTTAATTATTTAATTCTTGGAGATGGGGGTCATGCTTTGTAGTCCAAGCTGATTTTCATTTTGTGATGATTTTGAGTTCATGCCTGCAGTCATCATGCCTTAGCCTCTGTAGTGCTGTGAGTACAAGGGTGAGTCTGGTTGTAAGGAGAATTTTGAAATAAAATTTATTTTCTGTTTACTGTTACTATGTGGAGACAAAATTGAATTTTCAGTATTGGCTGCATTTTTCTAAGTTTTACCAGCCTTAGCCTAATAATTTACTTGTAAACTCTCTTTGATTTCCACATTGTATAATGTGTAAAAACTGTTTTGTCTTTGTAATTCTGGTACCCTTTATTCCCTTCTCTGGCTAGAATTTCTAGCGTTTGGTTGCATAGAAAGGTGATGAGAGATGTTCTTGCCATTTTCCCATCCCAGAGAGAACTGTTCGTCTTTATCTCTGTTAATGGCAAGCACAGTATACACATAAAGCATGGTCAAACCTAGACCTGGTAAGATGAGCCCTTTTAGATTTAGGCAGTTTATCACATATGGCAGCCTAAGTGCTAGTCCTCTGGTCTTTGTGCCACTTACAAAGGATGACAAACTTTTGAAAATGTCTAACTGTCAGCTTGGGGACATTCTGTTGGTAGGGATCTAGTCTAGTTGCTGCTCAAGGAGATTTTTTTTTCCTTTTTCCTGGAGACAGGACCTCATATAGCCCAATCTGGCTTTTAATTCCTGATCCTACTGTCTCCACCTCCTTAGTGCTGGGATTATAGCATACACCGTTGTGTCCTACTCTGCTTGGTGGTTTGATATGTCACTGCAGGAGGCTGTGACAGCTGTCTCATGATAGCCTCCAGAGGGCCATAGGAAAGCTGTAGGGATAACTGGCTGTATCTGGTTTTTTCTTTTTCTTTTTCTTTTTTTTTTTTTTTTATTTCCTAACAAGGGTTTTCTATTGAGTTCAGGCTGGCCTTGTGTTGGTGATGCCCCTGACTCATCCTCCTGTGTCCTGGGATTGCAGGCCTGCCTTCATGCTCTGCTCTGGTAGCAGCTCTTTATAGGCCTCCTATCATCTGCTGCCTTAGGATTCGTACATACAAACCTTAGCTTTCAAAACACCTTGGGAACTATTTCTCTACAGGTATTTGTTGTGGCTCTTTTATAGCACATACCTTTTATTAGATTAAGAAAATTTCTTTTTATCCTGAATTTCCATCATTAATAAATGCTGAAAACAGATGCTTTTCATATCTATTGAGATCAAATGTACTTAATTTTAACTTGTGTGGTTAATTAGATGGAAATTAAAGTTCATTTCTAGCTGGCAGTGGTGGGGCACAGTTTTAATCCCAGCACTTGGGAGGCAGAGGCAGGCGGATCTCTGAGTTTGAGACCAGCCTGGTTTACAGAGCCAGGGCTGTTACATAGAGAAACTCTGTCTCAAAAAATCAAAAAATCAAAAAATAAATAAAAAAAATCATTTCTATTAAAGGATTTCTTAAGTATTTTTGCTTTAAAAGGTTTTACTTGCCCCCCTCCAGGTATTTCTTTTAATGTCTCTCCACCTCTTAAAAAAAGTTACATTTCTTTACTTATTTATTTATTATTTACTTTTGTTTGTGTGTGGGCACCACCATAATGGGTGAGGATTTGTCTTTCATGATTATGGAATATAGCCCAGGCTGATCTGCAATTTTAAATCCCTGCCCCAGCCTTTCCAATGTTGGGATTATGGGTGTGTGTTATCATGCCCAGTGGTTTTGAGTTTTGGGGACAAAAATCTTGCTGCATTGACTTTGAAACTCAAGGTTTAAGTGATTTTCTTCTTCAAGTCTTCTTAGTGGCTAAGACTACAGGTCTGTGCTATCTCCTGGTGTTGCTGTTTTTAATATCCTTAACATACTCATTTTCAAATTTGTTGCTTCCCAAATACTTACGTTGTTTTAAGGAAGAAAATACTGATTGGTTATCTGAAAATTTTCACTTAACATTTAAAAAAATATGAAATGTTTCACATATTCAAAAGGATGAAGAATTACATAATTAATATGTGCCTCCTACTTACCTTGAAAGTGTTGTATTAAAAAGCCTTTGTATAACTACCTCTCTGTATGTCTTTATTTGTCACTAATGATGTAGATATCATTAGCCAGTAACACAGATCTGTATCCACAAAAACTCACAGGTTTTCAGATTTAGAAAGTGATATACATATAATATATTACTTATTTTAATGACTTATTTTTAAGTGAAGTATCTGTGTCTGTGTGCATGTGAGTGCAGGTGCCCAGGTAGGCCAGAGTAAGGGGTTGGGTTTCCCCGGAGCTGGAGCTACAGGTGGTTTTGAGCTGCAGGGCTGAGTGCTGGGAGCGATCCTGTGGTCTGCTGAGGGAGCAGTGTGAGCTTACAGCTGCTGAGCCATCTCCAGGCCCTATGGAATTTAAAGCAGGTCTCAGGGACTGGGACTCTAGTTCATCCGACATACTGCTGTCTCTATTCTGGTACAGGCCTGGTTAGGCCACCAGATTAGTTTCAAACGTTTTGTATTTTGTGAGATTTTGGAATTTGGATTTATGGATAAGAAGTTGTGAACAGGTACTTGTGGTTTTAAATTTCATTATTTTTAATAAACAGGGTTTTACTATTAAGTTGCCCAAGTTGCTCTTGTCTAACTTGGGTTCAAGTGTTCCTTCTGACTTGGTCTCCAAGTAGCTGGGACAACATGCCCTTATCACACTTCACCATGCTCATGATTTATTTCACTTAGGATGAGATTTGGTATAAAATGCGAGATAACTAAAGTTACAATTGAATATTTTAGCATTGTAAAAGATCATGCTATGAGTGAGGCCTAGAGATAAGGGAAGCTCCACAACCTAGAGCTTGCCTCCCTTGAGCTGAGTGGCAGATCGTTGATAGAGGTCTAGGGCTCTGATTACACCACTGTTTACTCTAAGTATCTGGTTGACAAGGTTCTGTCACTGGGGAGAACCTTGATAGAACTTACAATTAACTTGATTAACTGATAAGAATTATTGAAACCTGTAGTCCAGCTGCTTCATAACTGAGTTACTGACCCTTCTGTAAACGGGAGAAATGAGAACAGTGGGAAATACTGTGGTTGCTCCTTTAATTCCACACTGGCTGTTCCTGCCAGAGACCATCTTTCAGGTTGCTCTGCCCTTGTGGTGGCGCTGCTGGAGTTCCCAGTCTCCAGGAGACACTGGAGAGAGGCAGGGTAAGCGTCTATAATCAGGCACATGGCTTGAACAAACCTAGTTATACCAAGTTACACTCAGAAGGTGGAACAAAGATGTATGCTTTCTTTAATGTTAGATTTCTTTTCTTTTCTCTTTTCTAAGTCTACTGTTTATGGAAATACTAGCAATCAGTGTTAAGACCTCTGTCATTGGTCATTGATTACCATGAAAATTAGTGCTGAATGGCCCTTATTTAATGTTTTAGTTTTATAGTGAGACTTTTAAAAAACATGAAAATAATACAGGCTTCTTCTCATTTTGTTAGATGAGGTCCTGTCTTGTACCCTATACTGGCCTTGAACTCTCAGTTCTCCTACTTCAGCCTCCAGATGCTTTTTTTTCTAACAACACATTTATTTTTTTATTTTATGTGTAGCCATTAGAGACAATTTGGGGTCATTTCTCTTTGTCCACCATATCCCTGGGATTGAACTTAGATTGTTGGCCTTGGTGGAAAGCACCTTTACTTGACGAGGTGCCTTCAATGTCATCTCCAAAGTTCACACTTGAGAACTACACAATCAAAATCACAAAAATTTCAGAAAGAACTAACAAAATGACTTAGCGGGTAAGAGTGCTTGATATGCAAATATGAGTACCAGAGTTTGGATTCTCAGCATCCAGGTAATTGCCCACCTGCCTATAATCCCAGAACTCTGGAGACAGAGGCAGATGATTTCTGAAATAGCCTTCTTAGCTTGACTAACCAAAGCAGTGAGCTCTGGGTTCAAGTGAGAGATCCTGTCTCAGTATGTAAGGAAGAGAGTAATCAAAGAAGATAACTTACATCAACCTATGGCCTCCATAAGTATGTGCATACACATCATGCATCCATACACATGTAAACATTGCGTACATGTGGAAAATCACAGAGAATTCTCATAATGTTTTAAGTAAGTTACAATTTTGCATGAGGCTGTATTCTTAGCTAGCCTTGGCCACTTGTGACCCAAGGGTTGGAATCAGTCCTGTGTGTATATGAACATATATATGTTTATCACTTTGTATACTAATGAGTTTTATTATATGCACTTTTTTATGACTTGCTTTTCTATTTTATAGTATATTGTAAATGTCTTTACATGTCAGGTAAAGAAACATATTTAGAGTTTGGAAACAGCAATTTATTTAAACCAGTCTCTTGTTGGAAATTTACATTCTTGCTGGTACAAATGAGACAGTAGTGAGGATCATTGCACATCTACCTTGGAACCTATGAAACATGTAGACTACTTTAACAAGTGAAAGTTGTAGATGTTGGGCGTGATGGTACATGCTTAGAATCCCAGCACTTGGAAAGTGGAGGGAGGAATATCAGGACTTTAAGGCCATCCTCAGCTACATGACAAGTTAGACCGACTAGGATACATGAGATCCAGTCTCAAAACACAAGCAAAAAGGTAAAACTTATAAGCTGGATATGTAGCTCTGTGGCAGAGTTCATCCTTATCATGTGTAAACCCTCGGTTCATTCTCCACTACTATAAAAAAATTAAAAGTTGAAATTTCTTTTTCAAATGGTAGTTCATTTCAAATTTTGATTCTGCCAAATTGTACTTCAGTATGATTTTTAAATCTTTTTACAGAGAGCTTAAAATGAATATTTCTTGATCCTAATAGTTTTACAGCTTTTTGAGAAAACAAACAGGATCTTTCAAAAAATTTTAAGTATAATATTTAAAACACTTAACTCATTTTTAGATAATAAATGATCATTACTGGTGATTATAACCTGGCACAGCAGGCTAGTATAGTGATTGTGAGAGAGAGGCCAGAATTTTAATGGCGGGGCTTTAAATAGCTAAGAGTAGTATATTATGTTTTTGCATTTACATTCTCGTAAATGTCTCATAGCACATTTACATGAGTCTCTTCTATTAGAATTAATTTAAGGTAGCTTACTATAATATGTTGCTGTTAAAGCATTTTCTAGTTCCATTTGTCTTAGGAATATTTGGAGTTTCTCTGGAGAGTGTCTTTGGTTGTAGAGAGCTATTGTCCTGTGATCTGTCAGGAAGGAGGGAGAGATTGCTACTTGTAGTTCCATGGTTTGCTTACAGCTTTTGTAGCAAGAGTGAGAATTAAAGGGTCCATACTGTTAATGTGTATTTGTAGACCTTTGGATACACTCCAGGATTCTGAGTAAGAGAGTAAGTGTATCTGTGGTATGGGGTTAGTGGTGGACATTGTATATTTTTATCATCTAGAAGCTTTGTGGTGGCATGGTGGTGGCCAGGCTTGAAAATCGGTTTTATTGTTCTATTTTGAGAACTTATTGAGATTAGGTAATAAACATGAAAAGTGGTATTTGGAGTATTATGAAACAACTTAGATAGCAAAGAGTTTGACACCCTCTGCTGTTCCTCCTTAACCTTTCACCTAAAAGGTCACATTTGATTCCATGTATATGAAATGTCCAGAATAGGCAGATATGAAATAGTTATTGGTTGCCAGGGATGGGGGACTGTGAAATGGTAAGTGATTGGTTATGGTGTGTGGAGTTCCTTTTTGATATTCTGCAGGATGAGGGGCTTGTGTAGGATGGATGAGGTTGTGAATACAGTTGACCTGGATCTGTGGGTTCTGCATTTATTAGATCAAACCAACTAATGATAAAAAGTATTTAGAAAAAAATATATCTGTATTGAACATGTACACACTATTCTTGTTACCCACTTTCTTTCTTTTTTTTTTTTTCAAGACAAGGTTTCTTCTGTGTAGTTTTGGTGCCTGTCCTGGATTTTACTGTGTATACCAGGCTGGCCTTGAACTCACAGAGATCACCAGGGTCTGTCTCCCGAGTGCTAGGATTAAAGGTGTGAGCTACCACTGCCTGGCCTCTTGTTACCCACTTTCATAAATATAATAAGCATTACAGTTATTTATAGAGTGTACATTGAGTTAGGTATTATTAATGGGACCAGAAAGGACTTAGAGTATAATAGTGGATGTGCATAAGTCTATATGCAAAGCCATCTAATACAAGGAACTCAGGTTATGAATTTTTGGGAGCCAGTCCATCCTACCTCTGTATCCCTCCAACTTTGTCTCTCTCTCTCTCTCTCTTTTTCTTTTTCTTTCTTGTTCAATAATCTTAACTCAAGTTTGTGCTGTCCATATACTTCTGGGGGTTGAACCACACACTGGAACATGGTCACCTAAAGGGGGCCATACCCTTAAAGAAAACTGACTCTCTTCCTCGAGAAGCCATCAACTGTTGATAGCTCCTCAGTTAAGGGTCTGTGAAGGGGCTTTTGAAGCCCTTCCCACTCAGTGTTAGAATGTTGACTGACTTGATCGTGTGTCGGCAGCCACAGCTGCTGTGAGTTCAATAGTGTAGTGGTCCTGTCAGCAGAAGACACTGTTTCCTCTGGGTTTTCCCTGACCTCTGGTTCTTAAAATCTTTCTGCCTTCTTTTTCTCGATGGTCCCTGAGCCTTGGGGATGGGGTGTGATACTGATGTCCCATTTGGGACCAAGCATTCCACAGTCACATGTTCTCTGCACCCTGACCAGTTGTGAGTTTCTGTGCTAACCACCATTCACTGCACAAAGAAACTGAGAGTGACAATACTCCACAGATAGAGAAAATTTAGAGGGCAGCTTGGTATTATATCTGTTTACCAAAATAATTTTTTAAAAAAGTAGTAGGTTCACCCCGGGCTGTGAGCTCCCCAGGCATGGGTTCTTGGGCAGATTTGCAATACCAGGCATGTGTTTCCTTCTGTGGAGCAGGCCTAAGTCCAACCAGAAAGTGATTGGTTATTTCCGTAACATCTATGGCAGCCCCTTTATTGCTGCTCACAGATGGGGAATATTGTTGATAACTTATATTTTCCTCTAATAGCCAGCCTGCATAGCACCTATTATGAGAACGAGGCACCAGGGAGGAACCTTCCTGGTCTTTACCAGCTTGATTTGTGTTCTGTGACCAATGAGTGTCGTGTCTTCAGAAATCAGATCTTACCATTAATATCTGGCCATCAACCAAAAGCCTCTATTTTATTTTTCCAGTTCTGGAAAAAACTGAGTTTTGCTGGATAAACACACACACACACACACACACACACACACACACACACACACACACCCACCCTGGTTTGGAACTTGCTTTATAAAATCTCATGTTGGCCTTGAACTCACTAACCTCTTGTTTCATCCTCCCCAGTGTTTGGGATTACAACCATGCTCAGCTGGTTTGTTTATTTTATTTTATCTTTACTTTTTGAGATGTGGTCTTACTATGTAGCCTAGATTGGCCTCAAGCTCTGGGTCTTCCGACTCCCTATAGCTGTGATTATAAGCATGTTACTATGTCTGCCTTTGTAATAAAGTCAGTAGTTCTTTATGAGAATATGATGATCTGATGTGACTTTGTTTCCCAGAATTTTTCTCAGAACATCGTTGGGCAGTATGCAGTATCTTTTGATCATGCACATTATTTTATTAATGAAATATATGATACTTACACTCAGTGTTACACATGAAAGCACTGGGTAACCTTATATCATGACAGGTTTACCTGCTAAGTTAGTTTAAAAAAAGGGAGGCAGGGGCTGGAGAGAGAGCTCCGTGGCTAAGAGCTCATATTTTTAAAAAAAGATTTATTTATTATTTTAATTAAGTATATGTGGAGGGTGGGTATATACACATGAATGCAAGTGCCCACAGAGGACGGAGGTGTCTGATTCCCCTGGACATGGGGTTACAGGCAGTTGTAAACTGCTTCATGTGCATACTAGGAATCAAACTCAGGTCCTCAGGAAGAGTAGTATAAGGCTATATACTATTACAGAGGCCCCAAGTTAAGATCCTGACCTCCATATCAGGTGGTCTACAACCACATCTAACTCCAGCTCCAAGTGATCTGACAACCTCTGAGAGCACTTGAAGTTGCTTGTGTATAACCACACACAGATACATAATTAAAAATCTTTTAAAAAATTAGTTTTTGAATTTTATGTTATAAATGAAGGATTATAGACTTGTAATTTATCTTGCACTGGGGTGTCTTTTCTAAAAATAGTTTTAAAATTATTTGCTTTTACTATATTTGATATATGAAGCTTTGTATGACTGTATGACTGTGTGTCCATGCATACCTGCCTGTGGAAGCCATAGACTTTGGATCTCACGGAGCTGGAGTCACAGGCATTTGTGCGTCACCCTTTGTGGGTGCTAGGAACTGATCTCAGGTTCTAGGGAAGAGCAGGAAATGGTCTTAACCACTAAGCCACTTTTCTAGTTCCATCATTTTTTTCCTTTAAGAACAAGATTTACTTACTTTTATTTTATGTGTACAAATGTGTTGCCTACATGTATACACACTACAAGCATCCCTGGTGCCCATGGAGGTCAAGAGAGGGCATTGTATCTCCTGGAACTAGAGTTACAAATGGTTATGAACTGCCATGTGAGTGCTGGGAACCAAATCCGGGTCCTTTGAAAAGCAGTAAGTGTTCTCAACTGTTGAGCCATTGCTCTAGCCCCTCCTTTTAAACATTGATTCTGTGTGTATGTGTGGGTATGCGTGTGTGAGTATGAATGCCTGCATGCATGCACATGTGGAAGTCAGAGGACGACTTTGGGGAGTTGGCTTTCCCCCTTGACTTTTATGTGGGTTGTGGGGATTGAACTACTTTCACCAGGCTTATGTTAGGTATTACTTTCTATTGCTGTAACAAAACATTACAGCAAGGTATCTTGTAAAAGAGTTTAATTGGCATTAAAGTTCCAAGGGTTAAGAGTCTGTAATGGTAGAGTGAAGACATGGTGTGAGGCAACTGGAGCAGCAGCTGAGAGAACACATCTCAACTCAAAAGCAAGAGAGGCAGAGAGCTAAAACTCAAAATGGCTGAGTCTTTTGAAACTTCAAAACTGGTCCCTAGTGACACACCGTCTGCAACAAGGAAGGCCATTCCTCCTAATCCTTTCCATACCAATGGGGACCAAGTATTTAAGCATGTGAGCCTGTGGGGGCCAGTCTCATTCAAACCACCACATGTGGCAAGCACCTCTACCCATGGCCTTCCTTTTGTTTTTTTTGAGACTGGTTTCAAGATGCAGCCTTGGCTGCTGTCTTGGTATTTGGCTTATAGACCACATAGACTTCAAATTTGTGGTGATTCTCCTGCCTCTGCCTCTGTTTCTGCTCTACCGTGCCTGGCTAGTTTGGCTATTCTTGTACTTTGAGTCCTCCATTTGAATTTCAGAGCCAGCAGTTTTGAATTGTGAAAAGTCCCTGGGATTGTGCTAACGAGCTGGGGGAAGAACTAACCCTTCATGGTATTTGTTCTCTCATCTGGTAGCATGGATAACCATTTATTCCTTCATTCGTTTATTTATTATTTATTCTTGAGGTATTATTTCATGTCTTCCCGTAGAGTTTTAAATGCTTGAAGATTTTTGTTATGTTTAAGGTCCTTTATAGGTTTGTTGCTGTTAGTAGGATTTTATTCTTTTGAGGCAGGGTCTCATATATGTGAGTTTGTAGATGATGATGACCTTAACCCTGCTGTTTCTACCTCTGAGCTGCAGTGATTGGCATGTTGTGTGTACAACACCCATTTTATGCAGTGCTAGGGCTCAAACCCAGAGCTTTGTTCATGCTGGGCAAGTCTTGTTTCCAACTGAGCTATAGCCCCAGCCTGAGTTTCTCTATTTTTAAATTAAAAGCTCATTTTCTTCTCTGTCTCTCTCTCTCTCCCCTCCCTCCCCCTGTGTGTGTGATATGTGTTTGAGTGTTGGTGGTGGTCAAGTTCAGGTGTTGATCCTGGCTTTCACCTTGTTTGAAACAAGTTGTCTTGTTCTTCAGCTGGCCCCTGAACTTGTGGGAATTTTCCTTTCTCTGTCTCCCATCTCGCCATAGGAGCAGTGGGATTTCAGGTGCCTGCTATTGCACATAGCTCACTGGGTTCTGGGGATGTGACCCCAGGTTGTCATCTTTGCATGGTGAGCACTTTACCCACTGATCCATCTTCCTAACCGTAAAAGCTAGTTTCTAATGGTCATTCCCAGTTTACATGAAAGTATTGGTACTTAAATATTAACCTTGTATTGGACTCTAGTATATTTAGCTGTTATTAGTCCTGATAACGTGTTGAAGTATTAATATTTATATATTGATCTTATGTCTGACTAATATGTTAAGTTCTTTTATTAGTTCTGATAATGTATCCAAGTGTTGATATTTATACATTGATCTTACGTGAATAATAGTCTGAGTTCTCTTATTCAGATATGTCACTTTGTAATTATCAGTTGATATTCTCCCTTTTTCAGTTAGAAAAACATAACATTATGGGTTATCTGATTTTAAAGCCGTGAGAATACTCAATGAAAGGAGGTTCTTCCTCAAATAAAGGTAATAGAACATTTCTGAGAAGGGAAATATTTATTGTTGGGGATTTAATGTGTGATCTTTTCATTACAGATATGGCATAAGATATTTCTTCGAGATTGGACAGCTGGTGACCTGCTCTTTCTGATGGCCTTAAGCTGACTTTATAGCCATAGAGAAACCTCACGGAATTGTGTTGTTTTCTGCTTTACACCATTTCTGGCGCCGGAGTTCGCCCTGCAACCATGTATGGAAGCGCTCGATCAGTAGGGAAAGTGGAACCAAGCAGCCAGAGTCCTGGGCGATCACCTAGGCTTCCACGGTCGCCTCGCTTAGGTCATCGGCGAACAAATAGTACAGGAGGGAGTTCTGGAAACAGCGTTGGAGGTGGTAGTGGGAAGACCCTTTCCATGGAGAATATACAGTCCTTAAATGCTGCCTATGCTACGTCTGGCCCTATGTACCTAAGTGACCATGAAAACGTGGGTTCAGAAACACCTAAAAGCACTATGACACTTGGCCGTTCTGGGGGACGCCTGCCTTACGGTGTTAGGATGACTGCTATGGGTAGTAGCCCCAATATAGCAAGCAGTGGGGTTGCTAGCGATACCATAGCATTTGGAGAACATCACCTCCCTCCTGTTAGTATGGCATCCACTGTACCTCACTCTCTTCGTCAGGCAAGAGATAACACCATCATGGATCTGCAGACACAGCTGAAGGAAGTATTAAGAGAAAACGATCTTTTGAGGAAGGATGTGGAAGTAAAGGAAAGCAAATTAAGTTCTTCGATGAATAGCATCAAGACCTTCTGGAGCCCAGAGCTGAAGAAAGAGCGAGCCTTGAGAAAAGATGAAGCTTCCAAAATCACCATTTGGAAGGAGCAGTACCGAGTTGTGCAGGAAGAGAACCAGGTTAGTTCATTTGTATACTTATCTTTATGGGCTGAAGCCGTGTCTACAGGTAGAGGAGGCATCCCTTTTCTCTGCTGTCTTAGATTTCCCCCATCTTCGTTCCTTTATTTTTTTATTTATCCTTTTTACTTTAGAATTCTGTTTTTACTTTCTCAGTGTTTTCAGATTTGGTCCTATACATGGTCTACAGGTGTGTTCAAGCAAAACACTCACACACGTAAATTAACACAAACAGAAAATCTTAAACCAGGTGGTGGTGGCATATGCCTTCAATCCCAGCACTCAGGAGGCAGAGGCAGGCAGATCTCTGTGAGTCTGAGACCACCTTACGGAGTGAGTTCCATGACAGGCAGGGCTACACAGAGAAACCCTGTCTCAAAACAAACAAACAAACAAACAAACAAAAATCTATGTTTTGAGTACTGCCTTGGCTACATAGTGAGTTCAGGGCTAACTTGGGGTTATATATTGAGACTTTGTCTCAAAATTAAAAGCAAACAAACAGGACTGCACACATAGTTCAGTGGAAGAGCAGTTTCCTAGCATATGCTAGCAGATTCTTGGACCTGACTTGCTGCCTTAGATTGTTCTGAGTGCTCCAGGGACTTTTTGGTGACACAGTTACATTTGAGTCATCTCTGCCCTTGTCGGTAACCTGTCACACATTTTCTTGTAAGTAACCTTAATAAAAAAAAAAAAACATTGGTTTACCAAAGTGAGTAAATAAAAGTTTCAGTAGTCAGTCCAGATCTCCCCCCCCCACTTCAGTATGTAGCTTAGGCTGACATGGAGCTCTTCTGCCTCTACTCCTAAATGCTTAGATTTATGTTAGCTTGTCTCACCACCAGCCTAAGATGATCTCTTCAAGAGTAGGTTCTTTGTCTCTCAGGACATAAATTTAAAGCAGATTTGGTGTTAACCAATGATAGTATTGAGTTACCTACTCATCAATGTGCCTTGCTGAAAATATAACGACCAGTAAGGTAGTTTTATTGTCAAGTGACTTGGAAATGTCTATTTTATTGAAGAAAAAAGTAATTGGAATATTTTTTTGATTTTGAAATAAAATATTTTCTTATGTCTATGCTTTGGAAAGTATGGGGGTTGGGAGAGAAATTGAGTGCAGTATCCTTTCTCTAATTATGCTACATTTAAAGGTAAAATATTTAATCTTTTGAGAAGACAATTATGGGTACTTACCAGTTTTCTGGAAAAGAAATGGTCCACAGGTTTTTCATGCCAAGAAAACCATTATGTGCTGAAGAGGGTGAGCACCGCCTTATCTGGGTCCACCCTGGGCCTAATTAAACACCAGTGCACACCAGCGCTGGCAGAGACATTCTTTCTGCACCACTGTAATTACCACAGAGTTCTAAAATTGTGTAACTTTGGTCCAAAAAACAAAGGGTGCAATTTTAAAGACAGTACAGTGAGATACAGAGACTGAGAATGCTAATTAATAGATTATAGTCGGCTAGCAGTGGCCCCTAATTAAATAGTGCCTTCATTATCCTCTTCATAGCTCCCAGAGGTCAGACAGCTTTCATTTGTAAAGAAGACTGCTTTATTAGACTTCCTAGCAATTAAATACATTTCTGTATTTCAGTTTGAGGTTGGGGATTTTGGGTCATTTTAAATGTTTGATCTGATTGAGCTGGGTCCAGAATCCTATCAGTATAAAAACATATTTGCTTAGGATTGCTTGGTGTGCCTGGTTCATTATTATGGCATTCTCATAGAAGCTTGTTTCTAAAATAAAATTCTCAGATGTTTTTATGTCTCAGACGCCTTTTGTTACTTTCAGATAGCTGGTGATTGCAGAATTAGGAATGAGTGTGTGTGTGTGTGTGTTGTGCACATGCACAAGCACACCTGTTGTATATCTATGTATATCCATATATATTTTGACAGAAAAGTCCTTTTCTTCTAAATTATGACTAAGGGAGACTTTAGTGTAAGCTTGCTGGAAAAGAATGAAATCTTCCTGTGAGCTTTGTGCAGTTGCAGAACTGGTGAGAGCTTTTGGATAAATTACATCTTAGATTTTATTTTACTTATTTATTTAGTTTTTTTCCAAGACAGGGTTTCTCTGTGTAGCTCTGGTGCCTGTTCTGGATCTTGTTCTGTAGACCAGGCTGGCCTCGACTCAGAGAGATCTGCCTTGCTCTGCTTCCTGAGTCCTGGGATTAAAGGCTTGCGCCACCACCACCCGGCCTAGATTTTATTATAATCAACTATTGCACTTTTTATTTTATTTATTTATTTATTTATTTGGTTTTTCGAGACAGGGTTTCTCTGTGTAGCTTTGTGCCTTTCCTGGAACTCGCTTTGGAGACCAGGCTGGCCTTGAACTCACAGAGATCCACCTGCCTCTGCCTCCCAAGTGCTGGGATTAAAGAAATGTGCCACCACTGCCTGGCCTATTGCACTTTTTAAAAAAGGGTTGTTTGGACTGGAGAGATGGCTCAGAGGTTAAGAGCACTGGCTGCTCTTCCAGAGATCTTGAGTTCAATTCCCAGCAACCACATGGTGGTTCACAACCATCAATAGTGAGATCTGGTGCCCTCTTCTGACACACAGACACACTGTATACAAAATAAATAAATGAATTAATAAAAAAAAGGTTGTTCATTTATGTATATGCATGTTTTGTCTGCATGTATGCCTGCACATCAGAAGAGGGCACCAGATCCCATTAGACATGGTTATAAGCCACCATGTGGTTGCTGAGAATTGAACTGAGGACCTCTAAAAGAGCAGAGTAGCCAGTGCTCTTAACCACTGAACTATCCCTGCAGTACCTTGTACTTCTTTCTTGATTATGCCTTGTTAGAGTTCTGTATGTTGAATTTAGTTAGATGCTTATTTGATGGCAGAGGAGAAAGCTCAGTTGGTAAAAGACAAGTATGAGGACCTGAGTTTGATTCCCATATCCCATGTAACAGATGGATATGCTGATGTGCACCTGTAATTCCAGCAGAGAAGGAGACAGCTTGCTGCCCAGCTAGTCTGGTGGCATCCACAAGCTCAAGGTTTAAAGAGAGATGCAGTCTCAAAAAATAAGTTGGAGAGTGATTCTGGAAGACATCTGACATCAAGCCTTAGCTTCTATATGAACACATGTATATGTGCTTGCATACTTACATACTCACATATTTTGCACATACATGTGCACACATACACAAAATAATTATTTTAATGTTCTTTCACTGAAATTTTGTTTGAACAGAATATTCTGTTTAATATTGTAGGATGGCAATTTTTTGATTGTTTTTTGCTTAAATTTTGTGTGCATGTGTGTGCAGACATGCATATGCCATGGTGCATGTATGGAGGTCAGAGTACAGCTCTTGGGAGCTGGTTTTCTTCTTTCACGGGGTTCTGATGGGCACACTCAGGATCTGGAGATGAATTCTTTTGCCTGCTGAGCCATCTTGATAGCCCTAATGTTTTCTTTTTGCAAAGAATATATATTCTTTTTGGAATTTGAGGCTTCTTTTCTTCTATTGAGGTGCTGAGGATTGAATCCAAGGTCTTCTACATGATAAACAAATGCTCTACCATGACTATACCCCTAGCCTAGGATTTTAATTTTATTTATTAGACCTTTGCATGCATGGAAATATGTAAACAACTATTAGACATTTCTTCTTGTAGAGTTATATTTGCTTACCTAGAATATAGCAGGATAATTGGGAAAAATATTCAGTGACTCAAAAAAGTTGCATAAATATCCGATATGGTTTACTTGTAAAGAAATTAAGGATATTTTCCAAAGAATTGAAGTTTCTTAGTCTGTTCTTTCTCCTCTTCAATTCCATGGTGTAATTTAAAATTTAATTTTTGTTCTTTAGTTTTCTGAGACTGGGCCTTACTACACTGGCTTTTGATTTTTCTGCTGGGCATTGAGTACCAGGGCCTGGTTTGTGCTGGACAGGCGCTATTCCACTGAGTTACAACCCACTTCTGGTTTCATTACAGCACAACAGGATTGTTGTTAAGGATTTGCTAATTTATCATAAATTTTCAAAACAGCAGCTTAAGTATAATTTGGAAGACTCACTTTTTATTCTCTTCGCAAAAGAATCAGGAAATGCGTTTAGTCATTAGAGTAATCCTTAGTTTTTGTGGTACTCAGGATCAGGGAGCCCGCCCGCCTTTGGTTGGTAAGCAAGTCCTTCATCTCTGAACCTTCCTCGGCCCTAGCTATAGTGATACCCTCCATTCTGTGAATCCCAGGGGCTCAATTCAAGTTGGCTTTTTTTTTTTTTTTTAAAGATTTATTTTGTGTGTATGGATGTTTTACGCACGCATGCACGCATGCACGCACCGCAAGTGTACCTGGTACCAGAAGAGGTCATTGGATTCCGGGAACTGGAGTTAAAGATGTTTTGAGCCATCTTTATGGGTTCTGGGAATGGAATCTTGGTCCTTTGCAAGAGCAACAAGTGCTCTTAACCACTGAACCATCTCTCTGTTCCCCAGGTTATCAGTCTTGTTGGCAAGTGTTCTTATTTGCTGAACCATCTTGTGGCTCCAGTTGTAGTAATGTTGATCAGGGAAGTTATAGTTTCATTTTACTTTTCAAAGTCATCCTGTGCCTGGAACCTGACATCCCTTTATGGGTGGTGTCCATAGGTGTGTTGGAGGGCTCTACAAGCTGTGGTTTACATAAACGGTGGCTGAAGAGAGATTGTTCTTTTCTTTCATGTTATTTTTATTGATTATTTTTAGCTCTAACACTAGGTAAATTAGTGCAAATATATGGGTTTTAGATTTTGAGTTCTTGGAGAAATGTATTTTCTTTTAAAAAAGTCTTAGCTGGGCACCTTTAATCCCAGCACTGGGGAGATAGAGGCAGGCAGATCTGAGTTCGAGGCCAGCCTGGTCTACAGAGTGAGTTCCAGGATAGCTAGGGCTAAACAGAAACCCTGTCTTGAAAAAACACAAAACCAAAATTCTTTAAGGTTCATTTATTTTTTTTTCCAAAGTGGGAGTTAAGTTCATACACAAAATACTTTAATTATAGTTAAAAAACATTATACAATGTGTAAATAATGTCACAAAATGTAAGGCAAACTAGCTGGTATTTTGGGTAATCTTGCAGTTTATTAAAAATGTAATAAATACTAGTAGACATTTATGCATAGTTTCCTGAGGATTTCTGTTTTTTAGCCCTTTCACCTTGTCCAACATGTTTAAAAATTAACAAATACAAAACAGCATTTTGTCTATGGCATTTTATCTTTATTTATTTATTTAGTTAGTTTTTCGAGACAGGGTTTTTCTGTGTTGTTTTGGTGCCTGTCCTGGATCTCGCTCTGTGGCCTAGGCTGGCCTCAAACTCATAGAGATCTATCTGCCTACCTCTGCCTCCCGAGTGCCGGGTTTAAAGGAATGTACCACCACCATCCAGCGTTGCTATGGCATTTTAAACCTTAAAACGTTTTACAGCCAGGTGATGTAGGAAAAGCTCCAGGAAAAGCTCCAAACCCTGTCTCGAAAACAAAAAAACCCCAAACAAAAAAGAAAAGAATTTTACATTGATAGATCAAAGGCTTCAATGGACTGACAGCTGTATGAAAGGGAAATATGTGTGAAATATATGTAGATAAGACAGATGGCTTTACTTACTAGATTAGGGACAGAAATGCAGCCTCTTAGCATTGAGGCAGAGCTGGTTGTACCTGGGTCCTTGCAGAAGTCCATGCAGCACTGAACTTCAGTGTGAGCAGCACCTTGAACTCTGAGGAGCTGCTGTCCTAGTCAGAATCTCACACAAATCCTGAATGTACCAGGCGCCATTCACAGTTTCTAGGTGAGAGAAATACCCTTCTGCAACAGAGTAACACTGTGAGGAAGTCTGCCCCAGGAGGGGCATGTACACTGAAGCAGTAGCATACCCATGCTACCCTGTTGTCCAGCCTGTCTTTCTGCTGACTCACCACATCTGGAGGAACCACTGGGCACATCATCCTGGCTTCTCCGACCAGGTTTTGCACTGGTCTCCTTTGAACAAACCAGTCAATGTTTGAATTTCAGTTTTGGCATCATATGTGTAAATATGGTTGGTTGCCTCCGCCATGACTCAGAAAGACACAGGAAGCCATCAGCATCTACCTCATGATTTTGGTTGTAGTGCTTTGGGATCATTAAATGGTTTCACTTCAAATCCTAGATCTGAAAACGTTTGAGTCAGGTTGTCCCTGTGTGCATTGTCGCCCTGCCTCTCAGAGTGTCAAGTGCCAGAAGAACCGCTTGGGATTGAAGATTAGTGCAGTTCTTCACCTCTTGTAGTCCATCTGTACTGTTCTGCCAGATCAGACATTTCACCTTTGTAGAAGGCATCTGTTCCTGTCATGTTTTACTCTCACCTGTGGGCAGTCTCTGTAATGTATTTTCTTAGAAAGTGTTATCTATTTGATAGAGGAATCAGTCCATGGCCAGTGGGGGCTAGATAGCTCTTTGACGGCTGTCCACATTCTTTAAGTCATTCTGTTATTAAGTGTGAGTGAAATAAAAGGATACTTGTGAATAAATAGAAGTTTGCCTCATTCTACACCCACTTACCTCTTTTCTTTCCTCCCTACCTCCTCTTAAAACTTTTTTAACATTAAAATTTTAATTTTGCTATTTTCTTTTTGTGTACATGTGTGTATATGGGCACACACATGCCACAACATGTGTGTAAAAGGCAGAGGACACTTGAAGGAATTGGTTCTCTTATGTGGGAGTCTGCTGGAGTCCACCTCTGACCTGTCAAATGGTTCTTGTAGGGAGGCGAGAGGAATGAGGAAATGATAGATAGAAAGATAGAAAGGGACGATAAGAAAGACAGAGACACATGAGAGCTTCTGGAGGGCCCTCCTGCGTCAGTACCCAGTTGCCTCGAGGTTTATTCTAAAGGGCTTTTTATACACTGCCAAGGGGAGAGGCAAAAGACCTCCCCCTTTCAAGATCAAAACACAACGTTCAGCCAAGTGTAGACCCTTCAAAACACCTGGTAAGCACGCCTGTGGCCACGTCAACCCCTTATGCAGACCTGCTGGGTAAAGCAAACTCAGATTCTCCGACCTTGAGTAAGGTCTCACTAGGGAGGCTCTGTGGGCCTCCGCACTCTTATTTCCCCCATCTGGGTCTTAGGAATTGAGCCTAGGTCAACAGGTTTTGTGGCAGCTGCCTTCACTTGTTGAGTCACCTTGCCCCCCCCCCCTCACCCCCAGCTTTATTGAGATATAATTGAGTTTACCCTTGGAAATATTATTTCTTTGTTTGGAAGAAGAATTTGAAGACGCTTGTAGTAATTTGGCCTAGGGAGTTGTTGGACAGTGGGGTGACTGACATACATGCTGTTCTAGAGCAGCGGAGGTGACAGGAGGGAAGATGACAGGGACCTCTGGGAGAGGAGGTCAACGTTTGTGAGACGGCTCTGAAGAATGACTCGGACAGGGACTAAGAGCAAGAGGCCCGTGTCTGTGGCATTACTGGTTAGAATTTAGTTCAGTGTTTGCATATCGGTCATAATGTGACCAATGGGTCCTTGGATGTGAATATTATAATGTGTGCATGTTAATGTTGGGGAATTTACTAGACGTTCAGAAGTAGAGGCTGGCGTATGCTTGTTTACCAGAGCAGTGCCAGGAAGGGAGAAACTGTTAGATGGCAGGGCTTTACATGGATTTTTTCATCCAGATAGTTTTTCTGTTTTGGTTCAATAAATTATGGTATTTTTCTTTGAGGGCAGATAATTTGACAATCTCTGAACTTTCTGAAAATCACTGTGCACTAAAAAAAGTTAAGTCTTTGTGTCTGTGGTGATCTCTCCTAGTCTTCCATTCTAGTTAACAAGTACATTGGAGTTTGTTTGTATGATGAACTAGGAGGAAATTTCTGAAAACAAGAAATATTGCAGAAAATGTGCTTTCAGTGAAGAAACAGTTTTGTATTGGAAATGTTCTGTTCTTCCTCTACAGACAAAATTAGAAATGCTCTTATGAACCAATTTTATGCTGTCGTGTGCATCTCTAAAAATACTCTCCCCCCCCCTGTCTGAAATTGGGGAGTTAATCCTTAATACAGATTAAATACTTTCACTTATCTTTGTTATTTGCACTAATGTTCATTGAAAATTTTTCTTTAAACTGGGTGTAGTGGCAAGTTTCAGATCAGCCAGAGCTCTTACAGAGAGAAACCCTGTCCAAAAAAACCCAAAAGACAAAACAGACAAACTATATATTGTCAGTCATACACCATTTTTGTTTTGCTAAGTGGGAAATCATAAAATGTTTTATAAAAAAAAGAATAATAATTACACCTTTAAATGTTAGTATAAGTAACATTTTAAAAATGTAACTAACATTTTTTTAAATGTTCAAACTGTGTCTGATAGCTCATGTTTATTTCTTCAGTGTCTGGCAGTTTGTCTTGAAGTAGATGAAGAAAATTAATTAGACCTCACACAAATAGGTAATCAGAAAGGACAGTGGCTTTGGATAGTTGAGGGTTTGCTTTGTCTTTGTCTCTTGAGACAGGGTGTCTCTGTGTAGCTCTGGCTGTCCTGGAACTCACTCTGTAGACCAGGCTGACCTCAAACTGTCAGAGATGTGCCTGCCTCTTCTGGGATTACAGGCATACGTCACCACCACTGTCCAGTTTATAATTGAGGATTTTTAAGAAAATTCAGAATTCAACAAGTAGTACATTTATTGAAATATACCTTGTATATCATTAAATATGGTGAGATTAAGCATATAATTCAAATTTACTGAGTCATAAACTATAACCATATAATCAATCATAAGTCATACAATCATAATCATAATCCAGCTTTAGGTATTGGGAATGTACTCAATGGTAAAGCATCACCTTGGTTTAGGCTCTGCACAGTTGAAACACACCCAAACAACAATAAGCAGTTTTGATCTATACATATCACGTGGTAGTTTCTTTTTTTCTTTTTTGGTGTTCTCTGTGTAGCTTTGCGCCTTTCCTGGAACTCACCCTGTAGACCAGGCCGGCCTCGAACTCACAGAGATCTGCCTGGCTCTGCCTCCCAAGTGCTGGGATTAAAGGTATGCGCCACCACCACCTGGTGAGGACAATAAACTTTCAATTGTTGCAATGTTTAAGCGAGATTAAAGGAAATAGTATGTGTAAAATTGTGGATAAGAGGCTGGGTGTGGTGTCGTGTGCCTTTAATCCCCCTACTTGGGAGGCAGAGACAGGTGGGTTTCTGAGTTGGAGGCCAGTGTGGTCTACATAGTGAGACCCTGTCTCAGAAAACAAAACAAAAAGCATGGGCAAGACTGTCTGACATAAATATTCAATAAATGTTTTAGTTGATTGAAAAGTTAAATATTACATGAATGTAAATTTTATGTATTTTTCAAGTATAAATGTACATTATAGTCTGCTACTACAAGAAAGCCATCAATCGCACGGGACATGTAAGGCCTTTAAGAAAGTGGGTCACAATGTGTAATAAACATTGTAGATAACTAACGTGGATAGCAAATCAGCCTTAATATTCCTGAAGGAGTTACCAGAAACTTTGAGTAGGGTAATTAGTTTGCAGGGTTTTCAGTTACAGTGATGTTCATTATTTAACATTTTTATTTCCATAATGACTCATCAGTGAATTATAAAGTGCTTTCCCAAAAGGAATGTAATACCGCTTGAATTTTTCCCCCTGCCCTGAGTGTGTGTCATGATCTACTGTCTCGCCACTCCTGTAGTAAGGAGTTTCTGGCTGGTTATTTAGAACAAAACACTGCCAGTAATTTTAACTATGTGTTCTTGTGTGAAGAAAACTTAACCTCCTAAAGGCCATGGAGATCTCTTTAGTGTAGTCAGCATTTAGTGCTTAAATTTACTCACTCTGCTATTTTAAACTTCGGTTTTCCACTCTTTTTAAACCTTGAACTAAAAATTTTGCTGAAACTTTGTATAAATGCATAACACTATGTTCACATTTTAATTATTTGTTTCATTTACATTAAAACTGGCATTACATGTTGACACATCTTGATTTTTATGTATTCTGCAATAGTTCTGTCCATGAAAATGTTCTTGTAATGGTACTGTTGCCAAATATGTGTCTGAGTGTTAATAAGTATTTCAGATGCTACTAATCACTGTTATAGAGCACTTGTGGATACCACAGTAAATACTTTTTGTTTTGGTGTGTGTGTGGTGTATGAATGTGTGGACTTGCACATGTATGTGGCTTTTATGTGGAGATGAAAGATTGACATTGGGTGTCTTTGTCAGTTGTTTTCCACTTTATTTTTAAGTTTTTATTTATTTATTTATTTATTTATTTATTTATTTGGGGGGTGGTTGGCACATGACACAGTGCATGTGTGGTAGCTAGAGGATAACTTGTAGGAATTTGTTCTCTTTTTCTACCATGTGCGTTCTGGGGAATGAACTTTAGGCGTGGTAGCACATGCCCTTCTCTGCTGAGCCATCTCTGGCCCTTCCACCTTATTTGATTGCAGTAGGGTGTTTCATTGGACCTAGTTCATCTATTCAGGTAGCCTCTCTGGCCAATAAGCTCCAGGGATCCACTTGTCTGCCTACAAACCAACCTCCCAACCCACCCCCCAACCCCCGTCCTATGCCCAGCTTTTTATGAATGCTTGGGAATTCAGACTCAGGATCTGGTGCTTGCTTGACAGGCTCATTACCAGGTGACTCCTGCCTCTCTAGATGCTTTTCTTTACATTCTTTAAATTTTTTGAAATTATATAATTGCATTTCCCCCTTTCCTTCCCTCCAACCCCTCCCATACACCTTCCCCTTGCTCTCTCTCAAATCATGGCCTCTTTCTTTAGTTCTCCCTATATGCAACCTGCTCAGTGCATATAATGTCACCTGTATGTTTATGATCTCAGAGCTGACCACTTGATACTGGATACCCAGTTGGAGGGCCCTTCCCTGATGGAGACCATTTCTTCTAGTCTCTGCATTCCCCGTTGTCTGTAATGCTCTGTTAAGGATTGAGATCCCCAAAGCTTCCCCTCTTTGATGTTAGCATGCTCATTGGTGTTGTCATTGTTCAGATCTTGTTTAGGAGCCATGTTGATGAAACTTAATGTGTGTAGGCTCTGATATTTCTAGGAGATACAGCCTCACAGCAAACTCCCTGTTTGTCTCTCTTTTGAGTTTTTCTGTTCCCATTTCCTCCATGATCCCAGAGCCTTAGATGCAGGAATTGTGTTGTAGATAGAGCAGCTGGGACAGGACACCACAGGATCTCATTCTGTGCATTTTGGATTGGTTGTGGTTTGCTGTAATAGTCTTGTCTGTTGCAAAGATAAACTTCTGTGATGAGGGGTGAGAACCACACTTACCTGTGGGTATAAGGTTAAATATTTAAAATGTAACTAGTAATTTGCTAGCTTAATAAAATGGTAGTTGTAGATTCACCTCTAAGATCCATGACCTCACTAGCTCTGGATGGTTGGATGGGTTTCTAGTACTAGGCATAGATTCCTCTTGTTGAGTGGGTGTATTATTTCTAATCTTCACAGTAGTCCTGTAGGTAAGTGATACTGTTGACATTTATAGATGAACTGAAAATCAACAGAGGGACATCTGGATTTTTTTGTAGGTCTCACTTCTGGTTAGCAACAGATATTTCTCTGGTTACAAAGCCAACTAAAGTGTGATTTTGATATTTTCATTTAAGCACAACAGAGTGAAATGTTGGTGTGTGTTTAAAATATTTATTGGGGCTGGAGAGATGACCCAGTGGTTAAGAGCACCTGTTGCTCTTGCATAGGCCCTGGGTTCTGCTCCCAGCACCCACATAGTGGCTCACAACCATCCCTAACTCTAGTTCCAAGGGATACAATATCTTTGTCTGGCCTCCATAGGTACTCAGCATACATGTGGTATATATATAATCATGTAATCAGAATACCCATACACAAAAAAATAAGAAAAATAAATTTAAAAAATTAAAATATTTGTCAGCAAGACATCAGGGAGAGTTTGTGAACCTCTAGTGGGTTGCTTCTGATTGACCTGGACCAGCAGTTCATTCTTCAGTGACATGGTCCTGATGGGGAGGTGCCAGGGAATTGGAAAGCTAGAAGAGATTATAGGTGGGGTCACTAAGTCTTACACAGACTTTGTCTTATGCACACAGATTTATTAAGAAGTTTTAAAAAGTACTCATTAAGTGCAGAGACCGCATTAAGAGTCATCCATATTTTAATTGAAGATGATATTCCAAGAATAGAATTAGGAGTATGATAGGATCCCTCACTACAGAGGGTTCACATTGAGAGAAGGAGTTGAGAGGATAGGGATCTGTTGAGATGTTTGAAATGTAATTTGAGTAGTTTAAGTGGTTGCTCTCCATCAGCAGGGGTCATTGTCACATGTCAGTGCTTTTTCTTTTTTTAAAGATTGTGTGTGTGTGTGTGTGTGTGTGTGTGTGTCTGTGTGTGTCTGTGTGTGTAGGTATGTGCACATTAGTCCTGGAGTCCCCAGAGGCCACAGAGTTAGAGTTACAGGAGTTGTGAAACACCTGATTTATATATTTAACTGGTCCTCTGGAAGAACCGTGTGTGCTCTTAATTGCTGAACCATCTCTCCAGCCCCACTTTACTTGTTTTAATCAGGCAGAGAGTATTAGATTAACGATTCCCAGACTTGATGGAACATCTTTAAAAATACACACTTGTATATCCTCTTGGTATGTACCTATATGCCATGGTGTGCACGGTGTGCATGTGGAAGTCAGAGGGCATCTTGGGGGAGTTGGTTCTATGTGGCTCGTGAGTAAAGGACTTGCTGCAGAGTTTGGTGACTCAAGTCCATCCCTGTGGCCTCTGGGGAAATGGGGAAAGGAAAAGAATGGACTCCTACAAGATTTCCTCCGACTCCAATGGCTGGTGTGCCATGAATGAGCTGGTTGATTCTCTTTACGTCTCCTTCTCCTTGTCCCTCTCTCTTCCTGCCCCCTCCCTTTCTGTCGTACACATAATAAATAATATAATAAATAAATGCAATTAAAATTACAGTGGCAATTTTCTGATGGCTTGATGGGAATTTGGCTGTGGACTAGCTTTGAGAAGCATTGATATATACTAGGAATCCATCAGATTATACTCATCCCAGTTTGTACTTCCTGCAAACTAAGAATTGGTTTTATGTTTAATTGGCTGAAAAATAAAATTTGTGACACAAATATTGTATGAAAATTGAGTGTCTCCAAAACTTTATTATAACAGTTGTGCTTATTCATGCATTGTCTGTGCTTTTACAGGAAGCTGGTAGTGTGCGAGTGACCTTCACAGAGCATGCTTGTTGACATGGTGTAGACAATAGGATTAATGCGCTGTGTAGTGTTCACAAAGAAACAGGCCCTGTTTTATGTGCTCTGTATGAGATAGGTAGTGTCTACTGTTAATTTATTGAACAGTACTGTCCAAGTGGACTGTCCAAGGCGATACCGACAAGTGCCGGAGACAGAATTCTAGTCCAGAATCTGTGCCTCCACAGCGCTGTGTAGTCTCATGACACCTAACATTTCTTCACTTCCACACTGACTGTTTTAGAAAAAGAAGAAAGGAAAGTATCTGTCTATTGTGGTTGCTCACAGTTACCCCTGAAGAATTGAATTCAACATTCATTACCTCATGATGTGTGAACATTCCGTTTATTTTTGTTAGATTCCATGGGTTTTCCCCAGAGGTTTGTTGATTGAGCTGTTGTACTTGGTGATGTTCTACTTACTGAACTTTTGAACAATAAGTATATAATTTCTCAACCATGAAAGACTTCAGTTTTTATATCATTAGGATAATACATTAACTATCAATTTTGGGGAAGGTAACTTCTGTTATTCACCCTCCTCATAAATTAACATATTATATTGTTTTAAAGGAGTATAGATATGTCTCTCAAGTCATCAACTTAAACTAAAAACATTTATTGAAATACATACAGAAGCCAGGAGTGGTGGCACAGGCCTTTGAACCCAGCACTGCGGAGCCAGAGGCAGGTGGATCTCTTGTGAGTTCAAGGCCAGCCTGGTCTACGTAGTGAGTTCCAGGATTGGCAGAGCCACTCAAGAGTTAAACAGAGATACACTGTTTCAACAAAACAAAACAAAACAAAAATGAAATACAGAAGTGATCAAAAAATAAAAATTTTAAATGTGATTCTTTTTAATAATTCTTGTTTTCATAAAATATGTATTCTTTGTGTACCAAGTCTGAAGGGAAAAAAATTAGGTTACTAGTAACTGGATATTTAGATAGCACTAGCAAACAAATCTCTATTTCTCTTAATTTTTTTTTACATATTTAATTATTTACTGGTTTATTGATTAATTAAAATTTTTAATTTTGTTAGTATATTTATTTGTTCAAAACAGTTCCTTCAACAAGACAGTCCTATTATTGACCGCAGACTCACTGTAAGCAGTGAATTTCACAGTGTTGTGTAGGAATGTGAATCAGTGCCCACAGAGGGAGAAATGCATGCAACAGAAGAAACAGGATCTGCACAAGAGAGCCAGTACAGTAGTGAACACAAGTGAGTCTGTGCAACAGACTGAATACATTTTGTGGTGTGTATGTGTGTGCATTTGTGTGAGCGTGTGTGTGCTGTGGTGCTTATGTGGAAGTTAGAGGACAACTTAGGAGTCAATTCTTTTCATCATGTGGGTGCTGGGATCTTACTCAGCTCATTAGGTTTGGCACCAAGCACCATCATCCACTCAGCCATCTTACTGGCCCGCCTTTTTTACTTTGAGAAAATAAGGCTTTCAGGGAGGAAAGCAGCTTTCAAACACTGCTTGAATGAAAGGATATTTACAAATAAATGAGAATTCATAATGACTTATATTTTACAAAAATGCTTTAAAATTATTTTTATTTTTACTTTTGGCATCTCACTGTAGAGCCTAGGATGATCTTTGAACTTGAGATCTTTGTAGCTGGAGTTTTCCTGTGTCCCAGCCTACTGGCAGTCAGGGCAAATCTCTCCCACTAGCATCCCCCAAGTAAACACACAAGATGCTTATATTATTTAAACTGTTTGGCCTAATGGCTCAGGCTTCTTGATATCTAGTTCTTATATCTTAAATTAACTCATTTCTATAAATCTATACCTTGCCACATGGCTTGTGGCTTACTGGTACTTTACATCTTGCTCCCCATGGCGGCGGCGGCTGGCAGCATCTCTCTGCCTCAACCTTCTTTCACTCAGCATTCTCTCTCCTTATCCCGCCTACACTATCCTTCCTGCCTGGCTACTGGCCAATCAGCGTTTTATTTATCAATCAATCATAGCAACATACATTCACAGCACACAGGACATCCCACAGCAGATCTTCCTGCCCCAGCCTTTAGATTGCACATGAATGCCACTGTGTCCAGCTTAAATAATGTGTTAAAGGTGGCTTTCTTACATTCTAGATACTGCATACATTGCTGATTTAAATTAAAAGAGGTCTTCGGAAGGTGGAGAGATGTCTCAGTGGGGAAAAGCACTTGCTGCTCTTCCAGAGGACCTGGTTCAGTTCTCATTGCTCATGTGGTGGTTCACTATCCCTACCTCCAGTTCTAGGGTTTCCAACACCCTCTTCTGACCACCATGGGCACCAGGCACGCATGTGGTATATAATCCTACATTCAGGCAAAACACTGATACACATAAAAAAGAACTAGAGGACTAATGGCTTCATGCTTTCTGTATTAAAGTACTGTATTTTGCGATTTAAAAGTAATAGGAGCTAGGGCAGGTGTGGTGGTAGTTGGAAGGCTGAGGCAGGAAGACTGTTGCAGCTATACAGTTAATCTGGGCTTCATAGTGAGAACCCAGCTGCTCAGGGATGCATAGCCAGACCCTGTCTCAAAGAACAAAAAAAGAACAATAGCAATTGATGTTCACTTTATTGCCCAATGATTTTTACCTTTTTAAAGTTGAAAAACCAGAGAAGGGCTTAGATACAGATGTAGATGGGGCTACTGAGATAGTGTTGAAGTTGGTTTTTTGATTTGTGGGCTCATTTTTACCCTTCTACTTGGGAAGTTGATTTACTAAATAATTTTGAAAAATTTAGAACTTGCTTACAGGCTTGAAACACAATGCATGTGTAAAACTGATCAGAAGAAATTGAATTTGTGTCAGCAGATTTCTGATCTTTCATATCTCTCTCTCTCTCTCTCTCTCTCTGTCTCTCTCTCTCTCTGTCTCTCTCTGTCTCTCTCTGTCTCTCTCTGTCTCTCTCTCTCTCTCTCTCTCTCTCTCTCTCTCCTCTCTCTCTCTCTCTCTCTCTCTCTCTCTCTCTCTCTCTCTCTCTCTCTCTCTCTCTCTCGTTTTTTGTTTTTTTGTGAGGCAGGACCATACACTTTAGCCCAAGATGGTCCCTAGCCCATCCAATCCTCTTGCCTCTGCGTTTGGATGCTGGCATTGCAGGCTTGAGGCAGCATGCTTGACTCTGATCTTTAGCTCCTGCCCTCCTCCCCCTTCCCCGCCCTCCTCTCCTCTTTGCTTCTAGACTGTTGTTCTTTTTAATAGATAGGGTTACATTGTTGTTGTTCTCTTCCTTGTCCATTCCATTCATAATTTAACATGAGTAAATTTAAAAACTGATGGCCATTACAACAGACAGCTATAATTACAATCCAAAATGTGAGTGCCTAGATTGAGGTGGTATGTTACCGCTCTTGTGACAGATGGCTTACCCCTTCCTTCCTCCTCTGCTTTTTTTTTTTTTTTCAGAGACTAAATCCCATGTGCTCCCCATCTTGGCTCTAGTTGTGTTCTGCCCACTCATTGGCTTCACAGGAACTCCAAATTGGATGTCCTGGTTACTGGCATTATCGTAGGAAGTGGATACAGAGTGACTCTTTGTGCCAAGTGTTCATTTATCAGGAAAATTGTAGCTTCATAAAATTAAACATTATTTCTTAGTCATACTGAGTAAAGCTGAATTTTATTTCTTTTTAAGAATATACTTTTAGGCTGGGCAGTAGTGGCGCACGCCTCTAATCCCAGCACTCAGGAGGCAGAGGCAGGTGGATCTCTGTGGGTTCGAGGCCATCCTGGTCTATAGAGTGAGTTCCAGGAAATGTGCAATGCTACACAGAGAATCCCTGTCTCGAAAAGCCAAAAAAAAAAAAAAAAAAAAGAAAAACCAAATAAATAAATTAAAAAAAGAATATGCTTTTAAAGTCCTATTTTATTTTTAATTATTTGTACATACATGTGTCTGTATGTGAATGTGTACACATACGTGCAGCTGCCTGTGGTAGTCAGAGATGTCAGATCCCCCTGGAGCTGGAGTTATGGGTAGTTGGGAGCCACCTGACTTGGGTGTTGGGGACTAATTCAGTTTGGTTCTAGACAAGAGCAGTACAAACTGTAAATGCAGCACCATCTCTCCAGCTCCAGAATGTACTATGGAAATTGTTACTACACTTCTCTTTCGTGTGTGTTTGCATGCACTGTGCCAGAGTGTGGGCGTGGATGTCAGAGGACAGCTTGTGGGAGTTGCTGCTCTCTGGGATTGGACTCAGGTTGCCAGCTTGGGAACAGTTATCTTTCCCGCTGAGCCATCTTGAGGACCTTTAGCATGTACTTTTCAGTTGATGTTCCATTGTGAATATTTTTAGTGGCGTATTTATTACAAAATAGGTTTTTAAAATCTGAATTTAACATAATCAGAAATTTATAGTGTGTTGTGCTACAGTGTATTTGTTCAGGGCACTGAATGAGTAGACCTAATTGTATATATGTCTATATTGTATATATGTACTGACTAGCACAAAACAACAGCAGGGATTCTTTTGACTTTATATTTGAGATAATCTTGTGTGGTCTAGGGTAGCCTTGGATTTACAGTCTGCTTGCCTAAGTGTAGCAGGAATCTTAAAAGTTCTTATTAATAAAATCAAACCCAAGGCGAGTTATTGGGGTCCATGCTGGTAGATCAGAGAGACAGAACAAGCCACAGCTATCTCACCTTGCCAATTCCTCAGCTGGTCCTGTTTCCTCAGACTGGAAGCTTCTGTGTCCTCATCCCAATGAATCTCAGCTGAACTGTGTTGCTCCAAAGCCTGAAAGCTTAACCAGCCGAATGCTTAACCAGCCAAAATCTTCTAGTTTCTGGTCCTCATGCCTTATATATCTTTCTGCTTTCTACCACCACTCCCTGGGATTAAAGGCTGGCTTTCTGGGATTAAAGGCGTGTGTCACCATGCTTGGCTATTTCCAATGTGGCCTTGAACTCACAGAGATCCAGAGGGATTTCTGTCTCTGGAATGCTAGGATTAAAGGCGTGTGCTATCATTGCCTAACTAGTGGCTTGTCTGTTCTCTGACCCCAGATAAGTTTATTAAGGTACACAATATTTTGGGGAACACAATACCACCACACCTAAGCCTTCTGAATGCTGGGATACAGGTGTATACTCACTGCCCTGCCCAGCCATGACAGGAATTTAATATTACAGAGACTTAATCATAATAATTGAACCTGTGATGTGTAGTATTGAACTTTAAAATTTCTAGTTGCTGTCACAAGTCTCAGTTCATGAGGATTTGCAAACTCTGAAGTTAGACCATGAGTGATGGCCGCCGCTGCTGGTGCTGCTGCCGCGGCACCCCTGCCGCTCCTCCTCCACTTTCCAAAGTTCATTCTGTTCTCTTAGCTTTGACACAGGTATCCCTGTGTAGCCCTAGGTGTCCTGGAGATCTGCCTGCCTCTCATTCTTTTCCTTCTCTCTTACTTTCCTATTGATAGGAAGAGAGAGACCAAGAGAGCTTATAAAATAAAGTGTTTAATGTGGGGCTCACCGGACAGGGTTAGAGTCCATGGCCATCATTTCAGGGAACATGGCAGCAGGCGAGTAGGCATGACACTGGAGCAGTAGCTAGGAACTTCCATCTTGATCTGAAAGTTGGAGGGAGGGAAGGAGAGGAGAGACAGAGACAGACACTGGGAATGGCTTGAGTCTTTGAAATCTCAGAAGCTGTCCCCAGTGACACACCCCCTCCAACAAGGCTACAACTTCCTAGTCCTTCCCAAACAGTTCTACCAGCTGAGGACCAAGTATTTGAACATAGGAGCTTGTGGAGAACAGTCTCATTCAAACCACCACATCTTCCCCTCCCCTCTTCTTTTACAGGTTAACCTCTCTGGCAGTCTTCCTGCCCCAGTTTCCTGAGTGCTAGGATATGGCTTCTTGTAGGCTTCTCTCTTAAAATTTAATGCTTATTTGTGTTTTTCTTTTTTGTTTGTTTCAGTTGGATTCCCCCCCACCCCCCTCCTCAACTCCCTCCCCACCTCCCGTTTTTAAATTTACTTTCTACTTTGACTATGGCTAGCAAATGAATGTACTTAACCTTAGAGAGTACATAATTTAGCATTGAGACAAAAATGAGTGTTAGCTGTTTTTCTCATGGTGTATCACTGCGTGTTCTGGGAATACATTGTGATTATGTGTGTGATTCCCAACGAGAAGAAGGAAGAGATCTAATTGCACTCATTCCTATAAGATGACTGTTGGTATTTCAACATAGCATTGTCTAATCAGTATGTCAGTAAGTATGTATTGAGTGCCTGCCATGCATGCCAGCTAGCATGCTTGGTGTTTTGAGGGATTTCAAAAGAGGAAAGCAGGGAGAAAGAAGAATGGATATGCACATAAAGAGTTTAGAATCACATGAACATGGAGTATGCATATTATGTGGTTTATAAATAGGAGTTTTTGGAGCACTCAAATTTTAGAGTATTTTGACCTGGATACTTCAGCAGTGGAGTTACCTATAAGTTGAAGCTGTTTCCTCACATAGGTATAACTTTTTTTTATATAAATGAAATAGTTAATGTTAAAGATTTCCTTGAATTTCATGTTTTACATACAAGTGTGTAAAATTAGTATGTCTGAAAATAGGTATTTCCCACAATATTGATACTTACAAATTATTGAAATTGGAAGATGTTCATTCATTAATACATTAGAGGGAACATGTACTATGAGTGTATATGTGTTTTGGAAGTAGTATAGCGTCATCATAGCATCATTTTAAAGCACAAACCATGGAATCACTAAGCTCAGAATGTAGAGAGAGATTCCAAATCCATACAATGAAGATAATACTGTATCATGAGGAAAAGGTGGGATTAAATAAGTTAAGATTCGTGGAACATTTAGAATTGGGAATTACATGGAGTCAGTACCATGTAATTCCTTGTTACTGTCTTTTCATTGTAGTTTCTCTTGTCAAGTTTATATTGATATAGAAACCCAGAAAGACCTTTTTTTTTTTAGTGTTTTCTCAGTGTAGGATTATTGATTAAAATTTTATTAATGGTTTTTTCCTTGTAATGAACATGAATTTGTCATATATAAAGTAAAATATAATGGAGACTAAGATTAAGTCTGTACATTTATATGTCATTACAATACAAAACACAGAATTAATCACTTGGAATTCTGTAGATTTTTGAATGCTATTGAGTGTACTTACTGTTTAGAATAATAACTGGATGGTGGTGGTGCACTCCTTTAGTCCCAGTGCTAGGGAGGTGGAGGCAGGCGAATCTCTGGGTTTGAGGCCAGCCTGGTCTACAGAGTGAGTTCCAGGATGGCCAGGGCTGTGGTTACACAGAGAAACTCTTGTCTTGAAAAACAAACAAACAAACAAAATAAATAAATAAAAATAAACATGATGGGTGGGGGGGGAAACTTAGAATCTCTTGTTCATATTTCTTCACTGTATCACTTACAAATCATATAATATCAGTGTTAAATTTATATTGATTGGCTGTTTGTTCTATTTTAAAGTAATTATTATTTTTTGTGTAGACTTTTCACCATTAAGAAGTTTTTGGATTGAAGTATCCTGCTTTTGTTTAATACTTGATATATGTATATCTTAGGATTTGATTTCAGTTTGGAACTAGGTAGAACAAATCTATTCCTCCTTCTAGAATAATGATATGTAATAGAAAAGGGTTTTTTTTTTGTTTGTTTGTTTTTGTTTTGTTTTGTTTTTGTTTTTTTGTTTTTCAAGACAGGGTTTCTCTGTGTAGTTTTGGTGCTGTCCTGGATCTTGCTCTGTAGACCAGGCTGGCCTCGAACTCACAGAGATCCGCCTGCCTCTGCCTCCTGAGTGCTGGGATTAAAGGCATGCGCCACTGCTGCCCAACTCGAAAAGGGTTTTATGAAATAGATACTTAGTGGTTCAAACAATTGCTCGTAGGGCTGGAGCATTTGGCTTCAGGCTAGCTTCTGTAATACTAATAAGAAACTTCTACCATCGTTGCTTTCCTGACAAGGGCAGATAGTCCTCTTGGTGTTGTGATGACACCATGAGCCCAGCACTGCTGGATTCCTCTGTCAGCATATGTACGAGCTAATAAAAACAGCCTCATTCTTCATGTCACTCAGGTCCATCCCAGTCTTGTGTACTTTTGTTTCATTGGTAGTCTGGATCACCTGCCTGTGCTACAAGGGAATGTAGGAATTTGAGTTTTCACTCTTACACTGGGAAAGCAGGACTCATAATGACGTTGTTTTTTAATATTTATTTTGTCCATGCCTAGTGCCTGTGGAAGTCAGCAGGGGGTGTATTTAGGGTGGTTGCGAACCACTGTGTAGTACTGAAAATGGGACCTGTCTTCTGCAAGAGCGTTTGTGCTTTAAACGCTGAGCCCTCTCTCCAGTCCCTGATGGCAAGTTCAACTTCAACTTCAGCTACGTAGTTAGTTGGCAGTCAGCCTGGGATGGATACTTGACACCCTTTCCTAAAGAACAGAGCAAAACAAAAAGTGCAACCCTAACGGATTGTCACTTTGGTATTGTTTCTGAGACAGTCTCACCATGTCTACCTGGCTTGGAACTCACAGTGATCCACCTGCCTCTGCCTATTGAGTGCTGGAACGAAAGACTCCTAGATGGTGTTGTGTACTTGAAAGACACTGTAATCACACTTCAAACAATTGTCATATAAAATAATTTAAATGGGATGCTTCTTTAAAGTAAATCTGTTTTTTTTTTTTTTTTTTTTAACTTGGAAGAGGAAGGTCTTGGGATATATACTGTAATTGGGTATAAACTAAGCACTTTTTGAATTACAGCCCAAATAAAAATCAAAATGTTTTGTGATTTTAACGCTTGCTGCCCTTTGTGGGAGATGTCCTTAACTATTTTAAATTTGATTTTGCTTTACTGAAAAAAGTGACTCAAGTATTCAATTATTTTTGAAACACATTTTATAAGTGAATTTAAAAGTCAGTAGTTGATAATATAGATGTTTTTGCAGTTACATAATGACTATCAATTCCTATAAAATTTCACTTTTGGAAAGTTAGGAATTTGAGGGAGAATACTCTCAGTATATATAACTTTATAACCAGACACTAATAAAATACCATTGCCTTAGGAGATGGATTGCATAGTCCCAGGCCTTTGTGGCTGCTCCAGCAGGTACTGGAAATGTATAGGGAAAATTGAGTAGACATGCTGTTTGCTGTACCGAGACCGTGCAGAGTAATGCTTCTTCAAGTGCCTGAAGAGGGCAGGTAATCCTGGAAGTAGTGTGCAGTTTCAACTTTCTAAGGTAAAGATGAACGTGTTCTTGGTATTTCCCCCTTTTGTTTTGCTTCGAGACAGGGTTTTCCTGTGTAGCCTTGGCTCCTGAAACTCCATATATAATAGTTTATGCTAACCCTGAACTTACAGTTATCCTCCTGCCTCGGGTCCCAGTGCTGGGATTATAGATGTGACACCATGCTTTGCTTTCTGTTTTTATGTAGGAATTCTACCTCCGCTCTTTGTAGATCCTTTGTGGAAAAGTTGCTTATGAATCCACAGAATTCTGGTTCAGTAATAGTCTTCTCTTTACCGTAGTTCTGCATGAACTAACGCTAGTACAGAAACAAACTGGAGAAGCAGAAAGACTGTGTGTTTTGTAGTTTGCCTCTTTTGTTACATTTTTATCTTAGTCACTGGTTTTTAGAGTACTTGCCATAGCTGGTGTGTCAGTTTGACATTTTGATTTCAAAGATCCTATTATAATCTTGCCCCAAATGTCAAACAGTTCCTCAGCAATAGACATAAGCTCCCACTGATGCTTCGTTAGAATGTAAGATGATTTTATAGATTCCTTGTTGTTATGTCCATGGGTAGAGCTTAAGTGAGAACATTTCTATTGACCAATGGAGCTCTTATTTATCGATTTCAGGTTATTGGCTAAATTTTGCACTGTCCTGACTTTGAACTTAATTACATTCTTGAGGCAGAATGGGAAAGCAATTTTTAAAGCAGGAAGATTTTACATACAAGAGCAATCACAAAAATTATTGCTTAATAGCCTTTAAATGTCCCATGTTAGTGTATGTTTCAGTGTTCAGCAAATTTCTTAGTGTACTTGTGTAACTCAACATAGTGAGCTCACTCACGTCTTGGTGAGTGCAAAGCCAAACTGAGCAGTCAAGACATAAAAGAGTGGAGAAAGATTTATTACCTGCAGCAGGCCAGGAGAGCTGGGGAGTTATTTTCAGAGCAGTGTCCTCCTCTGACAAAGGAAGCATGTGATTTTATTCATCTAGCCTATAAATATTCATATAAGTGCTGGCCCATTTCTAAATATGCTCGGGTTAGGAGTACATTCCTGAGCACGTTCAGTGTAAGGTCATGAAGCACATGTTTAAAAGATTAAAGTGATAGACAAGAGTGCTCTCAAAAGTTTTACTGAAAACAATGGAAAGTCCAGTTTGAAGACATGTGAATACAAGAGTTTGCTTCTGACAGTGTCTGCCTTGCTTACTGGCCAGCACTAGCTACAGAAAACACTTTCAGCTTATGGAATGTTTACGTAGTTGTAAGTAATGTATATTGACTAGAGACCAACTTGATCTTGAGGAATTGATTTTGAAGTCTTTAGAAGGGTGTATCCTTCAAGAAACATTGAGAAGGATATTGATCTGTGTTTGTGAGAAGAATGCTGTATCTAGTTTCCTTTGTTACAAGCACCAGTGTGCTGTCTTTAGGAAGCCGATGTATTTAGCAGTGTTGCTTCTCCATTTACAAAGTCAATAATGGGTAGAATAGACATTTTTGCAGAGAGAGAAAGTTTAATTCCTGTAATTCTCTGATACAGATGTGTGTACATGTGTATGTGAGTGTGCATGCACACACATTATATATATGTGAGTGTGTGTATACATATATAAATACAAACATTTTGCAATGGTGGTCCAATGTGTTGGTGATCCAGCAGGGCCTTAGGTATGCTAGGCAGACGTTCTGTCACTGAGTTGCCTTCTTAGTTACCATATTCTTGTTTATATTAATAAAACAAAACAAAACAAAACCCAGTAGGCTGGAGAGATTGCTTAGTGGTTAAGAGAATGTATTGTTCTTGCAGAGGACCTGCGATGAGTTCCCAACACTCAGGTTGGGTGGCTTATAGCCATATGTGGCTCCAGCCTCAGAGGATCCAAGCACCTCTGTAGGCTTCAGCACTCAGGTGCGTGCATGCACACACAGGCGTATCATGATGCCATACTTTTAGCTACCTTCTATTGTTGATGAATATTTTTGTTTTTCATATGTAATACTACTGTGGCTATCTTGGCTAGTGTATTTTGCATTTTTTATATTTTCTGTGATACATTGTTGTTAAAAAATTGAATGTATTTGCCAAAGGTGACCCAAAGGAATTAAAAGAGAGAGCCAGTTTTATTATGTACATTGTGTATTCTTTAAAAGTTTAACATCTATCTGCAACTTTTAGTTTGTAATAAGAAATAAAGTTATGAAAACAAGTCTCCAACTTGTTTTATTACCTGCCTTGTATTTAGAAGCATGTTTAAAATACAGTTTTGGCTTTCTTAAGGTGGCACAACTGTGCTTACAAAACGAAAGGTATTCTGCTAGGGAGTAGCTCAGTGGTGGAGTATTTGCCTAGCATGCACAAGGCTCTGGATTTCATACATAAAGCCTTGCAGGGAGTGGGTAGTACGTGTGTGTATGCACGTGTGTGTATGCATGGATACGATCCCTGGTCCTCCTCCACCTCCAGTCACTTTGATTCCGCCTCCTCAATGTTGAATCCTTGAATAAAATTAGGCCCCAGTACCCTAGATGTCCATTTTGTGGATGAATTACCCCACTTTTATGAATTTTCATGTCCATTCTCTTTCTCTCTTCTGCCTCTTCCCCTCCTTCCCCTCTTTCCTCCTTTGCCTCTCTTCCCCCCATTCTCTTCTTTCCTTTTAGTTATTTTAGTGCTTATTTCTTTTAAGGTTTGGTCCATTGGTAGTCTTGTTGAATTCTTTTCATACTCTTAGATTGTTACAGGTTTATAGTTTATATTTATTTATTTGTGGTTGGCAGAAAAAACTCACACCAAATATGTCTATTTTTGACATTCTTTTTTTATTTTTTGAAACAGAATTTCTCTGTGTAATAGTCCTGTCTGTCCTGGAACTCACTCTGTAGACCAGGCTGGCTGCGACCTCACAGAGATCCGCCTGCCTCTGCTTCCCAAGTGCTGGGATTAAAGGTGTGTACCACCCCTACCAGCGACATTCTGACTTTTAAAACAGTGTTTCTTTTTTTTCCTTCAGTGCTAAATATCATAATTTTCTTCATTATTTTATCTACTTAAAGAACTATGTAGATGTTTTTATGAAAGCATGAGCAAAAGTTTTAACTTACGCGCGCGCGCATGTGTGTGTGTGTGTGTTGCATGTGTGCGAATGTTCAATTGTATGTACCTATGCTCATGAATGTGGAGGTCACAGGAAGATGTTGGGTGTCTTCCCTTCTGCCGTATTGGCCTGAGACAGGGACTGTCATTGAGCTAGTCTGTTTGGCTAGTCAGCTCCCAGGATCTGCTTGCTCTCTCCTTTCCTATTCTGCTGCTGGGGTTACAGACATGTGCTGCCATGTCCAGCTTTTATATGGGTGCTAGGGATTTGAACTCAGTCCTCTTGCTTATGCAGCAAGTATTCTTACCTACTGAACCACTTCCCTCATTTCCAAAGACATATCTTGTTTTATGTTTGTCATTGAAGTTATTGACAAATTATGTCCAGATATTTATATGAGTGTTTTGCTTTCCAGAGAATTTTGTGCTTTTTCTATATAAAAGCTACAATTGTTACTGTTTTGTTTCCCAAGAATGTGTTTATTCTTTTCTTTCTAACACTAATATTATTGAGTATTTTATAAGATATGTGTGCTGACTAGTTTTATGTGAACTTGACATAAGCTGGAGTCATTTTGGAAGAGGGAACCTCAATTGAGAAAATGTCTTCACTAGATTGCTTTTGGGCAAGCCTGTGATGCTTTCTCTTAATCGATGTGGGAAGACTGACTTCACTGTGGGCAGTACCACTCCTAGCCTCATTTTCCTGGTTGCTATAAAAAAGCAGGCTGAGAAAACCATGAGGAGCAAGCCAGTAAGCAGCACCTCTCCATGACCGTGCATCAGCTCCTGCCTCCAGGATCCTGCCATGTTTGAGTTCCTGCTCTGATGTCCCTCAGTGGTGCACTGTGAGGAGGAACTGGAAACTAAAATAAACTTTTTCCTTCCCAAGTTGCTTTTGGTCTTGGTATTTTACCACAGCCATAGAAACCCCGAGACAACACTTCATCTCAATCATGCTGTCATTCTGATTGACAGAGAAATTACGACAGTTGTATGAGTTCCTTTTCTCGTTCTTGTGACCAGTTATCTGACAGGGCGAATCGTAAAGGAAAAGGGCTTCTTGTGGCTCCTGGTTTGAGATAGCCAGAGCGGGAAGAGCATGGCTCTTAGTTGTGGCCAGTGTCTTATTCTCACGAGGCTTCTCTTTTCTCTTAGTTACACCTTTAAAGACAGCCTATAATATAAGCTGCTGGCAAAATGGGATGTCAACATGCAGAAGAATGAAATTAGATATTTTTCACTGTATAATCATCTCACTGTATTAAAATAAATTTAAATTTGATCAAGTGCCTAATTTAAAACCTGAGATGGTCTGGGCATGGACATGCACACCTTTAACCTCAGCACTTGGAAGACAGAGGCAGGTGGATTTCAATGAATTTGAGGCCAGCCTGATCTACATAGGGAGTTTCAGGCCAGCTGGAGTAACACAATGAGACCCTGTCTCAAAAATAAAAGCAATGAAAATTCAAACCTGGTGTTATTGCTAAAGGAACATATAGGGATACTTGGATAGAGTCATCAGCAAGAATTTTCTGAATATTTAACAAAGGAAGTAGCAAAGGAAGTAACCTTAAGAATTGACGAATAAAATTATAAAGCTTGCCACAGTGAAAAAAAAGTCAACAGAGCAAACAGCCCACAAACTGGGAGACAATTTTTACCAGCTCTACTGCAAACAATGGATAATAATTAGAATACAAAAGAGGTACAGATCCTCAACCATCAATCAGTAAACGAGCTAATAACTGAGTAGATAGTTCTTAAAAGAAAAAATACAGGTATTAATGATCACATGAACAATAAATATTTTTGAAAGTGCCCACCATCTTTTGCCTTTAGGGAAATGCAAATTATAACTGCTTTGAGATTCCATCTCACCTCTCAGAATGACTATCCTCAAGAAAACAAATTTCAACAAATGCTGACAACAGTGTGTGGAAAAGGGAACTGTCATTTACTGTTGGGTGTGGAAATTGGTACAGTCAGATAGAAGTAAATACGGAGGCTTCCCAAAAATCTAGAAGTAGAACTATCATGTAATCTTCCTCTTCCACTTTTCCACATGTTCCCAGCCTCTATATCCTACCACTGAAATACTTTGACATCATGTTTATTTCTGCTCTGTTCACAGTAACAAGGAAATAGATTCAGCTTAGATGTCCATTAATAAATGAATAGATAAAGAAAATATATGCACATTAAAATTTTTTATTCATCTGTAAAGAAAAATGAAATTTGCAGGAAAATTGACAAAACTAGAAAATATGTACTAAGTGCGGTAATCCAGGCCCAGAAAGAGAAATATCATGTGTTCTCTTTCATCTGTGGATCCTAGCTTCTAACTGTTAAATGTAAACATGTAGGTGAGAGTAGGTGCGGGAGAGCCAGGGAACTAGAAGGGGCCGGCTCACGAGTCAGAAAAGAAGAATCTGAGGAAGGCGAGTGGTGGGTGAGGTAGAAGAGCAGATGGTCTGTGAAGGTGGAAGTCCAAGGGAAACTGTTGCAGAGGATATGGGGGGATTGAGGAGTGAGGTGGGGCAGGGCAGGAGAATCAACCCAAACTAAGGAAGGATGAAAAGGCACCAAGAAAAGCTGTATTTTGTATGTTAATTTTTAAAAAGTTACTGTAAAAAAATAGATTTTTAAAAGTTTTGTTCCTGAGCCGGGCAGTGGTGGCGCACGCCTTTAATCCCAGCACTCGGGAGGCAGAGGCAGGCGGATCTCTGTGAGTTCGAGGCCAGCCTGGGCTACCAAGTGAGCGCCAGGAAAGGCGCAAAGCTACACAGAGAAACCCTGTCTCGGAAAAAAAAAAAAAAAAAAGTTTTGTTCCTGTGTAGAGAAATGTGAAATTTGCTATGCTGATGGTATTTGAATGTTGTTTTTATTTTGAACCATGTGTATGGTGTGTATTTTTGTGTGGGCATGTGTACAGACAATGCATGTTCTTCCTACTGAGTCTTCTCTCCAAGCCCCTTGATGTGATCTTTCATTCACTAGTCTGTTTTTTGCTTAATTATGTGGGTGTTTGTCCATACTTTCTCACTTTTTCCTCATACAGTCTCTGTCTAGGGATTTGTTTCTTCACTTCTACTTTGCTTAGCTTTTATTTGTGTATTTTACTACACTGGTTAGCACTTGTGTAAGAATTTGGCTTGATGGTGATAGCAGATGCCCCAGTTCTGATTTTAAAGTGAATTTTTCCGACATTTGACCAGTTTCTTTTTGGGCTCTTTCTCTTCTTCTAAAATAGCTGGCAGCAGGTGGATTTTTTGGGTAGGGTTAGGGGAGACAGTAGTTATAATAAAGGGAAGATATCTTGATTGTAGCCTAAAGTGGGGGTATTGTCTTGTGTTTCACTCAAGAATTGCCTCTGAGTGCCACTACCACTAGTTACATTTCTTCCTTCTCTAAAATAGTAATTGCCCCGCCACAGTTACATGGTAAAGTATGTATAGGATTATTCGCTTTAACTTCCATGGCTTCTGACCTCTGAGAATTGATAATGTTAAAAAAGAGAGGAATAGCCTCACTTAAATCATTTCCCTCTTGAATTTCGATTCTGATAGATTTCTGAGACTGTTTTAGACTCGGTAGCTTCTACCTTCCAGGAGTGAGATTACAGGGGTGAATCAAAACTCTGTTTTACTTCTGATATTTTCTTTTGCAGGGCACTCACTAAGAACTGTCTGAATTTTGGGCTTTGAAGGGTAATGAGGAAAAATAGACTTTGAGGAATCAGCATTTCCATGCATCTTTTTACTGAGACTACTAACATGCCATTTGTAATCTGTTGCTGGCACTTAAATGAATTTTGAAAATTGCATTCATACATTAAAATACCTGATAGTTTATTTATAATTGTATCCATGTTAAAAAAAAAAAAAACAACAGTTTTTTTTTTTTTTCCAAGACAAGGTTTCTCTGTGTCATTTTGGTTCCTGTCCTGGATCTCGCTCTGTAGACCAGGCTGGCCTTGAACTCACAGAGATCCGCCTGGCTCTGCCTCCTGAGTGCTGGGATTAAAGGTGTGTGCCATTGCTCCCCGGCTTTACAACAATGATTTTTACAGTTTTAATATTATCAGAAATAAAAATTTACTGCTTGCTAAGAGAATAATACCCAAATCAGAGACTAAAAAGAAAAGACTGTCTTGTCTTTATCAGAAAACCAATCAACCAACCTACCAAACAAACAACACAAATCCAGTCTGGAGCCAGGGCATAGCTAGGTGGTAGAATACTGGCCTGTCATGAGCAAGGTTCTGGGTTTGATCCCTAGTACTATAAAAACACACACACTCACCCCCCCACTCACTCTTGTGCGCACACGCATAAAATCTCTTTAGAAGTCACACGAGTGATCTGATGAGACAGCTCAGTGCGAAAGGTGCTGCTGCAAGATGATGGTGCTGAGCTTGATTTCCAGAACCATGTGGGAGAAGGAGAGAACTGACTTGAAAGTTGTCCTCTGACTTCCACACTTGTACCGTGGCTGGTGCACACATACACGCTCGTGCTGTCTTCCCCTCCCCTCTTTCTCTCACACAGAGTAAGAAAAATGCTGTAAAAATCATGAGTAGTGCTAAGTGAAAAATGACAAAATTGGAAAGATTTGTGGCATACACAGAAAGTAAAAGTTTACTTTGCTAGTAATATTACATGAAGAATCACCTCCTTACTGGAATACTGGTATCTTAGTTACTTTTCTGTTGCTGGAGAAAATACCCCAGCAGTAGAAACGTAAAAAGAGGAGGCTTGACTTTGGTTTACAGTTTGAGGTGTTGTGGATCACAGGAGGGAAGGCAGGGCAGCAGGGGTTTGAAACAGCTGGTCAGGTTGCCCCCACAGCTGGAGAGAAGAGAGAGACATGTCTGTGCTGCGCTAGCTTCCTCCTTTTCATATACTCTAGAATTGAAGCCTGGGGAATGGTGCTGATCACTTGTCGTGTGGGTCTTTTAGCCTCAGGTAACCTCATCAGTCATCCTTCACTGGTATGCCATGTGTCTTGTCTCCTAGATGATTCCAGATCACTCGAAGTTGACAGTTAACACTAACCATCGCTTGTCGATAAAATGGAAATAGTATACCAAAGAATTACATTCACAGAATCAAAGAATATAATGTTACTTTGCCAGGGTTTGAGAAAAAGGAACTATGGAGAGCTATGTGCCAGTGTCCATAGATTTTCAGTGAAGCAAGATGAGAAAGATGTAGTCCAGCAGTGTACCTGCAGTCAACAACAGCATTTTAGACCCTTGAAATCCTTAGGAAGATAGGGTTATGTTAAGCAGTTTTACTTTTTGATTAGTATGCATCACTTTGGCCTCAAACTTGAGATACTCCTGCCTCAGTCTTCCAAATACTGATATTATAGACATGTACTATTATGCCTGGTTTTGGTGTTTGTGTGGTGTTCATGAATTTGTGTGGGTGTATGTATGATACTGAAGGTTAAATTATAATTAAAAATATATATTAACCACTCATTAAATACTAGTACTTGCTAATTAATGTTTGCAATAATTAAAAACCATCTTGTGTTTTGAAATAAATTTTGTTTTTATTCCTGCTGATGTAGTCTACCCTCTCCCTTTACAATACCTTCTGTTAAATTTTGAGAAGTCTAGATTTTATTGTGGCTTATAAAACTAAAGGGCTGCCATGCTTATTTTCTTGGTAGGAGTAAGCACAAATTAAATTGCTGATAATTGTGGCTTATTACCAAAATTTTAAAATTTGAATGAAAAGAGGATAAGGTAAATCCTAATTTGCTGAATGCAGATTTCTGAGAACCCTTAGAGCTATTTTTAGCTGCTTGCAAGCTGCTCTGTCTTTGCTAATTGAAGGGAAAGCTGATTTTGGGTGTTTTTTTGTGATGTTCCCAGCACATGCAGATGACGATCCAGGCTCTCCAGGATGAGTTGCGGATTCAGAGGGACTTGAATCAGCTGTTTCAGCAAGATAGCAGCAGGCCTGGAGAGCCTTGTGTGGCGGAGCTGACAGAGGAGAACTTCCAGAGGCTGCACACTGAGCACGAGCGGCAAGCCAAGGAGCTCTTCCTTTTGCGGAAGACCCTGGAGGAAATGGAGCTGCGGATTGAAACGCAGAAGCAGACCCTAAGTGCTCGGGATGAGTCCATTAAGAAGCTTCTGGAGATGTTACAGAGCAAAGGGCTGTCTGCCAAAGCCACGGAGGAAGACCACGAAAGAACAAGACGGCTAGCAGAGGCAGAGATGCACGTCCACCACCTAGAAAGTCTGTTGGAGCAAAAGGAAAAAGAGAATAATATGTTGAGAGAGGTGAGTGACTGCCTTTTCAGTTGGAATTTCCTGATTGTCTTTCCCCTTATTAATCAGAATCTTGACCTAGATAGATTGATGTGCTCTGCTGTGCTGCTGACTAGGAATTTCATCTTTTGTGTTTTAGTGCTTCACTGGTTCTTTCTTCTTGAATTGAATGACATCATCTGGCATATCTGTTATCAATAACATCCCTACTCCTGTCACCCTCCATGTGATTCCTAGGTACTCCTGAGTCACTGGGGGGATACAGGATTGTTTTGATTTGTTACTTGCCTCAATTTGTTCATAGAGACAGAACAGCAAAACCAGAAACAGTGTAGCAGCCAATTGCTGCCCAATAAAAAATACTAGTAAGAGACAGTACACTGTTACCTCATTTCGCCTATGCTGGTGAAGCTTAAGCAGGAATGAATGTTTGCCTGTGGTTTCCCTGGAAACGACACCTTGCTGTGAAAGATATGTGTTAAAAATCATTTGCCCTGGAGGTGTAGCCAGAAGGAGTGATGTAGAGACACACTGTTTTAGAGGAAACAGACTTAAGCTGGCTCTGTGATTAGACCTCACTTTCTGAGGCAGTGTCATTTTAAGAAAGTGTTAAGGAAGAATTCATCTTACCTGGAGCTAATTTAAAACTGTAACAGATTTTATAAATCTAGTGTCTTAGTTAGGGTGTCTGTTGCTGTGATAAAACACCATGACCAAAAGCAACTTGGGGAGAAAAGGGTTGATTTCACTTACAGTTTGTATCCCAGCCCCTCACTGAGGGAAGTCAGGACAGGAACTCAAGCAGGGCAGGAACCTGGAGGCAGGAGCTTATGAGAGGCCATGGAGGGTGCTGCTTGCTTACTTCATCCCTATGGCTTGCTCAGCCTGTTACTTGTCCGTCCCCAGACCATCTTCCCAGGGATGGCACCCCCCACCCTGGGCTGGGCCCTTCTACATCTATCACTAATGAAGAAAATGCACTGCAGACTTGCTCACAGGCCACCCTGGTGGGAGCATTTTCTTAGTTGGCGTTCCCTCTTCCAAAATGACTCTAGCTTGTGTCAGGTTGACATAAAACTAGCCAGTGCTTCTGGTTAGGCATACAATTCGATTTAGCTTCCCTGGGATTACAGGTACATACTGTCATAGCCAGCTAACTTTCAAAGTGTGATGGGTGGCAGGGGAGTGGGGATCCTCACATTGTTAGGATGAGTCTGAATAGTCCCCTTTGAACATGATTTTGGAGGAAGGAAATTAAAAAACAAGCATGTCCAACTGGGCATGGTAAAGCACGCCTTCAATCCCAGTACTTGGAAGACAGGCAGGTGGATCTCTGGGAGTTGGAAGCCAGCTTGGTCCACACAGTGAGAGAGTGTCACAAACAAACAAACAAACAAACAAAACCACCCAGGAAACTTAACAATGACAGCAAAAACTATGGAGCTGCCAGGTGTGGTGGTGCATGCTTTTAATCCCTGCACAGAGCTGAGTCTGAGTAATCAATTCCTTTTTATAGCTAAAGTACTGAAAAAACTTGAGAGCTTTAGACTATTTTAAAAATGTAAGAAGTTGTATGAATAAACTCCGTACATGGTATGGGAGATATATCCCCCTGTGAATATACCACCAACAGTTCAACCTGCCATTTGTGCATAAGATCTTACAGGAAACACAGTCATGCTACTTAACATTGCTTGAGGGCAAGTGGACACAGTGTCTTTGGAAATACTTCTTTGTTTTCTTACTTTAAGACTTAGCTCACATGTCAGTTCTGCACTGAAGTTTCAGTGTATAGTGTTGCATGTACATGCAGTAGCAGTGATCAGATTACTGAGATCATACATGTGTGTTTCTTTAGTGTTCACTTGCCATTTTACACTAAAGATATATATTTTCTGTCTTTGTTTAGGTTAGTATAACAAAAACTGTAGATGCTTGCTTCTCATAGTTCTGGAGACTGGGAGTCCAAGACCAGGGCACTAGTGCCAGGTGAGGCCCCACGTCTTAGTTTTTGGTCAGCATTCTTCCTGCTGTGTTAGACAGCAGGAAAGAGTCCGACAGTCCTCTATGATCTTTTAATAAGGAATGAGATTGTCCTTAAAACTGAATTACTGAACAAAAAACCCACCTCCTAATACTGTTTTGTTGGGGATTTAGGATTTGAGCATGTGAGTCTGGAGTATCCAAATCACTTTTCTTTCTTTCTTTCTTTCTTTTTTTTGAGACAGACTCTTTTTTTTTTTTTTAAAAGATTTATTTATTTATTATGTATACATTGTTCTGTCTGTACATATCCCCACAGGCCAGAAGAGGGCACCAGATCTCATTACAGATGGTTGTGAGCCACCATGTGGTTGCTGGGAATTGAACTCAGGACCTTTGGAAGAGCAAGCAGTGCTCTTAACCTCTGAGCCATCTCTCCAGCCCGAGACAGACTCTTAAGAATCTTACTAAGTAGCCTTGGCTCTCCTTGGATACCCCTCACCCCAAACCAAGGATGCTAGATAAAATATACATTTTTACCACCAGACCAAATAAATGCTTAATAAAATAAGAACTGAATGATAGTTTTATAGTCTGGTAAAATAACGGTACTGTGACTATATATTAGAAAGCATTCTACTGACATACTGAAATTAGGAGGAGGTCAAGATGGTTGTGCTAAATCGTGTTTAACACTGTGGCGGTTTGGATGTAACTGGCCCCCATAATCCGAGAGGGAGTGGCACTATTAGGAGCTGTGGCTTTGTTGGAGTGGGTATGGCCTTGTTGGAGGAAGTGTGTCACTGTGGAGGTTTCCTATGCTCAGGATGCTGCCCATTGAGTCAGTCAATTTCCTGTTGCCTGCTAGATATAGGTCTCTTAGCTACTCTAGCACAATGTTCCCCACCGTGATGGTAATGGACTAAACCTCTGAAACTGTAAGCAAGCCACCCCAATTAAATGTTTTCCTTGTAAGAGTTGCCGTGATCATGGCATCTCTTCACAGCAATAGAAACCCTAACTAAGGCAGACAGCATTTTCGAAGTTTTATCTATTTATTCCAACTAGAGAAGGGAATAGAATAAATAATATCAGTAATGGAAAGGATGGGACTCAATTTTCATTATTGCAGAAACTAATATACAAATGTCATTAAATTAAATTCCCTTAAATGTATCAATTTAGCATATCTATGCTGGGAATCCTCTGGTAACTCTGGAGAGACTTACGGTAGGTAGATCATGAAACATGCATTTTAATCCACTGGTGGTTTCTATCTGTCCTACCAGGACTTGGGAGACAGTGACAGAATTAAAGTTCAAGGCCAGTCTGATCAAGGAAAACAGAATAGAATCTAGAGATAATGCAGTGTTAAGTATTTGATGAATATTTTGAGATAATGACCATCATTTAGAAAATACCTGGTTATGTAAAATTAAGTTCTAGATGAGGTCAAGAACTACCTAAAAAGAGACATTAGAAGAAAATGTAAACAAAAACTTCATTAAATATAATCTTTGACATGAAAGACTTGTTGCTATAGCAAGAACATTAATAAATTAATTATGTATATTAGAGGATATAAACAAAGATATAGTGATAACCTGGGGCATAGATTTTTTAGCATGTACCTTGACCTTACTTATAGACTTGTTTCTAAAGTCCTAAGAGGCTAGAGGGGCTTGATCCTACTTTATCTTTTTCATTTATTCCCTTACTCAGTGATTATTTAGCCCTTAGTGTGTGCTTGATCTTGTAGATAAAGTGGAGATAAATTTTTACAGTCTGTGTTCTTCTGAGACCCCCAGATTTGAACTGGAGAGTTGGTTCTGCAGTTAAGAGTGCTTCCTGTACTCTCACTTCATTCAGCACATGGAAGAGTGATATGCCTTTCGATCACTGGCTTCCCAGCCTTGGTAAATGATAACAGTAAAATAACGTTTATGATATTAATCATTACAATTTTTCTGTTTGATTTATGAACATGATTCTATGAACCCCACCAAAATTAAAACTAAAATTTTGATTGAGTACTATATATTTTCTGTTTGTGTTGAGTTCCATTGTTGTTCAAACATGAATTTTCTGTTGGTAATGGAATTATATCTTCGCTTGACTTGCTAGATTTTGTGCTTTGCTGGCCCTTTCCTTTGATAGATGAGTGAGGACATCTGTTGGACAAGCAGTAAATTACATGCCATACTTGGTTAGTGCTTTGGTCTTGAACAGTTGGAGTTGTAACAAACTTTGCAGATGATTGCTATACAGCAAACTTCGAGAGCTAATCTATGATTCTCAGTGTCTTGGCAGAGGAGATTGAAATTAGATAGTTGGCTATGGAATTTTAAGAAAATTTTATTCAATTTTATTTTATTATCCAAAGCGTTTCATCTCAACAATATATTTCAGATCTCTTTGCCTCTTTTTTTTTTTTTTTTTTTTTTTTTTTTAAAGATGAGGTCTGGCTATTTAGCCTAGGATGGCCTGGGACTTTTTATGTAGACTAGGCTAGCCTTCAGCCTTTGTGATCCATCTGCTTCTGCCTCCCCAGTGTAGGGATTACAGTTGTGTTCAGTCATACCAGGCTACATGTTCTTTTAATGAGTTAAACATTCTGTTTGGCTGGGTTTGTTTGTTTGTTTTGTTTCCTATAACGTTTTAATCCAAATCTTGTTAGTACAGATTTTCACCTCTTAGGGTTTATAAAAATGTTTGAGGTTAAAAGTGATAATATTTGTATAGATTCTAGACTGTGAATTCAGAATTTTTATTTAGCATATTTGAGAAGTACCTGTGAGCTTTCTTGGCAGTTGGAAGTTACAAGACTAAGAAAGCAATAGAGATGTATAGAGAAAGAAACAGACATTGGACTGGGGATGTATCTTAGTTGATTTAATTTCAGCACTGTATAAACCATGGGAAGGTGGAATCAGGAGGATCAGTAATCCAAAGGTCAGTTGTGTCTACATAGGGAGTTCTAGGCTATCCTGGTCTGTATGAGATCTTGTCTCATAGAGGAAGATAAAAGAAGCAACAACAGATAGTGAATAGGAGTTAGAATGAAAAATAATCCCAATATTAATATGTTTGATCTTTTGTTCTGATTTTGGAAAATGAGAACAATTACATACCTTGTTTATTTAGATATTTCCTGTTTTTTTTTCAAAAATTTATTTATTTTTACTTTATGTACATTGGCATTTTGCCTACCTATATGTCTGTGTGAGAGTGTCAGATCCCCTGGCACTGGAGTTACAGACAGTTGTGAGCTGCCATGTGGGTGCTGGGAATTGAACCCAGGTCCTCTGAAAGAGCAACCAGTGCTTTTAGCCACTGAACCATCTCTCTAGCTCCTTATTCTTGTTTTTATTGTATCATTTTCCTTTCATTTCCATTTTGTCAAGAAGATAGGCTGTCTTAGTATATAATGCAGCTGCTAGCGATGGCAAAGGGCTGTGATCCCACACTGTTCATCACTGGATGAGAGAAGGCACCTAGCAAGTGGTGAGGAGCCTTTCCATGTCGTTTTCCTTCTCCAGCTTTTCTGTGAATACAGTACAGTCATCTAGAGCTTGTGTGTAGGATTGACTCTGGGAGGAGACTTCACAAACGTTTGACCTAAGAGCAATGAGGGTTGAAACTGAAATTTGAAAAAAGAGAAACGTCAGACTTTTAAAGTGCTACTTTCTGTCATCAGTTCTTTCTTTCAGTCATGTTGATAAAAATCAGCCTATTTTTATGGCATTGGGGATTGGAAATATGGCCTTTCACATGCTAAGCCCGGGGCTGTACTATTGAATTAATACACATTATTATTATAATTATCATTATTTTATGATTACAGAGATTGAACCTAGGGTCTAATGCATGCCAGGCAAGTGCTGTACCATTGAGCTAAATCTCCAGCCTATTTCTTTTTAAAATGAAGGAATTTACTGAAGAAAAGGAGCATAAATTGTTCCTAACTTGTTTTCAAACTTCAGGTTATCCATTCGTTGGTAAATTAGAGGAGATAACATATTTCTTATTTACACTAGAAACTATGCAATGTTATTAGGAAATTCAAATAATTCTAAATATTTATAAATACATAATTCTACCCATATGTATTTATATAAATTATCCATTTATATTAAAAATTAAAAAAAAATAAGCCAGGTGCTAGTGCACGCCTTTAATCCTAGCACTCGGGAGGCAGAGCCAGGTGGATCTCTGTGAGTTTGAGGCCAGCCTGGTCTACAGAGTGAGATCCAGGACAGGCATCAAAACTACACAGAGAAACCCTGTCTCAAAAAACAAAACAACAACAACAACAACAACACACACACACACATATATGTATATGTATATATATATATGTGTATGTATATATAATATATTATATATATATAGTCTCACTGTGTAGACAGGCAGGTTTTGAATTCACCTTTGCCTCTTGAGTGCTGAAATGAAAAGTGTAAGCCACCATGCCCAGCTTTTACCTATAATTCATTTATTTTTTTTTCCAGTCTTCCCACCCTATTCTTCCCTCCCCTCCCCTCCCTTTCCTTTTTTCCTTTTCCTATTCCTTTCCTTTCTCCCCTGGTCCTCTTTTCCTTTCCCCTGGCCCTTTCCTTCCTCTTTGCCCATTCCCCTCCCCTCCCCTTTGTGTTCTCCCCCCACCCTGATTTCTTTTTTCCTTTTCCTTTCCCCTTCCATTCCTTTCCCTCCCCTCTTTCCCCTGCCCCTCTTCCTCCCATCTTTCTCCCCCTTTCCTCTTTCCCCTGTTCCTCCTCCTTTCCCTGTCTTTCCCTTTCCTTTCCTGCCCTGACTCCTTTTTTTTTGTCGTGTCCTGTCCTGTTACTCTTGTCTCAGCTTCCTGACTGCTGGAATTACAGGTGTATACCACCGTGCCCAAGTTCAGGGTGTGTGTGAGTGTGTGAGTGTGTCTTGGTGTGTTTGTGTATGCCCAAAGGTCAGCCTCAGGTGTTGTTCCTCAGAAGCTGTGACCTTTTTTTTTCTTCTTCTTTTTAAAATTTTCGAAGACAGGGTTTCTCTGTGTAGTCCTGGCTGTCCTAGAACTCTCTCTGTAGACCAGGCTGTCCTCGAACTCACAGAGATCCACCTGCCTCTGCCTCCCAATTGCTGAGATTAAAGGCGTGCGCCACCATGCCCAGCGTCTATGTCTTTTGAGACAGCCTCTTAGTGACCTGACTTACTGAGCTGGCTAGAATCACATGAATTTGAGGATTCCACTTGGATCCTTATGCTCTCATGGAAAGCACTGTACTAACCGAGCTGTCTCCCTAGTGCCCAAGTTGTATTTGTTTTTAAATGAAAAATTTCAGCCAATAGGGATGAAATGAAGTGAGCAAATAGTGCATTCTTCTTATACCTACTTGAATAGTAGTTTACTTCTATGTTCAGAGTTTCTTCCATTATTTACAGGGCGTGAGCCAGAGTCTTGATATGCTCAGTACGAAAGGGGAGTTTGTCAACCCACTGAATGCAACATGTGTTCACAATGAGCTTTAATGCGAAGGCCCATGGTTAGAAATTGACTGATAGCTTTCAGATAGCTCAGTGGGAAAGCTTTATGCTTGAGAGTGAGCTAGAGTACATTCTAGCCATCTCTTATTATATATGTAGAAGGATCTTTAAAATTCAAATAGTTTTGTTTTTCTTTACCTTTTCTTTGCCTATGTGCTAAGGTTTAAAAATAAAATTATAATAGTTTACCACAAAATGAAGCATTTTGAAATTAGGTAATGGGGAAGAGATTTCATAAAATTAGTTGAACATCTAAATTGTGAAGCATTTCAAAGAAATTCAACTTCAATACTTTCAAGGATAGAAGCACTAAATAACAAATATAAGTATAGAGTTATGCCCTTTGTTACTATGTGAAAATTCTTTATAGTTAGTGTAGTTCATTTTATTTTTGTTTATATAATCAAAACATATTACACTCTTGTTGAGCAAACATTAGAAGTCTCAACTGTGCACTCAACGAGTAACTTGTGTACAGTGTGGGGAATAGATTCATTGTGAACAAGCTATTGGTAGTGTGTTTTAATGCAGGTGGGAGATTAATCTGGACTGAACAATGTATTTAAGTGCTGGGATGGAATAAAGAAAACATGAATTCAATAGATTATAAAAGTTGAAGACATAATATGAAAGTGCTGTGAATCAGGGCTGGGGATGTAGCTTGGTGGAAGAGTCATTGCTTACCGTAATATACAAGTCCCTGAGGCTGATCCTAGCACCTCAAAATAATAGTATCAACAGCTTAATACAATTCTGTAGCTTAAAGAATTATGAAGTATACTCCCTTCTCACCACCACCCGGGTACAGACAGGAACTTTAAAAGTCATCCAGAGCTCCCATGTAGCATCACCATCAGAGCCCCTTTTCCCTCTAAGAACAACCCTGATCTGGGCTTTTATGATCTCTCATTTGCTTTTTACTAAATTTTACCACATCTCTATTCCTAATATTATAACATTATTACACTTATATATTTTAGATTAATATCTTTAATGCCAATAGATATCATAGCTTTGTTTCATCCTTTTTTAAAAAATGTTAATTAATTTTTTGGAGATGGTTTTCTATAGTCCATTTTGTATTGAATTCATTATATATTAGAGACTGGACTTGAACTTTTTTTGTTTGTTTGTTTGTTTTCGAGACAGGGTTTCTCTGTGTAGCTTTTCGCCTTTCCTGGATCTCGCGCTGTAGACCAGGCTGGCCTCGAACTCACAGAGATCCACCTGCCTCTGCCTCCCGTATGCTGGGGGGACTTGAACTTCTAACCTCCCCACCTCCTCTATTTTATGCAATTCTAGGAATCCAGCATCACCTGAGGACTATTCATGGCTTTGTGCATACTAGTCAAGCACTCTACCAGCTGAGCTGTATCTCCAACTCTTGTTTTTTCAAGACACTTTAAAAATTTTAATTATAGATTTAATCTTCCATGTGTAATTCAGCTACTTCTTAGCTTATTGGCTAGAATAGTAATTCCATTCTGTTTGTAATTTCTGTATATGTGTGATGGAATGCACACACACGCACAAAATAATTAAATATTTTTTAAAAAGGTGATGACAATCAAGAGAGTGTTTCATTAGGGAAGACACCAGACATGGATACTCCATAATGACGTACCCATTATGCTCACCCCATAATAAATTACTAGACACACAAAGCAGGAAAATAAGCCTATTTCAGGAGACAGGCATTCATTTATTCTTTTCTTCACCGGAGAATTTAAAACAATATCCTGGCATGATAATTTTACCTCTATTGTCTTTAGTGTGTATCTGTAAATCACTTGGACATTTTCTTGTTTAAACATAATGATATCACAGCTAATACACCTAGAATATTTAAGAGACATTTGAGCTATGAACAGATGGAGGTAAAGTGTTCATCTGGCATGGGAGATGGGAGAGAGTTCAACAGCTCAGCATATTTGGGGAACAACTAGGTGTCCAGTATGACGGAAGTATAGTGATGGCATGAGGTTTTATAGTCTCTCAAGAAAACGTCATATGGGGAGCCTTGACAGCTGTGGTAGTTTGAATGTAATTGGCTCCCATAATCTCATAGGGCATGACGCTATTAGGAAATGTGGCTTTTTTGGAGTGGGCATGGCCTTGTTAGAGGAAGTATGTCACTGTGGGGGTGAGTATTGAGGTTTCCTGTGCTCAGGATACTGCCTAGTCAACTTCTTGTTGCTTACAAGATGTAGGACTGTCAGCTATTCCTTCAGTGCTACATCTGCCTGAATGCCTCCATGCCCCCCACCATGATGATAATGGATTGAACCTCTGAAACTGTAAGGGAGCCCTCTCAATTAAATGTGTTCCTTATGAGAGTTGCCATGGTCATGATATCTTTTCACAGCAATAGAAAACTAACTAAGACAACATGGTTTTGAGTGCTCAACTTGGCTTTTGTTTGTTTGTTTTTTGAGACAGGGTCTTTTGTGTAGCTCTGCCATCCTGCAACTCACTCTGTAGACCAGGCTGGCTGGCCTGAAACTCAGAGATCTACCTGCGTCTGCCGCCTGAGTACTGGGATTAAAGGCCTGTGTCACTACTGCTCCTCTGATCAACTTGGTTTTTAGAGGATCTTTGTTGAGTAAGGGAGGCAAAATGTAGGAAGTTGTTAATGAAAGGTGTGGTTTTTTGCATGGCTCATATTAGGTGGTAGTATTTAAAATGCAGGAAAGTGTTTGGATTTTCGAATGTCTTTTTGTTTTTTCGAGACAGGGTTTCTCTGTACAGTCCTGGCTGTCCTGGAGCTAGCTCTGTAGACCCGCTGGCCTCTGCCTCCAGAGTGCTGGGACTAAAGGCCTGCGCCACCTCTTTCTGGCTGGATTGTGGAATGTTTTGAAGGTACATCTAAGTAGGTTTCCTGTCTTTGGCTTATGGGAGACTAGAAGGTATGAGTGGCTACATGTGTGGTGCAGGTTAGGCTGTTGGAACCTAGTTTTAGGAAAATAGCTTTTGGTCTTAGTTATGGTTTCTATTGTTGTGAAGAGACACCATGACCATGGTAAGTCTTATAAAGAGAAATATTTAATTGGGCCTGGCTTACAGTTCAGAGGTGCAGTCCACTGTCAACATGGTGGTGTGCAGACAGACATGGTGCTGGAAAGATAACCGAGAGTTTAGCATCTGAATCTGAAGGCAGCAGGAAGAGAGAGTAAACCACTGGGCCTGGCTTGAGCATCTGAAATCTCAAAGCCCACCCTCCAGTGACATTCTTCCTCCAACAAGGCCACACCTCCTAACAGTGCCACTCCCTATGAGCCTTGGGGGCCATTTTCATTCAAATCAGCACACTTTTGAAATGTTTGTTACCTATGTAAGTGTGACTATCTCCTTGGATACTTAAAGCTACAGTTAGTAAGAATTATAGCAGAAAGAGTATTGTATATTAATAAAGATTGAATCTGCCTTCCCTTAAATGCTTTGAGCCAGAGTTTTTTCAGGTTGTGGGTTTTTTTGGAGTTTAGAATATTTTCATAGACTTCAGCAGTTGAGCATTTCTAATCTAAAACTGAAATCAGAAATGCTCTAAAAATTTGAATGTAGTATGAAAAAACATTTTGAAAGGGCTTTTGTTCTGTAAGCATCTTAAGAAAAGTTAATCAGTGAGTTTCTGGGTCAGACAACAGTGAGTAAGTTAGGTGAAAGATACAATCAAAATACTAAATCATAGTCATTTTCAGTATTCTTAACCATTTTCATATGGAGTATTGCACTCTGTTCTCTTAGCTAGCGGTGTCCCAGGTTTCAGTATTAGGGAGTAATTCAGAGATAGACACAGATCTGACAAGAGAATTGTCTGTAACTTCCAAGTGATCTTCCAAGTGATCCTCAAAGACTATTAACAGGGTTGGGGATTTAGCTCAGTGGTAGAGCACTTGTCTAGCAAGCATAAGGCCCTGGGTTCGATCCTCAGCTTAAAAAAAAAAAGCATGTATCAAAGTCTATTAACATCCTTCCTATCTATCAATTTATTTATTTATTTAAAACTAGGCTGGTGTCAAACTCATAGAGATCTGCCTGCTCTGTTTCCCTTCATGGCTTGTTCAGTTTGCTTTCTAATAGGCCCAGGACTAGGAGCTGAGGGTGGCCCCATCTATCACTTAAGAAAATGCCCTATATTAGTGGTTCTCAACATGTGGATCCCAACCCCTTTTCGGAGGTTTATGATCCTTTCACAGGGGTCACGTATCCGATATCCTGCATATCAGATATTTAAATGGTAGCAAAAGTACAGTTATGAAGTAGTAACAAAATAATTTTTTGGCTCGGGGTCACCACAATATTTGGGATTGTATTAAAGGGTCATGGCATTAGGAAGGTTGAGAACCACTGCCCTCCAGGCTTCCCTACAGCCTGATCTAATGGAGTTGTTTTCTCAATTGAGGCTTTTTTCTTTCCATTGACCCTAGCTTATGTCAAGTAGGCATAAAATTAGCCAGTATAACTGACCCCTTCTCAGCTTGACATACAAATATACATATCACTGTTAAGTCACAACCTTTCATTTCTTGTTCATCCCAAGATCACACATTAATAAACATATCACAATATAAAACATTAAACTTAAAAGATTCCACATCCTTAAGAATTCAAATACATTAAAAGTTCAATCTTTTTTATAGTATCTAGTCTCTTTTAAAAAGAATGCTGGAACCAAAGGCATGTGCCACCATGGCTGACCTTCTCCTTTCCTGTCTTAGACTCATTAAACTTTGGTTTAAAAAAGAAAGCCATTTTAAGACATTTTCTGATTTTGAACTCCTTGGAAACTTATCCAACGGACTACTTCTTCCTTCCCAGAGTCCCACTGGAGGTGTTCATCATAGGTCATTAGGCACTTGGTACTCTGGAGGTGGGTGCTGCATCTAACAGAGATAACTTTGTAACTCTGTGCATTGCAGGCTGGTTGTGATAGCCTTTGTTTCTGCCTTTTAAAAAGGGATCTTTTCAGCCGGGCAGTGGTGGCTCATGCCTTTAATCCTAGCACTTGGGAGGCAGAGGCAGGCGGATCTCTGTGAGTTTGAGGCCAGCCTGGGATACAGAGTGAGTTCCAGGACAGCCAGAGCTACACAGAAAAACCCTGTCTCAAGAAACCAAATAAACAAAAAAGGTGGGAGTTGTGTTTTCTGGTTCTCCTTTTTAGATCATTTGCAGTTTTAATTTCATGTCTTATTGATATGTCAATCTAGTGATGTGTGGCAGTTTCTACTGCTTTAATTGGTATTACTCTGACTAATTAAATAACTAGCTGTTTAGAATCAAGGGTCCTCTCTGGTGTATGTTGAATTTAGTCAGAATGCAGTCTGGATTCCCCGATCCACAGGTAAGAATCTGTGACAAAGGGTCCACTTACCACAAAGGTTGGCCTAGTTATTTTAACATCTCCCACTTCAAAAAGCATGAGAATAGCTAGGTGTGGTGGCACATGCCTTTAATGGGAGGCAGAGGCAGAGGATCTGGTGGATCACTGAGTTCAAGGCCAGCTAGGTATACACAGTGAGCCTCAGGCCAGCCAGAGCCACAAAGTTAGACCAAACAATGCATGAGCATAGGAAGACAGCTACTGACTCTCTTCTGCTTCTGTTTAGGAGATGCATCGGAGATTTGAGAATGCCCCTGATTCTGCCAAAACAAAAGCCTTGCAAACCGTCATTGAGATGAAGGTAAGTGAGAATCTCATGAAGAACCTTGAGTCACCTTTCCCTCTTAAATGGTTAGACCCCTTCCTGCATGTGTAGAGAGTTAGGGTAACAATAGTACTTTGTAAGACTTCAGGAGCTCCTTTACAGGATTTTCAGTTTCCTTTCAGTTGTTGGACATAATTCAAATGAGACCAAAAGGAGTTGTCTAGTATTTTTTTAAATCAAATGTCAAACTTCTTAAAGCAGAGAGGGGATTATTAGAAGAAGGAAAACTAGTCAGGAGAGAGGGTGAGAAGAGAAGTAATGAGGTAAACATGATCAAATTATGTTCATACTTGTACAAAATGGCACAATAAAACTGGTTATTTTATGTAATTAACATATGCCAATGAAAAGAGGAATTATGGAAAATAAAACTTCTTGGCCTCCAGAGATAGCTATCAGTAAAAGGTTTACTGGGTACCTGAGCTGGATCCCTAGAACTTATGTAGAAAAGTTGAGCTTGTTGCTGGTAACTTCAGCACTGGGGAGTTAGGAGCTTCAGGAAGCTCCCTGAGGCTTGCCAGCTGGCTAGCCTCTCCTACTTGGTGAGCTCTAGGCCAGTGAGACACTTTGTTTGTCCTATAAAACAGGGTGGAGTTTACTTTTTGGTCTATACATGCATACACATGTATGTTACCCACATGAATATGCTTACCCACGTGCACATGCACGCGCGCGCATGCATACACACACACACACACACACACATACACACACACACACACACACACACACACACACACACACACACACACACAGAACTTCCTAATGTTAGGATTCCATAATTCTCTTAAAGTTGATAGGCCAACTTTTGTTTTGTTTTGTTTTTTCGAGACAGTGTTTCTTTGTGTAGACCTGGTTGTCCTGGAACTTTTTGTAGACTGGGCTGGTCTTGAACTCAGAGAGATCCTCCTGCCTCTGCCTCCAAGTGCTGGGATTAAGGTGTGCTCCACCACTGCCTGGTGTACTTCCTACATTTTTAAGAACAAAATTTGCCAAAACCTAAGCCTTAGTAATCAGTTTGCCTGTCGTGTTTTCAGTAAGAGTTGTGCTGTAGGAAGGAAGTACCCAGCTCAGCTTGCACCTTAAAGCACCCTGCAAGTGCTGTTGCTAGGGACAACCATTGTTCTTCAGCATGCTGCATAAGTGCTCCATGCTTAATTCCGACTTTCTCATATATTTGATGGTTGAGGTATATTAAAAGTAGTGCATTTTAACTGCTTAATCAAGGGCATTCTTTTAAAATTTTAGTTATTTATCCTTTTCTTCATTGCCAGTTTATCTCCCTACAGAATGTCATGACTACTACTGTTATTTAGTGTCACTGTCCTGGACTTGTGTACCTTTGTCCATTGTTTCCTTTATCAGTGCAACTGTCAACACATCGGAAAGATCCAGTGATAACTGTAAGATTACTTCGAAAATAGCTTTAGCCCTGAAGACTCTCTGTCTAGAGGACCCCGGAATTTGAAAGATAGTATTTTGAAAAACTGCTTTAAACTAGTCATTAGTTAGGAATCTCCAGGAGTCACAAGAGTTTGCTTTCTGAGATAAACCCTTTTGATTTAAAAATCTAGCTACATTTTATCAGATATGTGACAAGATGCAAGTTCCTAACCTCTCTATGGCTCTCTCAGATTTAAAAAAAAAAATCTGTTAGTGGTAATAAGAATCTCATTCAGTGGTTAATTTGAGGTTCAGTAGTTAAAACCTGTAAATGCTTTGGACATAGCTAAAAGGTGATGTTAGGTGGTGTTACTAATATTTTTATTAGACATATGGTCTGGTTTCCTTTGTTGTTGTGACAATTTATCTTACAGTTCCATGTTATAGCTTACCACTGCTGGGGAGTCAGAGGCAGGAACTTGAGATAGCTGGTCACATTGTATCTCTAGCCAAGAGCAGAGAGAAACAAACGCCCTATTGCTGTCTGCTGGCTTGTTCTTATCTATCTTTCTTCTATCTTGTACAGTTCATGGTCAGTCCATGAATTGGTGCTATCCACATTAAGGGTGAGTCTCCCATCCCACCTCAATTAATGCAATCAAAGCAGTCCCTGTGTAGACAGTCTGATCTAGATAATTCCTCATTGAGTTTCTCTCCAGGTGATTCTTGGTTGTAACCAGTTGATACTTAAAATTAATCATCACACATGGTCCTCCTTTCCTCTCCTTGTGTCCCAGACTGGTTTTGAACTTGCCATCTTCCTGATTTAAGATAATCCTGAGTTGAGGATTATAGGCATGTGCTATCATACCTCTGCTTTATGTTCTTCCTTACAAAAGCCTATTTAGTTCTTTAACTTCTTCATACCCCACCAGAGGCTTGGTTTGTATTATCCCTCCAAATTTGAGAGGTGTGTGTGTGTGTGTGTGTGTGTGTGTGTGTGTGTGTGTGTGTGTGTGGTGTTCATGTGTTTTTGAGATAAGGTCTCACTCTAGCCTTGGCTGGCAACAATATGAATTGACTGGCAATGATAAAACTTTGCTTATGTTGTATTTATTTTCTTTTTCAGTGGGGGAGGGATTTATCAAACAATTTAAATGACTAGTTTTGGGGCTCTTTGTAGTTATATAATAACAAGCTTGAATATAATCTTATAAGGGGCCTTTCAAATGGTTTAATTTTATGGCTTTCCCTCAGTAATACGACATAGGTTTATTTGTGCATGTTATTTCCTGATCCCTGTTGATGCCTAAGGATAAAACACATGTTCACACATGGTTTGGTGTTGTTTGTTTTAAACTCTCCTCACAGATCAGGGATGTGTAATTTTGTTAATTGGCAGTGGATATATTTTAAGTTTTGCCAAGCTTGTATTGTGAAATGAGAGTCTATCAACAAGAAGGGTCAGGTGGATGGTGTGTTGGTTATTTTTCTCATTGCTAGAACAACACACCTGGCCAAAGAGACTTCAGAAAGGATGGTTTATTTTGGATCATGGCTTGGGGGTAGAGTCCATGTCTTGAGGGCAGAGTCCATGGCTTGCGGACAGAGTCCATGGCTTGCGGACAGAGTCCATGGCTTGAGGGTAGAGTTCATGGCTTGAGGGCAGAGTCCATGTCTTGAAGGTAGAGTCCATGTCTTGAAGGTAGAGTCCATGTCTTGAGGGCAGAGTCCATGGCTTGAGGGTAGAGTCCATGGCTTGAGGGCAGAGTCCATGGCTTGAGGGCAGAGTCCATGGCTTGAAGGTAGAGTCCATGGCTTGAGGACAGAGTCCATGGCTTGAAGGTAGAGTCCATGGCTTGAAGGCAGAGTCCATGTCTTGAGGGCAGAGTCCATGGCTTGCGGACAGAGTCCATGGCTTGAGGGTAGAGTTCATGTCTTGAGGGCAGAGTCCATGTCTTGAAGGTAGAGTCCATGTCTTGAGGGCAGAGTCCATGGCTTGAGGGTAGAGTCCATGGCTTGAGGGCAGAGTCCATGGCTTGAAGGTAGAGTTCATGGCTTGAGGGCAGAGTCCATGGCTTGAGGGTAGAGTCCATGTCTTGAGGGCAGAGTCCATGGCTTGAGGGCAGAGTTCATGTCTTGAGGGCAGAGTCCATGTCTTGAAGGTAGAGTCCATGTCTTGAGGGCAGAGTCCATGGCTTGAGGGTAGAGTCCATGGCTTGAGGGCAGAGTCCATGGCTTGAAGGTAGAGTTCATGGCTTGAGGGCAGAGTCCATGGCTTGAGGGTAGAGTCCATGTCTTGAGGGCAGAGTCCATGGCTTGAGGGCAGAGTCCATGGCTTGAGGGCAGAGTCCATGTCTTGAAGGTAGAGTCCATGTCTTGAGGGCAGAGTCCATGGCTTGAGGGTAGAGTCCATGGCTTGAGGGCAGAGTCCATGGCTTGAAGGTAGAGTCCATGGCTTGAGGGTAGAGTTCATGTCTTGAGGGCAGAGTTCATGGCTTGAGGGCATAGTTCATGGCTTGAGGGCAGAGTCCATGGCTTGAGGGTAGAGTCCATGGCTTGAGGGTAGAGGCCATGGCTTGAGGGCAAAGTCCATGGCTTGAAGGTAGAGTTCATGGCTTGAGGGCAGAGATGAGGCAATAGGAGTGTGAGAGGCATCTGATCACTTTGCATTCACAGGAAGCAGAGAGATGTGAGTGTTGCTGCTTCACTGGCTTTCTTCTTTTTATTTAGTCTGGACTCTTGCTCATGGGATGGTTCCACTCATGTACAAGGTTGGCCTCCCAACTTAAACACTTACCTGGATATATATACCCTAAGACACCCAGAAATTTATCATCCAAGTGATTGGAAGCTGGTCTTTGGTGTTGCAAAATGAGATCGTTCAGGGTAATTAGAGCCTTCAGGAAAGCCTACTTTGGTTGGGGAAATGAGACAACCTTTGGGATTGGAGATGTGGGGAATTTCTCAAGGAGTAAATCTCAGAATGCCCATTAGGAGTTTGCTGACAGCGATAGGGGTCAAGGTTTGGGAAATAGTGGGAAAGTGAAAGGGAACTTAATTATCTGCTCATTTCACAGAGAAGTGCAAAACGTGATTGGGAGAGCTATCCTCACATAATCCCAGGCTTGGTACCACTGGAGTTTATGCTAGAACTAGTTATAGTAACAAGGACTAGTTTAACCTGATTCCAAAGAATAAATGGGTAGATCTTTTCCTGGGCAGTCCATATTTGCCTTGAGGCTTTCACAGCTACAGTAATGGTTTTCTCTAGAAAGAAGTTTTTTTGTGCTGTATGTTTGGTAGTGAGTTGATTTTGTCCTATGTTATTGTCATGAATGGAGAAGTAAGGCTTTGGGTGAGGGCTGTGTAAAAGCTGTACAGGTGGTCTGCTGTGGATATACAGAGCTAGGGCTGTTACTCTGGGACACTGTTGTCTTTTTCAGATCAAAGCTGTGCTAAAGATACACTCCCTTTTCCTATCTGTTCATTCCTCTTGTTGCTCCTAGATGTGGGTGTGGCAGAACTTACATTTGACTCTCAGCTATTTATACATGTCTGGTGTTTTAGTCATTTTAAAGAGACCATGTCCTGATACTTGCAGAAAATTTTATGTTAGTCTTAAAAGTGAATTTCTGATTATACAATTAAAGTGTAGGATATGAGCAAGGCAAGAGGACTTCTTCCTCTGTAGCTCCCCAAACCTGAAAATTGCTGGTTGAAGTTGTCTCATGACAGATCCTTAAGTTCTGTCTTTCTGCTCTAGGAATTATGATAGCCAAAACAGCCAATCCAGACATCTTTGATGTAAAGTAAAAAGGAAGTCAGTTTCAGAATTCCATCTCAAAATGTTCTCTCTAAAGCTCCCAAGTCAAATATTAAGTTACACTTAAATTTTTTAAAGCTTCTATTTCTTAGGCAAATAAGTATGTTCAATTACAGATATAAAATTATTTTCATGTAGCCATTTTTCTATAATTGATGACATATAGCATATGTTGAGGAGATAAGTTATATGTTGCCACAAACAAATCAAGAAATTGCGTATAGAAACCTGTAGAACTAGAAGGTGATATTTATGGTAATGGTTTACAAGAACAGTGATTTATTATTTAACATTTTTGAGATGGGGGTTGTCTTACCATGTTGCCTAGCTATCCCTGAACTCCTGGTCTCAAGTAATCCTCTTGCCTTGTTCTAAATACTGAGGACTTTAGACATGTGCTATGGAATTAGTGATTTTTAAAACATTTGTAGATACTTCAGATATATGCCAGAAGTTCAGAGAATAAGACTTCTAATGTATAAAAGGTAACTGTTAATATATAACTATTCACTCTGAAATTCTTCTTCAATTGGAATGCTAGATAATTATTATATATAATTATGAATTTTATTGTATAGTACTTTCAAACAAACTTGTATTCTTTTCTCTTATTTAGTGGCAGAAACAGCCCCCCCCCCCAGAGGTCACTAAATAAAGTAGTGAAATATTAGAATAGGAAAGGTTTTACTGTTAATATTACAGTTTTTCCCCCATTAGACATTTGCTGGTCATAAAGTGCAAAGAATCTTTCACCATTTTCTATTGTTTCTACTCTTTGGTTAATTGTGTCTGCTTGAGTTGAGAGGGTCTGTAACTGGAGGAAGAAATGTGTAATCATGTTGTGAGGATGTAAGTCTTTCTTGTCCCACATGCTGTAACAGCAGGTTTTTCTTTATAGTTGTTGTTACTAAATTCAGTATTTTGAGAGACCCAGTTATTCAGCTACTTTTAATCTTGGTAAATATTTTAACACTTTAACTCTTCCATTGTTCCTAGGATTCAAAAATTTCTTCCATGGAGCGTGGTCTCCGAGACCTGGAAGAGGAAATTCAGATGCTGAAATCCAATGGGGCTCTGAGTACTGAAGAGCGGGAGGAGGAGATGAAACAGATGGAGGTGTACAGGAGCCACTCTAAGTTCATGAAAAATAAGGTATGGAGCAGATGCTTCAGTTCCTAGAAGCTTGAAAAGTTTATGGGTACTTTTCCGTGTTAGTGATGGTGAAGATCTACTTTATGTTTTGTTAGACTTTAGAGGAGTGGTCTTCCCACTCCCACATAGAAACTTCCCAGAATTACTGGTATCATTTAGTTACTGCAGGCTTTTATTTAAATAAGAATTGTTTGATGTGACTAAGGTCATGTTATAGTTTAACTTTCTGTTTCTGTAAATACATTGGAATGATTTGATGGGACTTGGCCCAGTTGCGTTTCTCTTACTGTATGAGACAGCCCATTCTCCACCTCTTCTTGGGAAGTATTGTAAGTCAAATCCCTGAGAAGTGCTTTTTCCAAAACAAGTTCAGTGTTTCCCCTGTAAATAAGCTCTCTCCATTAGGGGAGTTCATTGGCTACCAGGGTTGTTCTTGCCTATGTGCTCGCAGGTGTATGAACAGTGGGGTGGTCAGTACTGAGGCCTGTCAGTGTGCGTTTAAAATCAGTCACAGGATTCTTTCTTCAGATCCAAAGTCATTTAGTTTGAGTCTATAAACTCCTTCAATAAAATTGAAGACTTTAGTTTATTGTGGTTATCAGTTTTATTGTGGTTTAATTAAAAATCATAATTGTAAAAAATTGGACATGGTGGCTGGCACATGCCTGCAGTCCTAGCACTTGGTAGACAGAGGCATTCAGACTGCTGCAACTTGGAGGCCAGCCTGGTCTACATAGTGAGTTCCAGGTTATCCAGGGCTACGTAGTGAGGCCCTGTTTCAAAACAAACAAATACACAAATAAATAATTTTAACAATGAAATTTTAGCTAGAAAAGTATTACTCACTGCATTTCCCAATGTATATAGCAGCTATATTCTTCAGTTTCTTGCAACTGAAAACTGAAGCATTCCCCAAATTTGACTGTCAAGGAGTGGCACAGGTGTGACTTTCTAGTCCGTGCAGTCTTTTTGTCGTGTCTGTATCTGGCATATAGCTAGAGTTTCCCTCTATTACTAAAGTGTCTGTTATTGATTATTCATGCTAATTACATGTTAATTTTAAAGCTAAAAAACTGATGTGCTCAACTTTTTGTTAGCTTGGATTTTCTCCATGATTTTAGGACAAAATTTACCGTATTATAATCTATATTATATTTCCTTTTGGTTGGTCAGCACACTCTAGTTCACTTGAAAAAGTTTGAAATACAGTGTATGCCTTTGAAAATTGAATAAGGGAAACAGATTCAATTATTTTATGTAAGTTATTGTTATTTCAGAGGTCACTGTGGCTCAAAGTCAGATAATTGGAAGATCTAAGTTGACACATGAGTGAAAAACAATAACAATGTCGTGACAGGTAGAGCAACTGAAGGAGGAACTAAGTTCGAAAGAGGCTCAAGGGGAGGAGCTGAAAAAGAGAGCGGCTGGTCTTCAGTCTGAGGTCTTTGCAGTAAGAATTACCTCTCTGTGTGCAGTGATCCCACAGTGGGACCCTGCTGGCTCTGGCTTCTGGGTGGCTTACACTTTCATTCTCTAGCTGGATGGCAGCTCTGCCCATTCTTAGCACTAACCAGCCTGCTCTGCTCTTTTCACTGACCTTTGTTCACAGTTTGACCATGATGTCACTTGTGTGCACTGAGTTCACGTGGGTTCTAGAAGCCCTACACCTGGTTCTTTATTGTATTTGCTGCTCTGTGGATGGTATCTCAAAACTCCCATTCCTGATCCCCTTGTTGAGTAGATGTATTTTGATTTATACAAATAGTCTTTCCTTCCATTCTTTTTTAGGTACAGGAATATACAGATATCACTAGGCCTATCACCTACACCTTACCTGCATTTGAAATTCTTGAGAAAAGTACTTTAATTACATGGAGACATTATCTTTAAGTTCCCATTAGGAGATTTTTGCAACAAATGTTATTTTCTTTAGGACAGATGTATAGAGAGTGATAGCCTAGTTAAAGTTACCTGGGAATTTAGAATTAGTGTGATACTTATTTTAAATTACTAAAACTGCATTTCAAACCATTCTAATAGACAATAATAAAATAACTACCTTTTGTATACTTACTAGAAGCATCTGGGGTGAGCAACACTAATTTACAGATGAGAAAACTCAGGTAACAGATGATGCCCGAGAAACCACAGCTCCTAAAGGCAGGTCTTGATTGGCACCAGCAATCCTGTTTTAAAGTTTACTTGTGACTTCTTCACTATTTGGTCTGTATTGTACATGCACATCTTCCTCAAAGTGTCAGAGCTGAATGGAAAAACTACCCTTGGGAAGAATTGTGGACTAAGACAGGAATGCAGTATAAAAAATAAATTTTGGGTCTGGAGAAATGGCTCAGCGCCTAAAAGCACTGGCTGCTTATTCCAAAGGTTGTGAGTTCAGTTACCAGCAACTCCATGGTGGCTCACAACTATCTGTAATGAGATCTGGTGCCCTCTTCTGGCTTGCAGGCATACTTGCAGATAGAACGCTGTATACATAATAAATAAATCTTTAAAAAATAAATTTTGATAATTTGTGCTTTCTATTAATGGCTAGTTTGTATTGTAAGTTAAAAAGTAAATTACTATGTTTGGAAGAGATCTAAATTTGCATTATGGCGTTAACTATAAGTTATCTGGAGGAGAAATTGGTATATAAGTTCATTTTTTTCTTATCTACTATTATTCACTTATGCATATCAGACAGCAGGCCAAGTACATTTCTTACATTATTTTATTGAATTCCTAAACAGTATGAGGCTTTGGTATAATTTTCCCATTGCCAGTTAGGAAACCAAGATGTAGAGAATAACATTACTGATCTCTTCAGCAACTAACTGCTTCCACGTGCTCCTCACCTAGTCCTCTCTCCTGGGTATTCTAGAAGGAAGATTCATGCTTCCAAATTTTTCTTTACTTTAAAATGTTTTCTTTCTCAGTCTTTAAGGGTTTGTATAGCAGCATGTAAAGCTCATTTAATAATGCACACGGTAAGGAAACAGCAGTCCTGTGCAGAACTGACGTCTCTCTCCGTGCATGTGTGTATTTTGGAATTTTGAGCAAGGACCTTATTATGTAGGATAGTCATCAAACTTGTGATTCTGCCTCAGGCTCCTTAGCATTGGGACATTTGGGTGTGTTCCTCCATGCCTGGCTTCTCTTTATTTTTGATCCATGTTTAGAAGTATCCAGAAATTTGGATACCTTTAAAGCATCGTTTTTTCCTGAGAAAGTAGTAATACTTTGAATATTCTGGACATTTATTTATAGAATAAATATATTTGTAGCCCAATCTATATATTACAGATGGAATAATACTAATATGTATTATTGTTGGTAAAGAGATAGAACTAGTATCCTTACGTATTTGCATATCAGGAAATAGTTTTCATGTGTATAGAAAAATGCTTGTCTTATTGAAAGAGAAATGATTTTAGTGATTCTTAAAAGTCTACTAATTGGTTCTTCTTTCCTTCCTTTCTTTTCTTTTTTCTTTCCTTTCCTTTCCTCTTCTCTCTCCCCCTCCCCCTCTCTCCCCCTCTCTCCCTCTGTCCCTCCCTCTCTTCCTTCCTTCCATTGCTGTTGTTGTTTTCCGGGCAGGGGTGGGGGAATCAAATGTAGGGTCTTGGTGGTATGTGTGAGGAAAGAACTCTTCCATTGAGGTATGTTCCCAAACTAGAAGTCTAATTTTAAGGTAAACTTTGTTTCTTCTTGTGAAATTGCTTAAAAAACCTTTTCCCTTTACCTAAGATTAGTGTAGTAAAATATTTTAGAGATACTCAGTTTTCTAAAACTCAAGGAATTTTGTTTCATCTGCCATAAAAACTACTGACTTAACTGTATTTCTGTTCAGTAGTTAATCTGTCTTGTAGTTATTTCCTGCATGGTAAACCTAATATAAAATCAGAAAATGTCATAAGACAGCTTCCTTTTTAAGTCCTTTTTTTCTTTTAAAGTTTAATGAGTTCAAAATAGGAAAGAATATGGCTGGATGTGGTAGTCACACCTTGAATCTCAGCACTTGGGAGACAGAAGCAGATGGAGCTCTGCGTTTGAGGCCAGCCTGGTCTACATAGTGAGTTCTAGACAACCAGGGCTACACAGAGAAATCTTGTCTTGAAAAAAATAAAAACAAATAAAATTCTTAGGAACAACGTTGGCTAAGAAGGCTCAGTGAGTCAGAACACTTACTGTATAAGCATGAGGGCCTGGGTTTAAATTTCCAGAACTCATGTAAGAAGCCGAGTGTGGTTCATGTGTCTGTAATCCCCGTGCTATAGGGACATGGAGACAGGAGGATCAGCAGGGTTTCCTTAGCTTCAGGTTCAGTGAGAGCACCGTTCTTTTTATTTTTTTTTTAATTATAATTTTTTACCTTATAATTTAATTTTACATATCAGCCACAGATTCCCCTGTCCTTCCCTTCTCCCATCCCCTCTCCCGCCCTTCCTACAGACCACCCCCCATTCCCATCTCCTCCAGGGCAAAGGCTCCCCTGGGGATTCAGTTCAACCTGGTAGATTCAGTCTAGGCAGGTCCAGTCCCCTCCTCCCAGGCTGCGCAAATTGTCCCTGCATAAGCCCCAGGTTCCAAACAGCCAGCTCATACATTAAGGACAGGTCCTGGTCCCACTGCCTGGGGGCCTCCCAAACAGTTCAAGCCTAATCAACTGTCTCACTTATCCAGAGGGCCTGATCCAGTTGGGGGCTCCTCAGCTATTGGTTCATAGTGTTTCCATTAGTTTGGCTATTTGTCCCTGTGCTTTTTCCAATCTTGGTCTCAACAATTCTCACTCATGCAAACCCTCCTCTTTCTCACTAATTGGACTCCTGGAGCTCCACCTGGGGCCTGGCCATGGATCTCTGCATCTGCTTCCTTCAGTCATTGGATGAGATTTCTAGCACGACAAATTAGGGTGTTTGGCCATCCTATCATCAGAGTATGTCAGTTCAGGCTTTTTCTCGACCATTGCCAGTAGTCTATTGTGGACATATCTTTGTGGATTTCTGGGGACCTCTCTAGCACTTTGCTTCTTCCTATTCCCATGGGATCTTCATTTACCATGGTCTCCTATTCCTTGTTCTCCCTCTCTGTTCTTGATCCAGCTGGGATCTCCCGCTCCCCTAAGCTCTCTTTCCCTTGAACTTTGCCCTTCATTACCCCCCCTTCACGTCCAGGTTGTTCATGTGGATCTCATCCATTTCTCTGTCATTGGGCGATCCCTGTGTCTTTTCTAGGTTCCTGTTTGAGAGAACCAATCTTAAGGGATTAAGGCAGGAGGTGATAGAGCGGGACACCCAGCATTGACCTTTGTCCTCTGCATGTGTACATGCAAATATAACACTGCACACATTTACTGTACTCACTGGATGTGCACCTGTAATCCTAACACTTAGGAGATAGAGGCAAGATAATCAGGAGTTCAAGACCAGCCTTGGCTATGTAGTCAGTAGTACAAAGCGCTCTCTCTTTCTCTCTCTCTCTTTCTGTCTCTGTCTCTCTCTCATGCATATACACATGTGCACACACATAAATGCTTAGGAACAATATAAAGAGATATAAATATAAAGAGATATAAAGAAAATGTTCAAGAGGAAGTATTTGTTGGTGTTAAGAGAACTTTGTGGAGCCAGGCGGTAGTGATGCACGCCTTTAACCCCAGCACTCATGAGGCAGAGAGTCTGTGAGTTTGAGGCCAGTCTGTTCTCAAGAGTGAGTTCCAGGACAGCCAGGGCTATACAGAGAAACCCTGTCTTGAGAAACAAAACAAAATACACACACACACACACACACACACACACACACACACAGAGAGAGAGAGAGAGAGAGAGAGAGAGAGAGAGAGAGAGAGAGAGAGAGAGAGAGAGAGAGAGAGAGAGAGAGAGAGAAAGCTCTGGAGATTGCATTGTACTGTTTGATTTATGAGTTGCTCATTCAGACTGATAAACTTCAGATGCCACGTGTAGATTCTCTAAGTGAGAACTTACACATTCTTCATTTAAGTCCAATGTGTTTATCTGTTTATGCTCTTTGATGTGTGTATAGTTGATTAAACAGGTGACTTTTTTTTTTTTTAAGAAAACATCTCTCTAGCACCTTAACCCTGAAAGGAGCTTGGCTTCCTCCTGTTTTCATGATACAGGGTCTCACTATATACCGCTGGCTGGCTTGCAACCCACAGAGATCCAACAGCTTCTGCCTGTTCTGTCTGGGATACAGGTGTGCACTACCACATGTAGCCTAGCTTCTTAGAAGATAAAGCTTTTTTTTTTTTTTTTTTTTTTTTGCTTGAGAAAGAAAACCAAAGAAGCATACCACTAGGATTTGAATTTACCTTCAGTAGAAATATGAAGTTACTTTCCCCTCATGTTTTACGTGCGCACTAATCCTGCCTCTGACCCATAGTCTTCTGGAGATGGAGGCCCAACAAAATGAAGTGGTATTAGGTGATGAATGCTGCCTGGTCTGGTTGAACTGTAATTTCTTCCTCTGTCTTTTCCCTCTAAGGTAGTGGTTCTCAACCTGTGGGCACAACCATTGGAAAACATATTTCTCATGGTCTTACAATCTGAGACACTGCTCAGTAGTAAAATTACAGTTGGGAAGTAACAACGAAAATAATGTTATGGTTGGGGTTCACCACAACATGAGGAGCTGTATTAAAGGGTTGCAGTGTTAGGAAGGTTGAGAACCACTGGCCTAAGGAGTTTCAGAAACTATTTAGAGACAATAACTGAAGATTAGAAGTTTCTGTGTTTGTTGAATAAACTTAGTTTTTGGTAAGGAGCATCCAGTATTAGATGGTGCAAAAAGATTAGTATGCCCTGGCTTATTTATTTGCCATTTGATGAGCCTAGGAACTCAGGACTGCTAGACAAGTGCTTTACTGTTAAAGCACCCCCCCCCCTTCTACCTATAAAGTCAGTTTTACATTTAGTTTCCTATCTTGTGTCATAAATCTGCCAGAGGTCCAGCTACATGGTAGTTGTGTAATTTCTCTTTTCCTTACAATGTTGTTGTGTTTTCTTTTCCAGATTGGCCAGGTGAAGCAAGAGTTGTCCAGAAAGGACACTGAACTACTAGCCTTACAAACAAAGCTAGAAACGCTCACGAACCAATTCTCAGACAGTAAGCAACATATTGAGGTGCTAAAGGAGTCCCTCACTGCTAAGGAGCAAAGGGCTGCCATCCTGCAGACTGAGGTAAAGAGTGTTCTGTGATTTGTGTGGGATCCAGTCCAGTCCTAGTTTCAACATATTATATTTGTTATGTTTAGAGTCATGTGATCATTTTTTTGTGCTAAAATACCATTTTATTTACATTGTTAGGTCTAATTAAAACAGGTGCTATTTCTTTTATGATTTTTAGTATTAGGAGTTATACCATATCTGTACTTCAAACTATGTTTTAAGTTATTCAGATGAGAAGATAGTTATAAAAATGTATCTGATTTCATTTAGATTAAGAAGCAATTCTTGGGGGGGCAGTGAAAGAGTTTATTTCAGCTTACAACTCTCAGGTTACAGACTATTAATGAAGGAAATCAGGGCAGAAACTCAAGGCAGGAACTGATGCAGAGGCCATGGAGGAGTGCTGCCTACTGAGTTGCTCCTCATGACTTTCTCATCCTGAGTTCTTTTTTTATTTTGTGTCTTTCACATCATGCATCTTCATCCCATTTATTTCCCCAATCCTTTCATATCTGCCCTATGACCTTGCAACCCCCCCCTCCATAAAATAAAATGAAGTTTAAGAGAAAAAAAAAAAAAGAAAAATCAGTCTCATCATGGAAACTGCAGTGTGTCACAGTGAGACATGCAGTAAACTCTTTAGTCCATATATCTTTACTTGCAAGTGTTCATTGCAGAGAGTCATTGGTCTGGTTCGAGGTCTCTGGTTTCTGCTACACTATCGATGCTGGCCTCTTGTATATCTTGTTGTTGCCCTGTGTTGTGGAGATCCTGCAGCTTTGAGTCTGTAGGTCCAGTCTCTTCATGTGCTCTAGCAGTTCACAGATGGGGTGGATGTTGGGGTGGGCCAACTCATAACCTGTTTCTGGGCCTGGGTAGTTGCATGGTTGGTCAACCTGCCAACTCTCTTGTCTTCACCACCAGGATGAGCTCTCTTGCATTGCCCTGGTTAGGTCACCCCTTGTAGGGATGAGCAAGGAGCAGGGCCGGTTCTTCCGCTTTCAGATCCTCAGGGTCAGTTCTCCCACACCTACAAGTTCAGGGCTAGAGAAGTATTCATTCTTATCCATGGTAAATTATGAAGGACAGTCATCTTGGTTAGTTTGCATTATATATAAGGTGACACACACACACACACACACACACACACACACACACACTTATGTGTGTATTTATTTGGGTGTATGTGTGTTCATGTGTGTATATGCATGTGTGTGCATGTGAGTGAGGTCAGAAGAAAACTCTTGGGAGTTGATATTCTCCTGCCACCTTGTGGAATCTAAGTCATTAAATGTTCACACTAGCACCTCTTCCCTGGGAGCCATCTTGCCAGCCCTGATGGCATAATTTTTAATGAAGTTCTGCTCTTTTTGTATTTTTATTGGGCTGATTTTGGATTTATTTAAGGAATTTCAAATATGAAATAATGTGGAAAATATCACCTTCAGTTCTTCATTTATAAAGAGGGTTATTGTTTTGGTAACTTGAACATGCATTGCCACAAAAGATTCAGAAGGCAGTGCCTGTGTTTTAAAGGTCTGCCTCACTTCCAGTTTGCTACTGTTAGCTTGAGATGCAAGCCAGCCATCAAGCAGTTGGTTAATGACAAACATGTAAAAGTTTGTCATAGTCTGATAAATAACATTTCTTCTCTGGCAGTCCACTATTCCCTTTGTACCCAGCCTGAATATTATCTTCTTAGCTAGGTCTTACACAGATGGGTTTCTTCTACTGTGAATGATAAAGACTGTATTTGTTATCTCTCTTGAATGGTTTTATATTTGTCTCTAGCCAGGATAGGAGTAGCTGGTTCTCAGAAATGACCTCTGTAAGTTAGTAGGACAGTTGCTCCAGTACACCATCCATCCTAACTGTTAAGGGTGTAAAAGTTAGCCTCTTTATGAATTTGGGGGTTTTTAAGAATTTAATACATTTATTTATTATCCCTTGCATCCAAATAATTTCTCTAGTGACATTTGACAACAGTTTTTCCCCAAGCAACTTCTTTTGTTAGAGCCCAATAAAAGGCAGTTTGTACCAGTTCCTTGAAGGCTGTCATATTTTACTCTAAATTGATTTTGTCCACTTTATTGCAGCTGCTTGATCTAATGTGGAAACCAATGAATTAAACATATGGAAAAGAGCAGGGATCATGGAGCTTTTAAAAGTTCCTCTGTATGTGTATGTGTAACGTGCATTCTTGTGGGTGTGTTTGTATGTATACATGTGTGGAGGCCAGAAGCCAACTTGAGGTGTTCCTCAGGTGCCCTTTACCTTGTTTATTCCAGGCAGGCTCTTGGCTGCCCTGGAGCCTGCTGGTTGGGCTGGGCTGATTGGCCAGCAAGTCTTAGGGATCTTCTCTCTTCTTCAGTGTTGAGGTTACAGATGCATTTTGGGGGGATTTTACTCAGGTTCTCATGCTTTCACAAGCACTTTACTGAATAAACTATTTCCCAACCCCTCAATTAAAAAATTCTTCAAGGAAAACATTGATCTGGAGAAAGGTCTGTGTGGTATCCCCTCCTTCCATCTTCTGGCTATCTAGGATGAGGACTTCTGGTGTTCAGCGCTGTATAGTATTATTGAAATTGTTTCTAATTATAAATTTCTCATTTAATCTGTTGACCTTCACAGAAGTGATCAAACTTTAGTAGAAATAATAATTGAGAACCGGAGAGATGGCTCAGAGGGTAAAGAGTACTGGCTGCTCTTCTAGAGGTCCTGAGTTCAATTCCCAGCAGCTACATGGTTTACAACTATCTATAATGAGATTCAGTGCCCTCTTCTGGCATGCAGGCATATACAGACAAATCACTGTATACATAATAAGTAAATAAATCTTTAAAAAAATCGTTGAAAGTGTAGGTTTAGTTGCACATCTCAGTAAGCCCAGTGCAGATGCTGGCAGAGCCCATGAAGCTATACTGCTAGTTGAGGGGCTATCGATGGCTGCTGGGAGGGAGTGTGGCTGCTGGTAGGTTGTTCATGCTCATGTACTAATTGGACTTAATGGATTATTTAAAAAACGTGAATATGGGAGGGCTACAAGTTTAGGAGGCTTCTTGGGAGTGTGAAAGGGGAGTTGGGCTGATATGATCAAGATACATTATATATATATATATATGTATGAAATTATAACATAATAAAAAGTACTTCAAAAAAAGAGGTTGGGGTGGTGGCGGCGCATGCCTTTAACCCCAGCACTTGGGAGGTAGAGGCAAGGCAGATCTCTGAGTTACAGGCCAGCCTGGTCTACAGAGCAAGTTTTAGGACAGCCAGAGCTATACAGAGAGACCCTGTCTTGAATCAACAAAAAAGAAAAGAAATAAAAAAATAGAGCTTTTGGGTTAGACCTAGGATTGATGCTAACCCTCTGTATTAATTATTAAGTGACTATATAGGAGTTGGTTTTTAACTCGTTTTTAAGCCTCTATTTCTTCTTCTATAAAATAAAGATAATGAGTTTACTATTCCTAAAGTTGTTTTGGCTAGAGTAGATGGTTTATTACTTATGTCTCTCCCAAACATGCAAAGATGCTTTTTGTTTGTTTGTTTGTTTTTTTGTTTTGTTTTGTTTTGGTTTGGTTTGGTTTGGTTTCATTTTTCAAGACAGGGTTTCTCTGTGAAACAGTCCTGGCTGTCCTGGAACTCACTCTGTAGACCAGGCTGGCCTCAACCTCACATAGATCCACCTGCCTCAGCCTCCCGAGTGCTGGGATTAAAGACGTGTGCTACCACCGCCCAGCTCCTTAAATTTTATTTTTGAGGCAAGTCTCTCTATGTAGCCCTGGTTTTTCTGGACCTCTCTATATAGACCAAGCTGACATCAAACTCACAGAGGTCCATCTGCCTGTGCCTCCCGAGATTAATGGTGTGTGCCACTCTGTTTGGCTTGTAATACTTTATTTGATACCAGCTGTTTTATTTGCTCCTGCATTAGTTGCTTGAGCATCCCTGTGGCCATAGCACTTCACAGAAACAACATAATAAAGGACAGATTTATTTTGGCTCATGGATTCCAAGAATTTCAGTTCATTATGGTGAAGAAAGCATAGTGGAACAGTTGAGTTCATAGTGCTGTGAGCATATATTAAAACCAGGATTCAGAGAGTGCAAAGGAACCGGACCCCAGTGTCACCGTCAAAGGCCCACCTATTGTACCCTACCAGACAGACCTCACCTCTTACAGGTTCCATAGCCTCCCAACATTCTACCACCAGGTTGGGATGTAGTGTTCAAAACATGAGCCATTTCAGATGTAAATCATAGGATTCTACTCCTTTTCTATCTCTCCCCCACCCCCACCAAAGTCCTTGGTGCTCTCATAATACAAAATGCATTTAGTCTAATCTTAAGAGTCTCTCATAGTCTCAACATTTCCAGCATTGTTCAAAAGTACCAACTGAGACTCAAAGCAGTCTCTTAGTTGTTACACCAGCCCTTGAAATATCAAAAAGAAAGGTTTATAAATTAGGTGTGGTGGTTGTATGCTTAGTCTTACTTCTTGAGTGAATAGGCATTAGGATTGCCAGGAGTTCAAGGTCAGTCTAGGCTACATGGTGAGACTCTGAAAAGCAAACAAACAAAACCCTGGGCATCTGGGGATACCAGAATTCTAAGATGGAGTCATTCGTACAGCTGATGAAGAAGAAACTGATGGATATTGAGCCTGGGAGAGCTGCCAAGCTGGATATTGATGTGGGATTTCACTTCCAAAGGCTTGGAGTATTTCAGAGAGATTACGACATCACAACAAGTACATTAACGTAAGGAAACGGAGAATCAATGGGCCAATGTGATACTGGCAGCCAATGTGCTTTTCAGCTCCTCAATTTTTTTATTGAGGAACTCAAACATGAATGATGATATAAGTACCTCTGAAGAGGAGCCAGTATTGGGGGAGGGGGGTACTCTGTATTCCTGAATTTGACAGCTTGCCTAATACCCATCCGTGATAAATTCAGTTAAGGCTAAATTTTTTTCATATACTTGATGGAGAACTCAAGTCCAATAAATGGAAACTGGTCCATGTAAAACAAACAAAAACCAAACAAATAAAGTTATGTATTTCCACTGTTCAATGGCCCATAATAAGCATTCCCATTTCAAAACGGAGGAATGGGAACATAGAAAGGAGGGATATAACTAAAATAAAACCAAAAGCTAGGGAGACAGACATTAAATCCTGTAGCTCCATGCCTAACATCTGGAGCATGTTCTGAGCCCAGGTCGACCTTCAGACTATGACCCCCCCTCCCCCATGGCCTCTTTCTTGGTCTGGCTCCACTTTGTGCATGTAACTTTACTCAACAGGTATTCCGCATTCCTGACTTCTCCAGTGTCTTGACATCTCCATTGCAGCTAAATTTACTTTCAAAGTTTCTATAATACTGGCTCCCTGAGAGAAGAGAACCGCCCCCTGCCATACATTTCCTGACCTTTCAGACTTTTTTTTCCATAAAATTTTGGTGGGAGCATCATCCTTGACTGTTGTATCCTGCATGGCTGCAAAACAAGCACGATGTAGCTAATGATGGATCCTGTCACCGACTAAGCAGTAGGAGTTTCACTGGGTCATGGCTTCAGTGTTCTTCAAGTGCCCAGCTAGTTAAACACTTCCTTAGGTAGCTCCGTGTAAGTAAAGCACCCCAGATGCACTATATTTGAAAAGAAGATCTTCAAAAGCATTTTCAGTTTTGCACTTTGAAGCCTTTGATAGGTGTGGTGCTGGCAGGTCCTGAAATGCCTTGAAGGTACCTTTTCTGTTGTTTTGGTGCACATCACTTGGCTTCTTTTTAATAGTGCTGATCTCTTTAGCAAATAACTCGTTGCCACCTTAAATGTGTTCCTTTTCTGGTCCCAATGTACATTTTTCACATTTTCTGCTCTGCGTTTTGTTCCCAATTCTCACTGTAAACTTGGTTAAAAGCAGCCAGCAAATTTCTTCAAGATTAATTAGTATCTTAGTTTTGAATGTGTCCTCCATCAGAATTTTAGCATCCTGGCAAAATATAGACAAAGCAGCCGGGCGGTGGTGGTGCTGCACGCCTTTATTCCCAGCACTGGGGAGGGAGAGCCATGTGAATCTCTGTGAGTTTGCGGCCAGCCTGGTCTGCAGAGCGAGATCCAGGACAGGCACCAAAACTACACAGAGACACCCTGTCTCGAAACAACCAAAAACAAACAAAATCAAAAAAACCACAAAACCTGCCCTTTGTGGCATACTTCCTCCTTTCAACGTTCTAAAGGTTCCATAACCTTTCTAAATAGCATCACAAATTGTGGACCAAGTTCAAATACATGAGCCTAGAGGGTACATTTTTTATTCAAACTACCACACTACGGAATTGAACCAAAGGATATTTGAGTGACATTCCTGCAAAAAATTTGTTGTTGTTATTATTTGTATTTTTTTATGCGGTGCCCTGGATTTTAACCCAGGACCTTGTCCATGCTAAAGATGCAATATCATTGAATTATACCCAAAGTCTCTAAAATTTGAAGTTTAACTTGTATTTTTTGAACCTTTACTTATTTCTATATCTGTGTTTCATGAGTGCTAGGATTCAGACTTTTGTACACATGATAGTTCAGCATGTTCCTAACCACTGAGCCATCTTCCTAGCCCCTTACATCTATCTCTCTATCTGTCCATTGTAGCTAGAGTTTTCCTTCCTGGCCCACAGTCAGGACAAATTTCTGTCACCCGCCAGTCCCACAGCCACTCAGACCCAACCCAGTAAACACAGAGACTTATGTTGTTTACAAACTGTATGGCCGTGGCAGACTTCTTGCTAACTGTTCTTATAGCTTAAATTAATCCATTTCCATAAATCTATACCTTGCCACGTGGCTCGTGGCTTACCGGCATCTTCACATGCTGCTGGTCATGGCAGGAGGCTAGCAGTCTCTCCCTCCGCCTTCCTGTTCTCTCAATTCTCTCTGTTAGTCCCTCCTATACTTTCTGCCTGGCCACTGGCCAATCAGTGTTTTATTTATTGACCAATCAGAGCAATTTGACATACAGACCATCCCACAGCAGTCCATACATTCATCCATCCATCCACCTACCTATCTTGTGTGTGTACATGTATGTTTGTGTTTGTACATGCACACAGACACACACCACATCCCATGTGTGGAGGTTAGAGAACAATTTGCAGGAATTGGTTTTCTCCAACTGGGGATCCAAGTCAGGCCATTAGGCTTGGTAACACATCTCCTTTGCCCACAGAGATATCTTACTGGACAAGATGATGTAACTTCAGATCAAACACTCTACATCTCGGTTCTGTCGATTTCTGTCTCTCTCATGGAACTCTGCAAATTACAGGGAAAATACAAGAAATAACATGAAAGAAACTTCCAGTCAGATTTAACATACATTGATAGTTATCCACATTATTCATGTTTGAATATTTTTCTTTGAAAGGCCCTAAATGAAGAAAAAAAGTCTAAAATTATTAATGGAAACACTGGCTTAAATAGGAATATTCTTTGAATCTCAGGGGTTTAGAACTAGTTGGGGTTAGAAATAAAGATTTAGAAACTATCATTATGGTGATTGATAGAGCCTGTGGGCTGAGTTAGTTTTTCTAGACGGAATTTTTTGCACTGTATAGAGAATGTTGAAAAGGTTCATTCAGAGTTAGGAAGATTCTCATTGACAATGCCAAGAGAGACATGGAAGAAACCAAGCAGGTTTTCCTACTCTGTTTATTGTACAAGTGTGCATTTGCTTTGTAAGAGAAAGCAAGGATGCTTAATAGTTTGATGATCAGAATTATGAAAATGGCAGAAAGGTAGATATTTTTCTGTTTCCATTGGTAGAGCAAAACCTTGTGGTTTTAGTAGGTTGGCCTACCAAATTTACCACAGACTTTGTTCTTGGCAAACGAGATAGATGTTTCTTGTGCTCAGTTCATAGGGATAAACAAGGCCTTATCCCCCTGCTAGGAGTGGTGTTAGGTTGATGACTGTGTTTCCTGAGGGATTTTCCTACAGGATTTTATGTGGTTTGCAAAATATGGACCTTATATAAAATTACACTACACATACAGGTCATTCCAGACCAATAAGGTTGGTGCAGAATTCAGAGCAAATCAATACAGCTGTACCAAAGTGGTTTTTGTGGTGGTTTTATCTTAGATCACTTGACCAGCACATTTAAATTCTGTATGGCATAAAAAAAACTGTGAGTGCATATGTGCACGTGTGTACAGACACACACACACACACACACACACACACACACACACACACACACACGACATGAGTTGAATATTTAGTAAAAAAAAAAAAAGTTAGTTTAGTAATTAGGGCAGAGACTTTGATAGTTTCTGTACTAGTTTCCAGTCACTCTTACATCAGAGGTTTATATGTTTATAATGAGTTATCATTCCTTTCCACTCACCAGTTCCTGTGGGTCTTGAACTTGGCAATCCCTCACAGTGACATGCAGGTATTTATAACTGGTCAGCATTGTCACATTCCCAAGCATTAAACTGATTCAATGTGGAAGTATACCGTATGTATCTACATGCGCTGGGCAAAGAAGCAGCATATGGGGAGCCTCACAAATGCTATCCCATGAGACACTGGGCCATTGGAATGATTAACACTGAGAAATGATGAGGATATTTTCCTGCTGTGTTATCATCTCCAACTTAGAAATGGATAGCCTTTCATTTTCCTAAAATTAAAACTTGAAAGAACTTGAGAGACCAAAGACTTCCCCACAGTTTAAATAGACTGTTCCCACAGTCGGCACTTGAGTTGTCCTAGTTCTTGGCTGTCACAAGTGAACCTTCCATGAACACTGTGTGCAAGTCTTTTTGTGGATAATACTGTTATTCACTCAGTGAATTTGTGGATCATGCAGTAACTGTAACTATAGATGCATGTTTAACTCTCTAAGGAACTTCCAAACTATTCTTTAAAGTAGCCCATACAAAGTGGCTCAGATTATTTTGTTGTCATTGATATTACTTTCTGTTCTCCTCTGCCCTGCAGCATTTATGTTGGGGAGTGAGAAAGAAGTTGATGGTGGTTTGAATGAAAATGGCCCTCACAGGCTCATAGGGAGTGGCACTGTTGGGAGGTGTGGCCTTGTGAAAATGACAGAGATAGAGAATGCCGCAAAAAAGCTCAAATGGAGAGGCACCAGCCACAGAGAAGGGGCAGAACAAGATAAAAAATGATGGACTTGATTAGATTAGATACAGCTTCCATCAAGGGGATGGGAGGGACCCCCCGACGTGAGAGTCTGCCCAGGGTCTCTGGGTTAGACTTTTTATGAGCTCCTGGGCTCATTTCCCTTCATAACTTCCCTTCTTTCTCTCTGATTGGTCTTGTCCTTGCCAGCAAGTTCTAATGGTTTCAACATGTAACTCCCTTGGGATGGAGGGTATAACCCCTGGAGCAAGGGTCAGCTCATCTTAAAACGACCAGTCCCCTTTCATGCTACCATATCTGTCTTATGTGTGTTATGTGAGACATCTATTGGGAAGATGGGACACAAATGTTTCTTCACACAGATGGAAACTGACAACAGACCAAGGTAACAATTCTATTGAGGTCTAACTTGGTGAAACATTTAGTTTACTGGATGTACTTACAGGAGCAGGAAGGACCCAAGGCAGTTGTATCATTGAAAAGCCTACCCCAGCTCACAAAATCCTGAAGCCTAGAGCCCTCTGTATGACTTACCATCAGCTTGGTAGGTTACAGACTCTCCTTTAGGTAGCTCGACTAGTTTCTTCTAAGAAGCTCCCCTTGCTGCTTCTATAATCTTTTTTTTTTTTTTTTTTTTTTTTTGCTTCCAAACCATTTCATTGTTTGTATTAAAAATATTTTCTAATAGTGTATTAACAGAATCTGTTTAATAGAGCAGGGCAGGATGGGGCATGTGCTTTTCCCAGCACTTGGGAAGCAGAGGAGGTCAAGGCCTTTCTGAGCTAGATTCTTTTTTTTTTTTTTTCCACCTTTTTAAAATTTATTTTTCTATTATCAGCTTGGTACAGTACAAATTCCCATCCCAATTGTCAAATGTTTCATTGAGGATTGCCCAGTAGTTGAGCAAAACCAAAACTCACTATAAGCCACAGTTATCCTAGGTTCCCCCCTGCTATATAGCCTCCCTGGTTCTGTGGGTTGCGGTTTGATTGTTCTTTGCTTTATATCTAGAATCCACTTATGATTGAGTACATACCATGTTGACCCTTCTGGGTCTGGGTTACTCACTCAGGATGATATTTTCTAGTTCCATCCATTTGCCTGCAAATTTCATGCTGTCATTGTTTTTCTCTGCTGAGTAGTACTCCATTGTGTATATGTACCACATTTTCTTAATCCATTCTTCCGTTGACGGGCATCTAGGTTGTTTCCAGATGGCTATTACAAACAGTGCTGCTATGAACATAGTTGAGCATGTATCTTTGTGGTATGATTGAGCATTCCTTGTGTATATGCCCAAGAGTGTTATAGCTGGGTCTTGAGGTAGATCGATTCCCAATTTTCTGAGAAACCACCATACTGATTTCCACAGTAGTTAGCATTCCCACCAACAGTGGAGGAGTATTCTCTTTGCTCCATATTCTCTCCAACATTGACTGTTATTAGTGTTTTTGATCATAGCCATCCTGACAGGTGTAAAGTGGTGCTTCTATAATCTTGGGGAGGGGCCTTGTGAATTATGTAAGTTTCAGTTTTCCTAGACATAAATGTACTTCTTGAGTCTTAGGATCCTCCTTTTTAGAATTTCCCTAGTCTTAAAGAGCCTTTCTCTAGGAGGGAATGTTTTAACCTGGAGGAAATTGCTATGTAATAATGTGATACTGTCATCATTATATCAATTATATCAATAATATAATTCAGTGTAAGCATTGAATTCCCAGTGCTTCCTGTGAGCCAGGGCAGCACACTACCAATTGAGCTATGCTCTCAGTCCTAGAGCTATTTAAGTTTCAATGTAGAGTTTAGTTAATATTGACAGGGCTAACCTCTCAGAGCCCCTTAGGGCCTTTTGTAACTTTGAGGAATACTAAGAAGTCCTGTGATCACAGAGTTCTGAGAAGGGAGCAGGGGGGCTCTATTCCTAGTACTGGCCTCTTGGTCTTCAGAGGGCCAGCACACTGGGAATGATGCAAGTCTTCTGAAATCTCAAACCCACCCTAGTGACACACCTCCTCTAACAATGCCAGAGCTCTTAATCCTTCCCCAACAGATCACCAACTGGGGAGCAAGTATCTAAACAAATGGGGCCCATTTTCTTTCAAACACCACAGGCCTTTGCAGATGTATTCAAGGCCAAGATTTTCCAGGAGTCATCAGAACGTGGGGAGAGGCCAAGACAGAGCTCCAGCCCTCACTCAGTGGGAGGCTTGTTCCTACACATACCTTACTTTTAGACTTTTCTTAGTCCCCAGACCTGAGTGGGGAAAATAGATTCTGTCTGAAGCTGCCCAGTTTGTGGTACTTAATTTTTGCAACTGTAAGAACTGAAGACTGAGGTGTTTGGGATTTCTAGCTTGTTGGGTATTTTTAGAACATTATCATGTATGTCAGTTACTTTCAGAGAGACTTTTAAGAAATAAGGTTCTGCTTCCTTCCATAGGCTAAACTCACCAGTCTTCTTCATCAGAAAGGTGAAAGCTTATCTTTGGCTATTCTCTCTCATTTTTCCTTTTTATGGGCAATGAAATTCAAGCTTCTGGACCTGACCCTGATGTGGACCTGTCATTAGCCTCCTTTCCTGTGACCCCTACCTGTAGCCTAACTATTCTCTGTGTAGCTTCTTGGGATGTTAACATCTCTGATCATTGGTATTTATGGTACCTGCACTCTGAAAGGTTCTCTCGTTATCTTCCTCACCAGCTAGCATCTGCTCATCCTTCGTAAGTTGTCCAAGCTTCTCTAGCATCCAGTCACAGACTTTCAAACTGAGTTATTCTTTTTCCTAAACTTGTGTATTTAGTGTATGCATTGGAGGTAAGAGGATGACTTCTGTTTTCTGGGGATTGAGCTGAGCTTGGCATGCTTGGTCATTGCCCACTGGGCCATCTCTCCAGTCCCTATTCTGTACTTTTAGAAACACTATGCTTCAGTTCTAGTGTTTTCTGTAAAATACTTAGGTGCTCCCCAATGTTCCTGTCTTCTCCATTAGGTTCCAACTTCTGCAAAAGGAGGGGAGTAACAATTGTCTTTGTGTTCCCAGTGACCAGAGTATTATAATTTCTGGAACAGAAATACTGGCCATCATTTCCTCCTCTTTACAAGTCTTCTATTGGCTTTTGTTTGCAAACAGGATAAAATTAAATACTGTATTTGGTAGTTGGGGCCTTACTATATGTCATTTTAGGCTTAACTCATGCCCTTCTTTTTGCCTTATGCTCAGCTATCTCAAATGAGTTTACTAAAAGATGCTGTGTTGGATGTTTATGTTTCAGAATACTCTCTTTCCCTTCCTAGACTACTTCTGCTTTCTGTTTCAGGTCTAGTAAGGGTCTATTTGTCATTTAAAGACCAAGTCAAATGTTGGTTCTTTCAACAGTCTTTCTGACTAATACACTCTTTGGAGGAAGGCTGCTGACTCCTGTGAACTGCCTCGATGATTTTTATTTGATATTTTTGAATACAGTAAATTTGGAATGTGTAAGTTCTAATCATTTCACTTATTGTAATTTTTAAAATAAAGTAATTTAACTCCTCTGAATCCCAGTTTTATTGTCTTTAAAATATGGGCAGCTCTATTCCAAGGATTTCTATTCTGTAGCTAGTCTTTCCCTGTCCCACCAGCCAGCTCCCAAATACTGACATAGAGACTTATATGTAATTATGAAAGGTTAGGCTTGTTTCTAACTAGCTCTTATAACTTAAATTAACCCATTTCTGTTAATTTACTTTCTGTCTCGTGGCTTTATTACCTTTATTCTCTACTGCCCATGTTGCTTTCCTGATTCCTCCATCTTTGGCTGGTGACTCTCCACATCTCTGTCCTTCTTCTTCCCAGTGTCTTATCTGCCCCCCAAATCCTGCCTAGCCATTGGTCGTTCATCTTTTTATTAAACCAGTCCAAGTGACAGATCTTCACAGTATACAAAAAGATTATTCCACAACACCATTCCTCTCCTTTCTGTTCTGTTCATTGTTTGTATATCTTCTATTCTTAGGTGGATGCTCTTCGATTGCGTTTGGAAGAAAAGGAGACTATGCTGAATAAAAAAACCAAACAAATTCAAGATATGGCTGAGGAGAAGGGTACACAAGCTGGAGAGATACACGACCTCAAGGACATGTTGGACGTGAAGGAACGGAAGGTCAATGTTCTTCAGAAGAAGGTAAAGCACAGATGTTCTGAGCACAGTGGCCCACTTGTGACAATCTTATTCTGAGCACTCTGCCACCTGACCATTAGAACTGCTCTCCTTCTGTTTACATTTTGCAGAGGACTTGGAATCATTGTTGCAGGAGGTAGATTGCTAAAGCTGCTCTACAAGTCAGCCTTTCGTGAGCTCAGCAGTATGACTGTCTTTCAGTAGGATTTCTCATCCTGTTTCTTAGAAGTATCTTAGAAATTGACACAGTATTTGGCCAGCTAACCTACTATCTTTCTTTCATTGGAATAGACATCTATTAGTAGCACATGGATCATCCACTTCATTGCTTAGGTGACAGTTTTGAAGAGTACAGCTTCCTGCTGTATTAAGCATATAATGTACAGGACAGACCTGCAAGCTGAGTTGCTTTACTTTGTCCCTCGATTGCAGCACTCCTCATGAGGTAGTAACATGCAGTAGTGGAAGCCTGGCTCACCTCTTTGACCATAATCATTATTGGAAATGGGCTTATTTTGGAATAAAATTAAAACTACTAATATTTTTTCTAGTTTTTAACTTATATAAAAGCTGTCCTTGAGGTAATAGCTATAGACATGTCATTTGTGGTTCATTTCTGTTGAAATGATAGATTTGCAGTGTTTAACATTTTCCTAGTTTACTGTTAACTTGCTAACAGTCACCAAGGAAGAACCTTCTTTGCTGAATTTGGCAAAGACTTAGCCTTTTTTCGGAAGAGGATCATATCCTGTGTTTTCACTTTATGTTCATTTGTTCTCATTTATTTTTTCAATTGTAAAGCTTTGAACACTCTAAATATCAGTTGACTGTTCTGTTAGTGCATGCTAATTTGTTGTTTTAAAAATCTGGTGACTTTTGCCAGGCAGTGGTGGCATATGCCTTTAATCCCAGCACTTGGGAGGCAGAGGCAGGTGGATCTCTGTGAGTTCGAGGCCAGCTTGCTCTACAGAGTGAGTTCCAGGACAGTCTGTTAAACAGAGAAACCCTGTCTTAAACAACAACAACAAAAATCTGGTGCTTTTTATATCTTTCTACCCACGTGCTCACTTCCTCTATGCTTCAGAGATAGCTTGCACATAGAGAAGCAAATATATATTCTTATTCTGTTTACATTTTTGAGGTATTCTTGACACCTGCATAATATATATATATATACAGGCAAAAGTATATGTATGTGTGTACATGTGTGCATGCGTTTTGACACAAATCTTACCATTCCTATTACTTTTCCTTTTTTAAAAGTTAATGTTTCCAAGCTCCACCCAAGGATAGGTGTTCCAAAGGCATTATTATTGTATTGATGTTTTACAGTTATGCTAGCAAAGTTTATTCTGGGTGGCATGGCTACATTTTCTGCTTTATATAAAATAATGTTACAAAAAAATATTTACAGTTAGCTTATATTTGTATAAATTACCTTTCTAGGATCAACTCCTTGAAGTAGAATACCTTGGTGAAATGATAGGCATTTCTTTTTTGATTTTTCGAGACCGGGTTTCTCCATATAGTTTTGGTGCCTGTCCTGGATCTTGCTTTGTAGACCAGGCTGGCCTCGAACTCACAGAGATCTGCCTGGCTCTGCCTCCTGAGTGCTAGGATTAAAGGCGTGTGCCACCACCTGGCATGATAGGCATTTATAATTTTGGTGACCTTCCCAAGTATCAGCTGTTTCCTACCACCAGTGTATGAGGGTGTGACCCCTAAAGGCTTATCTAGAGTGGGTTTTTATCAGCCTTTTTGCTTCTGCCAACCTGGTAATGAGGAGATAGTTTGGCATTATGGCTGTATTTCTTTTCTCGTAAACACGATGGAATGTAGTTTTAGGTATTTAAGGTCTTTGAATTTTCATTTCTGCAAAGTGTCTGTTCATAGGTTTATTTACTTTTTAGTGATTTGTAGCAGTTTTTTTTTTTTTTTGTTTTTCGAGACAGGGTTTCTCTGTGTAGCTTTGCGCCTTTCCTGGAGCTCACTTGGTAGCTCAGGCTGGCCTCGAACTCACAGAGATCCGCCTGGCTCTGCCTCCCGAGTGCTGGGATTAAAGGCGTGCGCCACCAACGCCCGGCGTGATTTGTAGCAGTTTTGTTTCCCAATTAAAAACGGAACATGTTTAGTTTGTTGTAACTTTCAGATGTTTGGTTTTTGACTGTATGTATGAATGTCTGTTTAATCAGTTAATTTTTTAATAACATGAATTTTGTGGTATATTTCAAAACTTATGTGTTAGAATGTTTCTTTTATTGGTCTATATTTAGTGGCTTTGTTTCAAGTTTTGTTATTTGTGGTATATATTAATAAGCTATTATTTCCACCATACTTTTTTAAATTTAGTGATGCCTAGCTATTTGTGGTTCTCCATTTCCTTGTGTGAAATTTAGAATCTGTTTATGTCTTCATTGTTGTGTGACACTATTCCTGGGAAGACTTAAACGTTTACTCACCTCAGTTAGGGAACTGATGACAGACCAGAGTTTGGATAGGACCAAAGTCCACCTTGGTGAATCAGTGAGTTTTACTGGGGTTACATGCAAGAATGTGGCTGAGGCATTACTTTCAGGAGTAGAAATGAGGCAAACACAGCTGCATCAGCACAAGCCTACCTCACTCAGCACAGTGGCTGTCCACGAAAGTTAGCAACCTGGAGCACACTGTACAGCCTGCAGGCGGCTCAGCAGTTGCAGGCATCTTTTCCTTCTGAGTCAGTTGGTCTGAGCTTCTTCCAGCAGCTATGCTGGTCTTTGTTTCTTCTGGGCTCTTGGGCTGATCAGTTTCTTCCATGCTACTTTGTCTCAGCCTCTTGTAAGTAGCTCAGCTTTTCTCAGTTTTTCCCCAGCAGTCTACTATTTTATACTATTAGGGAGGGAGAGGCCTGGGGATCTGCTCAGTTTCAGGGACTGATTGAAGCTCTTTTGATTTGTTTACTTCCTGTTAAAACAGCTTTCCTGGAGGATGGAGTGTTTTTACCTCCTCTTAGGACATCCTTTGTTTCACCTTTCTGTAATCTGCTTTTGAGATTGGTTCTCCCTTCCACCATGTGGCTTCCAGGATTGAGCTCCAATTTTGAAGGGCAGTGGCAGTCACCCTTATGCACTGAGCTATCTTGACAGCCCTTTGTATTAAGTACTCAAAAAATTCCCTTTAGAGCTTTACTCTGAAATTACCTGGCCTGTGAGAAAATTATAACCAATTCTCACATCATGAATTTGACTTGAGTGACTATAGCCATCTTTATTGTCCTGTTAAAATTATTCAGGAGAGAAATAGAATTCAGTGTTCTTTCTTTTAGCCTTGAACATTTTCAGTAAAGAATGTAAGAAACTTGTCTGCAGTGCACTACTGTAATGTAACTTACTACGAAGAAGTTAGGCAGCCCTGCAGAGATATTTTCTTTGTAATACTAAATCCACAGTGCTTATCAATTTACACATTGTTCCAGGAGCAAGGACACTAGGGAGTGGTTTCCCTTGTCATCCTGTTTTTGGCATTTGAGTTCTCTGGGAAGGTGTCCTGGGTGTCCTGGGAAGTAATTGGTACTTTGACACAGTGATGGCAGTGGTAATAGCCAGGTTGTTAGCCCCTTGACTAAGCCGGCCTGGTTCCTCTGGGCTGCGTTGCCCCTCATAGTCTTCCAGTTCTTATGTACTCTCCATATCTGTATACATTAGTATATCCCTGTGTTCAGAGAGTACAGGAGGCAATTGCAGATGGCCAGGGGTCACAGTGTGATTGTCATTGGACTCCTGCTTCCTAGAATTCTCCTTGAAGGAGTCTTGGTGTTATAGTAAATTTCTTTTCTCTATAATAAATCAGTGAGCTTGAAAAAAGGTAAATATTCGAATCTGAGCTACCTTCAGAATCAGTTTTAAAACTTTACAGCTTCTTGCTTGATGCATGTCAGCATCTTGAGTTGGTTTGCACAGATGTACCAGGGATCCCTTCTGTTTTTTTTTTCCCCTTGCTTGCTTATTTTGCCTTGGTGAAATTAACTGAAATTTACATTTTAAACAAGTGAAGTATCTTATGATTATTTCCTACAGACTTATTATTAATTAAGTCTCAAAGGTTTCTTTTATTTGTTGTCGCCCAGCCTTTCTTTGGTTTTACAGAAAACTCCCCAGTTGACAGCTAAGTTTATTATGTCTCAAGAATGAGCCTGTGAAAGCCTTAGGTTAAATAAAAGTTTGTTTGGATGCCTTGTAGAAATCCTTAGAGGTTTCTATGAAATTAATAATTTGTGTGTATGAATGGTGTGCCTTGGCACTACTGTGGAGGTTGGAGGACAGTTCAGGGAGTTAGTTCATGCTTGCCACCTTAAGGCATTTGGAGATGAAACCTTGGCTGCCCGGCCTCTGCGTAAGCACCTCTACCTGGTGAGCCATCTCCCTGGCCCCCTAGAGAGTTTCTGTGTTACTGAGTGCATATGACTTATTTTTTTCTTTCGTCATTATCAATAAAACTATGAATATCTATCCTGGATATTTGAAAAATGTGGCAAAGCTAAAAAGAGAAAAATGTGCCAGGTGGTAATGGCACACATCTTTAATCCCAGCACTCGGGAGGCAGAGCCAGGCAGATCTCTGTGAGTTCGAGGCCAGCCTGGTCTACAGAGCAAGATACAGGACAGGCACCAAAACTACACAGAGAAACCTTGTCTCAAAAAAAAAAAAAAAAAAAACCCAAAAAAACAAAAAACCCACCCCCCCAAAAAGAAAAATGCGTAAAAATAAGCTTCTTTTTTAGATTTGATATTTTTTTTTTAAAAAAATGGTGTGTATTGTCTGTATGTTGGAATGTGAGTGTATATATGCAGGTGCTGGTGTTGTCTAGAAGACAGTGTAGGATCCTCCGGAGCTGGAGTTCCTTTTGATTGTGAGCTGCCTGACCTGAATGATGGCAACTGATCTCAGGTCCTCTGCAAGGGCAGGAAGGGCTCTCAACCTCTGAAGCACCTCTCCAGCTCCTAAGCTTCGCTTTTAAATTGGAAAAATATTGGACATATTTTTAATAAACTTTCTTTATACAACAGTACATAATAAGCCCATCTCTGTATCTTAGTTCTTGAGAATATGAGCTGTAATGGTTGCCTATCCCCTAGTGCGCACACTTTGGCCAGTCTCCTTTTGCTTTGTCTTTGACTTTCACTGACTTGGTTAGTGTTACAAATAATAGATGAAGTTTTTCTGTTGGAAACTAAGCCTAGTGTGCTGATTTAATTATTAAAAAACATATTCTTTTATTAGATCTGAGATGGTTTAATCTGTTTAGCCATTGTAACTAGAAAGCTGAAAGCATTGGTTCACACACAGGATAGACACCGAGATCATAAATGCAGTCACACTGTTGCTGTTCTCTCAGGCTTGGTCTTTTAGCAATTTCAGTACATTTAAGCTGTGCAAAGTTTTCAAAAAATGTTTCTATTATTTTGTATGTATAAATGTCTGCGTACTACATGCATACCTGGTGACTGCAGGTGCTGGAAGAGGGCATCGTATTTCCTGGAACTGGAGTTATAGACAGTTGTGAGTCACAATGTGGGTGTTGGGAATCAAACCTGGGTCTTCTAGAAGAGCAACCAGTACTCTTAGTTACTGAGTCTCTCCCCAGCTTTGCAGAATTTTTAACATATGCCAACATGATGTAAAAAGAATTTCAACTATTTTCGTAATTGCTTCCTAATAGATCTTGACAGGCAGTGATTTTGGTCTCAGCAACTTTTGCTGCTTTTTATCTAGTTCATTATGCAAAAGATCTTAGAAGGTAGTGTTCTATACAATGAACAAGACCATTAGGAAATTCCCTTTCTTGCAATTAAAATCTATTTGGGTTGTATTTTTGTAAGGGTCATCCATATACTTCTTACATATAGTAGTACCTTCCCTCACCATTTTTCTTTTGTAGTTGCAGTTACCTGAAGCTAACTCTGATCTGAAAATATGAATAGAAAATTTCAGAAACTTACACATTTGTAATTATGAACCTCTCAGGAGTGTGGTAAAATTTTATTTGTCCCATTTTTTCTTACACAGGACTTGAATTATCCATTTGTCAAGTGTATTTGCACTGTGAATACTGCTGCCTGTTGGTCAGTTAGGAGAAATCATTCAATAAATAGTCTTCATTCTTACATTGTTCCCCAAACCCAACCCCCCCCCCCCAGACAGACAGCCCTGGCTGTCCTGGAACTCACTCTGTAGACCAGGCTGACCTTGAACTCAGAAATCCACCTGCCTCTGCCTTCCTGGTGCTGGGACTAAAGACTTGTGCCACTATGCTCTGTGTTCTTGTATTTTCTAATAAATAGAAATATGCTTAGTTAAATAAAGGCCGGAGGCCAAAATAAATAGGCAATATAAAAGCTGCTCTTTATGGTTCTAGTTGTGTCTTGTTAGTACACTTTATCAAACTGTAGGATGACAGAAATTAGGGCTCTTACTTGAAGAAAGAAAAATTCACTGTGCATTAGTGTGTTTCTGTTTTTGTAAGTTTATGATCATCCAGACTACTTCTACCATCGATACTGGAAGGTGTTTGCAGAAAATGAAGGGGAGGGAGGGCCTTTCTGATTGATGGGCTTCATCATCATAAATTTAATTCTGCTTAAAAAAGCTTGTGGAGGTATTGTCAAAGCTGTTTCTCAAGTGGTCCGGGTGATTGCAGGAAGTACTTTGGGATTTCTTTGGTAGAGGAAGCCTCTCTTGGCAGGGATTAAGGCAGAGTACTCAGTTCCTCTTGACTGGACTTATGTGGATTTATGTCTACTCATAAGCCACTCAATGAAACGTGATGACTCCTGACAACTGTCCAATGCTGATAAAAACCAGAATAAAAGATGTTGGTAAATCTTTTTTTAGTGTATAAAAAAATCTGTGGCAGTGTATAATTGGTATGTAGATTTGGTATTCCTCGTGCAGTGTTGAATTTAGTTTTATTTTTCCTCTGGTATCAGTTTTTCTATAAAAATAAAGTATAAATCAGGTATGGAGAAGACAGCCTCATATGCTATTTTATTTTCAACTCAGTAATGTGATGATGAGAGAGGTTTCAAGAAATTAATCTTAGAGTAACTTTTTAAAATAAAGAATATTTCTATTTCAGTTCACCTGTGTTAGATTTTCTCTTTAGAATAAACTCCAGTTCGTTTGATTATTAAAAATTTTTATTCATGCAGAAATTTGATGCATGCTTAAATAGGTACTTACTGTTTTTTGTTTATAACAGGTAGGTTATACATAAAGAGCCCATAGAGGACCAGTGAGGCTTGCCACTGAACCCGACAACCTGAGTTGGATCTCTGGAACCCACATGGTGGGAGAAGAGAACTGACTCTAGCAAGTTGTCCTCTGTTTTTCATAAACACACCAAGGCATAAGTGTACCCACACAACCACATAATAAATAAATTAAATGTAAAACAAAAAGTCCTTGGGATTGCAAAATGGGTCACCTTACACAGCAATTTGTCTGGATACTGTCTATAGTGTGGATATGCTAGATAGAGGAGTGAAGGTTAATCATACTTTTTGGAACAGTGTGCAATTGAAAGTTTATAAAACATAGTAGGTCCCCCCTTTCCACAGTGTGAGTTTTTCGACAGTTTCTTGAATACAACCCAAGCTGGCTTTGACCTCATGATCCTCCTGTCTCAGCTTCCTGAAATCCAAGACTATGGTTTAGTACCACCATACCCGGCTGAATTGCTTTTTCCCTAGAATGTTTCGTCTAATATTTTCAGATTATGATTAACCCCTGGTAACTAGAAGTAGAGTAGAAAGTAAAATCATGCAGAAGTGGTAGACTATTCATTTCCGTAGTCTTCATGTCTGTCAATAAAAATTAGCATCATGGTCGGTGGTAGTGCACACCTTTTTTCCCCAGCACTCGGGGCAGAGACAAGCAGATCTCTATGAGTTCCAGGTCAGCCTGGTCTACAGAGCGAGTTCCAGGACAGCCAGGGCTACACAGAGAAATGTAGGTGCAGTTTCTCTGTGTCTCGGCCGCCGCTTCCAAATAACCATTCAGAGACTTATTATAATTATAAATGCTTGGCAATCGCTCAGGTTTGTTACCAGCTAATGCTTACATTTTAAATTAACTCATATTTCTTATCTATGCTCTGTCATGTGGCTTGGTACCTTATCTCAGTACGGCAAATTCAAGTCTTTCTCTTTCTCCTGCATATCTTGAGACTCCTCAGACCCTGCCCTTCTCTGCATTCCCTCTGCCCTGAAAATCCTACCTAGCTATTGGCCAATCAGCTTAACAATGAGAGAAACACAGTGTATAATAGGATTACTCCACAGTGCAGAAATCCTGTCTCATAAAAATACAAGAAAAAAATACAGAATTTTTTTTGTATGCATGTTCTACCTGTTATAGACAAAAACCAGTAATACCTATTTAAGCGTGCATTAAATTTCTGCATGAGTAAAATTTTATGAAATAGGATCTTTATATCTCTAAAGTCACAGAAAAGATTATAATAATACCATACTAATAAAACTTCCAGTGTACTTACTGATCATGTCTACCCACTTTTATACCCTCTTCTTGGTTTCCCTTGGTCCCCTTCTTAGCACATTTTCTAGTTTCAGGTCCTTTTCTTTCCATATATGAAAACAAAAAACACATAGGAGTTTAAATATTTAATTTGCCTTCCTCTTCTATTTATTTTCCTGAAAGTCAGGATCTTGTTCTTCATGGCTAGTAATACTGTTGTTTACCATTTTTGTTCACCAATTGTTTGGCACTTAGGCCGATTCCACACTTGGCTATTGTGAATTTTACAGCAAACTTGCATATATCTCTAGTATGCTGTCTTAGTTAGGGTTTCTATGGCTGTGAAGGGACACCATGATCATGGCAATTTTTTTTTCCTGTTTTTTTGAGACAGAGTTTCTCTGCGTAGTTTTGGTGCCTGTCCTGGATCTTGCTCTGTAGACCAGGTTGGCCTCGAACTCACAGAGATCCACCTGGCTCTGCCTCCCCAGTGCTGGGATTAAAGGCATGTACTACTGCCGCCCAGATGACCATGGCAATTCTTCATAAGAAAAACATTTAATTGGGGCTGCTTACAGTTTCGGAGGTTTGGTCCAATATCGTCATGGCAGGAAGCATGGCAGTGACACATGGGAAAGGAGCCAAGAGATTGGCCGGTATCAGGAAGAGAGGGTGAGCCACTGGGCCTGGCTTGAGCTTCTGAGACCTCAAAGCCCACCTCCTGTGACACACTTCCTCCAACAAAGCCACACCTCCAATAATGCTACTGCTTATGAGTCTATGGGGGCCGTTTTCATTCAAACCACCACATTTATGGATTCCATTTTCATATTAAAAACTCAGAGGTGGGAAAATGATATGGGAGTTCTATCTTTAATGTTTGGAGGGACCTCCATATTATATTGCACACTGGCATTATTCACTTACATTCCTAACAATGTATGAGGGCTCTACTTTGCCCAAATTTTACTAAAATATCAATTTTAACTGCAGTAAGTTTTCATTCGCCTGAATGCTAAATGAGCATTTTTCACAGTTAGTGGCTATTTATATTTCTTTGATGTCTCCTCAGACTTTCTTAAACTTTTTTAGTTCTATGTGTAGTTGGAGTCTTACGTAGGAAATCTGCCTGTGTCAGTCAGTATTCTGAAGTTTTCCCCTAGGCCTTACTCTAGTGGTTTCAAATTAAATTTTTGATCTTAAAGCCTCTTGTTTTTTGTTTTTAGAGTAAGATAAGGGTCTAGTTTCAGTCTTGTATATTTGGATGTCCAGTTTTCCCATCAACTGCCCTTTATTGAACACATATTTTTAACGCCTCTCATTGAGACTCAGTTGAAAGTTCCTTGATGAGTTCACGTGTGTCCACCTGGTTCCTGTCTGCTTTTGTGCCGGCGACGTTCTTTTTGTTACAGTGCCTGCAGCGGAGCCTGCGGCAGTGCAGTGCCTGCAGTGGAGCCTGCGGCAGTGCAGTGCCTGCAGCGGAGCCTGTGGCGGAGCCTGCAGCGGAGCCTGCAGCAGGGCAGTGCCTGCAGTGGAGCCTGCGGCAGAGCCTGCAGTGGAGCCTGTGGCGGAGCCTGCAGTGGAGCCTGCGGCAGTGCAGTGCCTGCAGTGGAGCCTGCGGCAGGGCAGTGCCTGCAGTGGAGCCTGCAGCAGGGCAGTGCCTGCAGTGGAGCCTGCGGCAGTGCCTGCAGTGGAGCCTGTGGCGGAGCCTGCAGTGGAGCCTGCGGCAGTGCAGTGCCTGCAGTGGAGCCTGCGGCAGTGCAGTGCCTGCAGCGGAGCCTGCAGCAGGGCAGTGCCTGCAGTGGAGCCTGCGGCAGTGCCTGCAGTGGAGCCTGCAGCAGGGCAGTGCCTGCAGTGGAGCCTGCGGCAGAGCCTGCAGTGGAGCCTGCAGCAGGGCAGTGCCTGCAGTGGAGCCTGCGGCAGTGCCTGCAGTGGAGCCTGCAGCAGGGCAGTGCCTGCAGTGGAGCCTGCGGCAGTGCCGGCACTGGTGCTTTTTACTCAGGTTTCCATGGCTACTTAGAGACTTTTTATATTTTTTTTGATTTTTTTTTTCTAGTTCTACAAATTTATTTTCGGTATTCATGTTACCCACTGTTCTATTGAGGCTTCAGTATTCCCGTCCCTCTACCCCCCACCCCCCCAACCCCCACCAGGCTTTTTCTTTTGGGCAACCAACCAGCTCCCACATTGTGACATAGAGACTTACTTGTTTTGAATGCTTGGCTTTGGCTTAGCTCTTTTCTTGCTAGCTCTTGTAACTTAACCTGTTTCTTGTTTCTCTCTGTGCACCTTTGCCTCAGGGCTTCTTACGTTTTTTTTTTTTTTTTTACTCTCTTGCTGTCTCTGTGTCTGGCGGGCTGATGGCTGCCTGGCTTCTTGCCTCGGGCATCTCTCTCATTCTCTTCTCTTCCTCCTTCTCTCTTTCCTTTCTTTCTTCTTGAGCCTAGATTTCTCCTCCTACTTATCCTCTCTGCCTGCCAGTCCCACCTATCCCTCTTCTGCCTAACTATTGGCCTTTCAGCTTATTAATTATTAGACCAATCAGGTGCCTTTGGCAGGCCAGATAAAACAGATGCAACACATCTTTACACAATTAAACAAATGCAACATAAACAAAAGTAACATACCTTTACACAGTTAAAGTAATATTCTGCAGTATATCTCTTTGTCTAGTAGGTTTGTTTTTTTGTTTTTTGTTTTTGCACCCTTTCAACACTTGGGGCATATGAAATTATTGTATTTCATTCCAGTTTTCTTCATATAGCTTTGAACATTTTTCTCATTTCTCTATCTATATCTAGATACAAATTTCATAGTTTATTGTGTTGGCAATATTTCTTTATTATTTCTCATTAAATTATCTTTTATTCTAGTTGGATATAATGTTCTTAATGATGGTGTTTAATAAATTCTCTTCTGAGTGTTAAGGGTTCCCCTAAGCCTTGTCCAGTTGCAATAATCTTGGTTTGTAGTTATTTTCTTTGAGGACTGAAATGCCTCGTTCCATATCCTCCTAGCATGTAGAGTACCTTATATGAAGTTTTTCACTGGCTAAGGTATTTGCCTTTAAATATCACTTGGCACTTCTCTATTTCATAGTGTAATATTCTTTCTTAGTCCTGTACTTTTAAAAACTTGACTATAATAAATTTTAGTCAATAATTATAATAGAAAGTAAATATAAAAGAAAAATAAGAAAAGATGAAGAGCAAATGTAAAGACCACATATCAGACTCATTGGGAGAAGAGGTACAGGTTGGAGGCATAGAAAGCCTCTTTAACAAAAATAATAGCAAAGACTTTCCCCAAATCTTGGAAAATGGGAAAACCAACTATAGGAAGCATTTAGAACCTCAAACATACATAACCATAAAAGTACTTTGCCACAACATTAATTATAGTCCTTGCCTTACTTTCCATGTGTCTTAGTCACTTGTTTGTTTTTTAGGATAGAGTCTCATGTAGCCAAGACGGGCCTTGAACTAACTCTGTGTCTCAACTTGACCCAGAACTCTTGCTTCTCCTGCCTCTTTATCTCAACATGCTGAGATTGTAGGCATGCACCAAATGCACAAACTATGTTTGGTTTGTGGTGATCTTTAGTTCCTGTAATCTCAGAATTATTTACCAAGTCTTCATTGAAGTCGTTTCAGTTTCATTTCCACAGCCATGAAAATTATCTAAAGTTGACAGACCATTTCTAGGATTGAAAACTTCTAATTATTCCTCTCTTTCTGAAATTCATTCTGTTCCTTAGGAGGCCAGAAGGTGCACATACTGCCCAGCTTTAGCTTTATAACAGGAGCCCTCTTTCTTTCTTCTCATGTTATATAATGAAAGCAGGCCTCTTCTTTTTTCTTAGTATGTCAGTGGCTGGCTTGTTACAGGGAAATTGGTAATTGTCTAGTGACGTACGACTTTGAATGTGCCCAGTCTTGTCTTGTCTAACCCAAGCAGCGTCAGGCTGGTTAGTACTTGGGTAGGAGAAATCAATAATTCTTTTGAGTAAATGAATGCATCTAAGTGTGTGAAGAAACGAATGACCACACTGAGAAGTTTCATTGAAAATACTTGCTGTTTAGATAATGGGTTATTTAAAAATCTAACACTAACATTCATGAACAGGTTCCCTTACCCAGCTGATTTGGTTTCCTGTCTGGTTGCAGTACTCTTAGTCCTTCTACTTGTTGTGCAGCAGTCTCTCTTGGCATTCCCAGAGGCATCTTAGAGGTCATCTGGCCGGGCGGTGGTGGCACACACCTTTAATCCCAGCACTCGGGAGGCAGAGGCAGGTGGATCTCTGTGAGTTCGAGGCCAGCCTGGTCTCCAAAGCGAGTTCCAGGAGTCCCTCTCAGCACCGCTGTCTTTCTGTTGGGACTTGCCGTTTGACAAGACAACTTTGTCTTCTTTTGTTCGGGATTTGCCTATTTGTATTATATTTATAGAGTACTTATCTTTTCTCTGTGGTGGTGTAAGATTCTGGCTGTAGTAAGGGTATAGAGGTATGTAGTAAGGGTATGTGTTGCATATAATTTTGAAACAATTAAACTTTAAATTATTTCTACAGAGAACACATCCACACCATAATTAGTTTATGCTTTAAATAATTGTTATTTCGCCTACTTCTACCATTTTTAATGACTTTTTTCAGATTGAAAATCTCCAGGAACAACTGAGAGATAAAGAAAAGCAGATGAGCAGCTTGAAAGAGCGAGTTAAGTCTCTCCAGGCGGATACCACCAACACAGATACAGCTCTAACGACCTTGGAGGAGGCTCTTGCAGAGAAAGTGAGTGATTGGCCTGACTCTTCCCAGACCTTTGAGTTCTGCTTTCTTGTTATTCTGAAATTGGCTATAAACACAGGAGCATCCTTTCATGGAAACAGTTCTTTGTTGCTGATGTGCATAGTATAGAAAGAAAGACAGTTTAGTTACTGTTGGATGTTAGCACCAACTACTAGGCAAGATTGGTTGCATACCAAAAGGCAATAGTCACATTTCCTGAAGAAACAGCATGTGTTCCCCATTTTGCTGCTTTCTGAAGCAAAAGAAAATTCATTATTTAACAAAATGTGTAGGATACTGGACATTGATTATCAGGATGCTATCCTGGATTAGCTCTCCTCTGTTACCTTCCTATGACATATATGACATGGATTTTATTCATGAATATTACATACTTACTACTTTTCTAGACTTGGCTTACCCCTAAAATAATTTAAGTTTATTTATTTTTATGTCTATAGCTGTCTGTGCATCACATGTGCCTTGTGTCCTTAGAGGCCAGAAAGGACATTGAATTTCCTGGTACTGTAGTTACAACCAGTTGTGGCTGCCATGTTGGCTGGGAATTGAATGTTAGTCCTCTGGAAGAGCAGCCAGTACTCTTAATCACAGACTCAATCTCATGCAGCCACTTGGCTTGTATACTTAATTTTACCTTTATGAGCACATTTGACTTTTTAAGAAATGGTTGAATGAAGAAGTCCTCTAAACCATCTTAGAAGGTATTTTAGAGAATCTCCTTATGGTGTTTTTGTTTCGTGTTGATCTTTTGTTTGTTTGTCTTTGTTTTTGGATGTGGCTTGTTTTGTGATGGAGGTCTCATGTGGGTTAGGCTGGCCTTAGGTTCACAGTGTAGCTCAGTGTATTTGGGTTCTTCAGAGGAACAGAACTTATAAGATGAATCTGCTATCTACTCATCTGTAACAAGAATCTTAAATGGTCTAATTAATAAAAAACTCAGTGCCAACTATTGGGGTAAATTCTACAAGATCAGAGAAACAGAATAAGCCACAGCTAACCTCACCTCACCAACTTCTTAGCTGATCCTGTTTCCTCAAACTAGAAGCCTCTGAATCCTCATCCGAATGGATCTCAGCTGAACTGCTGCTTAAAGCCTAAAAGCTTAAGAGCCTGTAGTTTCTGGTCCTCACACCTTATATACCTTTCTGCTTCCTGCCATCACTTCCTGGGATTAAAGGCTTGTGTCTTTCCCAAGCAATACAAGAGATCTCACGTGCTGGGATTAAAGATGTGTGTCATCATACCTGGCTGTTTCCAGTGTGGCCTTGAACTCACAGAGATCTAAATGGATCTCTGCCTCCAGAATGCTAGGATTAAAGGCGTGTGTGCCACCATTTTCTGGTCTCTATGTCTATCTAGTGACTGTTCTGTTCTCTGACCACAGATAACTTTATTAGGGTACACAATATATGGGGGACACACAATATCACCACATCCATCCATCCATCCATCCATCCATCCATCCATCCATCCATCCATCCATCCATCCATCCAGTGGGGTTAGAAAGGCTTACAGACTGTGGTCCAGCTTGTCCAACAATGGCTGTCTACCAATAGAAGGTTCAAGAATCCAGTAGTTGTGAGTTCTCTATTCTGGGTGTCTCAGCTGGTCTTCAGTATATCCTGAAGAAGAAATGAACTTGCTCGTGAGAGTGAGAGCATGCAGGCAAAGAGAGAGCTAGCTTCCTTCCATGTCCTTTACATAGGCTACCAGCAGAAGGAGTGGCCCAGATTAATCTACCTCAAAAGGTCTGAATTAATGGTTTTTTTCCCACCTCAAAGATCTGGATTAGAAGTGGGTCTTTACACTTCAAATGATTAAGAAAAAAAAAAAAATCACTTACTGGTATGCCCAGCCATTTGAGTTTTAGTTAATTCTAGATATAGTTCACTTGACAACTAAGAATAGCCCTTAACACTCAAGGTGTTAAAACTTGATCCTCCTATCTCTAATTCCCAAGTGTTGGGACTAAAGGGTTATCCCATTATGCTGTACATTCCTTGAGATATTTAACTGGATTCTTTTAGAGGCATAAGGCAGCATTCCTTAGGGTAGCAGAAGTTTTAATTTTTCTACCTCATCTTTGCCTTCTTTTATGTTAGATAATTGTATCATAGCTTGCCCCCCCTTTTGATATATGAGTTATGAGTAATTTCTGTTGCTTTGTAGGTAGTGTGTGTCTGTATCATTATAGTGAAGAATTATGTTACTTATTGTCCTAAGGGCATACACATAAGTTTTTTGTTACTTGGAAATTGAATATAAATGGTAATATTTCAAGAAAAGGCTTTAGTGATATCTAATAATATTCGAAATGATAGGAAACCACTCTTGGTATTTAAAAATAAACAAAGTTGGACATTTCTTGGTTACAGTAGGAAAAATGAGTTCTTTGAAAAGTGAATTCTTAAAGAGCTTACCATTGTCTTTTTAATAGATGATAGAAGTGTTGAATTTGGCCAGAGGTAGCAGAGTATGTTACATAATATAAGTACACATGGGTGTTTCCTCTTGACTTGGTGTGCTTTCTTTTTAGGAACGGACAATTGAACGCTTGAAGGAGCAACGGGACAGAGATGAGCGTGAGAAGCAGGAGGAGATTGATACCTACAAAAAAGATCTTAGAGACTTGAAAGAGAAAGTCAGCCTGCTGCAAGGAGACCTCTCGGAGAAGGAGGTCAGGGTTACCAGACATACTCGGTTTGCTTAGTCATTATAGTGTATGCATCTGCTGCTGTCTGCACAATGCAGGAAAGGTTCTCTGAATGTTCTGTGACAAGCTTTCTAGATGCTCAGGAAGCTGGGAGGGCTACAGTAGATTGCTTATCACTCCCTAATCCTTTACTACTTTGTTCTCTGTTCTAAGACTTGGTTTCTTTTGTGATACCGATACTTTGCAGATGCTAGAGTACCTGCAGCCTAGTTATATATGGAGAAACACTGCTAATAGTTAGAAAAGTGACACACAAAAGGAAGAAATCCAATTATAGCCACTGTTAGAAACATAGTTACCTGTAACTTAGGTGACTTCATGAATCTTGATCTTAATTTTGAATAATCCTGTTAGTATAACTTAAATAGCTAAAATGTTGACTGCTGTGATGAGTAATCCTGTAGGTTTGTCTAATGTCTTTAAGAGAATTTATACAAGTAAGTTTCTACAAGAATTTCCTGCTAAAAAAGGGGAGAAATCCACATTCAAGTTAGTGTAGTTACTAAGTTTGGCTACTTATGTTCTCAAAGCTCAGTCTCCGTTTATTTCGTGAGAGTAAGTATATTAGGTTAGAACTCCTGTTCTGTTTTGAGACAAGGCCTCCTCTATCTCAGACTGGCCTTCAACTTCCGCTCCTCCTGCCTTCACCTCCGAGTGCTGGAATTACAAGTGTGTTCTGTGCCTGGTCTATGTGGTCCTGGAAATTGAACTAGGACTTGATTCATGTAAGGCAAGCTTTTTACCTGAGCTGCATCCCAAGCATTTTTTAGGACTCTCTATGTCACTGTTCATTAAGTCCTGAGGATCAGCATTATTTTGATTGATGTCTGGAAACTAAAGCTAATCCTGTTTTATAGTTCATAGATGTTCTTGAAATGGAAACTTGTAGACACTATGAATAAACATTTAAACAGTTAAATCTACATTTTATTTCACAGTATTTATCTCAACATGTCTTGCTGCTTTTAGGCTTCTCTACTGGATCTCAAAGAGCATGCTTCTTCCCTGGCTTCCTCAGGACTGAAAAAGGACTCACGCCTCAAGACCCTAGAAATTGCTCTTGAGCAGAAGAAGGAAGAGTGCCTGAAAATGGAGTCCCAGCTGAAGAAGGTTGAAGAGAAAGTTCCCGTTCTTACTTCTCTTTACATACGAACACAGTAGATAGCACTGAGTCTGTCCATCTTCCCTCCCTCCCTCCCTCCCTACCTCCCTCCCTCCCTCCCTTCCTCCCTCTCTTCCTTCCTTCTTTCTGCTAAGGAGTTCAGTGATCATACAGATGTTATAGTTCTTTTCTTTGCTTTCTTTCTTTTCTTTTCTTTTTTTTCTTTTTTACTGTTTAGATGTACGTTTGGTCTTGTAGCTGTGACCAAACACCTAAGATATACAACATTAAAGTAGGAAATGTTCCTTTGGATTTACAGTTTGAGCGGTTACAGATCATGGTGGGATGATCTCATTGCTTTCAGTCTTGAGTGCGATAGAGCATCTTGGTCCCCGAAAAGCAGATAGGAGTGAGGACAAAGTGTTCCTTTCAGGTCGAGTGCCTGGTGACCCACTTCCTCTACTGAGACCTTGAGTCAACCTCTCAGCAATGTAGTCACGTTATGGTTCTATGATTAACCCTCAGATTAGGTCAGAGCCCTTCTGATTTACCCACTCACTTCTCAGTTCTCCCAGTTCTGAACATCGCATGCACAAACCATGCCTTCAGCACATGTGCGTTTGAGAGGAGGAAGACTTTCATCTCTGAGAGACAGCTTCTAAAAGGTTCCTGCAGACTGCTCTTTGCTTATTCAGGACTGCTTCTCTTTCCTTTTGTTTCAACCATGCTGTAGCTTCTAATCACCCCAGTTTAGTCTAGAATTTTGCTAGTGTATTAACATACTGGCCTTTCACTAGAATCTTTGAAGTCTGTGTTTAGTCTGTGTATATATGTTTTTTTTTTGTTTTGTGTGTGTGTGTGTGTGTGTGTGTGTGTGTGTGTGTGTGTGTGTGTTTGTTTGTGTGTGTGTTTTGAGATAGGGTTTCTCTGTGTAGTTTTGGTGCCTATCCTGGATCTCACTCTGTAGACCAGGCTGGCCTTGAACTCACAGAGATCCACCTGCCTCTGCCTCCCGAGTGCTGGGATTAAAGGTGTGCGCCACCACTGGCCGGTTTGTCGTGTATTTTCTTTCTGGTTATTTTGACAATTTCTTAATAGATATCGTACATACTGATTATTATCACCCACCTTCTCCTTTCCATCCCTTTTACCCACCTGAGTCCCTTTCTCACATGCACTTTTTTTTTTAACACACTGAGTTTAAAGCCCATGTCTCAGTTTACTTTCCATTTATGTGATAAACACCTTGACCATAAGCAACATGAGGAGGAAAGGGTTTATTTCCTATAGCTTACGGTCCATCATGAAGGGAAATGAGGGTACGAGCTAAGGCAGGAACAGAGCAAGAGGCCATGGAAGGGTGCTTCACCTCCTGGCTGACTATTCAACCAAGGATCATCTGCCCAGCAGTGACATTGCCCACATTGCTAAGTCCTGCCACATCAGTAGTTAGTTAAGAAAATACCCCGCAGACTACAGGCAGTCTTATGGAGGCAATTTGTCAATTGAGATTCCTTCTTCCATGATGATTCTAACATGTCAGGTTGAAAAAAAACAAATCAGCACAGTGGGCTGTGTCACAATGGTTTGGTATTCATTGGAACTTCTTGAACTCATCAGTGCCTACTACAATGTTTGCCACTCACCATTTGTAGATCATAGTTCAGCAGGACAGGGTAGGGCCATGTAGGCCCCTCCACAATCTATGATTGACTTGACAGCAGGCCAATCTCATAGAGGCCCACTGCTGACAGCCATTGCTATGTGAGATCATGATTGCATTAACTATATCATGCTCACAATATAGCATTTTATAGTTGTTTTCCTGTGTCTCAGCCCTTGCACTCTTCCCACTTTCTCTTCTGTAATATTCCCTAAGCCTGAGATGGGGTAGTGTGAGTGATTTGTTGAGGACTGAGCACTCAACCATCACCTTTTCCTAGTATCTGGAGCAACCATGAGTCTTGCATTTTGCCCCCTTTCATTCCAAAGAGAAGTTTCTCTGATTAAGAAAGAAATTTCAAAGCCATCCTGGTATACAAAGTTTTAGGATAGCCAGAACTGTTACACATAGCAACCATGTGTCTAAAAACAAACAAACAACAAAGAACAAAAGACAGAGAGTAGTATTTCTATGTGGGTGTAATTAGAGGTATTTAGAAGGCAGCTTGGCACTATGTTAACTTAGCCAAACAACAGTGTTAAGTTACTCCTTGGGTCTAAGACCTTCTTAGCTCTGGGTTCTTTACCTGTGTTAATAGCATCAGGCATGAAATACTTGTCATGGAGTGGGCCTCAAAACTAATCAGAGTGCCACTATTGCACCAGGGTTACACACTGCCTGGCAAATGGGTATTGTAATCCATAGGGTTCTCAGCTGGATAAGACCGTTGATGCCTTTTATTCCTCAGTAGCCTGTAGTGCACTCTCTGTACTATGAAAGCTGGCTACCAGAGAGGACACTTCCAGCTCAGTCCCAGTTTGATTTCTTTGTATTCATTTTACTTCTTTCTTTTGTCTTATTACTGTGTCTAAGACAAAGTACTATGTTGAATTGTAATACAGTGTCTTATTCCTGATTTTAATGAGAATGCTGTGAATTTTTCTCCATGTAGGGTTATGTTGTTTACATTTGTCATATATAGCTCTTACTATGTTGAAATAGGTATTTCCCATGCCTAGTCTATCAAGAAAGAGTTTTTAGCATGAAGGGATGCTGGATCAGAAAACTGTTCTGTATCTATTGAGATGATTTCTCTTCTGTTTAAAGTTTTTTTTGTTTGTTGATTTGCTTTTGTTGTTTTATTTATTGAGACAGGGAGGGTCTCTATATCCTTTTTGGCTAGTAACTTGTTTCTGTACCTGTACCTCTGCCCTCAGAGTGTTGGGATTACAGATTTGTGCCTCCATGCCTGAGGTTTACATCTTGAATTAAATATTCTACTCTATTTGCAAAGTTAACTAATTAATTCATTTATTTTGAGGCGTGTTTCCACTATGTAGCCTTCACTGTCCTGCAGTTTGCTCTGTAGATTAAGCTGGATTGGAACTCAAAAACTTCCATCTACCTCTGCCTCTCCAGTACTAGGATATATGTTACCATGCTCAGCTGTAGAATTGTTTTAAATAAATGTTTGTAATAATTAAATATCCTCAAAATTCCATTTTAAAGTATAAATGAACCAAGAAGAGTTTAGATATCAATGTCTCTGGTATAAAATTTGTTATGATGTTAAGAGAGGGTTCATAATATTTTTTACTTTTTATCCCCTTGTAACATATTGATCTTATCCTTAATGGTTATTTATTCTGGATCATCATTGGCCCCTGAGTTATGTTTAACCTTGAACTCCTCTTTCCCAGTCATTCTTCTTTTCCCACCATTCACTCCTGTGGACTGATCTATTTTACTCTAAAAATATTTTTTAAAGGTTTATTATTAGGGCTGAAGAAATAGCTCAGCGGTTAAGAGCATGTATTGCTTTTTTGGCAGACCCAGGTTTGATTCCCAACACCCACATCAGGCAACTCTCAGCTACCTGTAATTCCAGTTCCAGTTTCAATGCCTCTGGCCTCCATGGGCACCTACATTCACAAGCACTAACATATACACATGATTAGAAACTTTTTAAAAAGATTTATTATTATTTTTAATGTGTATATTTGTGTGTCAGAGTATGTGAATGTGGGTGCTTATAAAGGCCAAAAGATGGGTATTGGATTCCCTGGAAGAGCAGCAAGAGCTCTTAACTGCTGAGTTATCTTACATGCCTCATGCCTGTTTTTAAATCAAATAGAAATTCTTTTGAGTACATTATACAAATTCATTTGTTAAGCGATTTTCTGTCCTGTCAATTAACAGAGTGGGCACTGAGAATGTGGTGGTAGACAATATAGAACTGTCCATTGTCTTCAGAGAATTAATAGTCTCTGGTAGAGAAAATAGACACACAGCCAGCAAAGCCTAGTAAATCACAGGGTCTAGGGTATAGAGGACCCCTCCATGGAAGTGACATTTAACTAACTGGTGACCTCAAAGTTAGGATACTCTAGCATGTATGAACCTCAGGCCACTGATATTTATACTTTCATATTTATAGCATAAATAATAGCTATATAATCAAATGTAACTAGATTTCTCTTAGTGGCATTGATTAGAAGCTGTTGTTGATACTTGTTTAATTGCCTTTTGTTGCCCCTCCCCCAAGCCTCTTTCTGTTTCCTATTTCCTGTTATCTTTTTGTATGTGGATGGCAGGGATGTCTTTATTCATCCTGCTGTTGTTTGCACCTTCGGTTTCTCTTTCTTTTTTTTTCTTGACTTACACATATGGTGAACGTTCTGTGCAATGCCTCTTGTCCTCCTTGCTGTTAGACACACTGTTTCACAAGAATCAGTGTAGCTTTCTCCTGTCCATGAGAGACTGATCCACACAGGAATTTCCCTCCTCCTTAACTACAGAATTGACAAAAGAATGTGAAACAAACCAATTTCAGACAGTTGAAGAACAGTTGTCCTTGTTTATTTCCCAAACTTACATAGTTGTTTCTCAAGTCACTTACAGGTTAAGGCAGTAACTTTGGAGGAGAGTAACTTTTTCCCCCAACTGGGAATGGAATCTTAAACAAATGAACTTAGTTATGTATTCACTCTCAAAAATGTAGATAATACTTTCATGAAAGATTTAACTTAATTTATACACTTTTCCTTTACTTAGGCAACTTTGTGTCACATTTTCCTAAAATACTTTCTGAAGAATTTATCTTCTTCTGTAATAAGATTTATTTTTCTGCTTATTGAATAAGAAAAAATACAATGTTCTTAGTCTTTATCTTCTCATTAAGTACATTCATTATATACATGTGGCTTTAGAAGTTTGGGAGAAGGAATATTTTGGTTTGCTGCAAGCCATTTGAAACTTGGTCCTCAGCTGGGGGTACTGTCTTAGCAGTTACAGAACCTTTTAGAAGTGAGGTCTGGATAACAGACAGAAAGAGGTCACTAAAGCCCTTAGGTTAAGGTTTTGGCCGGGTTAGACTTGTCACTGAACTCTCGGCTTCCATCTGTCCCCAGCATGTCACCGATCATGCTCTGTACTTCCAGCTCCCACCACCATGAATGGAGCCCCGACAGCTATTACTTCTCCATGATAGATTTTACCTTTAAAGCACGAGCCAAAACAATCCTCTCTTCCCTTCAGTTTCTTTTTTCAGGTATTCTGTTTAAAAGAACAAGAAAATTAATATGATGACTAATTTGAAAATTAATTTTTTATTATTTTATTTTTATTTTTTTGGATTTTTTGATAGGGTTTCTCTGTGTAGTTTTGGAGCCTGTCCTGGATCTTGTTCTGTAGACCAGGCTGGCCTCAAACTCACAGAGATCCACCTGCCTCTGCCTCCTTAGTGCTGGGATTAAAGGCGTGCACCTCTGCCACCCGGCAAAAATTAATTTTTTTTGTCTTTTTTTTTTTTTTTTTTTTTTTTTCAGAGCTGAGGACCGAACCCAGGGCCTTGCGCAGCGCTCTACCACTGAGCTAAATCCCCAACCCCCCAAAATTAATTTTTAATTATTGAATTTGCAGTATACTTTAAAATATACTGACTTTTATTAGCTGCCTTTTACAACAGAAACCTGAATAAATATGCCTTTTCTTAGGTCTTAGAGTGGGTCTTGCTTTTAACTTCATTTGTCAGTCCCAGGTTATCTTGTAAAATTCCGAACTTTTGCTTTAGCAAAATATACTTGAGAGTAGCTATTCTTTCTCTCTCTATCTCTGTCTTTCTTTCTTTGTTGTTTTCAAGGCAGGGTTTCACTATGTAGACCGGGCTGACTTTGAACTCAGAGATCCCACCTGCCTCTCTCTGCCTCCCAAGTACTGAGATTATGCCCAGCAGAAAGTAGCTATTTTCTTAACCCAGCTCCATTTGCACAGCATCCAGTTGTATCTGTATGATTCTAAATGCCATAGGCTATGTGATTCATACATTTGGTAAAGCCACATATAGAAGGAAATTCAGTTAGGAACTAAGTCTAGTCTCAGCATTGATGGAAGAGGAGAAAGATCAGAATTTATAGCCTTCCAGTGCCATCTTCATTAATTTCACTCAATTCTGAGGCATCAATTGGGTTATGATGAGTTTTGGCCTCATAATAAGTATTCCAAGATAAAATAGTTTTTAAAAGAAATCCATTTGTCAACTAAAATAATTCCTTTCCACTAATCTTTTCCCTTTGTAATCCTTAAGCAGAGAAAGGCCATTAGAAATTGAAGATTAGCCATTTAAATAGTTGATAACACTCTATTTACATTGTAATATAAGTAGTTCTTCAGGTATGGTTTGCTCATTGGCCCTGTATTGGCTAGATTTTGAAAATGAGACATTGAATTTTTTTTTGTAGGCACATGAAGCAACATTGGAAGCTAGGGCCAGTCCAGAGATGAGTGACCGAGTACAGCACTTGGAGAGAGAGATTGCCAGGTACAAAGATGAATCCAGCAAGGCCCAGACAGAAGTTGACCGCCTCTTGGAAATCTTGAAAGAGGTGGAAAATGAGAAGAATGACAAAGATAAGAAGATAGCTGAATTGGAAAGGTAAGAGAAGGGAACCTGAGTGGAAATCCCTGTGGCAGAAAATTAAAGCATGTTTTTACAACTTTGATGAAATGGTGTTTTCAATATTATCTACCTCTGAATTAGGTTCTTCATTGCCTTTTACTACTCCATTATTTACTTATTTTTTTTAAGTCAGTGTAAATGTTTTGTTACACTCCCTAAAAGATGACATGAAATGGGGATACAGTGAGAAACTATTACTTGAACATCACTGACAAGAGAAAATGTTTACTGATTAAGGGCTATTTCTCCTAGCTATTCAAGAGAGTGCAAAGAGATCCTAGGTTTTATCATTGCTCAGTATGAGTGAATGATCCTAAGTATAAGAAGTTGATATCTTGCCCTAGAGCTCTGCTGCTGAACTGATGCTCTTTTGGGCTGTGGATTTTTAGAATGCATAATTTAGAGTGCTGGAAAGCAAATGATTATAGCAATTCGCTTGTCAAAATTAGGAGGGACATTACGGTGATAATGCAAGAGACTCAGGTGATTCTTAATCAGGTTCGAATTTTGAAATCTTCACAGTGGGCTGCATTTGAACAGATCCTGCCAGATAGATAGCTGTCCTGGGATATGTTTTGTCTTTTTGTACTGAAGATGAAGTATATAGTCTGTTATTACCCTCTCCACTTACATGGTCTATTTAAAATAATCTCACACATACAAATACCTTTTCCTGTATAACTTCATAGTCAACATATTCTTCTGGATACCCACAAAGATTGACAGTGACTGCATGAAGTCACTAATTCACATAGATCTTTAGAAACTTGTTTTAGGAATAATTTATTTTTCATTTTCTTCAAAACTAGGAATTATCAGACATCATCTTTAAATTGTTTGTTAGGATTTAAATTTTGGGAGTTAGTAATAGACTTGATATTTTCCTTTCAAACTACTATTTCTCCTATTCTATATCCATAGACTTTGATTCCTTCAGTGAACCAAAAATGTAAATAATAGGATCTCATTCTTGCCTGTACATCTCTTTAGTTTGATATTAACTCTCTGTATATTCTATAGTTCTTGATTATTTTTATGTGTATGAGTTTTTTGTCTACATGTATGTGTCTGCACCACATGCATGCCTGGTTCCCTTGGAGCTTAGAAGAGGTCAATGGATCCCCTGAAACTGGAGTTACAAATGATTTTGAGCCATCATGTGGATGCCGGGAGTCTATCCTGGGTCTCTGGAAGAGCAGCCATTGTCTTTAACCACTAAGCCATCGCTCCAGCCCCTTTGATAAAGTTCTTTAAATCTAGATTTTAAAATTACTAGAGCTTCCAAGAATATAGATTGTGCACATTTTCGTTCATCTTGATCTTTGAACATCTCCCTTTCCACAGCATGTTTGTGTGCACACACTTACTTCTATTCTTACGTAGATGAGTTCATCATTGAGGGAAGCCAGGGCAGATATTCAAGCAGGAACTTGGAGACAGAAACCAAAGCAGAGCTCATGGAGGAACACTGCATACAGGCTTGCTCTCAGGTGACTCACCCAGTTTCCATCCTTACACAATCCAGGACCACCTGCATGGGGGTGGCACTGATCCAAAGTGTGCCGAATTCTCCAATCATTAATCATACAAGTGCCCCACAGACATGTCTACATGCAAACAGGGTGGAGGTAATTCTTCAGGCGAGGTTCCCTCTTTCCAGATAACTCGAGTTTGTGTCACATTTGGAAAAAGACAACCAGCATACCTCAGGAAGCAGTGACCTTCCTGTCTCTGTCTCCACAGTGCTAGAGTTATAGGTACACATACAGCTACACCTGATTTTTTTCCCTTCTGGGGATTAACCTCATACTTATCCACTCTTAGCCACTGAGCCATCCCCTTGGCTCCTATACAAGTAATTAAAACAGTACTGATATTACTTATTATGCAAAAGTGATTCAATAGAGACAAGCCCCAATTACAGGATGGCCACATATTACTTATACTTCTAGCCATTTCAATTCCAATTTTTCTTTGGTTTATTGTTTTCTTTGTTGGTTAGTTATTTGTAGTTTTGTTTGTTTGTTTATGGGTCTTTTGAGACTATGTTCTCTATGTAGCCCAGACTGGCCTAGAACTCTCATTGCTCTTGCCTCAGCCAATACTAGGTTTTTTTGGTTGTGAGCCCAGCCTTTAACGGCTCTGAAGAAGATGCCTCTGACTTGATTCTGCGGCTAGGCAGCTTGTGAGTTTTGGGATACATTTTGGCCTCTTTTCCCATTGATATTTACTGCCTTTTCCCTCTAGTATAGTGGTTCTCAACCTGTGGATCATGGCCCTTTTGGGCATCCCATATCAGAATCAGATATTTACATTACAGTTCATATCAGTAGTAAAATTACAGCAATGAAGTAGCAATGAAATAATGGTGTGGTTGGGGGTCAGCACACCTGAGGAACTGTATTGAAGAGTCACAGCATTAGGAAGGTTGAGACCCACGGCTCTAAAGTTTGCTTCTACAGATTATCAACATTATCTGTGCTCCAGTACTTGACCCACATTAAGACCAGTATGCTGAGTGAATGTGTTCATCATTGTGAGAAAATGACCACAAGGCATCTTTGTAGGTATTACAGAAGATTGTTATGGACATAATAACATACCCTCCTTCAAACCCATGGGTGAAATTGTCTCTGTCTTTTCACCAGCTCACACCCAATGTCTCTCCTGGCCATTCTCTTGCTCCTACTCCTTCCCTACTCCTACCACTCGTGGTCTCCTGAAGTTCTAGCACCGAGTCCACTCTCCAGGTCTGCCCCTTTAAGGTCTGTGAAAGCAGTGTCACCCTGTAGAGCCAGCCTTGTCTGTACTGGCATGTGACTTGAAAGCTGATGAGAAGTCTTGTCCGACATGCTGTGTTCACTCTGCACCTCGGTGCTTTTCCCAGATGGTCACTTTCAGGTTATGTATAACTTATTTGGATTTAGCTTCCTGGGTCTTTTGTCTCTGACTAGAGAGCAAGAATATACAACTGTGACCTTAAAAGGGTGTCCTACATCCTGGTATAGTGCCCCCACTTTTTCCCCTTGCTCCTCTCTTCAGTAGAATTCACAGTAAAAACAAGCTCTGCTTCTCAGCCGCACAGCAAATGGCTCCAGGAGGGTGCACGTTAGGGCCCTGGGAGACCTAAGTTTAAAATTGACCTCCCTTGCTGACTGCAGGTGGTCTTTACTAGCTGCCTATCTTCCTAGGCGTCAGAGAAAAGTGAGGATGTCATCTTCTAGGTGACAGTGTGAAGGAAATGAGTTATTGTGTACTAATGCCTGGTAGTCAATTGTTAGGCATGGTTTGGTTTGGTTTTACTTCTAGAATTAGATTATCCCAGCCGGGCCTTAGAACAGAAAAGGGAGAACAGCAAACTTTTACTGTTTTCAAATCAAAATCGAAAGAAGGTTAGCCAGAGCAGGCTCTGCCCCAAACAAAATGTGGAGAAACCCAAACTACCTGGTCTGGGGTAGAAAAGACTTTAAAGTGTTGTTTCTCGTAAATGTCAAAAAATCCAAACCTTGGAAACTGAACGGGCCATCAGCAAGTGGTGGTAGATGCTGTATACAAAAGAGCCTGTGCCAAGGATGATGATGATGATACAGAAGATGACCAGTGTGTACAAGGACAGCTCCTTCTCAGAGATTTCCCAGATGACACAGTGATAGGGACCAGGACAGCCATCGGTGCTACAGTGAAAGTTGTTTTTACTTATCAGGGGCAGGTGTTTGTTTGTGAGCAGGCAAAAAGACACAGTCTGGATGCTGACCTGCAGGAGGATGTGGAACAGATTCAGATATAGTATTTCCTTTTCCTGGTGGAACTTCAGGAAGGATATCTTCTGAGAGGGGCTCTGTGTCTGGATTGCCTTCCTTGAGCCCTTCTCCATTTCCACTGTGTCCTCTGACACCTGCTGCATGAACTTCACCTTTTGCTTGTTGTGCTTATGCCGAATCTGAGCTATGAAGAATTCCGTGAGGAAGAACAGGATTATGAAGATGAAGTAGAAGTAGCACCACATTCCTGAAACAGGAACGGTAAACGTTTGTTCAAAACACTCCATAAGACAAGGGTAGGGGATATTTCCATGGCATTTGAAATCCTCGTAGATTTGGTACCATGGCATCCGGACTACATACACCACCAGGCTGTACACTGAGATTAGTCCTAACCACAGTGTCCGCCCAGCATAGTGGCCAGATTTGTCACCTGCTGCTGAGTACAGCACAGGGATGACTCCAATCATCAATGCAGACTCCATATCTTCTGATTCTAGGAACTGATGGAACTAGAGAGAAGAGCTCTTGGCAGCACCCTAGGAAGGAAAGCAAAGCAAAGAGAAGTTGGGGTCAGAAAGCGAGAACAGGTTCTGAGCAGTCTAACCACCCATGAAGCCCAACCTGCTCAAGTTGTAAATAAGTGTCTCGAAGATTTTTGCCAGTTCAGCAAGTCCTTTGCCAGTCCTTTCCACAAGCAGTCATTGCCTTCTCATGATGTATGTCCTATGTGTCCAGGTCAGCCTAGAGCCTCTGGCCACCAAGCAGTCCTGCTGTGTAACAATTACAAATGTAACGTCTAATTTTCTTGTTAGATTATGGAGTAAGTGCTCGGGGCTATAAACTCAACATTTAGGAGCCCATATTATCCATGATGGCATATCAGCATAATGTGGACCTAATTACATAAAAAATTCCCATTGTGTCTGTCTATTCTAGGTTTATTATGGAAATCTTTATACTTTATCCCTTTGCCAGGAAATTTCCCGAGACTAAGAAGAAAATACACATCCTTGTCTTTCCTGCTGTTAAGCACACAGGGCACATTACTTATGTTCACTGTGTTCTGTGTGCAGCTCTTGAGGTACAGCTGCCACCATAAATGTATAGTAATGTTAGCAGTGACAGTTCATGGACTGTAGGTACAGTGTGAGCTTTGGGTTAGGTGTCCATCTGTGCATTCATTTGTTTGGAAGATAATTGGGTGCTTGTGTCTCCTTTTCTCTGTCTCCCCTCCTCCCTCCCTCCTCTCTCTCTCTCTCTCTCTCCCCCTCCCTCTCTCCCTCTCTCTCTCTCCCTCTTTCCCTCCCTCTCCCCCTCTCTCTCTGTGTTTGTGTTTGTATGCATGCACACATGTGCGTGCGCACATGCTTGCTTGTGCTTTACTAGGAATCAAACCCAGGCCTCCACATATGCTAGATAGTAATCTCCTTCAGTTCTTTATTTTTATTTTGAAATAAAACAAGGTCTCATACTGTAGCCCAGGCTAGCTTTGAATTTGTTGTTGTCCTGCCTCAGCCTCCGTAGTGCTAGATTATAGGAATATGATTCGCCCTGCTTTAGCTTACACATATCTTTTATATGTGTAAGCTTACAATAGTTAATAGATGCTTTCAGGGTTTTATTATGGTAAAATATTCCTAGTATAAATTCTATTGTTGAACCAGGCGGTGGTGGTGCACGCCTTTAATCTCAGCCTGTTGGGAGGCAGAGGCAGGCGGATCTCCGTGAGTTTGAGGCTAGCCTGGTCTACATGAGTGAGTTCTAGGACAGCCATGGCACTTACATAGAGAAACCCTGTCTCGAGAAACTAAAAAATACATAACCATCAACTCTACTCATCTACCAAACGATTTTATATTCTCACATTGAAACTCTGTACCCACGAAACATTGTCCTTCCTCTTTGAAGATTACCACTTTGCTATGTAGTATTCAAATTTGTAGTTTTCCTTCCATTTAAGAGTCTGTATATGTGCACTGTGTGAGCGTTACCACTGTAAGTGCCAGCCGACACTGGAGCAATTCATGCACAAGGAACAAGTGATGATGGGTACAGCACTTGCTGATGGGTCTGGCAAAAGGGGTCGATGGCAAAGAAGGGCCAAAGGAGGAGGTGAGGAAAAGGGAGTATGAACACTCTGGGTAAACACTTGTGTGCCAGGCTCTTTACTATAAGCTGACAATTATGAACTGGGCATAATTATTCTTGTGTTTTAGTTAAGAAAACTGAAGTTTAGTTTTCTTTAGGGGCTGGCCACTGGGAGTTGCCATACTCCATACTCCAGTGAGTATATGGACAGCACAAATTGGTATATATTTTTTTGGTATATATATTTTTTCTTCCTTTTTGTGTGTGTGTGTGGGGGGGGGGGAAATCACAAGGATGGGGGGGTGCACCTGGGAGGACTGGGAAATGAGTGTGATCAGGGTGCAATATATGAAATTTTTAAATAATCAGTTCAAACATGTTGGGAAAAAAAAAACCTGAGACCTAATTCTGCTCAAAAGACTTACTTCTAAAGTGATTTATTGGCAGTTAGGTTGTTCTGCTGCTAGGTCACAGCTCAGAGTCCCTTGTACCTGTTTTTCTGCAGCAGTAAAGCTGTACTGCGAACCTTTGACCTAGGACATCAACTGCCACTCTCCCAACGGCTTTGGAATTTCTCAAAGAGCCACTCCTTTGGCTGTGGCACCTGGCAGTCTTTGTGGGCTCTACCAATCGGGAATGCAGGGAAATCTACAGATTAGCCTCCTAAAATAGATTGCTTTAGAAGGAGCCTGCTGTCAAGATTTGGCCAGGGCTCTCATGCCATTTCTGTCTGGATCTGCCCTTTTTCTTCAGGCTGTGCCTGTATTTTCAATAGTGTGAACTTGGGAGCGATCATCGGGTTCACCAAACATTATTATCAGCCTCTTTCCCTCTTCTTTTTAATTCTTCAACCTCTAGATTGTGCCTTCATGTGTGTTCATGTCCACAAAGTGTACATTTGAGTGTGAATTCACATTTACATGTTTGGGAACCAGAGGTCAGCCTTCAGCTGTCATTCCTTAGGCACCATCACCTTCCTTTTTGGCAACAAGGACACTTACTTGGTCTAGGATTCACTGATTAGGCTAGGTTGGATGGCCAGTGAGTCCCAGGGATCAGCCTGTCACTGCCACCATAATGTTGGGATTACAAGCATGTGTTAAAAATATGCCTGGCTTTTTTTCCCCTAAGGGTTAAATTCAGGTTTAGCAAGCGATTTGCTGACTGATTTCCCTCCCATCCCAGCATCTGTTTCTACATTCTCCTCATTGCCTGCTTTAAAACAGAAAACACAGAAATTATTAGCTAAGATCCTTGTTTATTTTCCAAATCTACAAGTCTGTTTTTACTGATTATTGCTCCTTCTTCTCGGTCACAATGGTAGAAAGACTCTGTCCCTTCCCTTTGGACAGTCACTCTCTTCAGTGAGCTCCACATTGACTTAGAGCCCTTGTCTGTTACTCAGCATTCCCATAAACTCCCAGCTTCAGCTCCTCTGCTAGAACCCTCCCCTAATTAGCATGGAAGCCATCTCTTGCGTACTGTGGCCCCAACTCTCCACTGTACTTCACAGTGAAGCTCCTTAAAGAATTGACTGCTGTCTTAGTCAGTGCTCTACTGCTGTGAAGAGACACCATGACCATGGCAAACTCTTATAAAGGAAAACATTTCATTGGGGCTCCTTATAGTTCAGAGGTTTAGTCCATTATCACATGGCAGGAAGCATGGTGGCACACAGGCAGACATGGTGCTGGAAAAGTAGCTGAGAGTTCTACATCTGGATCTGCAGGCAGCAGGCAGAGAGTGAAACACTGAACCTGGCTTGAGCTTCTGAATCCTCAACACCCCCCCCCCCATAACATACTTCCTCCAGCAAGTGTACACACATTCCAACAAGACCATACCTCTAATAATGCGACTCTGATGAGTCTGTGTGGGTTATTTTCATTCAAACCACAACTGTTTATCCAATTTGTTTTCATATCCCTACTTCTAACCCACTTTTAGCCCTTTCACCCTTTTGAGTATAACTCTCATCTCTGTTACAAGAATGATAAATTTGCTTTTAGTCATACAATGAGATACCTAATTCCCTGGTCAGGTTTTTTGTTTGTATTTTAAAAATTTGTTTTGCCTGAACTCTCAGGCCTTCATTCTCATTAGATTTCAAATAATTCTACTAGATGAGATGTATATGCTATATTTTCCTTTTCCAGTACTTTAGATTTTTGTTTGATACCATAGGCTGCTGCAACCTCCTTGGACCTACAGTTGTAAATAGATAAGAATAGAAACACTTGGTTCAGTTTATGTTTAACTCAAAAAGCCTTTCAAAAGAATGATTATGTCCATCATATTCCAAAATGTGGAAATAGTGCTTATTTCTGAATCCCAATTGAGTGACATAAGGTAGAGCTCATTGTGTGTTTCCTGAGAGTGAATGGAGGTACAAAACCAAGTGAAGAAACTACAAAATGCTGTAGACTTGGTAAACACAGTGTTGTTTAAGTATGCCTGCATGGCATCGAAGAGTAGAGGAGGAAGGATGTAGTTACACATGCTTGCAATCTCAGCACACGGGAAGATGCTGAGAGGAGAACGGTCTATTTAAAGAAATGAAATGGCCAAAAGGAAAGGAAAGATGGGCGCATAATTCGCCTGCACATGACTGCTTTTTTACCTGGTCCTGTTTGCTTCAACTTCTTTCTGAGTAAGCTGCTTGCTTTTGTCTTTTTGATCAATTTCATTCTCTCATTTAATAGGAGGGCAAATTACATGGTTTTACAAACTTAGGCCTTCCATCATTTCCTGTTGTCATTTGTTGATCTTCGTCCCAAAGTCCCTAGTGGGTTCAGCACCTTAAAATCTGTTATGGCTTTGTCTTTGTTTTTTATTTTTTCCCTTAAAACTGTGAAGATTCAATATAATTAATATTAATTAAAGTATAATTCAAAGTGTAGATGTTTAGCCCTGAAATGTGCTCATTCAGAGGTGTGCGTATGCAAAAATTTAAATATATGCATATTTTAAAAAATTATTGATATGAGTGCCTGCAGGCAAGTGCCCTGGAAACCAGAGGTCTTCAGATCCCTTGGAAATGAAGTTATAGGAGATTGTGAGCCACCTGATTTTGGTATTGGGGACCAAACCCAGGATTTCTGTAAGAGCAGCAAATGCTTTTAACTACCAAGCCTTCTTTCCAACCCCATGAAGAGGTGTATTTTGATGCTCAGGTAACATAATGGCTCATGATAAATACATTGGGTAAAAATAAGATTTTATTTGTTCATTTAAGAATATGCTTAGTTTTTTTTCCCCCTATGGCCTTTAAAAAGGCTGGTGTCTTTAGATGTTAATTTTATTACTGATTCTAATTTTTTGACTTTTTGTATCCTAAGCAACGATAGTTAAAGATCATTAGGAACTGTTATCTATCTACAGATTGACCAATCTTTGCCTTTAAACTTTGTGTTTGACACTGTCTGATATATGATGAAGGCCTGTGGATTCCTACAAATTTCTAAAATATATCTTAGTGTCAAGTATGCCTAAAGGAGGTAGACATTTTTATCCTTAGACATCAGACATCTTCCCTGTTGCTCTCTGATAATGTTTTGTTTGTTTTTGGTTTTGAGACAGGGTTTCTCTGTGTAGTCCTGACTGTCCTTGAACTTACTCTGTAGGCTAGGCAGGCTTCAAACACAAAGAGATCCACCTGCCTCTGCCTCTCGAATGCTGGGATCAAATGTGTACGCCACCACTCCCTGGCTGGTGACTTTATTTTTTAGAGATAAGGAAAGTCTCTCACTAACCCTGGGCTCCTGATTTGGGCAAAGCCTGAAAGCCAGTGATGTGCTTTCCCCAAACAGTAGAGTGATATGTGTGCCAGCATTCCCAGCTTTTCCGTGAGTGCTAGGCGGCCACACTCAGACCCTCATGCTTGCGCAGCAAGCACATTACCCATGATGCCATTTCCCAAGCACTCCACTCCTTTATTTGAGTCTGGGTGTCTCTGTAGCCCCTGTAGGCTTTGAACACTTGATCTTCCTGCCTCACAATTACAAGTGTGCACTACTGGCTCATTTCTCTGTTTTCATTTCATGTCTTTATTTTATTTTAAATAATGAAGGTATTATCTTTTTAAAAATCCCATATGACTTTTAAACTTTGTCTCCAAGTGTATATTGAATTAGACTTGTACAGTAAAGCACTTTTTTTAAAAAAAAATTAAATAACAAATTGAAATTTTGCTGCCACATGAAATGGTTATCTTTTTCTTTTCATTTTTGTTAAGGTGTGAAAGGTTTTATTTTGACTCCCAGCGTGAGAGGGTGGGCCACATTGCATTGGCATTCAGGGAGCTGATAGAGGTACATGTGGACGCTTTGCTTTCTTCCCATTTCAAAACACTCTCTCATTCTCTCTCTCTCTCTCTCTCTGTTTTCCTTCTTCAGTCTGCAACTCTAGCCAGTGGGTAGAGTTTTGGCTAACTGAATATCTCATCACAAATATGGCTGTAAATCTGATCACATTGGCAATAAAGGTTAACTATCATATGTCTCCTTCCTTGTCAGTACATTATAGCATTCCATCTCTGTTCTTCAGAGGCTTATGGAGCTTATAGATATCTCATAATACAAGATGCCTTTTCTTTTATCTATAGTAATGACCGAAAATCTCAGTAGTTGTAATATTGCTTGGAAGCCATTAGTCTAAGGAATAAGGTTGCTCATTGAGCAAAGGCACTTGCTGCAAACCTTGGTAGCCTGAATTTGAGCCTCAGCATCTAATGGTAGAGGGAGAGACCCAACTCCTGCCAGTTTTCCTCCTGTCTCCACATTTGCTATGCCATGCACATGTGAACATGCAAAGACATACACAGATAAATAGCTTTTAATGAACCAAGACAAACTCCTAACTACAAAGCCCCTTGAACACAATGTGTAAAGATGGACCAAAGTAACACTGAAACTTGTTGGGGCAAACACCGGATGCTACAGTTCCATTTGTTTGCTGGCTTGTGATGGAATCATTTGGACTCTTTACAGCCTTGGGTAGCCCCACCCTTCAGCTGTGCTACAAGAGTCTCTCTCTCGGGTCAACTGTACTCTTTGCCTATAGCTTTCCCTTAGTCGAAGTCTCACAGTCCTGGCATTTTCTACATCCTGGAGTCTCCATTCCAACTCACTTCCTACCTTTGTCTTTTTAAGGTCCCTTTGCAGGCAGTCTAACTCTGCTGTCTACTGTCCAGCCTCAGTGTTGTTCTGGCATCTTAGTGTAAGCCTCTATGACACCACCACACTTGACTCTTGTGTATCTGCAAGCTACATGGACAGTGCTGCCATGTTCTGTTGCAAGGACAAGATGTGGCCCATCCACGGCTGTGATGCCTTTGTGCTTTGGCAGCTGAGCCTGGGAAACCATTTCCCTAGGTAGCTGGTTTTAGTCCCTTTATTTCCACTCTCAGCTCAGTCCTCTGTTGCAAGTGAATGCATTTTTGCAAGCTTTGGGGCCTTGTCCTCAAGGAACCTTTCCTATTGTTCAAGTATGAGCTTTCCACTAGTTGCATTAATCACTTTAATAATCACACCTACTTCCTTCACTCTCACCTTGTCTGTAAGTTTAAACTCACTCATGTGCCTTTCCTTGCCTAAGTGCATATGTTTAAGAAATATCTTTGTATTTCTGTTCTGTTTCACTGTAAATCTGAGGAAGTTCAGTCAGTCTGGATGTTAGGTGATGTAGAAATTTAGTCTATTACTTTCAAATTCACCCTAACTTTAGTTTGTAGGACACAGGCAGAACATAAGACAAGTTTTCACTTTCTGATAGTCTTCGTTTCCCCTGAAACCTTTTGAACTAGGTCTTTACCGTCTGCATTGAAACTCTTCCCAGAACAGCCCATTCATCTTGGCTTACATATTAGGGCTTCTCTAGCGTCCTGCTTCAATCTCTTCCACATTACTTTTACAAATCAGTTCCAAATGCCAGAGAACCACATGGTAAGTTTATTACATCAACAGCCCCACTCCTTGGTAGCAATTGACTGTATTAGTTACTTAGTTGTGGTCACCAGATTTCTTACAAGAAACAATTTAAAGGAAGAATGGTTTGTTTTGGCCCCTGGTTTGAGAGTGTAGTTCATCATGGTGGGAAGGCATTGTGGTAGGAATGTGAGGCACTTGGTTCCAATGTGTCTTCAGTTAGGGGACAGAAAGAGATGAATGCTCTGTTTCTGGTTTTTAAAGTAAAAATTAGGTCATGAAAGCAATCATGATGACATTGGGCATTATAAATCTTAACTGCTGAGGAAGTAGTACTTATTTCAGTTATACTGACTAATTTTCTGAAAGAGAAGCCTGCCTATTATAAAAGGCAGTAATGACTCATAGAACTTTTGTGCTGTGGAGGGCCATTAAACATGGCTACTTTGTATGTTTAATGCTAAACAGTGTTGGAAATGAATTTTTTAAACAGAGCCATTCTTGTTCATTATTTCTGTTACACTGTGTTATTCAAGGATTTTAGTAGATATAGATTGAGGAATGTTATGATTAAGGAAAAATTCACTTTGAGAAAATTATTTCAAATTTTTTCTAGGGTATTTGTAATCTAAGAGGAACCAAAGCTGTCTGTGTTGTTCTTTTTCTATGGGATGAATTGGGGCCTCTCCATGAGATAGAGTGCTGAGGGAGTAACCAGACTTAAGGTGGAATCTAAAAAACTCAGCTGGGGAGCTGGAGAGATGGCTTAGAGATTAAGAGCACTGACAGCTCTTCCAGAGGACTGGGTTCAATTCCCAGAACCACATGGAGCTCACAACTGTCTGTAACTTCAGGATCTGACACCCTTATACAGATACATATGTAGGCAGAATAATTAAATAAATTATTAAAAGAAAAACTCATCTGACTGAAACTATAAAGCCTCTAATGCTGGGACTGGCTAGAAGGCTCAGCTGGTAAAGATGCTTGCCACCAAGCCTGAGGACCTGAGTTTGAGCCTTGGAAATGCACATGGTAGAGTGAGTGTAGACTCCTAAGATTTGTCTTCTGATTTCCACACATACGCCATAGCCCACCTATGCCCATACGCACACAAACCACCCACTAATGCTAGTTCTAACTATTTAAATCAGAGAATTGACACCCTCCCCCTTGTCTTTAAGAAATTTGCTCTCCACTACAGGAAATGGTCAATTTTAGAAAAAAATTTTAAGGAATTTTCATGAAATAAAGTATTAAACTCTAATAGGAAATGTATCTATTGAAATCTGGAATTCTGGTTTTTAGCACCTGTGAAGAATCTGCATGATCTTGTCTTCTTTACTCTGTATTTTATACCTTACCTCGGTTCATGAATGTTAGTATTTTTTAATATTGTCCTCATTAATTCTTTCTAACTTTCTCTTTCACGTTTTCTTCCTGGATTTGCTGTTTCCTTCAGTCTCACTTCAAGGTCAGTATGCTTGCTCTAAAACCAATGTAATTGAGGCTCACTTACTAACATTATTTCCCATTCTAACAGGGACTAGAATGATAGAATGTATTCCGAGAAAGTGATGCCTTGAAATCTAGTTCTGTTTTGAAGAATATGAGTTTTTCATGACAGTGGACACAAACTTTTGTGCTTCTGAAGATAATGAGACTATTCAGAATGCAAAACTTAAACTGAGCAGGTTTTCAGTGAAATTCTGAAGATGTAAAGAGCCGCTGCGGGGTAGGGTGGGAGAAATTGTTTTCATGTTGTTGGCACTTTTTTAGAGATGTCTTAGTTAAGAACTTAAGCAGGGTAAAATGAGCAGTAACATTTTAAACTGAAGTGTAAAAATTATTGTGGAGTTAAAATTATAAGCTTGCATATATCATATACATTTTACCTAGCAATTTTCTTATTATAATAGTGAAATGATATGTAGTTTCTGTTTATGAAAGCATCCATCTCTTGATACTTATGGCTGGTGCTAGACAGGGCAAGTTATATATTTTCATGGGGATCTAGGTACAGGGAACATGGTTGCCCCAGGTTCAGGCAGGCAGTGATGATACTTAGTTGTGTGTGATGTTGTGCTTTAGGTATGTTTTTCCCCAGACAGGGTTAAAGTAGGTAACTCATTTTTTTTTTTTTTTTTTTTTTTTTTTTGGTTTTTCGAGACAGGGTTTCTCTTGTGTAGCTTTGCGCCTTTCCTGGAACTCACTTGGTAGCCCAGGCTGGCCTCGAACTCACAGAGATCCACCTGCCTCTGCCTCCCGAGTGCTTAAAGTAGGTAACTCATATTGGTCTTAAATTCCTGATCTTCCTGTCTCTATATTATACGAACTCCAGACTGAAAAGTAGTCCCAGATTGGTTTTCCTAGGTTTCTCATGTGTAGGTTTTTCCTTTATAAAATTGGGATGATTATCAAATGTAGTGATTAAATGAGTTAATCCAAGTGGCATAAGGGCATAGGAAATGATTATCAGATGGTATTATTATTATTATTACTACCCCTTTTTGTCTTTTTAATGGAATTATATTTGGTCCATTATATTATAGCACCATTGCCATATATTTCAGATTCTTTAGAACACTGTTATTCATATTGCTTCATACTGTCACTAATAATTAAGGGACTGTTTGGAGAAGTGTGTCAACAGATGATTTTGTTATTGTGCAAATACAGAGTATATTTTATATACTTAATGTATACTTAATACCGAGAGGCTTGTGATGGCACAGGACACTATAATTTCATGCAAGCACAGAATGTGCTGCACATTGTACTGTGCAGTGTTGGCTGTATAGCCCTGCAGCTTGTGATTGTATATGTGTAGAAGATGGCATTTCATCTATAGGGATTGATATGTGATGGCTTCACCTTTCTTTTGAAATGTAAAATGTATATCACAGACTGTGTGATAAAGAAGAGGGTTTATTAGACACTTTCTTCTGTTTCTTCTCATTGAAATTTTAATGCTTAAGTTGAAGACCTAAGGTATTACATTTGAAAAGATATTATTTTGGTGAATTATCTTTCCCAAGCTTAACTCATGAAAAGAAAGGGGGTCTTCAGCCAGACTTACAACATCTTTTTCTTGTCTTTGGTGAAAGCAATTAATGATCACAAAACCAGCACTGCAGAAGATACTTAAAAGAATTGTATACACAGGAGGGAGAAAGCTGGTCGTAGCTGTAGAGTATAGCAACATTAAAATCTGATCAGAGGACTAGAGCAGCAAACAAGAACTAGAAAAGAATCAAATATATCCTTCGAGGTAAATCAGTAATGACCTAAGATAAAGCAAAGAAAAAGAAACAGCAAATATTACTTGAACCACCTTTGCTGGCCAGTTTTCTGTCAACTTGATATAAGTGAGAGTCACTTGGGAAGAGGGAGTCTCAGTTGAGGAAAAGCTACCACCACATTGGCCTGTGGGGCATTTTCTTGATTGAAAATTTGAATGGGAGGGCCAAGCTTATTCTGGATTGTGGTCTCCATGGGCTAGTGGTCCTGGATGCTATAAGAAAGCAGGCAGAGCAAGCAATGAGGAGCAAGCCAGTAAAGCAGTATCCTCCATTATCTGTACTTCAGTTCCTGCCTCCAGGTTCCTGCCTGGCTTGAGTTTCTACCTTGACTTCTTTCAGTGATAGACTATTACCTAGATGTGTGAGATGAAATAAACCACTTTCTCCCCAAATTGCTGTTGGCCATGGTGTTTATAACAGAAATAGAAACCCTAACTAAAATACCAACCAAGGAAATAATCATCAGAATTACAGAAATCAGCAAGTATTGTTTAGTAGTAACCCTAAATGTTAACTGCTCCTAGTTCCCCAAGTAAAGACTATAAACCAACTGAGTGAATCAAAATTCAGGAGCCATGGACCAGAGAGATGGATGGTTCAGCAGTTAAGAGCACTCATTTTTCTTGCAGAGGACTCAGGTTCTGTCCCCAGCACCCCTTGTGGTGGTTTATAATCTTACATAATTCCAGTTCCAAAGCAGTTGATAATCTCTTCTGGTCTCTACATGCACTTGACATATATGTGGTGTACATACATAAATAAATGTAAAAACTCATACATAACAATAAATCTTTACTGCCCCACACACACCAAAAATAAAAAAAAAAAATTCAAGATCCAGCTGTTCATTGTTTGAGACGGACCTTATTGGTAAAATTACATACAGAGTGGAAGTCAAAGAATAGAAAGCTGTATGGGTACCAAGCAAGTATAAGCAGGAAACGGGCAGAAGTAGCCATTCTTATATCTGACAAAGTAGACCTCAAGCTCAAGTTAGAAGAGATAAAGAGGGGTACTAATTATTTATAAGGGGAAAATTCAAAGATGACGATATAATGATTATAAATACTTAGCACAGAATGTTGATGTATTGAGTTTCATAAAACAAATACTGTTGGACATATAGAGACAGTTGGGTCCAGATTAGAATAATACTTCATGCTCTATAATAGAGAAGTCTTCTAGACAAATAACAAAACAAAACAAGAAACTTCAGACTTAGACTGTATCTTAGATGAAATGGAATCAACAGATATCTACAAACTTTCAGCTGGAGAATATACATTCTTCACAACATATTACAAGATAAATACCACATGTGCGCCTTAATCCAAGTGTTAAGAAATATAAAGATTTGAAATAATTTCACATATTTTACAACATTGTAATGGAATGAAACTAGAAATCAACAGGAAAATAAACTATACAGATGTGGAGATCCCCCCCCCCCCCCCCGTGTGTTATATACTTAGATGCACACATACTAAGTATGTAGATGTGACTAGAGGCCAGAAGCCAACATTCCTCAGGCTCTGTGCAACTTTTCCTTTCTTTAAAATAAAAATAAAAACCATTGAGACATAGCCTGTAACTGGTTTCTCTCTGCTTCCTCATCTCTGTGATTGCAGGTGTTTGCCACCATCCCTAGTCTTTTTTCTTTTGTTTTCAGCATGTGTTCTGGGAATCTAACTTGAGTCCTTGCGTTTGCTGAGTGAGGACATTACTGAATGAACCACATCCCCAGCCCCAAGTAATACACTTTTGAATGATACATCTATAATTTGCACCGAGTTTGGAGTAATGATAGAATCTCTTTCTCTCAAAAACAAACAAACAAACAAAAAACCCCACAAAGGATTGCGTGGGTTCTCTTTTTAATTCTACCATATATTTAATGATAAGACTTTTCTATTTACATCCCCCCCCATTGTTAATTAGTTGCATTATACTCACTCTGAGCTTCTTCTAAGCTAGTATTACCATTGTCTCCCTCCAATTGTCATGATCATCTACTAGGACCTTAAGTGCCATGACTGTTGTCTGATATTTACATGATCCTTTCCTAGGAGAGGACATGGTCGTTAGTAGGACTGATTGGTAACTTATTGATTGGTGGAAATACCTTTGCTTAAGTTCTGAGGGCAGAGTTTCAGAAAATACAGCAATCACTGGTTGAATACTCAACTATCACCTGTTGAGAAAAAAAGCTTGCAAAAGAAACTGATAAGTACCTACTACTACATAATTATATACTTACTATTTATAATATTATATAATTATATAGTTCACTCAAAGCCAAACCCAAAGAATAAAGTTAGCAAAGGGCTCAATTTTTTTTTTTTTTTTTTTTTTTTTTGATTTTTCGAGACAGGGTTTCTCTGTGTAGCTTTGCGCCTTTCCTGGAACTCACTTGGTAGCCCAGGCTGGCCTCGAACTCACAGAGATCCGCCTGGCTCTGCCTCCCGAGTGCTGGGATTAAAGGCGTGCGCCACCACTGCCCGGCTATTTTTTTTTTTTTTTTTTTGAAAGGGCTCAATTTTTTATGACAGGTAATTCAGAAGCAAACACATTCTTGCTAACTTTAGTAACTACCAGTTTTTTATTGGTAAAATATGAATCAAGATGGTATATTTGCTTTCCTGGACTACCATATGGTAGTGTGACTCCATATATGATTTTGTTATTTTTATTTGTTTTAAATTGAGACAGGACTTTACTCTGACTGCCCTGGAACTCACTATGTAGAATCGGCTGGCCTTGAACTTACAGACATCTATCTGCCTGCCTCTGCCCCCACATCCTTGGTGCTGGGATTAAAGGGGTTTGCCTAGCCAGATACAATTTTCTTTAAGGATGGTTTCAAAATGGAAAAATGTTAACAAACTGTAAAATTTCTTTGCATTAATCACCTGTCATTGTAACTAGCTGCTGCTTATCATTAGGACTCATACCATCTTGAACCCTTTATTTTGACTATGATTTATTTGTAATAAGGATGACAAAATAATGTCATATATGTTCACTAAAATTAAATGCATTTAAACTTAGTGAAAAAGATGAACATTTGTGCTTTTCATTCTGTTCTAAGATCAGAAAAACAAGGAACACTACCAGCCTTAGTTTATGAAGCTGTTCATTACACTGAAACCAGATCTAGATAAGGACTCAACAGCAAAAGAAGAATTATAGAGTTGGGTTCATTGGGTAAAAGTGCTAGTGGTGCAAGCATCGTGATCTGAGTTTAATCCCCAGAATACACAGGGGGAAGAGAGAACTAACTTTCAGAAGTTGTCTTCTGAGCTCCACTATGCACCCTAATAAGTGAATGTACATCCAGAGACACACACAGGTAAAGAATTTTTTTTTTTTTTTTTTTTTTTTTTTTTGAGACAGGGTTTCTCTGTGTAGCTCTGGCTGTTCTGGAACTCACTCTGTAGATCAAGCTGGCCTTGAACTCACAGAGATCCACCTGCCTCTGCCTCCCAAGTGCAGGAATTAAAGGTGTGCGCCACCACCACCTGACTGATAAAAACATTTTTTAAGAAAATAAAATTATGGAGCAATTTCCCTGATGAATATGAATGCAAAAATTCTCAAATTCTTAAAACCAATTTCATCAATATATTAGAAGGTTCATTTCCTGTGAAAAAATTGGCTTGATTCCATGGTTGTATGGGTGATTGACTCTCTGGAAATTGATACATATAGTATGTGATCACTTCAGTAAGTGCAGAAGAAATCTTTATAAACATTTAGTGTTCATTCATGATCATGGATCCTCACCCAGAGAAGCTAGGAATAGAAGGAAATGCCTCAACATGTCAAACCTGCAGCAGTATTTTACTAAATTTTGAGAGACTGAGGTAGGAACAAGACAAGAGGGTCTACTTTTCCCTCTCTTATTCAATATAGTACTTCAAATCTTACTTAGAGGAAGAGAAGGAAGACATCAAACTCTTTTCTTTGCAGATGACATGATCTTGTACTTAACAAAGTCTAAATGGTCAACCCCAAACTCTGAGATTCCACAACCACTTGGAGCAATGTAGCAGGATTCACAATCAATACGAGGAAAACAAGCTTATCTCTGTACCAGTAATGAAGATACTTAGAAATCAGGAAAGCAATCCTACTCATGATAGCCTCAAAACAAACCAAAAAACTCAGGTTACCAAGGAATATATCTAAGGAGGTGAAAGACCAGCACAATGAAAACTGAACAGTGAGCCGGTGGTGGCACTCACCTTTAATCCCAGCACTTGAGAGGCAGAGGCAGGTAAATCTCCAAGTTCAAGTCCAGCCTGATCTACAAAATGAGTACCAGGAAAGCCAGGGTTACATAGAGAAACGCTGTTTCGAAAATAAAAAACAAAACAAAAAAAGCTGAACAGTAAAGGAAATTAAAGAGGACAGTAGAATATTAAAAGACTGGCATAATTAATATTGTAAAGATAGTTATTACCTACCAAAAATCCTGCAGATTTCATGTAGTTTCCATCAAAATTCTGGGGATATTCTTCATGTAATCAGAACAAACCATCCCCAAATACATACGGGACCACAAAGTACTGAATAGTCAGAATAATTGTGAGCTGAAGGAGCTGCTCTAGAAGTATCTACTACTGCGTGTAAAGTCACACTATGGAGCGGTGGCGACAACAGCTGTGCATAGCTGCACAGGTGACACCTGTGGACCAGTGGATTAGAAGAGAGGACCCAGGCAGAAGCATGGACAGCCAGCCACCTGAGCTGTGACAACGGTGCTAACAGCAAACAAAACTTAGATTTTAGAAAGGACAGCTTAACGGTGCTAACAGCAAACAAAACTTAAATTTTATGAAGGACAGCTTCTTTATAGATTGTGCTGCAAAACAGGATATACACAAGTAGAAGGTTGAAATTAGATGTGTATCTTTCACTATATACAAAAATCAACTCATAATAGATCAAAGACCTTGATGAAAGAAAGCAAACATCAAAACTGCTAGGAAAAGTGTAGGGAAAGCAGTTCCAGATGTAAGCATGGGCAGGGATTTTCTGAAAAGGAAAAGGGAGTTCATGAAGTAACAGCAAGAATTGAGAAGTGGGGCTGGATAGAATCCTAAAGCTTATTGCAAAGGAAGCAATCTATAGGATGAAAAGACTGCTACCAACAGGAGGAAAACTCTGCCAGAGATACAGCTCGGAGAGATTAATACTTAGCATCTGTAAAGAACTAAAAAGTGGAAGTACCCCAAACTAGTCCAGTTCGTAAGTGGGTAAATGAATTAAACAGTTCTGAAAGAATTACTATGACTGGCCAGTAAACATAAAGGGAAAAAAAGTTCTTTGCAGCCATGTAAATGCAAATCTCAAACTGTTGAAATTCCATACCATCTTTGTTGAAAGACTATTATCATGAAGACATATGCTGGCAAAGACAGTAGAAGAAAAGGAATTCTTAATGATGTTGATGTTTCATATTTGTTCCTACAAATTCATTCAAGAAATACCTTCTATTTTACTAACATACATTTTGATGATATTTCTTTTTATGTACTTATTATAGAAAATAATCGAAAAGGGTATATAATGAGACAGGAAACTCACTGTGCTCTCCTCTATTGGAGTTACTTTGTGTGTATACTCCGCTCACATTCGTCATACACACAAGACAAGGTAGGCAAAGTCATTGGAGAGAAAGGCCAGGTAATGGTTATTCTTAGTCTTTAGAATGTAACAGTATTAGACACAAACTGAAATAAAGAAAAGATTGAGAATGAAAATAAGGAACCATGTGGAGAGTGTGGACCACGTTCTCCTTTAAGATGGAAGCTCTCTTATCTTTGACAAGAAGTTAAAAGTAACTTGTCTAGAAAATCAAGAAAAAGAAACTTATAAAGAAAAAAGCAAAGACACCTTGATGTTTTAAAATTTCTCCTGTGTAAGCATGCAGTCATGTTTGGGTGCGTGCTCTGTGTTGCCAGGTTTTTATTAAAGTTTCTGGAATTAATGAAGGCAAGTCACTTGAATGATATATCTAGCATTTTGAAAATCAAAATGTGAATTTTAAAAACATACACAAATGGGGTACAGGGTAGACTAGATTGCGAGCAATGGGTTTCTTAAATTCTTTTCTGAAATAAAATTCAAAACTGTGACCTAGTTCTGTGTTGTAAGGAGTAAATTTAAATTTTTTTTACTTTAAGATATAATTATGAATTTAAAAAGTGCTGAAAAGTAAAATTGGCTTTGATTGGATCAAATGTTTACCCTGTAATACATGCTCTTAACCCAAAGCCAATCCAGTGGTTTTAAGTGGGTTCCTTACTTAGTGTGCCACAAGGCCTCCAATAACTAGGCCTTGCTACAGACATCACTGGCTGCCAGCATCATCTGGAATAACTCTCAGATACAAGGTGAATGGATTTTATGCATATAGTATGTGAAAAGCATAAGAACAATTTTGAAAATAAGCAGTTTGATTCATGAAAGCACAATTTTTCTTCACTTCCTTGACTTTTCTAATGTTAAGTCCCTGATCTGTTATGTTTTCTTCTTCTATTAATTGATAGAATGCTCCATTTTGGAATTGTTAAAATGAAATTAGGAAGTTGGAAAATTAAATGTAAATGTTATTTTTATTTCTTCTGGTACTATTTTATTGTGCTGTCTCTGGTGGACAACTGTAAACACTTCCTATGACACAGTGAAGTCTGTCACTACCTTCCCAGTGGTGTAGGTGTGTAGGTTCTATGATTTTGTTGTCAATGTCATTCATTCACCATTTCCTCTGGACCACTTCTCCTCCACAAACACTAACTACTCATAGCTCCACGGAGGGTGGATCCTTCTGAGCTTATCTCCTACCCATGGTAGCATGTCGATGGGCCTACTTTGTTTTTGAAGCAGAGTCTTGCTAAGTTGGCCTTGCTGCCCTTGAACGCACTCTAGTCAGGCAGGCTTTGAATTGTGGTCCTCCCAGCTCAGCCTGGGACTGCAGGCCTGCACAGTTCTTTTTTAAAGGATACATTGGTTTGTTTTTAAAACAGGGTCTTACAGTATAATAGAAACTGACCTGAAATTCACTATACGAGCCAGATTGGTCTCAAACTTGTGATTCATTCTTCTTTTATAGCTTCTGGGGTACTGAAATTTCAGGTGTGTGCCACCACATTGGGAATTGATTTCAAGTTTTTGAGGAACTTCCATACAATTTTCATAATGGTTATTTCACTGTACCAGGATTCTTTTTTGTCCACATCCTCACCAACACTTGCTATCTGTTTCTTTTTTATTATAGCCACTATAAGAGATGATATATTTCTGGGCAGTGGTGGTGCATGCCTTTAATCCCAGTACTCAGGAGGCAGACGCAGGCAAATCTCTGTAGTTTTGAGGTCAGCCTAGTTTTCAGAGCAAGTTCCAGGACAGCCAGGGAGATAGAGGGTGCGGGGGGGGGGGATTCTAAGAGGTGTTATTTTATAGGTTTGATTTGCATTTCCTTGTATTGTTGAATATGTTTTCATATATAGATAAAGCTATTCCTTTTCTGTTGAACACTTTCCCCATATAAAAGTTGGTATTTTGCATTTTGTTGTGTAAAATATCAAATCTTTTGCTCTTTTACCCTGCAACCAAACCCCACCTTCTTTGAGATGGATCTTTTTGAGTCTTGTTTGGACTAGTCTTGTAACCCTGGGCTCACATGATCCTCAGACTTCAGGCTCCATGTAGCTGGGACTGTGTCAACTGTTACCCAACATCCTTTCCTGTCTTTAATTTTGTTCTTCTTAGTGAAATGAATTTTTTCTTAATTTGCATATTAACTTTCTCTCAGGTTTATTTTCTGGTTTGCAAGTATTTTCTGCCATTTTGTCTGTAGGATTCTCTTTACTCTGTTGTTTGGCATGTGCCAATTTTTTTAGCTTGATTAAAACCTCTTCTTTGTAGTGAGTACTTTTAGCACAAAAATGAATTGCTTATTGTTAAGGAATTCTTTTCTTTATGTTATCTTCTGGTAGTTTGATAGTTTTTTGTTCATTTAAATTTTTAATATATTTTGTTTATTCTTTTGTATATGATATGAAAATATAGGTCCAAGCCAATTGTTCTTCATGTAGATTCAGTTTTCCAGTATTATTCATTAAGAAACTAGTCTTTCCTCACTTTGTGTTCCTAGCATCTTTGTAAAAGTTAATTGACTCTAACTGCAAAGACTTGTTTGTATGGTGTCTATTCTGTTCTAATGATGGCTATTTCTGCTTATATACTACGGACACTATAATATTTTGGTTAATGTATATTTGCAATACAGTTTGAAATCAGAAAGTGTGAATTTTAAATTCTATAAATACAAATGTAACATAAAGCAAGTAAAGAAATAGTTCATAGATTGGGAGAAAATATTTAGACAATGTATAAGAGATCTGCCATTAAGAAAAAGATGTCCTAAACAATGATAGTGCTAGAAACAGGAAAGACCAGAGACCATATTAAAAGAGGTTCAACCTTGATAACCAAGAAGCTGCATTTTGGAACTTTAATGGACTGGGCTGAGAATGTAGGACAGTGGTAGAGGCTTACTTTAGCATGTGTGTAGGGCTCTGGGTTTCATGTCCGCATTCCACCCCACCCTTCAGAAAAGTCCCATACTTGAGAGACTGTCTAGATAGTGCCAAGTGTTAGTTGATGTGGTGACATGTGGCATATAGTCAGATATTCCCTATGAGAGAAAATTAGTAAAGATATACCATATGACCTAGTAGTTTGGGTTCTGAACTTATCCTTTGGACAATCTCTTGCATAGGTCTGTTACTTTTTACCTAATAGCATTGTTTGTCATAGCAAGAAAATTGAAAAAAATCTAATTGTGTATCACCTTGAGAATGTATTAAAAGTTTCATTCATCATTTATAATATTATAGTAAAAATTGAAGGGATTAAGAAAATCCATCCCACTTTCACTGATAACTCTGAGTTTCAGATAACATATGGAAAATATATAGTAGTTTCTTGGGAAATCTTAAGAAATTAGAAAATGTGTAATCTAATGAAGCATCTATGTACGTGTAACAAAATTGTAAGAAAAGAATTTTCATTTTATTTGGAAATAGATCTCACTCCTGTATATGAGACTGACCCAGAGCTTACTGTGTAGCTTAGGTTGGCCATAAAATTATGGTAGTTCTTCCTCACCTTTGCACATACTGAGATTGTGGGCATGAATCATTGTACCTGACAAAAAGAAGGCTATTTTAGACATAGCATTGAATTTCATACACTTTAGACTACTCACAGTGAAGGATAGAGTGATAGTGTATGAGAGAGTGTGGCACAGAGGAAGCTGTGGTAATAGGTAAGAGATTTTGTAGATGAAGTTTTTCTGGTCCCACCTGGCTCACAGCCACTCAGATCCAAATAAACACACAGATGCTTATATTAATTAAATTTGTTTGGCCTAAATGGCTCAGGCTTCTTGCTAGCTAGATCTTACACTTAAATTAACCCATAATTCTTACTTAGGTTTAGCCACATTTTCCTAGTTCTGCCTTCACATTTTGTTTCTCATGGCGGCTGCTGGCAGCATCTCCTGACTTCGCCTTCCATTTCCCAGAATTCTCCTCTCTCCTTATCCTGCCTACACTATACTTCCTGCCTGGTTACTGGCCAATCAGTGTTTTATTTATCAATTAATCAGAACAACATCTTCACAGCATACAGAAAGACATTCCCAGCTGTAGCTAGAGTTTTCCTGCCTGGCCCACAGTCAGGACAAATCTCTTTCACCCGCCAGTCCCACAGCCGCTCAGACCCAACCAAATAAACACAGAGACTTATATTGCTTACAAACTGTATGGCTGTGGCAGGCTTCTTGCTAACTGTTCTTATAGCTTAAATTAATCCATTTCCATAAATCTATACCTTGCCATGTGGCTTACCGGCATCTTCACATGCTGCTTATCCTGTTGGCGGCTGGCAGTGACTCCTTCTGCCTTCCTGTTCTTGCTTTTCTCCTCTCTGTTAGTCCTGCCTATACTTCCTGCCTAGCCACTGGCCAATCAGTGTTTTATTTATTGACCAATCAGAGCAACACATTTGCCATATACAACATCCCACAGCACTCCCCCCCCCTTTTTTTTTTCTTCAAAAAGGAAGGTTTTAACCTTAACAAAGTAAAATACATATAATTTGGGAATTTGGGCATAGCTTCTCTAACTACTTTCTGCTGGAGCGGGGCGCTGTATCTTATGGGGACACAAAGAAAATTTTAGGATTATGGAATAGTCCATGAGGCTGTATTGTCTGAGCCAGTTGCCTTGAATCTGATCTGGACATTGGATTATCTGGGCCATAGTGTCATCGGAGACTTTTAAGGGGGTCTTGGCTGGTCAAACCTGATGTATCTTAATCTACAACAAATCCATAGCCTCTGGCTTTCTGTGGGAACAAAAGCAGAGTCTCCTTTCCAAAGCAACACATCCTTACATCCAAATTTTTAAGTCAAAGTATCTTTAAAATATACGTATTGGTTTATTTCAACATCTTTCATGATCAAATGTTTTTCTGTAGTTAAAAATCACAAAGACAACACAATCCAGATTCTCTGTGTAATATTCATCTTTACGTGGCTTATTTTTTATATTAATTTTGTCTTTTTAAAGACTTTATTTTTTAAAACTATGTATTTTTTATATAACTATATATCACCTTTTTTGTCTCTTTCAAACCTACATATATTTTACACACATTGTAAACTATTACATCTGAATCTGTCTTATTGTGAATCTATTGCTTTAAACTGCAGCATTTGTAAGACTGAAACAGCACTATGGCTGCTGGCTCCCCCCACCTCAGTTTCCCAACATGGCGGTGGTACGTTTACCGCCAGCTCTGGGAGCTATCGTGGGTCTATGCTTTTATCCAGGCAGTGTGTAGCCCAGAAACCTCTTTTTTTTTGTTTTGTACTAGCAAAGGCTAAATCTACCATGCAGCTTAATGTGTCACTTGCAGAGGCCTCATTCCCGCCATACTGCATACAGATCGAGCGCGCACGCTAGGAACCCGCCAGTAGGCAAGCTGCCGCTCATTTGAGAAAGACAATTTAGGAAGCTGTTTTTAGCTCCGTTTTAGAATCTTTTTTTCTTTTTTCTTTTCTTTTCTTTCTTTCTTTTTTTTTTTTTTTTTTTTTTTTTTTTTTTGGTTTTTCGAGACAGGGTTTCTCTGTGTAGCTTTGTGCCTTTCCTGGAACTCGTTTTGGAGACCAGGCTGGCCTCGAACTCACAGAGATCCGCCTGCCTCTGCCTCCCGAGTGCTGGGATTAAAGGTGTGTGCCACCACTGCCTGGCTAGAATCTTTTTTTCTCAGGTTTTAGGTAGAAACTCTTGCCAACTCGTTGGGCGCCATTTGTAGTTAGAGTTTTCCTGCCTGACCCACAGTCAGGACAAATCTCTCTCACCCACCAGTCCCACAGCCACTCAGACCCAACCAAGTAAACACAGAGACTTATATTGCTTGCAAACTGTATGGCTGTGGCAGGCTTCTTGCTAACTGTTCTTATAGCTTAAATTAGTCCACTTCCATAAATCTATACCTTGCCACGTGATTCGTGGCTTACCGGCATCTTCACATGCTGCTTGTCCTGTTGGCGGCTGGCAGTGACTCCTTCTGCCTTCCTGTTCTTTCTTTTCTCCTTGTTGTGGATATTGCTCTATATAAATAAAACACTGATGGCCAGTGACCAGGCAGGAAGTAGGTTGCCAGGCAGGAAGTAGGTGGGACAAGGAGAGAGGAGAATTCTGGGAAGCGGAAGGCTGAGGTGGGAGACACTGCAGCCACCGCCAGGACAAGCAGCATGTAAAGACTCTGGTAAGCTACCAGCCACGTGGCAAGGTATAGATTTCTAAAAATGGGTTAATTTAAGATAAAAGAACAGTTAGCAAGAAGCCTGCCACGACCATACAGTTTATAAGTGATATAAGCGTCTGAGTGATTATTTTATAAGTGGATTGTGGGACTGCGGGGCTTGGGGAACCTGGAGAGAAGCCCTCCAGCAACATCTCCTATCTGTTATTCCTGCCTATACTTCCTGCCTGGCCACTGGCCAATCAGTGTCTTATGTATTGACCATTCAGAGCAACACATTTGCCATACAGAACATCCCACAGCACTCCCCCCCTTTTCTTTTTTCAAAAAGGAAGGTTTTAACTTTAACATAGTAAAATTATATATAACAAAACAATTCTCACGGACGAATTATAGTTACAATAGCTAGTCTATTTTTAATAGTCTATTTGTATTTGGTAAAATTAAAGAAGAAATATTCCATATTTTTGAGCCTACGGCTTCATATCTATCTTATCTTTTATCATAACTAAGGAAATTATAACTATCTAGTCTTCAACTACATCAGAGACCTCAGAAGGATATACTATTACCTGAGAAATGGTAGAAGGATGCAAGCAACTTTCAGGAGTCTTTCAAGAGTAGACAGAGACAGCTGGCCGCCTGGACAGTCATCCAAAGTTGGGGCATCTCTCTTCAGCCCATAGGCTTAGAGTCTCGCAGTCACTTCCCTCTGTGTCTTGTAGAATGTCTGGCAGATTTCTTCTGTTTCTTCCACTAAGTTCCGAGCCATTTATATCATTATTTTCATACACATATACAATAGATTTCACCTATTGCATATTTGAAGCATTTAATACAGATGCAATGATTTAATACAGGTGCAATGATATCTCAAAAACATATCTTACTTAACTAGCCAACTAATATTTCAGTACATTGATGTCAAGATAGTGCTTCTGTTTTTCAGGCCTGAGGCTTCAATTGATTACTTTATCATTTCACAGCCTCCTGTGCCTTTCTTTTATTCTGTAATTTCATTGTATGCGCCAAAATATATTTCCATTAGGAAATTGCAGCATTATTGTGTATAGTTTCCTATATTGGTACATAGGAAAAAACTGGAATTATTGAAAAAGAATTTTCATCAGGAACATTTTGTTGCTGTCCAGATACTCCTTGTTGGGCATGACATATAAATAAACATCTCCCTCTGGTGCATACATGAAAGCTTTGTCTTCCTGTCCATCAACAGGCAAGTGAAAGACCAGAATAAGAAGGTAGCCAACCTGAAGCACAAGGAGCAGGTGGAGAAGAAGAAGAGCGCACAGATGCTGGAGGAGGCCCGGAGGAGGGAGGACAGTCTCAGCGACAGCTCTCAGCAGCTGCAGGTCAGAGCCCCGAGTCTGAAGGAGTGCATGCCAAGATCTGCTCCCCGTTGTCTGCTGTCTGCTCTTCCTCTGTCTTCTCCTCTTCCTTCTCTTTCTAACCATGCTTGCTGCCTTCCTCTTAGACGACCTGGTTAGCCAAAAAGGAATGGCTTTTAAATAGAAAGGCAAGGTTTATTCCACAGCTATGTGAGGATACCTCAGCGTAGGAGGAGTCATCTTGCTTCAAGGTGTTCACATTTAATGGTAAGTTCAGTGTCAGTTTATTGAGTGTGTTACAGAAAGCTTCAGGGCTGTCAGTACAACTGTCTGCCAATTCCATTCATTACAGTGTGTTGGTAATTTCGGAGTGTGTTTGTGTCGGTCTTCCTTTTTCCATCTTACTTTGTATTTTCCTCCTATTCTTTTTCTTTTAAAGTTTTAAAGTTATTATTATATAACAGTGTTTATAATAATAGTTATTATTTTATGTGTATAGGTCTTTTGCCTGCATGTATATGTACCACTTTTGTGTGCCTGGTACCCTCAGAGGGTGTTGAATCCCCTGATACTAGAGTTACATATAGCTGTGAGCCACCATGTGGGTGCTGGGAATTGAACATAGTACTTTGGAAGAGGTGCCAGTTTTCTTAATCACTGAGCCATCTCTTTAGCCTCCCTCTTTTTATTTTTTTAAAGGTAGGCACCATCCTTTTAATTTTTTAAAAATATTTTTATACGTATGGATATTTTGCCTGCATAGCTATCTGTACCTCATTTGTACCTGGTGCCTGTGGAAGTCAGAAAAAGGCACCAGATATCATGCAGCTGGAGTTATAGATGGTTGTGAGCTGCCATGGGGGTGCTGAGAATCAAGCCCAGCTCTTTTGGAAGAACAAGAGCCCAATTATTCACGTTAATTAAACCAGGCCTAATCACAATAGTAGCAGCTATAGTGTGATAAGTGCCGATTAGCTTCATAGTCTTTATGTTAGGTCTAAAGCAGTTGGGGAATTCAGTGCAAAAGCACTAAAGTGCTGTAATGGCCCAGCTTCCTAACTGATGCAACAGTGATTTTAATGCCACATCTCCTATGTCTGTAGGCTGGCCCCATTTCTCGTGGCCATGATACTTTAGAAAGAAGGTTTAGTTTGTAGAGTATGCCAAGCATTTGCTGGAACCATCTACAGCCCACTGCTGCCACCTTCCTTTTTTGTCCTCTCAGCTTTCCTGAGGTGTGGCAGGCACACCGTGCAATTCACAGTTCTTGACCACAGTGCACATACATTATGTAATACTGCCAAGGTGTTGAGATGAGGAGCCGCATGCCTGCGTGGGTTGATGCAGTGGGGGTAATCTCAGAGGTCAGAAGAGAAAGTGGGCTCTCCTGAAGCTTGAATTACAGGTGACTGTGAACCGTCCAGTGTGGATGCTGGGATCTGAACCCAGGTGCTTGTAAGAGCATTATGTGCTCTTAACCACTGAGCCATCTCTGTAGCCCTCTTCGGTTTTCTTGACCTGGGAGGGCATAGTTTGGCTTCTTAGATCTAGGTCCTTGCTTGTCCAATTTTTCTGTCATATAGTCTCCAAAATTCATTGTTGGTAGAGCTTTGGAATAGCTTAAATATGTATTTCTGTACAAAAGACTTTACAAGACTTATTATACCATGAATATTTAAAGTTTTTTTAAAAAACACTGTCTATAGCATCGAACTGTTTTTCAATTCCAGTTGCTATTCACTAATACAGGACTTGAGTAGTAAAAGTAAGGTTCATGTTAGTTATTAGTTGTCCCGGTTAAGTTCTTTCATCTCCCTCCCTCCCTCCCTCCCTCCCTCCCTCCCTCCCTCCCTCCCTGTCTCTTTCTTTCTTCTTTTTTTATTATACTGTAATTTAGTCTCATTTCAGTTCAGTTCTGAAGCATTTTTTCTAAGCTATAGTTTAACTTAAATTTGATGATTCACATTTCATGCAGGCTGTTAGGTATCTTTGGTAAACAATTACTGAGTACTTTTTATAACAATTGTGCTTAGGGTTGGAAGGACACAGTGATAATAAGAAATGTTATTTCCTGTACATGAACACTAGATATACTTATTAAAATTTTTTGTTGCAGAATATGACAAAAGATCTAGTTTGATACAATAATTCTAGTTATAGTAATTGCTTTGTGCTATTACCATATTTTAGTGAAGCTATATTTGAAATGTAGATGATATGGATATTTTGCCTTAAATATGGACAGTAATAACAGAGAGAAAATGTGAATAGTTCTTGAAGCATTTCTTTTCTAAAATTTATGTTAGTCTCATGAATTATATTTTATTATTTAATGTGTATAGGTGTTTGGACTGCCTCTGTGTCTGTACACAAGAAAAAGATGCTGGATTCCCCAGAACTGGAGTTGTACATGGTTGTGATCTGCCATGTGGGTGCTGGGAATCAAACCCTGGTCCTACCAGCTGAGCCATTTCTCCAGCCTCATCTCATGAATTAGAAGGAAATTGGATTAAGTTTACATGAGCACTTACTTGTAGTCAGTTTGAATCAAACCATTTAAGTGGTTAGACAGAAATGAAAAATAATAACAAACAAAAAGCCATAAACTCATGATTCTAGTCTTAAACAAAAGTATGAAATCACAGCTTAACAGATCAACAAACAAAATGACACATACACAGTTACAAGAAAATAATTGTGATTAGATAGAATACAGTTAACATTAGAGTGCATGAACAGATAGAACACAGTTACATTAAGTGCATGGACAGATGGAACACAGTTAACATTAGAGGGCATGGGCAGATAGAACAGTTACATTAGTGCATGGATGGATAGAACACAGTTATTATTAGAGGGCATGGACAGATAGAACAGTTACATTAAGTGCATGGATGGATAGAACACAGTTAACATTAGAGGGCATGGACAGATAGAACAGTTACAAGAACAGTTACATTAAGTACATGGATGGATAGAACATGGTATACATTAGAGGGCATGGACAGATAGAACAGTTACATTAAGTGCACGGATGGATAGAACCCAGTTAACATTAGAGGGCATGGACAGATAGAACAGTTACATTAAGTGCATGGACAGGCAGAACACAGTTAACATTAGAGTGCATGGACAGATAGAACAGTTAAATTAAGTGCATGGATGGGTGTAGCAGTTACATTAGAGTGTATTCTTAGTAGAACAGAGAAGATTGTCGTAGGGGAATGCCAAGAGGTCATCAGTAAAGCTTGTGCAGACTTAGGCTCACATCTTTCCTTGTTTTAAGAACTGATCAGCAGAGAAGGAGACTTACAAATACAAAGCTCTAAATAGCTAAAGTCAGGAAAACTGTGGTCTGTAGGTTAACAGGGTGATCTAAAATTTAGCAAAAACAAAAGAATCCTGATATGAATTAAAAAATGTCAGAGGCGCAAAGCTACACAGAGAAACCCTGTCTCGAAAAACCAAAAAAAAAAAAAAAAAAAAAAAAAAACCACCAAACCACAAACAAATGTCAGAATTGCATTTTAATTCAGGTTATATAAAGTATAGATCATATAAGGATCAGTTCTTCCTCAAAGCTTTATCTTAAAAGAAGCTGTAACAGTATTTCATTTTGCTTAAGAAATTTGTTTCACTTGGCGACTTCTAGAGATGAGTAGATGGGGAAAGTATGACAATCAATCAATCAATAGATAAATAAATAAATACGGGAGAAAACGAAGTTTTCCTTGTAGAGGGAGCAAAGATATAGACAAATAGATGGGACCAGAGGGTTGCAAAAGTTCAGTCCTTGGGATTCTCTTTAGTTTTAATACAATCTGCAAGTGTTTCTTTGTGATTTCCTATCTTTCAGTATCTTTCTTCAGTTTTGATAATAGTTATAAAACTATCTTATTAATCTCTTGTAAGTTAGCAATATTATCATTTCTTCTCTTAGCTGCTTCTAAATTTTATTTAAATAGACTGCACATTTATTTTCTTAAATCCATTGCCTAGGACTTCTGCTTTAGAATGCAAAAATATCCAACTTGGAAATACCCAATGTTCCCCATTTTCTTTTCAAATATTTACAAATTAAATTATCATAATCATTAGATATAAAAACAACTAGAGTACCAAATAATGTCCCCCCCCCCAGATATTTCCCTGTTTTTGAATTTCTGTTCTCTATTTTAATATTTTTTTTCTTTCCTGAAAATATCAGTCTTCTCTTCTGGCTGTATTGTGTTTGCTCTATGGGAGTTGCTCTCTCCTCTCCCTCCCCATTATGTGTTTTTTTATGGGAGTAGCTCTTTCATAGTCTGGCCCCCCATGTTGGTTCTTTCCACAGTGTCTGCTTTTCACCTTGTCCATTTGTATAAACATACGGGAGCTCAAAGACCCTGAGTGCTCACCCTTTATTTCTACTTGCCTGGCCGTGATAGACAGTAGGTTTCTCTCCAACCCAGAAACAGGCTATGTTGTCCTGCTTCCCTAAGAGTTTGGATCTCCTGGGAAAATCAGGGTAACACTTTGCCCTGTTGTTCTGAAAGGAACAGATAGATTTAATGTCTTGTATCTGTTTGTGATCAAGTATTCTTAGAATTTTAAACTAAAAGGGGAAGACGGATAAGCAAGAGAGATGAGACAGAAAATATGTAGTTAGCTCGTGAAGAAGTGGCAGGAGGAGGAGTCCAAATGCTGATGACAGTGCTTTAGTCCATTATCTTCATGGTGGCGTGCAGACAGACCTGGTGCTGGAGACAGCTGAGAGTTCTACATCTGGATCAGCAGACAGCAGAAGCAACTGTGTGTCACACCGAGTGTAGCTTAGGCAAAGGAGACCTCAAAGCCCACTCCCACAGTGACACCCTTCCTCCAACAAAGCCACACCTCCTATAGTGCCACTCCCAATGGGGGCCATTTTCTTTCAGACCACCACACATGCTGTCTTACAGTTTGTAGAAGGCAAGGAGACAAGAACAGAAATAAATTTATTTGCGAGGCAGGCTTGGTGGCAGGGGAGTGGGGGAAGTGGAGGTTGGGGAATGTGGTTAGGTATCAACTTGCCTCCTTGGTTGTAGAAACAACTTTTTTTTAAAAGTCCAATGGAGGAAAATGACATCTGAAATTATCCCATTCTTGAAAGAAAGGAATCCGGGGTTTCTCTGGAATGTAAAACTCTGACTCATTCTGGGTCTGACCGTTTGTTGCTTCTTGGTCCATTCTTTTGATAAGTCTAGAATGGGAAACTTTTATATCTTTTTCTTGGTCAGCTTCAACTAATGTTTCCACATGCCTGTCAAAGAGGTTCATATTGCAACTGTAAACAAAGGTAACGGTTTATTAGATGAAAGGGGCCCAGGTACCTCTTTAAGAACATCTTCCCTGCTACTTGCCAGGGCTTCAGCATAGCATCAGAAAGCAAAGTCTAGTACTCTAGAGGGACCGGTCTCAGTGACTTGTGCAAGGGAATTGCTTAGGGACCTAACACTCCTATTAACTTGCCCGAGTGACCTTCAGTTAAGCTGCCACAGGCTTTGACCTAATCACCTTTGAATATGGTGTGCCCCTCTCCCTTTTTTTAGGAGATGAGAAATTCATTGATAGCTTCCATTTCCCTTTCCCATCTCTCTTAAAGTAGTCACACGTTTATTTCTTTTACTCTGTAGTGTTCTTATTTGCCTTTGCTGAATAAATGTTGTTGGCAAAGTAGGCTAATCCAGTGATAGGAACCAGTGGTATGTTGTTAGTTCTGATGAGTGTGTAATACCAATTGAAGTTAAACTGCAGATACTGCTCTTGTTTTAAGTGTTTGGAAGTATTAGAAGATGGTAACACATGCTCTTTCACTGTTCTCAAATAGCTGTTAAGTGTTTGTGTGTGTTACACAGTACTTTTCCCACCTACCCTATTTCTACTAGGTTACCAATTTAATAGTTACTGGTGCTATTGAAACGACTTGCTTGGAATGTAGCTCAGCTCAGTGGTAGAATACTTGCCTAGCATATGCAAGGACCTGGTTACACCCCAGCCTCACCAAATAGGTGAACAACAGTAAAAAATTGATTAGCTCCACATATTAGCCCACATATTTTCTTTGTAGTTTTATTTTTAATAAAGAAATAATCATTGTTTCTGTTTAGGTGGTATAATCTGATGTTTATTATATGCTTATGTTGTAGAGTAATACATATCTTCACATTCTTACTTATTTACAATAAAAACATTTAAAATCACCCTTTTGCAATTTTTAGATCTGGGTATGATGGCCCATTACTAGAATCTCATCATACTACACGTAGGAAGCTGAGGTTGTAGGATTGAGAGTTTGAGGCCCAAGAATCCAAACTGAGCTAGCAACACAGACAACCTTACGTCTTTTATCCCTGTTGTAGGTGGTGAGTGTGTCTCATCCTATTTGTGGGTGTTTGACTAGACAATCTGATACAATTAGCTAACCACCCACAGAGGAAGGACAAGGTTCTGGAAATAAGAATCCTTGTTGAGTTAACTACCTTAGATTAAAACAAAACAAGGCAAAATGTTTCTCATATAAATGCTATCATCTACTTCCATGAAGTCAGCTTTTGAGATCCCATGTGTTCATTTTACCTTTATGTGCTTATTAGCTCATTGCAGTTAACCTGATGTCCTTTGGTGTCATCTTCATTATGGAACACAATCTCTCTTTCTCTCTCTCTGTGATTTGGTAGTATTACCACTATGTATATACAGCACATTTTCTTTTTTCATAAGAAAAAAATTGAGCTTAAAGACAATTTTATTAGAGTTTTGAAAAGATATTGGCAGTTACCTAGACAAGGGAGACAGAAAAGAGGAAAATAGAAATCCATCTGAGTTAGGCTGTCTTAGAGAACTTTAATTTTTAAAATTATTATTGTCGCTGTTGTACATGTCTGTGTGATGAGGTGAGGCATTAGCAACATACCATGTGCCTGTATGGAAGTCAGAGGACAACTTTGTGGATTTAGTTCTTTCTCTCTACCTTTTTGTGAGTTCTAGGGAATTGAACTGAAGTCATCTAGCTTTACTGGTTGAGTCACTTCACTGGCATGAAGATGGCATATTTCCTTTACCCATTCCTCTATTAATGGACACTTGGGTTGATTCTTGGCTCTTATTTAGCCATGTGCCATTACATGGTACCGTAGAAAAGTAGCCAAATAGATGTTTCTTCAATCTACCAATTTCCTTTCATTTAAATACACAAGCGTGGAACTGCTGAGTCATTTAGTAGTGCAGATTTTAATATTATGAGGACCCTCCATCTGTTTGCCATGTTATGTATAAGAGACAGTGTCCCTGTTTACATCCTCTCGAGTATTCACTTCCTGTGTTTTCTATAGCAGTCGCAGAGGAGTGAGATCGCTCTTTGTGGTTTATTATATTTCCCCAATGATTTGTGATATTGAGGATTTTGTTTTCAAAATCATGTGCCATTTTTATGTTTTCTTTTAAGATATCTAAGCATCTCTTTTGTTCTGTTAATGAACTGGATTGTTTTCTTGCTGTTCAGTTCTTACGTATTTTTGGATATTAGCCCTTGTCAGATTATAGTTGAAAATTTTCTCTCTTTTGTAAGAGTTACTTTGGCTCCTTTGATTATTTGTTGTAATGTAGAAATTGTTATTTATTGTCTTAGGTAATTCTGTCTGTCTGATTTTGCTCCTATTGCCTGAGGTTTTGAGGTTTTTATTAAGGAAAAAAAAGGCAAAAAACCTTTCTCCAATCCAATATCATGAAGCTACCCCAAGTAGTTTCTCTTTCTTTTGTTTTATTCTTTTTCCCCCTCTTTCCTCATCTTTTTTGTGACAGCATCTTACATTGTAGTTCAAGGTGGCCTTGAGACCCACCTGCCTCAGCCTTGTGAATACTGTGTATGTGGGAGTTACCACACCTGGTTTTAGCTTCAGTTCTTTAATTCATTTTGAGTTGGCATATACTAAGATAAGGGCTTGCTTTTATTCTTCTTTGTATCAACATCCGGGCAAACCTTGCTACTCATTTTCATATTTTAATACAAGACAATACTGTGTTCCAAATCCACTGTAATTTTTAAGAGTTTGAGAATAGATCAGGCAATCCATGGTTCCATTCTTCTTGGCTTTTCCTTGTATCTTTCCTACCCTTGTACTGTCTTAGGTCCCTAAAGATTGATTATATGGATGGGAAGTTACATTTTAAACTCCTAGAGCTTATTACTTGCTTAACTAAATTGTTCATTCATATCCAAACAAGTCACACACGTGTAGTTATTTTCCATTTTTTCATGAGAAGAAGATAATGTTTCACTTTCTGGAAATGTTAGGAAGCATCTTCGTTTTTAAAAAGATGTTTTTCAGAATTTGTCTGTATGATTGAGTCTGTTACGCAAGTGTGACTTCCTGGAGGAAGAGAGTGTTGTGGAACTGACTCGAAGTAGAAACTCCATCAGAGCTGATTTCAAAAGCCCAGTTTAAGCGGTGGATTTAAAAACAGTTTTAGGTTTTTAAATAGTTAGCCTCTTACTACTTATGCCGTCTAGCACCAGTTGTTTCCTTCTCTGTTGCAGAGAGCAAATCCATCATGTCTGTCTTGCTTCACTAACTTGATCCTATGCTCTTAGTGATAGACTTCAGCTTCCTTTACTTCTCTTCTTCCCTTGTTCAGTTCTTTACTCTACGGAGGTATCTTTCTGGCCTTAATTTGCTTCTGGCGAGAAGGATGTTTAATAATCAAATAGCTCCTCCTTGATGCATAGGTCCTTCTGAGTTCTGGTTAACCTCCTTCACGAGTCTTCCTCGTTTTCCAGGACAGTCTCCGTAAGAAGGATGACAGGATTGAAGAGCTGGAAGAGGCACTGAGAGAAAGTGTGCAGATAACTGCAGAGCGTGAAATGGTGCTGGCACAAGAGGAATCAGCCAGGACCAGTGCTGAGAAACAGGTCTGCGATTTTATGTAGCTACTAGCAGTGGGTAAACACAAGGTAAAACCAGTGTAGTTGGGTGAGCCATACGTGCTGACTGTTCATGGGGCTTCAAAACTACTCCATCAAGTATTATTTCTTAGACTTACACAGTGACTAAAATATAACTGTGCAAGGGTTGGCTCATGTTACCGTTGAGATCTCTGAAGTAATAATTTAGGGGTGATTCATAGATGTTTATGTAGTAAAAGCTAGTAAAATATGTGACTGACATAACATGCAACATGTCTGTTTGCTACATGACTGCAAAACCCCAGCTTTGGAGGTGAATGAGAGAACATAAACATGTCTCAGTTAGAAAATAGTTTCTTTTATATCTTTCATTCAAAGAGCATTTAAGGTTATAAAAAGTTAATAGCATATTTGAACAGCATAGATATGGTAGTGTTCCACTACCAGATTACCCTGTCTCAGCCTTGTGTAACTTGAAAGGTTCTGCCATTGCTGTTCATGGAATCTGTTTTATATGCTTCTGCTTCTCTTGTTAGATCTCTTTATGCTTGCTTTTGACTCTTTATTAGAAGGAATAAATAAAGATGGGAGCTATAAATGAAAGGAACAGGTTTATTAAATAAAAACTGGCATCTTAGTTCCCGTTTTGAAAATGTGACTCTAGGTTTTAGATCTACCTAGCACAGATACCAGAACATTTAATTTTTATAGCACCCTGCCCCTTGTGTATATGAGAGACTAAAATTCTTTTTTTAAATAATATTTTTCTTTTTTTTTTTAGATTTATTTATTATGTACACAAAGTTCTGCCTGCATGTACACCTGCAGGCCAGAAGAGGGCACCAGATGTCATTATGGATAGTTGTGAGCCACCACATAAGGTTGCTGGGAATTGAACTCAGGACCTCAGAAAGAACAGCCAGTGCTCTTAACCTCTGAGCCGTCTCTCCAGCCCGAGACTAATAAATTCTATCTAGGTGTCTTAGTTAGGTTTCTATTGCTGTGATAAAGCACCATAATCAAAGGCAACTTGGATCAGAAAGGGTTTATTTCAGTCCATGTCACAGTCTATCAATGAGTGAAGTCAGGCCAGGAACCCAAATAGGGCAAAGGACCTGGAGGCAGGAACTGATGCAGAGGCTATGGAGGAGTGCTGCTTTCTGGCTTGCTTCCCCCTGGCTTGCTCAGCCTGCTTTCTTATAGAACCCCAGGACCACTTGCTTAGGGGTGGTACCACCCATAGCGGGCTAGGCTCTTCCGCATCAATCAGTAATTAAGAAAATACACTATATATAGGGTTGCCTACAGGCAAATCAGGCATATGTTTCTACTGAGGGTCCCTCTTCCCAAGTGACTCCAGCGTGTGTCAGGACACCAGGTAAAAAGAGTTCCGTGACATAGTAGCAGGAATCTAGTGGGAAAATCCTGCTGAGAAAGAAGCTGCTGTTCCTGGGAATTCAGGCAATCAGATGGTAAAGAAGTGCCCACTTCAAGGCAGATCTACCGTAGTAGGCACCTCATAGAGGCCCTAGCTGTAGTAGCTTCCTTAATAGCTTTTAGTACTTTAGTGTTCCTGAATGTCTAACAGTGTTTATGAGATTGGGTATATCAATATTTGGAGGATATATGTTTATAATTGTTCTGTCTTCTTGATTGACCACTTTATTCATAACTAATGATGTTCTTTGTCTCTTTATTGATTTTGACTTGATGTCATCTCCCCTTAGGAGCACCTGATTTATCAGGATTACTGTCTAATGAGCCTCAGCAATCACACTGTCTGGCTCCCTGGCTGGGGTTACAGGCATGTGCCGCCTACTACTCCCAGCTTCATTTTTAACCTGGCTTCTTGGGGTGGAGTGACATCCTTATGCCCACACTGCAGCCACTTGACTGACTGAGCATTCCTCCCAGCCTCCTGCCCTCCTCTCTCTGATTTTGTGTTAGTACCATCCACCTCTCAATTTCTTTCCAGCTAACTTGAAAAGCACATAACTAAGGACATATTCTGCTTCCATGGAATGAAACTTTATTTACTCCTTAAATTTGTGACCCATTACTTAAAATGTGGTTTACAAAATGTACAGCTTACTCTTAAAACAAGATGCTCACATTTACCAGCTCCTGAGATAAGTGCCTTGTTCATGCTATTATTTCATCACCGAAACAACACATCTGTGCTCACTTGTCCTCTACAGAGCAGTACAGAATGGCTTCATTTCTTAAGAGTATGAGATCTCTCTGCTTGAAGTAGCGTCCCTCTTCTTAGCACTAGTCTGGAGGGATCCTACTTCTGTAGAACTTCTATGGCCTTTCAGGTCTGACTTTGTGTCTTTGTAGGATTTTGAATAGTTCCCTTCACTTACCTGTTTTGTAACCTGTTTTAATATATAATATATAATATAATTATATAATATATAATAGGTATTGAAAATACGTCCACTGTTTTCACTAGTATAATATGAGCTTCCTGAGTGCAGGAGGTGTGTCTGTGGACTATTGTGGCTTTGATAGCAACAACCTGCTGGGTAATCACTGGTATTAAATGAACATCTAAGTGGTTTAATTCTATTTTAATTGTGAATGAATGAATGAATGGAATTTTATTCTGACCTCTGTGCCTTTACATCATCACCTGCACTCTTTCCTCAGCCCTCAATGTGATTTTTAAGAAACTTTCCTTAGGCCGGGCGTTGGTGGCGCACGCCTTTAATCCCAGCACTCGGGAGGCAGAGCCAGGCGGATCTCTGTGAGTTCGAGGCCAGCCTGGGCTACCAAGTGAGCTCCAGGAAAGGCGCAAAGCTACACAGAGAAACCCTGTCTCAAAAAACCAAAAAAAAAAAAAAAAAAAAAAAAAAAAGAAACTTTCCTTAGAGGGCTGGAGAGATGACTCAGAGGTTAAGAGCACCGACTGCTCTTCCAGAGGTCCTGAGTTCAATTCCCAGCACCCACATGGTGGCTCACAACCATCTAAAGAGATCTGGCACCCTCTTCTGTATACACAATAAATAAATAAATAAATAAATAAATAAATAAATAAATAAATAAATAAAAATAAAAAAGAAACTTTCCTTAGAGTTCCCCTTCTACTAGTGTATGGGATCCTGCATGCTTATAGGAAACGTGTCATACAACTTAAATGTTACCTCAAGACTAGTTCAAACTGCTACTTCTCTACATTTAATAACTGTCTGAAAATTTGTGGGAAAAGAAAGGAGTCATTTCATTTTTAACCAAAAGACTCCCTTCAAACGTTGAGCTTTATTATAACCTGTGTGTGTGTGTGGGGGGGGGGTTTGCATGCCAGCCTGTGTGTGCATGCATGTACATAGTCACATGATACTTGGGAGTTCCCTTTCTGCATTGTAAGACATTTTATTTATTTATTTATTTATTTATTTATTTATTTATTTATTTATTTATAGCAAAACAAACTTCTGATAAGGTAAAATGATTCATTTTGAAACTACATTGTATTTTGTTTAAAATCATATTTATAAAGTTATTTTGTAAACAGTTTTGAAGTAATAATTATCATCTTCATATAAAACAACAAAAATATATCTCAAGTTTCAATAAAATTATTAATAAAAGATAAAACACTACCAACCATCTGTAAAACTAACAAGTACAAGGGCAACGGCATGATTTTTAAATATCATAGTATTAGTAATGCTGAAAGATATAGATATAGAAATGTTGAGGACATTGTCAAATGAAAACAGTGTTATGAAAGTACAGAAATTGAATATGTACTAGATAGTGAGAATGGGATTATGTAGAATTTAAACCTCTTTAAGTCAGTGGCATAATTTTTTAGTATGGTAGACATTCCTCATTGTATGTATTATAGGATGATAAATCTGTGAATCTGTAGATTCCTTCACATGATCTTCTGTTTCCTTACTGCTCTTAAAGTTTATCTTCATGTAAAAACAAAACTTAGATTAGTCACGTTTTAGCCATTATGACTCCCTCTGTAACTTTGCCAGTTGGGGTCAGTATGTAGCTATTGCAACAGTTCTAACATTCTAGAAAGTAACCATATGAGATAGTAGAACCTAAACTCTCAAAAACTCTGATTTGTATCTAATAGTATTTTTTAAGTATGCATTTAGAATGATCTCTTGTTATTATGCTTTCTTTTATAAGTGTTTTTAAAATTAATAGCTTATGACTTCCTTGACATTCAGGAATTATTTATGCCACCAATTTGGGCTTGAGTTTTAATTTTTCATTGATATTTTCTAAAGTTGTAATCAAATGAAAAATTAACTTGCGGTGGACTTAAAGTAAAAGGTTGGTACACCTTTTACTTTAGGAATTGTCCCATAGAGATAATTGCTAGAAGCTATTGATGTTCTTATGGTAGATGTGGCATACTTTTATCTACACTGTGTGAGAGACCTTTGTACAAGAGAGCATCTGGGGAACCTCCAGCATTGGACATATGCTCTGTTTATAATGAGTGCTTGAGAGTTTTGGACCTTATTCTTTTATTTCCTATGGAGTTTAATAGACTCAGTTACTGATCATGGCCGTAGTTATCCAAGGTACAGTAATAGGTGAGCCCTGGGAATTGGGCAGCTTCTCACTGGTTTCTGTGTGTAGTGATGCTGTCTTTATGTACATCATACTGAATGTTTTCACTGGAAGGATTTTCCTAGAGAAATGTGCACAGTATAATTTGTCCTACCCAGTAGGTAGTTCTTGTATGTGTTACATCCTAAATTATAGTTTGCTAATTATTTCTTTCTCTTTAATAAACTGTTAAAATTGACTAGAGGTTAGTGTGAAGTATATTGGATCAAAGATCAAACAGTATGAATTTTATTTTTTGCTCTTTTTGCTAGCTGTGATTTAGTAAATTCCCTAACTTCTCCAAGCCCTTCTTTTAGATGGAAGAAATCATTCCCTTCACAAGCATCCACTCATGTCTCACAGTGTGATAACCTCTAAGGCTCCCTTCAATGTTGAGCTTTATTATGGCCTCTGTGGTGTGTGTGTGTGTGTGTGTGTGTGTGTGTGTGTGTGTGTGTGTGTGTGTGTCTGTATGGAAGGCTGTGTGTACATGTATGTACATACTTGATTTTGGGGAGTTCCCTTTCTTGGGTTGTCAGGCATTAAATTCCATTTTTTTTCTTCTGGCAAAGTAAACTTTTGATAAACTGAAATGACTAATTTCATTTTCCACAGTTTGTTTACCTGAGTTTCCTCCCCAGATTCCAGATGGTAGAAGGAGAGAACCATCTCCCACAGGTAGTCCTCTGACTTCCATATGTATGCATGATTGCCCCTCACCAAATCGGGGGCATTATTTTTAATTAAAAAATAATAGTTGCAGCCGGGCGTTGGTGGCGCACGCCTTTAATCCCAGCACTCGGGAGGCAGAGCCAGGTGGATCTCTGTGAGTTCGAGGCCAGCCTGGGCTACCAAGTGAGCTCCAGGAAAGGCGCAAAGCTACACAGAGAAACCCTGTCTCAAAAAACCAAAAAAAAAAAAAAAAAAATAATAATAATAATAATAGTTGCTATGCCTTTGCTAGTGATATTTGAGAAAGAAACTGTGGCCTGGTATTTGCATTATTTGTAACCTTTCTTCCAGAAGTACAGAGAATTACAACCTTTTTATTTTGCTTGAACCTTGTGAACTTGTTTTGTAGCCAGAAGTTTCTCCGGTCCCCGCACCCCCCCCCTTCCTCCCAACCCCCTGTGGTCCCACAGCCTCTTATGAAATAATCACACAGAGGCTTAATATTAATTGCAAATTATATGGCCGTCTTCCTAGCTAGCTCTTATAACTTGACTCAACCTATTTCTATTAATCTATGTGTTGCCATGTGGCCATGGCATTATTACCAGTCTGTTGGCACCTTATTGCTCCTTTGGTGGCAGGCTGGCCTCTCTTGGATTTTCCCTCCTGGCTCCATCCTGCCCTGCCATAGGCCAATGCAGATTTACTTATTATCCATTGGAAGTAACACATGTTCGCAGCATACAGAAATATACCCCACAGTATTGTTGGTTGCTGATTCAACCAGATCATAGGAGTTACTTAATCATACAAACACATGAGCAAAGAAAAGCCAGTCTGCTGAAACAATAGTTTGCAGTGCATTCATTCATATGGTTTCATTTTTTGTTTGGTTGTTATGTTTCCAAAAGTGACTTACATTGAATTGTCATCAATTAAACGTTTTCCTTCTCATGGCTTCTTTCCAACTGTGGTGACACAAGTCTTGACAATAGGGTGATAATTGTTTTGAAAAATGTGTGCTCAGGTTTTATTGATGGCTGCCTTTTCAAGTTTTACTTAGTGCTGAGTGATTATTATAAGATTTATCTACCTAAGTCCTCTAGCTTGATTAAAAAAGAAGAAAAGAAAAGGAAAACTGGGGTTACCTGTAAAGAAGCATTTAGCTTACATTGACATGTTTTGTATTTCTTTTTAAGGTTGTCTTTAGTTGCAGAAGATTTATGACTGGGAACATGAAAGCAGCACAGTGAAGGTGTGGCCAACCAGTGACAGTTCTGCATCTCCAGCCAGTCTCAGCTGTGCGGATGCATACAGTTCCCTGGCTGTTAGAGAGATACTGTACTTTAGAGAAGGCTAAAGTCTTTTACAAAGTCTTCACCTGGTCGGCATAGTCATTATTTTAAGTATCATTTACTGAGTTCTATTTTGTCACAACTTATGGCAGTGTTGATTTAATGGTGAGATGCAGAAATCTACCAAGATTTAAAGTTGTATTATGAAAGGTGGTTTCTTTAGGGCTGTTGTCCGTGATTCATACTTTGGGTCCTTTACAGATGTATCTGATGGTCTGAAGTCTGGACTTCATAAGTCTCATCCTAAGTTGGACTAGTATCTGCTACCATTAGTATATGTCTAATATTCAATTGGGATTTCTTGAATAGAAGTTTCAGTGAACAGAATAGGAGACAGAAATGTTCTTAAGTTACATGTACCTTTAGATGAATAGTATAGATAGGAAAATTAATCTCTTTGATGGCCTCTCATTTATTCTGAGGTCCTGATCCATTGGGTCTAGTGACTCTCTTCAGATAAATTTGCCAAGGTAAATCCTCCAACATTGTCCTGGATATAAGCCCTCCGTGGTGGAGCTCTGCCCTGCCAGGCTGTGCTTGATTAACTTTGACTCCAGTAACTTTCATCTCTCCTATGTTTGCCCTCTGTGTCATTAGACTTCACAAGTACTTCAGCATGAGTTTTTCATTTTCTTTCTTTCTTTTTTTAAATTCATCTGTTTATTTTACATCCTGGCCACAACCTCCCCCCATTTTCCCCTTCCAGTCCCTCTCTGCCATTCTCTCCACCCCACCCCACCCCCAATCTTCTTCTCTTCCATCTCTGTCCAGGAAAGGGCAGGTCTTGCATGAATATTAACAAAACATCAAGTTGCAGTTGCAGTAAGACAAAGCACTTCCCCATGTATTGAGGCTGGGCAAGGAGACCCAGTATAAGGAATAGGGTTCCAAAAGCCTGTAAAAGAGTCGGGGACAGCCCCTGTTCCCACTATTAGGAGTCCCAAAGAGGACCAAGCTACATAACTGTAACATGCAGAGTGCCTAGGTCAGTCTCATGCCGGCTCCCTGGTTGTTGGTTCAGCCTCTGCAGCCCCTGTGAGCCCAGGTTAGTTGTGTGAGCCTTCCCATGGTGTCCTTGACCCCTCTGGCTCTTACACTCCTTTCTCCTCCTCCTCTTCAGGATTTCCGAACTCTGCCTCCATCTGTTTGGTGCTGGATGATGTCTGTTTGGTGCTGGATGATGCCTCTCTGATGACAATTGGTCCAGGCACCCTGGAGGAGGTTCAGTTTTTTTCATTTTCAACAGATGCTCATTGACCTTCTACCCTGGGCCAGGCCCTGACACACATCTTAACCTTCTTTAATGTGAAGTGTTTGTTCTTCACCTTGACTGTTAGTTATAGGATTCTTATGTGTTTGTTCCTATTGACCTTCAAGCTCTTATATTATCACATTCTTAAGAAAAGCCTGGCTTCTTCAAGGTTCATGGCATTCAACTGTAGCTTGAAAGTTTTCATTGAAGACTTAATGTAAATATCTATATCATAACCATCTTTAACTTTGTTTTCTCAGTTTCTTGGCCACCGGCTTTTGCTCCCAGTGTATTTCTTCATCCCAGCCCAGGCATTCTAAACCTTGGTGGGTTTTTTTGTTGTTGTTCTTTGTTTGTTTGTTTGTTTCTTTGTTTGTTTTTCCAAGACAGGGTTTCTCCGTGTAGTTTTGGTGCCTGTCCTAGATCTCGTTCTATAGAACGAATTGGCCTCAAACTCACAGAGATCCGCCTGGCTCTGCCTCCGGAGTGCTGGGATTAAAGGTGTGCACCACCACCGCCCGGCAGCTAAACCTTGTTTTACTCTAGGCTGCCTTCACCATTCCCGTTAAAGCACTTTCTCTCATCACAGTGTGTCCTGCCTTGTGTTCCTGATGTGCCACTTTCCCGCTCCCTTCTGACTACAGTTCACTGGCGACTTTTGCTTCATATCAGTCCATTAGTCTTGCTTTCACTTCTCTTCTGTTCTGCTTCAGTTTCTTGCCTATCATTCTAATAATTAAGTTTTAAATCCTTGTTCTTCTAATTAGGTCCCTTTGTTACCCTCCTGTTAACATCACAGATAGAGGTGAACTCTCTTAACACAGGCCAAGATCCTTCTTTGTCTCTTCTTCCCTTTCTTGTCACCCTGGCATCCTTATTTCCTTTGTTCTGGAGTTTCCACTATTTTGATGATTTAACTTCATCAGAGTGTGCTTTCTTGTCACACTGCTGCTGCACACAGGGAAAAGCTATAATGCTTCCTTCTCCCCAACCTGTCTGTCTGGAGAAAGTTTTATCTAGGACTTGGGGTAACACCAGGGCCTGGTGCTGTACATTCTCATGGAATCTTGTACTTTATTGCAGAACATACTCTTGGTTTACAATTAAGTTTTATAGTTGGTGACTGTAGCACACAGTATATAAATAGTCTCCGATGCATATCTGGCACTTGGTAGGAGTTAAATATTTTGGTGGGCAGGAGAATAATGCAAGAAAGATGCCTTGTTGGGCATGGAAATAAGCCCACCAATAGGTCAATAGATTTGGAGAGTGCTTCCCATGAGTGCTGATGCATTTTAGTAGAACAAGCTAACTGGGAATAAGATAGAGTCGTGTGGGAATCAACTTTGCTTCCTCTGGCAAAGAACGTTAGTCTCTGAACTTTTTTATTCCAAAGAAGTTATGATAATGATAATACATACTTCATAGGATTGTGAAGTTTTAATAAGACAATACATATGAAGGATTGGGAACAAGGCCTTTCAGAATAGTCAGATACTATAATGTTGTCCTGTTAAAGAAGTATGCTGTTAATCAAAGAAGTACCATGCACTAGCAAGAAGAAATACTGGGAAAATATTTTATAGTGTAAATAGTAACCTAAAGCTAAAGCTCTATTATAAATTAAAATCCTCAATATCAATTATAGGAAACCTAATATGTGTGTGTATATATCTGTGTGAGTGTTTCTGTGTGTGTGTCTGTGTGCCTCTGTGTTTATCTGTGTCTGTCTTTTCTAAATATATTAGAAATGTTTCTCAGCTTTGAACTATGTGTTTTTGTCTTCCTTCCAAAAAATTATAAAACATTGAATTTTTTTGAAGACAGGATGTGTATGTATATATTCCTGGATGGCCTGGAACTGTCTGTGTAGACCAAGCTAGCCTCAAACTCACAGAGATCCTTCTGCCTCTGTCTCTAGGTGTTGGGATTAAAGGTCTGTACCACCATGTGTGGTTGCAGATTGAGTCTTAATCTAGAATTTTGTTAGAGTCAAGAAAACTAACAGACTTCTCATGTGGCTGTTTTTCATTGTGACTACTTAGCTGTTCAGGTAAGCTTGAGGGTTATCTTTCACTTTAGTTTTGTTTCTTACCACTCCTTTTTCCTTCTAGTCATTTTCTTTTTTTAAAACAAATTTATTCTTTTGAGGAAGTCCTACCAAGATTCTGCATAAATAGTGTTAAAATTACAAAGTGTCCTTTGCTGTTCGTTGTAGAGCAGAGGATGATGGGAAACAAGATGCAGACTTTGGTAGCACTAGAAGGTCCCCATTGCTTTGCTTTTGTAAGGAAAATAGTCTGTGGTTGAGTCATAATTTTCTCCTTTTTTGTTTTGTGCAAAGTTTATTAGCTTGTGATTTAAGTAAAACATCTGGTACTGCTGGCATCACCTACTATCAGACCTGAGCTTTCTCCCTAATTTTACTGTAGACAGTTATGTTATATGCTTGAATCTCAGTTCTGACAGGGCTTTTTGAATGTTTATCTTAAAACTTCTGCCTTTCAAAAACTGTGCTGTGACCTGAAGCACATTTAAAGTAACGGGGAATTTCTTAATTGGTTAGCATAAGATTTGTCTCTTCTTTTCCTTAGCTGTCATACTTTCGTTTCTCAGTGCCAGTGACTCAGTATGGTCGAACAACCATTGTGACCATTGTGTCATAGGTGCTAGATAGCCAGGTTTACTAGCTGAATATGTTCTCTTAGGTTGCAGAAAGGAAACAGAAAGCAGGATAATTTGGGGGCTGGAGAGATGGCTCAGAGGTTAAGAGCACTGGCTCTTTGCCAGAGAGCAAATCAAGTGATTAGCTGGAACTCCTGGTTTATGGGTATTATTCTTGCATTGTGCATAAAAATGCATTACAGCTTATTTGGAGGTGCTGGAGTGATGGCTCAGCATTTAAGAGCATTTGCTGCTTTCATAGAGGATTCAGGTTTGGTTATCAGCACCTACATGGTGGTGCACAACTATCTATAACTTCAATTCTGGTGGATCTGACGCCCATTTCTCACCTCTTCTGTCACCAGGCACACACATCGTACACATACAGACATGCAGGCAAAACAGTCATACACGTTAAATAAAGAAACCTAAGAAGCCAGGCGGTAGTGGCGCACGCCTTTAATCCCAGCACTTGGGAGGCAGAGCCAGGCGGATCTCTGTGAGTTCGAGGCCAGCCTGGGCTACAGAGTGAGTTCCAGGAAAGGCACAAAGCTACACAGAGAAACCCTGTCTCGGGGGTGGGGGTGGGGGGGGACCTAAGGAAAAAAATTTAAACTTACTTGGTTATATGTATGATCAGAAGCAGAAATACCTTATAAACCTAGCACTGAGATGAGTGGGAAATTTTAGGCATTCTCTAAGAAAATTGTACTTTACTAATGCAGGAAACTCAAGAAGTGAAAGTTCTGAACTCAAGTAGAACTTGTCATTCAACATGGTAGACGAGATGTTAGGAAAACAATATCCAAATAACAGTTGAAAAGGGTCAGTGAAATACACATTTATGGGTCAGTAAGATAAGGTAAAAGAGTATGGCTTTAGGCTTTAGTTTTGATCTTTATTTGACAATGAGAAAGAAAGAATCTAGCATAACCCAAGGAAGAATAGCAAATAGGCAGCAAACCTTCTAACCCCGTTTTTTTCAAAAAAGCAGCCCACAAAGCCCACAAGTATTTCTGTGAGCTGGGAAGGAAGGAAAGGTACCCAGTGGATGATATTTAGAATGCTTTCACTTTGTAGCTACTGGTCCTGCAGAGTTAAAACGATAGATGTTTTTGCCAGTAATTTGAACATTTAGAGTAAATTATCCATGCCAAGCAAAATAGTACTTGGCAAAGTTTGTTCAATAGGAGAAAGAAAACCTGAAAAAAAAAAAGAAAATTAAAACTTTCCCACAAATATCAAATCTAGAGATTTATATTGGTGTCTGAGAAAACTTAATGGGAACATGGCTCATTTGAGGACCTAACTAAGGTCAGCAGTTACTTTGAAGATTGTTCATTTGGCAGAGCCAGAATTAGTCTCAGCCTGTGTCACATCAGCTAACAATTCATTGCTCAAGGCAACTCAAGTAGCCTAGCCAAAATCAAGGTCTTCTGTATGCCAGGAGGCCATGGTAAGAGTGTGGGTATGCTGTGCACTATTCCTATAGAGGACTGGATAATTGGGACCACTAATTCAATCTACCAGTGATGCCAAGTAGGAAATATTATGTGAATTTGTGTAAAGAAGGGATTTCTTAAGCAGATTATAGTAACAAATCTTAGAATAAGTGCTTGAAAAAATATGTTCATATACTTTATCAAAAAATGAAAGACAAAAGTAATAGATAAGCTCTGAACTAGGAGACAAGATTTGTATGAGTATAGCTCCGTGAAATTTTAAAAAATAACAAAAACATGCAGTTAGGGATAAATTAGACTTGGAATTCCAAAGAAGAAACTACATAGGTGGTCCTTAAATAACTAAAATATCTTTATCCTCATAGATTAGTATTAAGATAATTGTACATGGGCCGTGGATATGCTCAAGTGGTAAAGGCACTTGCTTCCGAATGTGATGGCTTGAGTTTGCTCCCTGACTCATGGTGTAAGGAGAGAACTGGCTTCCCAGACTGTCCTCTGAAGTCCACACATGCCCTGTGGCATATGCTCCCCTCAAAAATAAATTATTTTTTTATGAAGTTAATGGAGGAAGTTCCTAAAAGATAATTGAGAAACTATATTGCAATAATGAGCTATATGTATCTGCTTATGTTATGATAGGTATTGCATGATATTCTTGTGATGGCATGCTGTCAAGAACGAACAAAAAGTCAAAACCCAATCTATGAAAATCTTCAGGTTTTACCATTTATATAGGAAACTTGAAGTTGGGAGGAACACATTATGTGACACTGTGAGAAAACTACCAAGTAAATCAAGAAAGTATTGCAGATTGTGCAGGACATGGGATGTCATCTTGTCAAGGTTCATGGCATGGGAAATTACAACTGTAGAGGACTAGGACTTTTGTCCAAGTACTAGTCCAAAGAATTTTCTTTCTTCTGTGACTCGCCTTAGTAGTACTCATTTTAAAACAAAACAAATAAAACAATAAATCAGTTGACCACAAAAGTTAGCATTTATCTTTGGTCTCTTGTTTCCTTCCCTGGATTGACTTGTTCATCATTCTGTCAGTACCAACCCTGAATCCTCTTAGTGTACCTTGAAGTCAAGAACTGTGAATCATCTGACAGTTTTTGTCCTTTTCAAGATGATTTTGCCTATTCTGACTCTTTTATTTTTGTATGAATTTGAGGATCAGCTTACCAATTTCTGCAAAAAAATAAAAACACGTGATGTTGCCATAAAAATTTTTTGAAGTTGTAAGTCGATTTACAGTTTTGTCATCTGAACAGTATTAGGTCTTTTGTTTCATGAAGTTGAATGTCTCCTCATTTAAATCATCATCAATTTCTTTCAAGCTATTTATAGCTTTTATAATACATTTTATGTTTCTTTTGTGAAATGTGTATCTGTACATTTCACTCTCTTTAATGCTGTTTTAAATTAAATCATTTAATTTTCATTACTCTATATGGTCATATAATTGGTTGTGTGTTAATCTTGAGTCCAGTGGCATTGGTTATAACTGATTTTTTTCATGAATTTCTTAGATTTTCCTTTCTATGCTATGTCTTCTTTAACTAGAGATATTTTTGTGTTCTTCTTTCCCATGTGGATAACTTTTTAAACGTGTGTTTGTGTGTTTGTTTCGGTTTGGGGGATGTGTGGCTGCATGTGTGGAGGGCTATGGAGTCTTTTCTCTCCTTCCACTTGTGTATGGGATCCAACCAAGGTCATCAGGCTTGTGTGCAAGCACCCTTATTTGCTGAGCCATCTTGCTTGTCTTCATGTGGGGAACTTTTAATGTTTTAATTAATATCCTTTTTGAGAATTTCATACATAAGTACTGTATTTACACCATTTCCCTTCCCCCTGCCTTCCAGCTCTTTCCATAAATTTATAACCTCTTATTCATTATTACTCTTTTATACATGTAGGCATACATATAAATTTATAAATAAAACCTGATGAGTTATTTTAGTGTTGCTCCTGTGTACATATTTTTAGGACTTACTACTTGGGATCAGATACCTATCAGGGGACCCATCCTTGGAGAAGGCTGACTCTCTCTTAGCAGCCATTTATTCCCTGTAGTTTACTCCGCTCTTTCTGTCAGTCACCTCCGTTCCAGTGTGGAGTGGAATGATGAAAGCAAGCATTCCAGTCTTAGAGGGAACACATCCAGTCTTCCATCATCTTTCATTTGCCTTTGTCAACTGAAGAAGTTCTAGTCTTAGATTTTAAGTTGTTTTTATCCTGAAACGGTTAGAAATTGTCATACTTTTCAAAAATCTATTGAGATGATTATTTATTTTGTACTGCATTTTGTTAACATGATATATTACATTGTTTGACAGTTATATGTGAAGCCAACCTTGCATTCTTTAGATAAAGTCCAGTTTTGAGGAGTCTTAGTCTTCATGTTTGGTTTTCCAGTGAAGTTCTCTTTTCTCCGTAATTTAGTCTCCTCTCTCCCTCTCCTCTTCCCTCCTAAGCTTCTCTCGGTGTTAGGTGGTAGATGTTATTTTTCAGCAGTTCTTATTCTCCTTGCTTTCTAGCACAAAAGATCATTTGTACATTTCTCACCCCAAACCTGGAATCAGTTATCGTTGTGTCCCACCTCCCCACCTCCACCCACCCCCGTTGCCCCATGGAGCCTATCTATCGCTTTAGTAGTAAACTACAGTTGATACACTTGTGGCTGTCATCGCTTTTTGTGCATGTGATGTAACGCGTAGCTATTTTGTTCTTGATTCTAGGATATAAACTCACAATTTCCCCTTTTGGCGGAAAAAAAAGGAGCATGATGGATGAAACAAAGCCAGAAGATTCCATTTATCAAATTTATAAACTGATAAAAATAGGCAGTGATTGCCGGGCGGTGGTGGCGCACGCCTTTAATCCCAGCACTCGGGAGGCAGAGTCAGGCGGATCTCTGTGAGTTTGAGGCCAGCCTGGTCTACCAAGTGAGTTCCAGGAAAGGCGCAAAGCTACACAGAGAAACCCTGTCTCAAAAAAGGCAGTGATATACTTGGAAATATAATCATGGAGTTTAAAAAGCAATGTAGGTGGGCTGGCAAGACGACTTAGCAGGTAAAAGAGATTGCTGGCAAGCCTGACAAACTAAGTTCAGTCCCTGAAACCTATAATGTAGAAGGAGAGAACAAAGTCCCACAAGTTGACTTCTGTGGTGTGTGTGTGTGTGTGTGTGTGTGTGTGTGTGTGTGTGTGTGTACATGCACACACCCAGGAAGATTAGGAGTTTAGATGTGTGTGTATGTGTGTGTACACATGCACACACACAGAAAGATGAGGAGTTTAAGCCCAGCCTTAGTTACATAGTGATATTTCAGGCTGATATCAAACTGTCTCCAAAAAAGGGGCAGGCAGGAAAGAAATAATACAAATTAAGAATGCTGATTTTTGTTTTTTAAAAACTTGTGGGAATACAGTTAAATAACTGTACTTAATCTGTTTAGTGGTAGGTATGTTAGTTTTCTACATGTGGGGGATACATTCTAAACTTGTCTCTAAGGATGTCTGAACTGCAAACCATACTGGATGCATATAGTAAAGTTTAATTTATTTGTTAGGTACAGTGAGAACATAACAGTAATAAAATCATTAGAACTACATACTGTATTAGAAGTTACGTGGATACGGCCTTTCTCAGTCTTTCTTGCTATACTTTTCCTTGAAAGAGAACACTTTACATCTTTTCTTTGTCAGCATCACTTTGCACTTTAGAGCCATTATTGAGTAAAAATAAATATTACTTGAACACAAGCACTGTAAGAGCGAGTCAGTGGGTTGATCCCGGAGGCTGCTGCTGAGTGACCTGAAGGCAGACAGCAGACACAAATAATTAGTAATTCACAGCCAGCTGGAGAGAGGAGGGTTGTGAGATTTCATCACACTACTTAGACTAGTGCATGATTAAAAAGTTTCAATTGTTTATTTTTGGAATTTTCCAGTAGATAATTTCAGACTACATTTAACTGATACGACAAAAAGCAGAACCATGGAGAAGGGATAGATGTCTGTTTTGCTGTTATTCTGGAAAATACACATAGGGTCTGGTCTTTATATCAAACAAAACATTTCACATTTCTCATTTCTGAAATTTGAAGGTAATTGTACACAGTGAAGGACTATTTTTTCACTACCTTATGTAGTTATTCTTTACTTAATTTCTTATCTTGTCGAAAAGTAGATGGGAATATTTTTAAACCATGATCTTAATTTTTGTGCTGTTAACAGCATTAAGTAAATTAGACACACATAGTCATAAAGTGAATTTTGACCATTGCGTTGTATGCAGAAATCAGTGTCTATGATTTATAAATCTCAATGTGTATAATCAAGAGTTTGTAAAAATAGAATTATTTTATCACTTTGATGTAGACAGACTCTTATGCAGGGCATAAAACACTCCAAGCATATAAGAAATAAGAACACATTTATTGTTGGTTAGTGGTTTCCAGCACTTGGGAGGCAGAGGCAGGCGGATCTTCCATGTTTGGGCCAGCCTGGTTTACAGAGTAAGTTTCTGGACAACCAAGGCTACAGCAGAGAAACCCTCTCTGGAAAAAACAAAACTAAACAAAAACAAACAAAAAGCTATGTTTAGTAAGATCTCCTCATTTTAAATATTCCCTATCAAAGCATCATAGAATATGTCTTTGTGTTTTCACAAAGTAAAATATGCAGTTACTAAAATTATGGCACTATAATCATACCATCAGTATGGATGGATCTTAGAAAAAGCCAGATAATTATATGCTATATGATTCTATTTGCAAAGTTAAGCAAGCAGAATAATCAAGTTTGGAAAAGCAGAATGCTAGGCTACTTTTTATCTGGAAAGGGATATAGAGGAATTTTCTGAGTTGCTGACAGTGTTCTGTTTATTAATCTATGTGCTAACAAGATGCATTGACTTTGAATAGATTTTTCAAGCTCTACATTTATTGTGTATCTTCCTGTATTTTGCACTTCCATAAAAGATGTACCAAAAATTGTTTAGCTGCAAAATGATATATGTAGCTTCCTTTTGTGTAGGGAAAGGAGGACTTGAATGTTTACATACATACAAAAAAATGTGTAAACTCTTTCTAGGGTATATAAGAAACTGATATGGAATGGTGCAATACAGGATGCCAGGGAGACTTTGGAAATCTGTTTAGGCAAGGCAACAAATGCTAATAGAACAAATACATCTTGCTCTTCCTGTGTTAGAATACCTGTACATGGTGCACATTCATTCACCATTGATTTTGTGGTTAGTGTAAGAGTCTCCACATAACATATTTACTCAATTTTAGAAAGATTTACATAACCTAAATGGATAGAATGGAGGTAACTCTTATCAGTGGTTCCTAGAAAGCTGAGGGTAATATATATTCATGTACAATTTGCAGATGTGAATATGTGCCCAAGGAGATCCAACCATTAGGGCAAGGATCATTTTGAGCTCTTGGGAAGATATAAAAGTAATGCAGGTATCCAAATGCAAACATGCTTTAATTGCTGTTGAGCAGCAGATTTGGTTAGGTACCAGGCACTCACCTGAAGGAACCTGTGAACAACTCTGGTGTGCTTACTGTAGGCCTGTCCCCAAATAGCTCTCAGTTTTAGCACAAAAAAAATTGGTTTGTGTGGGAATGAGTGAATGACAGAATCCCTGCCTCTCTCTATCCTCTTCTCCTTTTGAAAAGATTAGTCATCAGCATGGTGAGAGATACTAATATAAACTTTAGTGCTCTGTGCTTACCTGTGAGATCACTGTTTGGTGATAGCATGCTTTCCTCAGTAAAGTTTTTATTGAAGTAATTCAAATTTGAATAACCAGAATGAGTGAAAATGACTTATGAGGTACAGACCTTCCTCTTTGTGTTTGTTCCTTTCTCTGTATTTTAGCATTCTGTATTTTTGTTGCCTTGCACATGTCTTTTGTTTGTTTCAGATCTATTTCTATCAAGGCTTCTCCTTGCCCAGATCTTTTTAAAGCATTGTGTCTCTTTTATCTGATCATATATTTTTTGATTTACAAAAGAAGAACTCTCTCTTATTTATTTATTTGCTTGTTTGTTTGTTTGTTTGTTTTTTAAGACAGGGTTTCTCTGTGTACTTTTGGTGCCGATTCTGGGACTCACTCTGTAGACCAGGCTGGCTGCGAACTCACAGAGATCCACCTGGCTCTGCCTCCTGAGTGCTGGGATTAAAGGTGTGTGCCACCACCACCTGGCTAAAAAAAAAAAAAGAACTCTTTAATGTGTAAACAATAGAACTTAATTCAGATGTATAAAAACTACTCTGTGTACTGCCTCTTTTACTTAAGTTTGTCCTTTATTTCATAAGATCTTTCTATAAGTAATTGTTATTATTTTGTGCTTTATTTTTTACTTTTTTATTTGTGGTGGGTTAGTGTATGTGTGATTAAGGGAGTGCACACATGCCACCTGTGGAGGTCAGAAGACAGACAACTTTGTAGAGTTAGGTCTCTTCTTTGACCTTTATATGGATTCAGGGGATTGAACTCAGACCACCTGGGCATCATTAGGATTATGCAACAAGTACTTTACCAGCCGAGCCACCTTGCTGGGCCTATTCTCTCTCCATTCCTCCCCACTCTTAAATATTTCTTATTACATTAGAGTATTGTAACTGAAAGTTTTTCTATGTCACATATGGTCTGCAGCCACTCAGACCCAAGTAAACACACAGAAGCTATATTAATTAAAATTAGCTGAGGCCTGTCCCTGACTAGCTCTTATATTTAAACTAACCCATTTCTGTTAATCAATATGTTGCCACATTTTCTGTGGCTTTACCTGTGTGCCATTACATGCTGCGCTCTGGACGGCAGGCTAGTCTCAGCCTTCCACTTCTCAGAATTCTCCTTGTCTGTTTATCCCACCTATACTTCCTGCTTGGCTACTGGCCACTCAGCATTTTATTTATCAACCAACCAGAGCAATACATTCACAGCATACAGAACATCCCACAGCACCTCTCCTTTTCTGTCTAATCAAAAAGGAAGGGGTTAGCTTTAACGTAGTAAAATTACATATAACAAAACCGTAATCAAGCAAGAATTACAGTTATAATTTCTAGTCTATTTGTATTTGGCAAAATTATACAAAATATTCTATCTATCCTATATTTATGAGTCTAAAGTTTTATATCTAATTTATCTTTTATCATAACCAAGGAAAATTATAACTATCTAGTCTTCAACTACATCAAAGACCTCAGGAGGATACAATATTACTTAAGTAAACAGAAAGAGCATTGTAAGCAACTTCCAAAACTCTGGAAATGACAGTGACAGCTGCCTGCCTGGACAGTCATCCAAAGTTCCTCTGTAATGTTGGGGCATCCATCTTCAGCCTATAGGTGTAGTCTCTCAGTCACTTTTCTCTGTGTCCTGTAGAATGTCTGACAGTTTCTTCTGCAAAGCAGGAATCCGAAGGACCATTTTGCCTTGCAAAGTTCAGTGGTCATCTTCCTATGGGTCCTGCATGTCCAGTCGATACAACATTTTGTCAAGCAGTCCAGGCAAGAACAGTTTCTTGCCCAAATGGCTATTTTTGCCAAGAAGAAGATGAAGTTAAAACCTTCCTTTAAAAAAAAAAAAAAAAAGAAAAGGGGAAGTGCTGTGGATATCACTCTGTATGCTGTGAATGTGTTGCTCTGATTGGTTGATAAATAAAATGCTGATTGGCCAGTAGCCAGGCAGTAAGTATAAGTGGAATAAACAAACAAGGAGAATTCTGGGAAGGGGAAGGCTGAGACAGCAGACACCTGCCTGCCCTCCAGGGAGCAGCATGCAATGGCACACAGGTAAAGGCACGGAACACATGGCAACATATAGATGAACAGAAGTGGGCTGAGTTTAAATGTAAGAGCTAGTCAGTGGCAGGCCTGAGCTAATGCCTGAGCAGTTTTAATTAATATAAGCTTCTGAGTGATTAAAGCGTCTTCAGGGTCTGTGGAGCTGGGCAGGACCAGAGAAAACTTTAGCTACAAAGTATGGGATGGGATGGATTTGTGTTGTTATTGTTGTTGTTTGTTGGGGCCTGAACTGACAGTCTTGGATAAGCCCTCTACCCCAGAGATAAATCTCCACCCATGTTTATTCTTGATATATACATTGTCAGAAACAGTTTAGAAATTTTTGATTTCTATGATCATGTGTGTCTTCCATTTTATCATCCCAGGAGTTGCCAATGGCCTAGCTGCACTCTCTGTTTTTGACCATGGTGTTCTTCTTTCTGTATGTGTTGTAGGTGGAAGAGCTGTTGATGGCCATGGAGAAGGTGAAGCAGGAGCTGGAGTCCATGAAAGCTAAGCTGTCCTCCACGCAGCAGTCCCTGGCAGAGAAGGAGACACATCTCACCAATCTCCGGGCAGAGAGAAGGAAGCACTTAGAGGAAGTTCTGGAGATGAAGTAAGTCTGCACCATTGTGCTTTGGCCTCCACTTGGTTGAAATACCTCAGCTCATTTATTCTTGTATCTTTGTGCATTATCCTGTTTGTTACACTTAGCCCAATTATACTGCCAAATGATTTCTCCCTTCTAGAACCAATTTTGTCAAGCATGGCACAAATCCTACCTCAAAACAATTTTTTTTCTTCTTTTGCACCTAATTTTAGAGTGTTATAACAGTATATTTTTGCAATATTTAAATTCATCTGCAAAGATCAGGTCAGCTGGGAAGAGGCTATTGCTTCTCCTGTCTTATTACCACCTCGAATCTTAGACATCTTAAAAAGTTCTTATTCTAGGACCACAAAGTGGCCTCCCCTGTAAAGGTACTTTGTGAATCCTGATGATCTGAATTCAGTCCCTGGACCCATGTAAATGTAGAGGGAGAACCAGTTTCACAAAATTGGCTCCTCACTTTTCATACATGTGCTTAGGCACACATGCGTACACACACAAAGTATATTTTTTTTATTAAGGAAATTACTGTAAGCATTTCCAAATGTATATAAAAGTAGAATAATATAATTTCCATAGACTTGCCATTGATTTGATAATTAATATTTTGCCACATCAGTGGCAATTTATAAAATTGTTACTTTCAGCAAAGCTGTATGTCATTTTCCTTCTTGAGGAAATCATGTCGGTTCCTGAGATTGAAATCTGTATCTGCTAATACATTCCAGTTGTTCTTTGTATACTCTGTGAACTGTTGTTAAAAACAAATATGACTCTCATGTCTCTTGAAATATAGGAACAGGACTGTTTCAATGACAATGAACAGTTATCACCCCATGTGTAGCACTCCAGTGTTCTGCCAAACCCACGTTTTCCGTGCTGTCTTTACACCGGACACAATGTCACTCTAAGTTGTCTGTATTTGTTCCGGCTTCTTTCCTCTGTCATCTTACTCACTGGTCCCTCCGCTCTGATAGTGCTCTATTTTCTCTCACGCGATAATTCCTGGCCTATCATCGTCTCTATTTACTTCAATACCCAGTCTCTCTTAACTAAAATAAGTTATTTCCCACCACTAGCAGTTTAAGCTGTTAATGTCTCTTTTCTGTTGCTTTGAACTGTGATCCATTGTGAATACATGGAGCAGATGTGTCTGTGGTGAAAAGCCATACATACGTTATTAAAACATGTTTAAATTCTATATTCTGTAGTTCTCTGAAATGTTTGAAGACCATCTATCTAATTAAAATGTCTGTGTTTGACCTTGAAAACATACCTAACATGACTATAAGTTTGATGACTAACTGCTAACTTGTATTTCTTCATTTTCCTAAATAGCTTTCAAGGACTAGAACTTTACATTATATTTTTAAGTGAGCTGCATAGGTACAATACCTTAAACAAGAAATAGAAAGACATAATATAACAAAAAAAACCTTAAATTTTTATCAGTATACAAAATATCTTAAATAAGAGTAGAAACATATATACAGTATAACAAATATATCTTTAAATTTGTATCAGTATATAAAAATCTATACCATTTTAATAGTTGCTTTTTTAGTTTGAAAATAGATTCAGTAATCTCCCCTTTTATCCTATCATTTCTATATCCTCCTTTTTTTCTTCAGAATGAGATCCCTGAATCTAATTTCCTTTTAGTTTCCTCCCTGACCATGACCAATAACAACTTGTAACCAACCCCCCTAAATGATGAGAAACATCCATCAAAGAACCAAAAACCACCCATCCTACTTCTTGGGAATATGGACATCATGTTCTTAAATTTACTTTCTGCTGTGAGTGCAATAGCATCTTTAGGGGACCCAGAAAAAAAGTGAAATAAAGATCAAGTCCCCGGAGAGCTAGCTGTTGTCCAGTCTCAGTGTGATGGGAAAGTGCGGGCCTTATCTGAAGTCCTGGCCTAGTAGTCTATGAGGCTGGACCATCTTAACTAACCACCTTGAAAGTGTCCTGAGCAGTTTGTAGTCCAAAGCAGATCTTTGAGTGGTGTTTGTCAGCTTAGTGGCATTACCACAATCCAGGTGGAATCGTTGTTATAGGGCCCCATCATCCTTTTGGAGACTTCAAAGACCGATGTTAGGAATGGTCACAGTTCACTGTAGAAAACGTAAACATTTTAAATGTCACATACAGCAGATCTTGGAGAGGTTAAAGGACCACAGTCTTTTTAAATACATCCAGGATATACAAACTTAGTTCCTAGTTATCTGCTTCATACTCAAGCTCAAAATCACATATAGGAAGCTAGATGAAGCCTATTTCCAGAATTAGTTAGTACTCTATATTACAACAAAAGGTTGAAATATATGTGTGTGTTTATATGTGTGTGTGTGTGTATCATATAAATTTTGAGATAATAAGTTGTACCTTAAGAAAAGTTTTAAAGTGTCACAACCAAAGGGTTATGAGATTAGTGGCAATAGGATAGTCTCTTGATTTTGGTTTTCTTCTGTCTCATACCATGTAGCTCTTCTGACATAAGACAGACCTTGAATTTTCCTTTATCAAGTATGCCTGAGTTTAGAGGAGAGAGTGATGCTCGAACTCCAAAGCCAGCTTTAAATTTTAATTGAGTTGGGGCTACAAAAAGACATTTGCCTTATATGTCTGTAGAGCAAAGTAGAAACAAACATTTTGGATGATTTATGAATTTTTTTATTATTTAAGACCTTTATTAACAGGTGCTTGCAGTTTGTTGACTGTTTTTGAAAAAATCAAGTTGTAAACTTTTATTACAAATTAAAAATGAAGTTCTTAAAAATCTCAACTTGACCAGATATGAAACAATTTAAAAACCATTAAAGGTGTATTGAGAAAAACCAGACCTTTTTTTTTTTTTAGACACATTTGTCATTACCAAAAAGAGACATCTTTAGGTAAAAATAATAAAAACCCCATGCTGCATAGATAATGCAGATAGTTCTAGTGTATCTGTTCAATGGGCAAAAAGCAAGCACTTAAGGTCTTCAGCTCCAATCTTTGTTCATTTCTTATCGCTGGAATTTCATATCATTTCTTCTTGTTGGATGACCAAACCGGATGATGGTAGAGATGGTAAGCCAGCATTTACTCAGCCCCGCCCTGCTCAGCCTCTAGAGCGGACCAATTCTCAGCTGGTGGATCGGCTGCTTTTGTCTCTTTGCCATCTTGTGGTTTAGGGTTCTCTGGACGTCTGCGTCGGTAATTGAAGTTGAGGCGGTACCAACGTTGAGGTGGCTGCTGACCTTGGGTCTCGTCTCCTTGATTTTCCTTGTCCTCTTCATTCCATCCTCTCTAGGCTGTCCTTGGCGAGGAGGGCCCCTGCGGAATCGTGGTCTGTAACCCCGATACATATTCTGTCTCACTGGTCTACCTTGCTCCCCTGCACCTTGGTTGTCAGCACCCTCCATCACTTCTCCTTGCACAGGAGGGTTGGAATACTGTGCTCGACGCCCATAGGGTCTCCTCAAGTAGTAAGGTGGGAACCTTCGCCTGCGATAGGAATCTTCGCCTGCGATAGGGCCGGCGTTGTTGGGCTTGGCCTTCAGGAGCGCTTCCCGACCCCTCGTTCTTTTCCCCACTCTCACTATTCTGGTAATTTTGCGGGTAATTGCGCGGAGGACCCCTACGACGTGGATAGCGTCTATAATGGTTACGGTCTGCTGCGAATTTACTGCCTTGAACTGGAACTCCACCAGGTCCTGTACCATTTGCTGCCTCCGTATCCTTTTCTCCTTCAACAACATCAAACTCCACAGTCTCTCCATCTCCTATACTGCGAAGGTACTTCATGGGGTTATTCTTCTTTATGGCAGTCTGGTGTACAAATACGTCTCCTTGGTGTCATTCCTGTTGATGAAACTGTGATCCGTTCCTTACATTGAACCATTTTACTGTTCCCCGTTGTCCCCGCCTGCGGGCTCCACTCCCTGCGCAGCTGCCCGTGGAGCCGGGCTTGGTGTCGGGCGCTGAGGGCAGCTGCGGGTGGGTGCTGGGTCTCCTCCTGGCTGCTCATGGTTGCGGGGGTGGGGACTGGGGCTGGTGGAGACGACGGCTGCGGCTCCTCCCGGGGTGTGATGGTGACTAGGCCAGCGGCGGTGGGGCTCTCTCTCCGATACCGATCGAACTTGATTTATGAAATTTTTTCCTGTTGGAAATGTGTTATACCATATTTACTCCTTTCTTGGGACATTTTCTCTGGATGATTTGTCCTTCTTCTTTAGATATCTTATTTTTTCAGTGGACTTCAGATTCTTTAGATAGATGTTTTTATTCTCTTGGAAAGACAAAAAGAAAACCCTGCCCCAACCCTAACTTTGGGGGGTTTCCCATTTATTTGGGAGGTTATATCTTATCTAATGAAAGACATCTGTCAATCTTATAAGTTAATTTCGATGGAATGGCCATGCAGTTGATGAACTATTGCCTTTCCTAATCAAGATGTTTCTCCTTTTCGAATCTAATCTTTATCAGTCTTTATGGTATCCATAGCTTTTCTTTTCCTGTGGAAACAAAAGCAAAACCTCTTTCCCAATGTAACACATTTCCTGGTTTCCATTCTGTGGTCAAAACATCTTTAAAGTATACAGGTTGATTTAATTGAGTTTTTCCATTATCCAGTGTCTCTCTCCAGCTCTCCTTTTCTCATTAGCATTAAAAAATTTAAAGTTAAAGAAACATGTGTAAGCTATCTCTGGGGGTCTTTATTACCCCTTTTTGTTTATTAAGCGTATCTCTTATAGTGCGATTAGATCTTTGTATCACTGCTTGTCTTTAGAATTGTGTGGTATACCTGTAATATGCCTTAAATTATAATATGCAAAAAGCTGTTTCATTTTAATAGAGACATATGCTCGATCATTGTCAGTCTTAATTTGTACAGGTATTCCCATGATCCCATAAATTCTGACAAATGTGTAATTACAGAATCAGCCTTTTCAGAACTCAAAGTAGATGCCCATTGAAATCCTGAATAAGTATCTCTAGTGTGGTGCACATACTTTAATTTTCTAAACTCTGCAAAACAAAACACATCCATTTGCCAAATTGCATTTCTTTGATTACCCTTTGGGTTACTTCCTGCAGGTAGTGTAGTTTAGTTGTAGAAAGAACAAGTAGGACAGTTCTTTATAATTACCTTGGCTCATTACCAAGTAATAGAGAACTCTTTCTTCAAACCTTTACTATTAACATGGTGTTTCTTATGAAATTCGGAGGCTTCTAGCACATTTCCTAGCAGTAGCTGATCAATTTCATCATTACCTTATGCAAGAGGGCCTGTATGGGATCGGATGTGGGATATATATATATAAGGGATGATTTCTATTCCTGATTTTTTTCTTGTATTTGAATAAATAACAAAGTTAATTCCGAATCATCTGGAATAAGTTTCAACATGCGAAAACAACTCTTTCTGCATATCGAGAGCCAATAACTATATTAAGAGGTTCTGGAAAATCTCATAATACACTAAGAATAGCATATAATTCTGATTTGTGAACTGAATCATAAGGGCTTTGAGTCAGTTTACTTATTTTTCCTGACTTATAACCTGCTTTTCCTGACTTATTTGCATCAGTATAGAATGTAGGGGCTCCAGAAATTGCTGTTCCATGTACAATGTAAGGAAGAATCCAATTAGTTCTCTTTATAAATTGAAGTCTCTTGCTTTTGGGATATTTGTTGCTAATCTCTCTTAAAATTTCCACATATTACTTCTCCTATCAAAGTAGCATCATAAGCATTAGATCTAGTATCAACCTATTTCTAATCCATTCATCTGTTGGTGCCGATCTTGCCTTTAAAGGCCTAATCAGTCTTTTGCATTCTGAATTAGCATTTTCAAAAGCCAAAGATTCGATTAATTTTTGTCTAACTTCTGGATCTGATTACCATTCTATTTACAGCTGAAGTCAATCTTTGTAAGAAAGCAATGATGGCTTCTTTTGTGTCTTGTATAATTTTAGTAAATCCTCTTTCCCGATTTTTCAACCCTGTCCCAAGCATTCAAAGTTGCTGTATGGCATAGCACCAAGGTGTGATCATCAAATCTAGACTGTCTTTGCAAATCAGCATAATGGCCTCCGAGGAGCTGGTCTTGGGGAATTTTTGTACTTCTAGCTCTGTCTTGTTGTTCTATTACCATTGTAAATGAGGGCCATCTTCCAATATTTCTGTAGCTAAATCTGCCCAGTCTTTTGGGACTTATGTTCAAGGTACCCATGAATTTTAACATCTGCTTCACATAGATGAATGCATACCATATAACACGACTGCTTCTTTAAATCTCTTCAAATCTAAAACTTCTACAGGATTCCAGTGAGCTTCTGCATAGTCTTGGGGTTGTCTGTCATCTGGTCGTCATGGTAACTGGATAAACTAAAGTTGGTATTCTAATTAGTGTGGGCTGCTCCGCTTCAATTTCTTAATATAATAGTGTGGTAAGTTCTGCTCTAAATTCCTATGTCTGAATATTTTTCTTATTTTCATAAGTACTTCTTTCCAAGGCATGTATCTTATCAAAGTTTAATTATTTTCATTAGCAAGTCTTTTTAAGGCTTGTATTTTATCAGTAGTCAGTTTTTCTAAAACTTGCATCTCATTAATAGTCTTTCTAAGGTTTGTATCTCATCTGTCAAATTTTCATATTTGGCACCATTATCAAACTATTTCTTAGGGATAAAATATGAATTACCAAACTGATAATAATTAAACTTGGTATTTTGTCAATCTCAGCTAAGTGATTTATCTCTTCATTCATATTTTGCATTTGCAAGCCTTCCATAGTAGCACTAAACAGGGTCTTAATTCCCTGCATTGTGATATTTTCTATTCTTAACATGGGAAAGATTCCCACCCACCCCTCTTTTTTTTTTTTTTATTTAAAAAAGCCAAAACCCCTAATTTCCCCTTTAAGAATTCCCAGGTGTCTCACCAGGATGGTGTAGCCAGAACTGCGATGATGTGGTGGGGGGCTAATCAGCTGCAGTGAAGATGTTCAGCTGTGCCCATAGGGAAGGTGGGCTTGGCAGGGTGCCCAAAGCCATGCTAATTGCTCACATGGGTTTGGGGCCATTTTGGCAGTGCTGGAGGGGAGGGCGGTGAGCCCTAGGAGAAACCTGCTAGGCTGGGAAGCATTGTGGGAGAGGACCAAGCTACCTGCCACTGGAGGGTCCCATCAAACAGAAGATACCAGCTCATGGGACAGTGGGGATGAGGGAGCAGGCTATGGCAGTGCACTGCACAACCTGAAGGACAGAGCCAGCTGGCAGTGGGTGGCTGTGGGCTGGTGCAGTTGTGGCTGCTTCAACACCTAGTTGTGATCTAAGGCCATGTGTTGGGTACCAGATAAAGCCTTAACCTAAATTGTTCTAGTGTTAATAAAAACTTGGGAGCTAGAAATTGAGAAAGAAACCTGATAAATCCAAGGAACAGTGGAGGGGCAATCACTTAACCTTATTCACGTTTTCCCATCCCAAAGCCCTGGAAACCCGCCCCCCCCTTCCTGTCACTCTTTATTTGACTTCCTCAGTTTTCCTAACAACTCTGACTAATCCCTGCTCAGCCCATCACTACCTCCCTCCTTGATTCAAGGTGGCTTTTATTGGCACAGCTGTGGGATGGCAGTGCAAACAATTCTCCTGCGACAATCTTCTGTCTTCACACTGCAGTAAGGAGCTTGTCTAGTGCTCTCCTACTAAGCATCTGATTTTTCTATGCCTAACCTCCATCTAGAGCGCCTGTAAAGAAAATGGTGGTTCTTAACAGGTCTCTCTACAAGGGCCTGTAGATCAGCCCCTGTGCTTCTCCCAATAGTACAAAGCACCAGTTGTTAGTATTCTTTTCATCTACAGCATAATATGAAACACTTAAGTATTTTATAAAATGTAGATTTCTAGCCAGGGGTAGGATGTGCATATTGGTTCATGCCTTTATTCCTAGAACTTAGAAGATAGTAGCAGACAGATCTCTTAAGTTCTGAGTGTGAGACCAGCCTGGTCTACAAATTGAGTTCCAGGACAGCTAGGGCTATACAAAGAAACCCTGTCTCAAAAAAACCAACAAAAAAAAAAAGGAAAAAGAAAAAAAGAATAAAAAAGGGGGTTTCTAAAGTTTAGCAAAGAAATACAATGATTTGGAAATTCTCTATCAAAAACTGCAGTTAATCCAGGTTGAATTGTACACAAAACAGTGTAGATGACAGTAAACTTTCAGTTCCTTTTATGGGGCATTTATTAGAGTGGCTTTCAAGCCGGTGGCCAGCTTGTCCATCAGTAACTGTTTCCCAACAGAAAGTCGAGGAATCTGATAGTTGTTCAGTTCATGAGGCTATATATGTCAGCTGACTTCTGTATACACTGGAACACCAAGGAATTAGGTTCTAATACCAGCAAAGAAATAGCTCAGTTGCAGGATAGATGAGCCAGTGAGAGGGAGAGAGAGGTCAAGGAGCCAAAAAGCAAAAAGCCGCTTCTTTAATGCCCTTTATGTAGGCTGCCCCAGAAGGTATGGCCCAGATTTAGAGTGGTTCTCTCTTACCTCAAATGGTCCAGATTAAGGGGTGGGGTGGGGTGGCAGAGTAGGGTGTTTTACAACCTCAAAAGATCTAGACTTAAGGCAAGTCTTCCCACCTGAAATGATCCAATCAAGGAAAATCCTTCACAGGTATGCCCAGCTACTTGGGTTTTAGTTGATTCCAGCTGTAGTCAAGTGGACAGCCAAGATCAGCTGTCACATAGTCAGAGCCTTTCCTTTTTCTGTCTGGACTCCTATTCTTTACATGTTGGGTCAGTACAAACCATCCTGGCTGTAGTGCATCTTTTCTGAGAATTTGCTAAGAATGTTCTTTGTTGCTGTTAATTTATGTGAGGTTTATGATATGTGTTTCTTTGCACTTAATGACTAGTAGGAGCATATCCAAGCAGTAACAGCCTGGATGTGAGCTCTGGCTCTGGCACTCATTAACTCTGTGACTTCAAGTTATTTAGCCTTTTTGGGCAGCAACTGTTCTCATTTTTAAAGTGATAGCCTTTCATAGGAAATGATCAATGGATTGCTTACATAGAATTGAGAACAGCTCTTGTACAGTAAGTAGTTAATAGTAAACTTTTTAAATTTTTTCTTTTAATCTATTAAATTAATAATTGAGCAAACAAAAAAGCTTTCTCAGTATAACTAGAGGGCCTGAAGTGTCAAAGAAATAGAGGGCACTGCCATGAGAAGGGCCTGGCCACACTTTGTGTAATTCTGTACCCAGCATGACAAACCGTCTTTCTCAAGAAGACAGCAGTGACCCACTTATATGTAAAATTCTTCAGTAAAGCACTGGAATTGTCCAGTTTTATGGAACAGTCCTGACCTCATCAAACCAAGAAAAATGACCTAATATTCTTTTCCATCTCTAGCATTTATGATTATAACTTTGGAGCATCTGTTACAGATAAGTGGCAGCCATGAATTGGGGAGATGTAAAACTGCAGTTGGTGGCCTGCCAGTTCTTCATTAGGAACATTTGAGCTGGTTAAGCAAACCTAAAGAGAAGGAACAGTTTTTATTTGCAAATCCCACAATGGTCTTCTTTTCCTTCTTATGCTGTGGTTTTGTTAACTACTATTTTTCATTACCCTTTTATTTTGGCCTCTTTTCCCCAAGAAAGAAAAAAGAATGAAAGGAGGCGGCACAAAATCATAAAGTACTAAGAGTAACGACTATAGTAATTTTAATTCTAAGTTAAGTCATGGAGATTCTAAAAAGCTGGTGTAGTCTCTACTCTGAATTCATTTAGCATCCCCCTCTCTCTTAGTAGTCAAACAAAGCTCAGAAAACCCTTTCATTTTTTTTTTTAAAAAAGGATTTATGTTTATTTTCTTGTTATTTTAGTATATGTCACATGTGGGTAGGTCTGCAGAGCCAGAGCTTCAGAATTTTTAGGTCTGGAGTTAGAGGTGTTGTGAGCTGCCTCATGTGGGTGCTGAGACCCAAACTCAGATCCTCTGGAAGAGCAGCAAATACTTTTAACTGCTAAAACATCTCTCTAGCCTGTAGTTGGTTTGATTTTTTTTTTAAACTCTTTTGGGGTCTGCCACCCAGCTCCCAAATAAATACATGGAGACTTATTTTTACCTATGAATGCCCAGCCTTAGCTTGACTTGTTTCTAGCCACCTTTTCTTAAATTATTCTGTCTACCATTTGCCTCTGGGCTTTTACCTTTCTCTAGTCTATGTATCTGTCTTTCCTTTTTACTATGTGGCTGCCTGTGTAGCTGCCCCCCCCCCCCCGTTGTCTTCCTCTCCTTCTCCTTTTTTTGCTCCTCACTCCTCTCTTCCCTAGATTTCTCCTCCTATTTATTCTCTCTGCCTGGCAGCCCCACCCATCCCTCTCCTGCCTAGTTATTGGCTGTTCAACTCTTTGTTATACCAATTAGGTGTTTTAGGCAGGCAAAGTAACACAGCTTTACAGAGTTAAACACATGCAACATAAAAGAATGCAACACATCTTTGCATCATTAAACAAATATTCCACAACATAAACAAATGTAACACATACTAAACTAATATTCCACAATGCCAGCCCCTTTTTATTCTTGATAGATATGTTTATCAAGCTATTATTTTAATCCTTCTGAGAATTGATTTGTGCATGTAAAGGATAAAAGAACTGAGTAGTTATTTGGGAATCTAGAGCTGTGCAATAGATGACATCCTCCATCAGTCAGTTGGTGGATCTAGAGCTGTGCAGTACATAGCATCCTCCATCGGTCAGCTGGTTAATCTAGAACTGTGTAGTGCATAGCATCCTCCATCAGTCAGCTGGTTGGTTAATCTAGAGCTGCGCAGTAGGTAGTGTCCTCCATGGGTCAGCTGGATAATTTAGAGCTGTGCTGTAGATAGTGTCCTCCATCAATCAGCTGGTGGATCTAGAGCTGTGCAGTACATAGCATCCTCCATCAGTCAGCTGTTTGCTCTATGCTGGCCACTGCTTCTTTCTTCTTGTTGATTCAACTTTTGGGTCTATATTTAACAGCCCTTTATTTTTTTCTAAACCTTCTGCAACCTCCCTAGGAAAGTTTTATAGCTTACCATTTAGATTCATAACATGAAATTTTTTTTTTGTTTTGTTTTTTGTTTTTTGTTTTTCGAGACAGGGTTTCTCTGTGTAGCTTTGCGCATTTCCTGGAGCTCACTTGGTAGCCCAGGCTAGCCTCGAACTCACAGAGATCCGCCTGGCTCTGCCTCCCGAGTGCTGGGATTAAAGGCATGCGCCACCAACGCCCGGCCCATAACATGAAATTTTAAAGGTAATTGTAGTCATTCAGAGAATAGTATGATCTAGTTGGAATTAAATAAGTCACTACCCATATTAAATATGAGCTTATTAAACAATTAGGTATTGGTGAAATTATTAAGGCCACTCCACGTAGTTAAAAGGAAGATTTATTTAGTGGATAACTTACAAATGAAGGGATAGGTAGGTCGTGGGGTCTGGGGAAGGTATATCGCAGTCTAGTGGTGTTCTCTGGAGCTCTGCTCAGTCAATCTCCACCCAACCGTCAAGGGTCCAGGAACAGAGAGAGCGCTGGCCCATCCAGATCTTGGATCTCTCGGTGCCTCCCTTAGCCCCGCCTTGTAGGCATGACAGTTGCCAAAGCCTCAATGGGGGTTGAAACTTCCAGATCATAGCTGAAATGGCTACCCACTACAATTAGGATTTTATAGATACTGTCGACACACAACTGAAAAGTACAAAACTATAGAGTAACTGCAAATGTATTTAGAACATGCTTGGGCTTCCCCCCCACACCTTCGTGTTATTTATATAGGCAGCACTTAAAGTTCACTGTGCATTAGTGGGTTCATTTTCCACAGAAATGGTAAATACCAAGCGTCCACACCATCTTACAGCAAACAAGCAGGCAATATTAAACTCTCAGACTGTGACTTTCAAATCATAGGAAAAAGTACTTGCTGCTAAGCCTGACAACTTGAATTCAGCCCCTGGAACTCATTTGGTTAAAGTTGTCATCTGACCTGCTGACGTGTGCACTGGGCCATACATGCACAAAGACAAGTTTTTAAAGGAGCATGTGTGTTTGCTAAAACTGGAACAATACAGAGAAAATTAGTATGACCCTTGCACAAGGATAAAATACAGACTCGCGAAACATTCCATTAAAAATAAAAGTATGACTAAATTCCACTAATAGATATGTCAATGAAAAGTAGGGGGAAAATTACCAATACAATAAGCCATTAAGTTAACACGGTAAAAAATGAAGAAATGAACAAATTATTCAGAACTATCTGAAGAAAATAAATAGAAGGAAAGGCCATAGCTTTCACCAGTAACCCTGAATGTAAATAATCTTCATTCTTTACTAAAAACACAGAGTTGCTTAGCTAATAGCATGATCCAACAAAATGCTGCCTGTAAGAAATTCACTTCTTCTTTGAAGACCTAAACAGAATGGAAGGATGAAAGTAAGCAGAATCCAAGAACAAGCATGGGTAGACATGTTTGTTGGTAAAAACTACTGCATATTGATAGTCTTTGTTAGGATTTCTATTGCTGTGAAGAGACAACTCTTAAAAGAAAAACATTTGATTGGTGTGGCTTGCTTATAGTTTCAGACGTTCAGTCCATTATCATTATGGCAGGAAGAATGGCAGAGTGCAGGCAGACATGGTGCTGGCTACATTTTGATCAGAAGGCAACAGAAAGTGGACTGAGACACTGGGAGGTATCTTGAGCATAGGAAACTTCAAAGCTTGCCCCCCACAGTAACATACTTCCTCCAATCAGGCCATACCCACTTGAACAAAGCCACACACCTCTTAATAGTACTCCCTATGAGATTATTGGGGCCAATTACATCCAGACTACCACATTGATCAAGGGGACATTTGTTTATAAGTTTATGCCCCCAACTGTTGAAGTATCCAATTTTATAAGAAACAGTCTTACACATAAAGGATATTTAACCTTCACTGTAACAGTGGGTCATTTTAATACCAAGAGAAACTCTTTGCAGAACTAGAAAAAAAAATCCTAAGATTCATATGGTAGCACCAAAAACCATAAACACCTAAAGAAATGTAAGCAAGAAGCAGTACTGCAGGTATAATTCTCTAACCATTCTCATACAGTGGGTATACTATTTGGGATAAAAGAAGATGTGAAGCAGTGAAACATTAAATGCATTCAAATCGGAGTATCTTCAGGACCCAATTGTTAATAGAGATGTTAAAAATACATATTGGAAGTTGGGCGTGGTGCCTTTAATCCCAGCATTTGGCCATCAGAAGCAGAGCTATATCTCTGAGTTCAAGGCCAGCCAAGGCTACACATTGAGATACTGTCTCAAGCACACAGTTTTCATTAAAGATATGGCACATGGTGGACTCACCATGCTCCAGGAGAAGGCCACTTATCCAAGAATATAAGGACAGTACCAACTGTACTTCATTTTTTTTAAAACAAGAAAAGGACAGAAAGTTGGACTTGTAGGGAAGGGGCAAGGGATATTGTAAGCAGAATTTTCTGTCCCACCATCCAGTTTCGAAATAATCACACAGAGATTTATTATTAATTGCAAATGCTTAGTGGATAGCTCAGGCTTGTTTACCTCATGTACATACTTCTGTTCTTGCTTGTTGTGCATCTCATGGCATCTCCTCTGACTCTGCCCTTCTTTTCCCAAGCATTTTCTCTGTCCCGTAAATCCTCCCCAGCCATAGAACAATCAGCTTTTTATTAACAGTGATTATAACACACCTTCACAGTGTACAGAAGGATTATTTCACAGCATTTCCCCCTTTGTGTCTAATTAAAAAGGAAGGCTTTAACTTTAACATAATAAAAACAGTTATCAAGTAAGAATTAGTTACAATATCCAGTTCATTTGTATTTAGCAAAATTAGAGAAAATATTCTATCACTTATCTTTGTGAGTTTAAAGTTTTATATCTAATTTACCTTTTATCATAACTAAAGAGAACTTTAAGTCTAATTATTAAGTCTTTAACTCCTTCAAAGACTCCAAAAGGGTGTAATGTTACCTAACAACAGGGACATCTGGCTGCCTGGACAGGCACCCAAAATTCTTCTGTAATGTTGGGGTATTCAACTTTGGCCTACAGGTCTCGTATATCTGACTTACATTTTTGAAAAGCAGGGAATTTTGAAGGACTGTCCTACCTTGTCTTGGCAAAGTTTGGTAGTCACTTTCTTTTGCATCATGCTGGTCCAGTTTGGACAGTATACTGTCAGCAATTAAGGCAAGGGCAGTTTCTTTGCCCAAATGGCTAGCTTTTGCCATAAAGAAAGTAAATTCCACATGGAATTTCTTCGATGCCCATCATCTTCTTTTGAAGTAAATTGGTTCTGCTAGGAGCAGAAGTGTCTCACTGTCATGAAAAGCCTTAGGTTATAAAACATATTAAATGACATATTCTGTAAATCTTTGAAGTGTATCTAAATAGATCTGTTTAACATTGAAAACATGCCTAATATGACTGTAAATTTGATTATTATAAATGTCTATTAATCTGTATTTTTAATTATACATTATATTTTTAAATGAGCTCCATAAACACAATACCCCAAACAATAGTAGAAACATACATGCAGTATGATAAAATCAACTTTAAATTTGTATCAATAAACCAAAATGTACCACTGTAAAATAATTTGAGATTAATAGTTGTTTTTTGGATTAAAATAAATTCAATAATCTACCCTTTTTCCCTATCATTCCAATATCATATCCCTTTTTTCCTTTAGAAAGAGATCTTTGAATTTAACTTTTGTTTAACTTTTTTTTTTACTATGATCAATAACAGCTTGTAACCCCCGCCCCAAACAATGACAAACATTCATAATCCACTGAATAACCAAACCCACCTATACCCCATCTCTTGGGAATGTGGGCATCATTCTCTAGACTACTTCCTGTTGTTTGTAGGTACTGGTATCTTTGGGGGAACCTTGAGAAAATCAGGATAATCCTTAAGTCTTGAATTGAATAGTTTTGTGAGGTTGGACCATCTCAGCCAGCAGCCTTAAAGCTGTTTTGGATGCAGAATTTTGAGGAGACTGTAACAGAAGTATTTTGAGATGCTGGATCACCTGGGCCATCCGTTTTCATTGGTGTTTGGTCTCCTTGTTCTGATAATACATAAAATTTTAAAGTTAACATATATTTTTGTATTAATGAAAGTGTAGACTATGTGTTATACAGAAATTAGCCAAAGATGTTTCTGTTTTTTAATGTTTGAGCATGGAAAATATATGTTACATGTTTTATAGTTTTTCTAGGTTTATTTCTTTATGTCTATAGGTAGGATTTTCAGGGTGTCTTCCCTAATCAAACCTAATCTATATCAACCTGAAATGAATCCATAGCCTCTCATTTCCTGTGGAAATAAAAGCATAACTAGCTTCCATTTTGAAGTCAAGACATTTTAAAAAATATATAGGTTGATTTAATCCAGCAGTTTTCATAATCCAGTGTGTTTTAGCAGCTGCCGTTCCTTCATTAACAATCAGAAAATCTAAAGACAATACAACAACATACAGGATCCAGACTTTCATTTCCCATTTTTACATAGCTTATTTTTTTATTACTTTATTTCTTTTCTTAAGGGCTTTACTTCATTATTTTTAAACTATTTTTTAATCTATGACTGTTGATACTCTCTCTTCCAAGCCTATGTATATTTTAAACACACTGTAACCCATTTAGAGGTTTTTTCCACCTGGATCTGTGTTTACTGAGCATCTATATTGTTTTTTGGTTGCATGAGATAAAACTTAAGTTGTTATGTCAGCTGCTGGCACTGCTCAGCTCAGTGAATGGTGCTAGCGCTTGGCGGTTGTCAATGGGCTGCATCCCGCTGGTAGCTGCCAGGAGACAAGTCTCTGTACTGTGGCCACCATGAGATTGTGAGACTAAGAAACCATGCTTGGCTTTATTTTTTTGTGTGTGTTTGGAACTTTTTTTAAGCATCTCAGGTCTTATGTGGATGTAGGTGCCCAATGTTTGGGCGCCAATTGTAGGTGGAGTTTTCTGTCTCATCGCCCAGTTCCCAAATAATCACATAGAGACTTACTATTAATTATAAATGCTCGGTATATATTTCCCATCTTGCTCCCTTTGCACCTCGTGGTGTCTCCTCAGACTCCACCCTTCTTCTCCCCAGCATTATTTCTGCCCTCAAAATCCCCCCTAGCCATGAGCCAATCAGCTTTCTTTTGACAATAATTGCAGTACATCTTCACAGTGTACAGAAGGATTATTCCACAGCAGGAGGTGGTGAATATGATCAAAACACATTGTACGGAATTCTCATAGAACTAATTTTAAAACGAGAAAAGTATACATTGGATAAAGGACATTTTCTTCAATAACAACATTGGAGAAACTGGATATCCACATGTAGGAGGTTGAAACTAGACCCTTATCTGATTCTTTTAAAAAGGTTGTGACTATGTAAGAACTAAAAATTATTTGAAAATTCTAAGGCAAAACACTTTAGGTTACTCACATATGCAAAGATTTCCTCCATAAGACTCCAAAAGTATAGGAATCATAAGCAAGAATTGACCACTGGAATTACATCCAAAGACTCCGCATAGCAAACTAGATGGAGTAAAGAAGCCACATGCAAAATCTCACAGAGGATTCAGATATGTAGGGAGAATCCCATTTGTACAGTTATGCTAATGATAGTAGATAAAATATGGCAGGTGTGAAAACAAAGGGAAAAGGCAGCTGTGTGTGTGTCCATATACTTTCAGTACACCAAGAAACATACGAAGCATTTCAAAATATGCAGTATGTTACCATGGCATATAATATAATAAATTTAATAGTTTTATTCAGTGTTCAGGTATGAAATTTTCAAAGTATCTATCTATCTATCTATCTATCTATTTATTTATTTATTTATTTATAAAGAATATCTGATGAAGTGGGAGTATGTAGCCCAAGGTGAATCAGCCAAATCTTCAGACACCTTTTATCCTCCCAATTTATATTTTGCAACATATTCCTACTAAAAAAAAACCACAGTGGGCTTCTGTGGATTCTGACAAGCCGACTAGGAAATGCACACTACCACAGCAGCCTAGAGCAGTTTTGAAAAGAAAGAGTAAATTTATGTTACTTTTATTTTATGAACATACGGGAGTTTTTCTGGCTAGAAATACTGTTATCATTGAGAGCCTGGTGGTTAGTAGTTAGCAGTAACAACAAACACTCTTGACCTTTAAACGTAGCCTCAGTTTTACAGGTAGCAATGTATAGGTCTGCAGAGAACCAGCAAGAATTACCTTGCTTCTCCTGGTCTCTTCCCGGGATGTGGTGTCTCTTGCTTAATGTTGTCCTTATTGTGCCCCTTACCTTTACTACACATCTACCCTGCCCCTCTCCCTTGCCTGACTTGCTTATGTTCTTTATATAATTGCCATTTGTGGCTCATATTTCAGATGTGTAAACCGGCGAGAAATAGGAGGAATTGTACGAGCGAGAGATGTTGAGACCATGATTGGAAAAAGCACAGGGACAAATAACCAAACTAGTGGAAACACATGAACTATGAATCAATAGCTGAGGAGCCCCCATGGAACTGGATCAGGCCCTCTGGATAAGTGAGACAATCAATTAGCTTGAACTGTTTAGGGGGCCCCCAGGCAGTGGAGCTGGGACCTGTCCTTGGTGTACCTGCTGGCTTTTTGGAGCCTGGGGCCTATGCTGGGATACTTTGCTCAGCCTGGGTGAAAGGAGGAGGGGACTGGACCTGCCTCCACTGAATCTACCAGGCTGAGCTGAATCCCCAGGGGAGTCCTTGCCCTGGAGGAGATGGGAGTGGGGGGTGAATTGGGGGAAGGGTGGGGGTGGGAGGAGGGAGGACAGGGGAATCAGTGGCTGATATGTAAAATTAAATTAAATTATAAAATTTAAAAAAAATTTCAGATTGCTATTATTTAATGCTGACACCTGGAATTCAGGTTTAAACTTGTTAATGAGAACAAGATAGTTCTCTTAGAGAAATAGCATTGATTCAGATATAGGTATTTTTTTAGTAAAAGACAGATACTAGAAACCCTCTGTACCACCACCACCACCACCACCACCACCACCACCCACCCCCACCCCGTTTCTCTTCTCGGCCTCTCCTCCCCCTTTTCCTTCTCACTTTTTTCTGGGTTTCAGTGTGTAGCCCTGGCTGGCCTGAACTCACGGATAGCTGAATGTTAGCATTGAACGCATGCACCACCACACCCAGCAAGAAACACTCATACCATGGCTTCCTCTACTACAGCATGAACTGTACTCAAGTCTCACTTAATTTACATTTATTTTTTCTTTTCATTTTTGAGAATAATCAGTACAGGTCCGATTACTGAACTGAGTAAAAGTGCTACTCAGACAGTTTTGTGAAACACAAGTGTTTTGGAACATGTTTTCTAACAAGTTACTCAGGAAATTACATTTCCCACTTTTCTTGAGAATCTTAATCTAATTATTTTACAAGTATGTTTGGGAACCTCCAGAAGTTCCATGTTTTAGTCAGTCCTCCAGAATTTTGTTCCTAGATACCTTTCTGACCTTTTTTTTTTTTTTTTTTTTTTTTTTTTTTTTTGTGCTTTTTATCTCTACTCCTCAAAACAGCCTATTCCAAGTTATCTTATTTTTCCCCTTTTTGGGTTTTTTTGTTGTTTGTTTAAACTGTTATATTTAGGAGTATTTCCCATAATTTTGCCTTTTAAAGCCCTCCCACCTTCTTTATTCTCATGACTCACATCAAATCTTATTGACTACTTTAAAAAAATTATTTTGTGTATGAGTGTTTTGCCTACTTATGTTATGCATGTCACATTCATGCAGTGCCCTCAGGGGCCAGAAGAGGGCATCATATCCCCCTGGAACTAGAATAAGATAGTAGGTGGGTTCTGGGAAACAAACCTTGGTCTACTGCAAAAGCAGCAGGTGCTCTTAACTGCTGAAATATCTCTCCATCTCCAGCCCATTGTTTTTGGATTTGCTGCATGCTCCAAAATTCTGCTGAGGATTGTGGGTAAAATATTCATTGCGATACTAGTTTCCCTTCTTTTGAAAAACTCACACACTTGCAGGCACCCAGTGTCTTGTGAAGAGTGACCATATTTTACAGCAAATCACCAAGTTTTGTAGCTGAATATAAACTTAGAGCTATGGTGAGTGAAGAATAGCTTTCAATAAATCTTGGAAGAAATGATACTATTTCAATAGAATTTCCTATATATGTTTGTTTGTGTTGGGCTTGTATTTTAATAAAATTACTTGTATGTTTCAGTTGATATTCAAATTTAAAAAATATATTGGAGATATTTGGCATAGGGAAAGTTACTTAGTTTAGTTTTCCTTATGGAAAGCCAGTCTTACTACTACCCTAAAGTATAAGGTTCCCTGTATGTCCGAGCCAATTCGGCATCTCAGTACAGCTTTCCATTCACCTGTTAGTGATTGTGATAGTTCATTGCTGCTGTCTTTACTGTTGTACGTTCCAGCGTGTTAGCAGAGTGAACCTCTCTTCAGTGTCCTTTGCCAGAGCCATCTGGAGCCTTTACACTTTTTTATGATACTGAGTAGTTCTTTGAAGAAGTCCTCAGGAGATTTTAATAGTTATTTGCATTGATTTTACAGACTAATTTAGGAAAAATGTGGACTTTTATAGCATCAAGTCTTAGCATCAACTGCCTCTGTTTAGTCAAGTTTCCTTTCTGACTCTATTCGGTTCTTTCCTGTTGCTCACAGTGAAGGTTCTGTTAGGGAAGCCGTGTGGCAGGAGCGTGAACAGCTGGTCACACTACATTCACTCCCTTTCTGCTCTGTGTTCAGCCCAGGGTCCCAGCCCATGCAGTGGTGCTGCCCATGTTTGGGATGAGCCTTCCCACCAGTGAGCTCAATCTAGAATTTTACAGATCTGTATCACCCAGCTGATACTAGTTCCTGTCACATTGGTAGTATTAACCACCACAGTGACTTTAATTAACACATCGAGTATTTTGCTCAGCAACATTCTTAAATATCTGCTAGGTTTATTCCTAAATAACCTCATTTATGACAGTTTTTTTTTCTTTTAAATTTTCTAAATATGTTACTACGGTGTCTAGAAAGTCTGTGTTTAGAAACTTGATGTGAGAAAATGAGAATGTAGCTCAATTGGTAGAGTGTGTGTTCAGTATGCATAAAGCCTTGGAATTGATCTCAGTAACACGTTTTTTTTAAAGTTTGTGGCAATGCATGCCTATGACCCCTCAAACACACACACACACACACACACACACACACACACACACACACACCTCTGTAATATCCAACACACAAGAGGTGAAGGCAAGTACATCAGAAGGTCAAGGCCACTTAGTGAGTTTGAGATGAACCTAGGCTAGAGACAGATGTCTCAAAACAAAACAAAGCCACCAGTACAAATGCCTAATGTCCTTTTGTATGCCACATTGCACATTATTAATTTTGTTTGTAAAAGTCACACAAATTATTATAAAAAGGTAACTCCGAGCTTTTGATAGAACACTACAATCAAATTTTATTTCTCCCTTGCCACATAGAGCAGTGTTCTTGTTTGTTTTTCTTGTTGGTTTTCCTGCCCTGCTCTTCCTGGCAGGCTCTGAATGACCAGTCCTCATCCCTTGTCCTCACAGGCATTGGGCTTCCCAGTTCTTTCCACCACTCCAGCCCTAATGCTGTTACAATGATTACTAGTTACCATTTATTTTTATGGTTATGATTCCTCTTCTGACTTGTTTGCTTTTATTACATTTACTCTGTCTGTGTGTATGTATGTTTGTGTATGTAATCACATGTGTATATGTGCCATAGTATGTTTGTGGAGGTCAGAGGATAGCTCATGGGGGTCATTTCTGTTCCAAAGATTGAACTCAGGTCGTCAGGCTTGGCAACAAGTGCCCTGGCCCTTCCTATGAGCCATCTACCACCCCAAATGCTTAAATTGTGCCTTTCTTACTGTTTTCAGTCCTGTACCTTGTGACTATTATCTTTTTCTCATTATTCAGTGTTATCAGAGATTTTCCAACTTTGTTTCATTCCAAGGAGGCAGATTTGGAGTTTGTTGGCTGTGTGTTTTTTCCTCCATTGATTCATATATTATGATTTCTGTTCTTATTGTCTCTTTATTTTCTTTATTCACTATGCTTGTTTTTTCTAAGCTATTTGAATATCTTCACATATAATAGACAACTACATACTATTTACTGGTGTGTGTGTGTGTGTGTGTGTGTGTGTGTGTGTGTGTGTACACATGTGTAGAAGCATGGTGGGAGGATATGTGTGTGTACAATTGCATGCAGATCAGAAAACAGGTATCACTTATCAGGGACTGTCTGCCTTGTTTTTAGAGACAGTCTCTCATTGGCCTGAGACTTACCAAATGACTATCTGTTCAGCTGTCCCAGGGATCCTCCTTTGTCTGCTTTCCCAGTACCACCTTGCCATGTATGCTAGTGTGCTTGTGTGTGTGTGTGTGTGTGTGTGTGTGTGTGTGTGTGTGTGTGTGTGTATGTGTGTGTGTGTGTGTATGTGTGTGTGTGTGTGTATGTTTGTGTGTGTGTGTGTGTGTGTGTGTGTGTGTGTGTGTGTGTGTGTAGTTATTATAGAGACTCAAACTTAGGTCTTCATGCTTGCAAGGTAGTGCTTTCTGTTTTTTAACAATTCTATTTTCTCTATATTAAGTTTGGCATTGGATGTGACGTGTGTATTTGAGCAGGAGGTTTTGAGACAGTCTCACCATGTATTCCAGGCTGCTCTCAAACCTAGGATCCTGCAGCTTCAGCCTCTCTGGTGTTCAGAGTACATTTATGCATAACCACACCTAGCTGAGTTTTTCCCCCCCCTTGGGAATTATGATTTCCAAACCTTTTGTTTTTTAGTGTATGTATTATCTAGAATTTAATGGGAATGGGGAAGAAAGATTCATTGCTATTTCACAATAGTTTTACATTGTGATGAGGAAAAATGAAAACCGTTAAATGAAAGCAAAGGAATCATAAATACAACCCACTGGCCAGGTGTACATAGGGACATTAGACTCTATTTTGAGTTTCATTCTTCTTGTTGCTTTCTTGGATGTCAGAATTCCATAGATGCCCTTCTCTCCTGCCTCCTAACCTCTTCTACTCAGTATGTCTTAGGGCAGACTGAGCCACATGGCCAAGTCATGGGGAGGGGAGGGAGGGTTACCTCTTTGACATAAGACTCATCAGTCTTAAAAGTGACATCATAGATGGAGTCTTTTGGCCCATCTATATCAATCTCTGAAATCCAGAGATGGACTGTCTTTAAGGCACATCACGGAAGAGATGGATACATAAAAAAGCACTGGAAGGCAAAAGGTGTGGATGCTGGTTAGGTGCCCAGTAAAGTCTCTGCAAGTGCCTCCTATCTGGAGTCTTTCAGGGCTCCTATTTCATTAGCTTTTTTTGGGTGTAAGAAAGAGATTATCAAGCAGTAGCTGGAGAAATTGATTAATGTATTCCATTAGGAAGAACTTTGCTATACTAATTGAAAGGATTCTGTTGCTTCTGGATTTTACAGCATGTCGTGATTTGAAAGAAAATGGCCCCCAAAGGGAGTGGCACTAATGGGAGGTGATGGCTTTGCTGGTGTAGGTATGGTCTTGTTGGAGGAAGTGTGTCACTATGGAGGCGGGCTTTGAGGTCTCATATATGCTTAAGCCACTTCCAGTGAGACAGACCACTTCCTATAAGGACTCTGAGTTCCTGTTCTGGCACCTGTGTGCTGTCTGCCTGTGTGCTGCCTTGTTTCCTGCCATGATGATAATGGACTCAACCTCTGAACTATGAGCCAGCTACCACAATGTTTCCTTTATAAGAGTTGCCATGGTCATGGTATCTCTTCACAGTCATGGAAATCCTAAGACACAATGTGATGTCTCTTGTTTTCTGTTGAAGCTTCTATTTCAGAGTACCTGTTCAGCTAGCTGTCTTTCACTGAAATAAACATACACATACATACATAACACATCCCCAACCCCTTTAAAGGGCTTTTGTTGCTATTGAATCTTCCTTTTCCATACAGAGGATGATAGGTTTCCCCTGGTTGTGAAGGGAATGTTTCCATGGCACTACTTCCCCCGGAGTCCTGTTTTTTCAGGGCAGCTTCCTGTTTTTCTCCATGAAGACTCAGGATATCTATTCATGGATTTCCCGTGTTAATTTCTGTGCATGAGACTCTGAATGTGACTCTTATGTATTGGAATTTCTCATGATTGGTTCTTTTTCACCAATAGCCTTTGCTGTGGACACCTAGGACCCTTGCTGCTTTAGTGTGTGCCCAGCAAGTTTTTCTAGTGTTCTCTGTTTTTACAAATAGAGCCAACATTTGTGACTTTCTTTTCTGTTCAATAGCATTAGATCCATCTTCCTTTGATCTTGAGCTCTGAACTTCCTCCCTATTCCTTGGCTAGTTTTTATCCACTGTCAACCATTTCTGCCGACACTGTCATCAGTGCCCTGGCCCCAACACTTGCCATTGTTGGTACTTCTGACTTGGCTGTGTTCATTCCCTGATGGTGTTTCCATTCAATACAGATACTGCATTCTTACCTTTCAGAGCACACAGGGAGGCTTTCCATGTTGGGCGAGTCCACAGTGTCTTTCAGAAATCTAAGTTCCAAGCTAAAGTAAATTTATCTTCTTTGTAGATTTCCCTCCATTTCCCTTGTGTAAATGTTTCTTGCCCATTATTTTACTCACATAGTTTTCCATTTTGAAGCCTTAAACACCCATTGAATGAGTTTGGTTCCTGCATTTTAGAGAAAATATCTGTTGTAAAAATTTTGCCATTGCGGCCAGGCGGTGGTGGCGCACGCCTTTGATCCTAGCACTTGGGAGGCAGAGGCAGGCGGATCTCTGTGAGTTTTGAGCCTGGTCTCCAGGACAGGCACCAAAACTACACAGAGAAACTCTGCAAAACTACACAGAGAAACTCTGTCTTGAAAACAAAAAAAAAAAAAAAAAAAAAGAAAAAAAAGTTGCCACTGCTTATGGGATGAGGTAAATTGTATCTCCTGTGAACCACAGTTTTATGTGGAAAAGCAGCAAAAAGACAATGATGAAAGATGGACTTTCCACTCCTCATTTTCTTTCTGAAGTGTTAGTTTGTGCTCTAAGTTTCTGTAAGGCTTACTTCTGTTTGGAACTTTTCCCTTTACTTAAACTTTATGTGTCTTGTGGAAGAATTTATTTATTCAGTATTCGTTAACGAAAAAAAAAAATCTCTTGGTGTTCCCAGCCTGCTCATAATGTCCAGCTCCCGTTGCTTTGGCTCAGAGTTCCAGTATCCCTCATGATAAACACCTTCGTATCTCATTATACCTTAAACTGCATACACTCTCGGAGCAGGCTTGTAGAGGGAGCATACTGTGCTGTTTAAATGAGCCATGACAAGCCTGGGAGTGGAGCTCACTGCTGGGAAGTAGACCAGGTGGCACTAAAGGGACCATTCCATGTGGTAATTGCTTAACACATTAATATTGAGCTAGACCTGGCAGCCTAGAGGAGCAGTCCGCTTGCAGCTCTCATTTCCTGGGAGGAAGAACAGTCCCACAAGGCTTGCATATTTGCATCTTGCACGTCATAGTGTACAGGAGGACATGCTTTTTATTTCTAGGTCTACTTGTTATATTTTATTACCTTCCTGACAAGATCACTGTGATTAAACCCCTAAGCATTTCCATTCTGATACCATGGAGATAAACTGGGCTATTATGAAGAAGCCTTATTGTGATAAAATAATGTGCTATGGATCTGACCTAGTCAGATTTGTTGACAAGGACAGATCTACTTGTTACATCAGATCTATATTAACTTAAATATGTTAATTATTCATCTTATGGTTATTCTGTCTGTTATAGTATATCCCAGTAATTACATAATACATAAGAGCTAGTATTCAAATCTCATACAAACAATAGAACTATCTTTATATGATTACAGTTGGGTGATTTTGCACTCAGATGTCCCCTTCCTAGCAAGCATCACTCTTGGAAGTGGTGATAGGCTTCTGAAGCAGGAACAGCCCTGGAGAGTTTTCTGACATGCTAGTGCTCACAGTGTTCTCTGTCGTGAGAAGATGGCTGCTTTTGCAAACTTCAGCTTTTCTCAGGTTCTCTAGATTATCATGAGAAGAAAGATAAAATCAGTGTTCCCCCCCCCCTCCCTGGACAATAACTGTCAGGTCAGTTAATTTGGAATAATAAATAAAGGGATTTTAAATAACTAAATTTTAGAAGCATTTTCTAAAATAGCTTGTTTGTGATTTTGCTCTGGGTTCAGTTAGCATGTATTTTCTTCTTCCAAACCCCCATCTCTTGATGGTGCTGTGCTGAATGCTAGCCCACACAGTCCCTGTACTTAATGTTGGATAAGGTGGTGGTGTTTCAGTATTGGGGTATACAGATTTTACATGAAGCACTTGTCTGTGCCTCAGTTCTATGGGGCTGTTAATTTTGAAGGTGTTTCTTTACTCTGGTTGCTTCTTGCCTTCTCACCATTTTTTGTTTTCTGTGTGTCCCCATACCGGCGAATGACTCATCTTCACTTTCAAAGCACAAGGAAGTTCCAGAGCTGTGTTTTATGTTTATGTTTAGCTAATCCCAGAACATCTTTATAGTAATCAGTCACTGTTTAGGGAAGATTATGGCTCATGAAGATTTTTTAAATTTAGAAGCAAACATTTTCATAAATTACTATTTAGGTTAGATTCATGTTCACTGCTGTCTTCGTCCATCTTAACTTTTTCAAACAATATTGTAAAAAGATGTTTTCAACTTATATGGTACTGCATATTTCCTTGACTAGAATGGAATTAATCTATAATGAAAATAGCATGGTATTTCTGTGTTCTATTATAGATACGATGAAGTATGAACCCTGGCAATTTGGTTCACTATAATAAATCTCACCTCAACACTGAAAGCAAGACTCAGAACGTCAGGAGATAAATCTCAAAGATCATTATTGTGTATGGTCGTTGTGTGTGGGTCGGCTTTGTTTAAGTGCAGTAAAAGTAGCAGGATTGCTTTTAAGCAGTATCCTAGTCTCTGACAGGGTTAGAGACACTATGAGCCTGAGCAGCTGTTGAAGTGTAGGTTTTTGGGTCGAGATTGTGTTTCCTTCTTTAGCTGTGTGAGTAGTAGTGATTGTTTCATAAGCAAATTCCCCTTGGATGTTAGAATTTTGCAGCAGAGTGGCAGCAGATAAAGAGCCAGGGTAGAAAAGTGTGTATGTATGTGGGGAGGGTGAGGATCAGTCATATTAAAGTGGGGACATTTTATTAAAAACTCAAGCTCTTCATAGTCTAGGTTCACAGTTACAATACTTGACATTTCTTCACTTTGTCATATTATTTGCTAAAGGAAAACCGTGTTTTTGTATTAGAACACAGGTTTCCAAAAACTTGGTTCCAGCATAGTCAGCAAAGTTCTCATGATTCCTTGGCCAAAATAAATACCAAACATTTCCTAACAGCACTTAGACCCTTACATTTTAAATATGTCCTAACAATTTCATAATCATGTCAAAATAAGGAGATTCATATTAATAATATATTGAAGGAAAATCCTTTCATTTTAAATAATTACTACTTGGATAAGTGCTTATTGAATACTGCATAGTTTTCAAGCCTATGCCTCATATTGAACACTTATTTCTTTTCTTTCTTTCTTTCTTTTTTTGTTGTTATTGTTTTTCGAGACAGGGTTTCTCTGTGTAGCTTTGGAGCCTGTCCTGGAACTCACTCTGTAGCCGAGGCTGGCCTGGAACTCACAGAGATCCACCTGCCTCTGCCTCCCGAGTGCTGGGATTAAAGGCTTGTGCCACCACTGCCTGGCGAGCACTTATTTCTTGATCCACACTGAGTTTTGTTCAATGTGGAGTGAACTTATAAATCCTATTTCTACAATCACAATGTCTGAATCCCTTAAGCAATTATATTGCAGTCTTCATCCCTAAAGTTTTAGTAATAAGAAAGGGCTTCTACAAGGGATCATGCTGATGAAAAGCCCTGAACGGGATTTGTTCCTTACAAAAGAACTCACAAATATCTGTTTATCCCTTTCATCATGTGAGAAAAACAGCAAGAAGGTGGCTGCCATGAACCAGTGTGCCAGTCCCTGATCTTACACTTCCCCACTTCCTGAACTGCAAACCATTTTTGTTACTTATAATCTTCCTGGCGCTTTGAATTTGTTCGGGCTGTGGTCCTAGAGATTAAACCTCGGGCCTTGGGAACACTAGGGAAGCACTATACCACAGAGCTGCATTTTCAGCCACCACAGTTGATCTTTGTTATAGCAGCCCAAACAGATCTAAACATACAGCAGCTATTGAAAACTCCACAAAGATAGAATAATGTAGCATAGTCCCACATTGAACTGGTGGTAATTTGTACATTATCTGACCTATCACTGTGTTTTGCCCAACTTTTAAAATATTCAGCAGTAACTTGTGAGGTCTCTGACATACCACAGTTCACAATTTGGGAATCATGTTCACATTGTAGAAAGGGAGAGTATCTAATGCATATTCATGACATTTTAGTTTAGAAATAATTATTAGTATGTCATATTGTAGGAGAAAGAGTTAAATTGTTTATCAGTCTGATAACAGAATAATTTTGGATCTTCCCCTACTTGTATGGAAGTAGCATGGCATATGAATGAAGGCCAATGGCTTTCCTGTTCTTGTTTCTTTATTTTGACCCCATTAGGAGAGGTAGTATATAACTCAACACACACACAAATGAATAGCTGTGTACTAAAGTGATGCCACACTAGTCAGCTCCCATCACTGCTGTGAGACACTGGAGAGTTAAAGGAGAAGAGTGTTCCTTGTCTCATGCATTCAGAGGTGTCGGTAGCCTCAGGCCTTGGTTACTTGGCGCAGTTGCTTTAGGCCTGTGACAAGACATAGTGGAGAAGACATGGCAGAGGAAAGGCGGTCATGTTGCCGGCTGCCAGAATGTAAGGAGAAGGAGGGTCCAGGGTCTCATATCTCCTTCGAGGGCACACCTCCAGTGCCCTCACTTCCTTCCACCAGAACCCCCACCTAAATGTTTTGGCACCTCCTAAAAGCACCATCAGTTGGTACCTTCCTTCAGCACATGAGCCCTTGGGAAATATTTAAGATCTAAACCATAACAAACACTCTGTGTTCATTGTGGCACTTTCCTCTCTCCTTCCCTTCTCCACCTTTCCTTCCTTCCTTCTTTCCATTCTCCAGGTGAAGATGAGTGTGTTTTAAAGCATTCTTCTTAGGACTCCCCTAACTGAAAGACACTGATAAGGGCACAGAAGTCTGGGCCCAGCTGGGTTTTAAAATAGGCCTCACCATTTCTTTGGCAGTTTCCTGTGTCCACATCTATAAAATTAGGAAGACCCAGTTTTAGGGGATTTTAAAGGAGATAATATGTGCCAAACACTTAAAATAGCACTTGATTATTAGTTACTGCTTTGTTACTCAGAGTCTCAACAGTAAAGGCTAGGATATATAGGAATTGGAGAAAAGCAACGGTAAGCTATAAGTGGTACTGAATCTACTAAAAGGGCTGGTTTCTAAGGAAATGAAATTCTAATGATTTTTCTGACATTATAGACAAACCAAGACTCAGCTAATTAAATCTGCTTTAGGCCAGAATTTCTTGGAAATGGTAGCTATGATAAGAAATTTGCAAGCACTATTCCACTACTGTCCAGAAATGAATGATTACTTCATAAGGTTACTGATATTCCTCTGGCTATTTCACTTGACCAGTTATGCTTTTCTTTCTTCCTATGGAGATAAATTTATACAGGAAAAATGTTTTCACTTATGACTGGCATGAAATTTGATTAGATTTGAGTAATAGAAAAGCTTTTCCATTGGCTGCAGATGATTGAATTTCTGCTATGTAGCACTCAAATATTATGTTATCCAAGGTACATAGTCTCACTATTTGGAAACTACTTGCTCTTTCCTCCTCACCAGCATCTTTTGAATCTTAGGCAGGCTTAGGTAGCAGAATTTCTCCTAGGCATGAACTCTCTGTGGGGAGTTGCTGGTGCTTACAATCTTCCATCAATAGGCAGGGAAAGACATGGAGTTCTTGACATACTCTTGATTTAGATTGGAGTTTGTGTTCTGAAGCCAGTGCTACAGACTGCCCTCCTGATACCTTAAACTTGATCTCGAGCAGCTGACAAGCTAAAAAAAATAGTTGCCAGTGGTAAAGGGAAGTGACGTGCTCACCTGTGACCTCCTAAACCCCATGGACTGACTTTGATTTTTCACAATCTGTTTCTTTGTTCAAGGAAGTAAAAGAATATTTTTGACTTTTATAAATATTTCATATGTTGTCTCTAGTTAATCCCTTTCTTAACTCTGATTTTTTTTATTTCTTCAGTTTATTTTTAAGCTGAGTGATTACCATATTGATGAACAACTCTAAAGAAGTTTACTTTCAATTAGACACCAAGGAAACAAAACTATTAGTCAACAAGTGGGCTAGTGAAATGAGCAGACAGTTTCTAAAAGAAGAAATACAAATGGCCAATAACTATTTAAAAATGTTCAATATCCCTAGTTATGAGGGAAAGACAAATTAAAACTAATGTGAGGTACCACCTCACCCCAGTCTATCATCAAGACATCTGACAGCAAATGTTAAAGAGAACCAGGGAAAGATTCTCAGCCCTATTCACTGCTGGTGTAGTACAAGTTAATACAGTGTGGAAGTCGATTTGGAGGCTTTTCAATAAGTTGAAAGTAAAACTACTATATTACTCCGCTATTCCACTCCTGGGTATATACCCAGAGAACTCCATTTGCAAATCCATGTTTATTGCGTCTCTATTTACAATTACGAGGAAATGGAATCAGCCATTAAAGGCTTGTACCCATACCAGCTTAATACGTTCCTTTCTACTCTCTCATTGTATTTCAAAGACACTGTCAACTATTTGAAAATAGACAGTGTAGTATTTGCTCTTCTGCTACTGTGGTAAAGCAGCACAGCCAAAAGCAACTTAGGGTGGAGCTTATCTTGGCTTAGGGATCCAGAGTCCATCTGGGTGGGTAGCTGTGGCTGCAAGCAGGAAGCTGAGGGGCACATCTTTTACAGCAGAAACAAAGCAGAGAGCAAACTAGAAATGGGGCAATGCCATATACTCTCAGAGCCTGCCCCTAATGACCTGTTTCACCAGAAAGACTGCTCCTCCTCAGCCTCCCTAAACAGCCGCACCAAATGTCAAATGCTCAAGCCTGCGGTGGACATTCTCATTCCAGCCACTACAGACACAGATAAGGAACTGCTTGTTTTCTTTTGTTTTTGTTTTTCTAAGACAGAGTTTCTCTGTGTAGCCCTGGCTGTCCTAGAACTCACTGTGTAGACCAGGCTGGCCTCAAACTCACAGCGATTTGCCTGCCTCTGCCTTCTAAGTGCACGGTGTGCACCACCACCACCCTGCTAGGTAACATTTTAAAACAAACATCTGTAGGAGTTTCTTTCTGTTTTATTTGTTTATTGTGTGTGTGTATGATAGGTATGTCATGTGTGTGTGATAACTTGCCTAATGGTCTAATGCTGTAAGAAACTTTTCTTTCTGTCTGCTGTCCATTAGATTTTAGGCAGTGAACATCATACCTAGTAGCTGTTTTTTCCCAGTGCTGAGGATTAAACCAAAGGCCTCGTGCACATGGCAAATGCTTTAAGGCCCCATGTGGTGGTATACATTTGTAATCTCAGCACTCAGGCAGGAGGATCACCATAATTTCAAAGCCTAACTTGTCTAGTTGGGAATTCCAGACCATTTGGGGTACCTAGTTCAGGGCTACATAGCAAAGGCCTGTCTCAGAGAAATGGGAACATCAACAACAAAAAAATTCGTTAAAACTCAGCTATACACTAAGCCCCCAGCCTCTAAAGATGTGCCTCTTACCAAATTTACACACAGACTCATTCCTTTTCTAGTGCCATTTTCCCTATGAAATAGTCTGTTTGTTTATATTCTAGTCTTGATGTGTAATGGGATAGAAGAGAGAGATACTGGGTTTGAATTTGCAGAATGGCACCTAAGTCTCATCACTTTTTCAAATGGTAACAAATACATCGGATCCACAGCTTCGAATAGGAAATGTCTCTTACAAGCTAATAAATACTTTCAGCCTAACTCAATGCTGGTTTATGTGCTTCTGTTATGTATTTAAGTTCTTCTGACAAGCCTCTACTTAACTCATAACCAGATTGAGACTTAATCGTACCGGATGATGCCTGGAATGTACATAAAATAAAAACAGTTATTTGATTATTCATATATACCCTACATGTCTCAGTTAACTTATTGAGTTAGGTTACTAAGTTGTTATCAATTTTTTTATTCCACTTACTTGTGAAACTATAATTATGTATTTTTACAATTGTATGTTCCAATGATAAATTTGTATGAAAAAATATTTTTATGAAACTTAACGTTGAATGTTTTAGAAAAAGAATATGGGTAAGTCATTACCCATAGTTGTTGCAACAGCTAGATCCAAGTCCTGACTACTTGGAAGGATGAGACAGGAGAATGACTTGACTCTAGAATCTTAAGGTCAGCCTGGGCAGCATACTGAAACTTGATGTCTAGAAGGTGTTGTCTCTGTGTTAGGTAAAAGACAAGATACTGGTAATTTTTGTTCTAAGTACTTGAAACTGGAATTACTTTTAAATGCCTTTAAAATGATTGAAAGATCTATAAAAGATATGGTAAAAAAACAAACAACAAGCTTGAGTCACTGGGTCATACAGTGTGATGTGGACCACACCAACTCTAAAGATAGCAAAGCAGAGCACACTCCTGTATTTGACTTTGTAGTGAAGTTATTAGTCAGCTAGTCAATTTGCATTATCATGTAAAAGAGTTTCTTTTGCATGAAAAGAGTCTCATAGTTTGTTGATTCTGTAATCGCTTAAAATGACTTTTATAAAGCATATAGATATTATGAATTTTTCACAGAAATGTCAGAGACTTGATTCTCAGATAGTAAATAATTAAAAATTATAGCACTCTTTCTTTGATGTGATAGATTGAATTTATTGATACAGATTTGGTTATAATTTCAAAGAAACATTTGTCACAGGATATTGTGATGTGTGTGAAAACAAAACAAAACCTTAGATCTTCCCCACATACATTCCCACCCCACCCCCCTTCACAAAAACTGATTCTGTGCCCTGGGAACCTAGGACAGCCACATGGTGATATGACTTGCTTGGATTTGGTGTTTTACTAAGATACCTGCCAGTTGGAATTAGAGCTTTTGGAGCATAACCAGGATGGACTAATTATTAGCTTACCATATCTAAATAAAAATGAAAAGTCCTACAAGATTCTGTACCCAAACTCTGAAAAAAAACGTGGAGCTGTTTTTGGACTAAAATTTCATAGCTTTTGTGGCTAATGAGGCATGAAATAAATTGGCAAGCTATACTGCTCAAAGTACAGTGGTACAGTGTGCATGTTCTGATTCCCAGCCCTTGGGATTCCAGCAAAGGTCACAAATTAAACAGTCAGGATTAATCAAAACTACAATCAAATAAAACCCAATCATTAATCCTCTCCTGAGTTACAATGGAGTGATTGTGTAATTGTGTGAGAAGCATTGGAGAGGACTCTTTTGTAGTGTATAGGAAAATCAACACGGAGGTGTCAAGCAGAAAAATGAAACCCTGCAGGTGAAGCTGTCTCTGGAGCCAAGAGAAACTGGCAGAGCATTTAGAGTTGCAAATAAGGCCTCGGAGCATTGGGGGGCCCTGGCACTGAGCAGCAGAGTGTGTGGGTGTCGCCATGGAGCCCTTCACAGAGGTTAGTTTATGGTCTAACGAGCCATTTGCTGAGCAGCTCAGTGTTGGGGGTAGCAACAACTCTAAGTGCGCGCGCGCGCGCGCGCGCACACACACACACACACACACACACACACCAAGTTAATGCCAAGAATTTACTGTGTGATTCATAGCTTTGTTATGCAGAAGGAGAGGTTATAGAAAAGATTTTGCCAGAAAACTTCATCCTCAACAAAGCAGGGGTCGTGGCAAAGTAACCCACCTTGCAGTCCTTGTTCCTGCCTTCCGAAGAAGCCAGTGCTTTACAGTACTTGTCCTTTACTGCTACTATTTTGTATTCCAAAACTGATGATTTTCTTCTTCAGTGTTCAAGTTTTTTCAGTCTTAGTGCCAGTCCTATTGCCTGTGTTTAAAAGCCAACAATACTGTCCAGTGGCTCTATAAACATAACTGTCACTTATAAGCCAGGTATATAATTTCAGCACTCAGGAGGCAAGGCCGGAGAGTCAAAAATTGGAGGCCAACCTGGGCTACATAGTTTGTGTTTCTACCCCCCTAAAAAAAAAAAAAAAACCACAGCAAGCAAAAGACTCAGTTGTTTTTTTTGTTTGTTTGTTTTTTATTCCATGTTATATACGGATATAGTTCTGTGTTGGCTTTAAGGAGAATATTTGTCCAAATGTTGTCTTTCTGTCTCCTTTGCTGCATATACAAAACTGAAAATTTCTTTTTAATACTCATTTGTTCTGGTGGGGCCAGGGCATGCACATGTGGAGGTCAGAGGACAACTTGCTGAAGTTGGCTCTTTCCTTCCACCGTGTTGGTTCTGGGGATTAAACATGGGCTACCAGGCTTGGCCTACCACTGCACTGTTTCATCAGCCCCCAAGACAAACGTTTTGGGCAACCTACCGTGCCCCACATTTTGTCCATGATCTGAAGCCTGGAAACCATTGCCTGGTTGGTGTTGAAGTACTGCAGAACTTGAGGGACATAGCTCAGATGGTAGAGTGCTTGCTTTTCCCTAGCACGCATTAAGCCCTGGGTTTGAATCTAGCACCACATAAAAACAACAACAAAAAACACATGGTGGGGTACACTCTTAATCTCAGAGTCAGAAAGATCAGAAAGTTCAAGGTCATCCTTCCCTTCATGGTGTGTTTGTGACCCCCCCCCCCGATCTACATGAGACCCTGTCTCCCAAATAAATGAAGTAAAATTTAAATAAGTAGGTAAACAAATAAATCAGAATTAGTTTCTTATGCTGCTCTTTGCTATTTATGTATAAACCCTCTTTTTACAAATGCTGTTATGTCCTGTGTTGAACATGAATTCTTTTATTTCCTTTTTTGTTTTGTTTTGTTTTTCGAGACAGGGTTTCTCTGTGTAGTTTTGTGCCTTTCCAGGCTGGCCTTGAACTCACAGAGATCCGCCTGCCTCTGCCTCCAGAAGTGCTGGGATTAAAGGTGTGCGCCACAACCGCCTGGTGAATTCTTTTATTTCTTATGTAACTTGTAAGTTAAGTTACATGTCATGAACATGAATTATTTCTTAAGTAACTTGTAGGTTAAGTTACACTGGTAAGTCCCATAAATTTATATTACTCAAAATATCACTTTGACTATAGTGAGACTTCACTGTAATGGTACATTCTTTCGGATTTTGTCTTTCCATTTAAATTCTTATAAATCCTGAGTTCAGTTTTCGTGGAAAATAAGGCCTCAAATTTTTGAGAATAGTTTCTGTACTTTGTGCCCTCACAAAGATGTCCTTGCATTGTTTTAATCTTGAATCTATTCGTGTGTAATAGCTTTATTTCTAAAGTAGTGACTAATATATTACAAATGGGAAATCATAGAGAATATTCATGTTTATAATGTGATTATTATTTTATATTTCTTTATACAATTTTACATTTAGCTTTATGTATGTATGTAAATAGAATATTTTATACATAGTTTGCAATTTGTTTTTTAGATGAAGAATATTTGGGTTTTAAGCTTTTTCTTAGCATACAAAATAACAGATTTCATAGTTACATTTTCATACCCATGTGTCATTGTGCCCTGCTCAGACACTGCCACTGCCACCCCAGTTACCCTCTCTTATGCCTCTTTAACTTGTCCCTTCCTCCCTTCATGTAGCTCCCATTCTGCTTTTATGTCATGTATAAGAATATGGATAAAAATCTAGATTTCATATAGATTCCTGGCACCTCAAGAGCCAGTCTGTGATTCTCAGGTCAGCATGTTCTATATAGGCAGTTCTAGGCCAGCCAAGGCCACATAATGAGACCCTGTCTCAAAAAACAGTAACAAAAACTGGATTCCAGATGTAATACGGCATTTTTGTCCTGTGTCCCCACAATACCTTTTCTTTTCCCCCTTCCCTTCCCTTCCCCTATGTTTTAGTTACTTTTCTATTGGTGTGATAAAGCATCATAACCAAGACAACTTTTAGAAGAGTTTATGTGGACTTAAAGTTCTGGAGGGTTAGAGTCATTGATGGAAGAGCAGGTCCTGGCTGCAGGAGCAGGAAATGGAGTACTCACATCTGGAATGGAAGCATGAAACAGAGGTCTAACTTGAAATGGCTGCAATCTTTAAACTCTGAAAGCTCACCTCCTCCCACAAGGCCAGATCTCCTAAACCCTCAACCAGCACCACCAGCCTGAGGCTGTGGGAGACAGCTCAGGCAGCACACCCTATCCGATCCCCTTCCAAATTTTATGGTTTGTCAACTTGAACATTTATGTTCTCTTTATTGACAGCCTTTTGTTTTGGTGTATTACAGTTCAGAGAGTATCTTTTTTTCTTTTTGCATAGGTTAAGTATATTTCTCTAGGATATATTCTTTAATGGAATTGCTAATAAGAACACACACACACACACTTTATTTTATTTTGGTTTTTTGAGATAGGGTTTCTGTGTGACCCTGACTGTCCTGGAATTTACTCTATAGACCAGGCTATCCTTAGACTCAGAGATCCACCTGCCTCTGCCTCCTGAGTACTGGGATTAAAGGCATGCACCACCACCGCCTGGCATACATACTTTATTTTGATACCTATTACTAAATTGCTGTTAATGTTAGGCTCTCTCTATGTAGTCTTTTAATATTTCATCACATTGTTGTATGTACTGGACAGTATATATCCAGCTATTAAATTTTTGCTGACCTATTTTTACATTTGGGTTATCCTTTTATATCACTACTAATGCTCTCCTTCTTGCCAATAGTATTCCACAATACATTTAACTCTTCTTCTATTGGCAGATAATTAGATTATTTTTAACATTTCACTATTACATATGTTGTTATAAGATAATAAGTTTACATGAATGCACATTTTTCATAAGTGTGAAAATACTCTTAAACCAAAGTCATTTTGTATGTGTGCATTTGTAGAATAAAATCCACAAGTAGAACCATAAGATCAGAGGACATACACATTTATAAATCAAGTTGATTTTTTTTTTTTTTTGGTTTTAATATTGATTTCAGGTATGTATCACCACACATAGCTTCTATTGATACCATTAAATGAGAATTGCAGCTTGGAAGCAATATGAGTGAAGGCTTTTTTTTTTTAAACTATATGTATTTGTGTGTGTTTACATATACAATATTTTGAAACAATCTCACCATCTAGTCCAAGATGCTCTGCATCTCAATCCTACTGTCCCAGCTTCTTCCATACTAGTATTATAGGTATACATTGTCATGTTTGACTATTTTATGTATTTTTTTAACATTTTTGAAAACCATATGAATGGGACCTGGGTTTATAGTGGTATAGCGCATACATAGATGTGTGAGAACAAAGATTTAATCTGCATGGTCAGAGGTGGGGAATGAATGTATCACCTGTATAATATTTTAAATGTTTCTTTAATATAGCAGTAGAAGCATGAGCTTTCAATGTAGAGCTGGATTTTATTATACAATGTGTGACACAGTCATTTATTTTGCTCTCAATTTCATGTATACAAATTAAAATAGTAAATGCCTGTCTCATAAAGTTGCGAGAAATTCATATGAAAGTACAGAATATACAGGTGCTCATGATGCATGATTAATCAATTAATATTAAGGTTTTTTTTTTATTTCCTCCATTCTGCCAGTTAGGAAATACCATAAAGCAGCAATTCCCAACTTTCCTAATGCTGCAACCCTTTAATACAGTTCCTCATGTTGTGGTGACTCCTAGCCATAAGATTAGTTCATTGCTACTTCATAACTGTAATTTTTCTACTGTTATAAATTGTAACGTAAATATCTTTGTTTTCGATGATCTTAGGTGACCCCTGTGAAAGGGTCGTTTAACACCCAAAGGTCATGACCCACAGGTTGAGAACCACTGGCTTAGAGCTTATCTTTATACAGATAACATTTAACATTGAATACACATTTCTGTTCCTCTTTCTTCAAATTAAGTGTGGAGGCAGAAGTGAAGTCTTTGTTTTACTAGGAAAGAGGCCATTACCTGACTTGGTCTTACAACAGTGACTACAAAAGAAGTCATAAAAATATTTGCAGACAATGGAAAAGTAAACATAGCTTGGGAACTGATCTGTGTAGAAATGAATATGGAGTTGAGCTGGTACAAAATTTCAAGAAGCAAAATAGCTGTTCTGAACCTGTGACTCATGCAGTTGATCTGAAACTAAGTTCACGCATGTCAGGGATGGACGTGGACTTTTGAATGGCCTGCAGATGTAAGGTCTGTAGGATGCCTGGATGTCAGACTAGAAAGGGCTAAAAATTTTAATCCTAGTGGTTTCTTGTGATAACCAAACTGCCCTGGAGCACTTGCCAACTCCAGTGATTTGGAAACATTTTTTGTGTAAGGTCGTCATGCTGTCTGTTGGTTGGTTTACCTGTGAGCATTTTAGTTTCTGTATGCAAGGTACATTTGGCATAATTATATAGTATATAATTATATACCAGACTTTCATTTCATACTACCTATATAAAACTATTCATAAAACACCCCAAAAATGTGGTTTTTATGGTAACATTAAAATTATTACCAAAAATAAAATGCCCGTACTTCTTCAAAAATAACTCTAGAACTTACCTTTGACCCCTTCCTCTATTCTCAATCATTCTGGTACCATGTCAGTCCATTCTATCTGCTTGATTTCTTTTCTTGTCTTTTTTTATACTTGTCAGTATCATAATTTGTGCTTTAAAAGTAATTCTGGGTTGAGGTATCTTTAATTGCCTCCTAAGTTATCTTCCTGTCTGATTGTCATACTCCTTGCTTATTGCGCAATAGCATGATTGCTCTAAGATTCCCATATGCTGGCTCTTCCTCTTAAAATCTTTTTCCATCGCTATCCACTCACCTCATAGCCCTCACAGAATGCTTCTATAGTGTGTCTCGCTCTACATGCCACACCACTCTTTCTGTTACTTCTAAGTATAACAGTAGTTCATTTCTTCTTATTGCTGCATGGTATTCCATCCTGTGACTATGCCGCAGTTCACCTACTGAACCATAAATAGAAATTGAGGTGCTGATAGTTTGGAGATGGTGTTGGTTGTCTCCTTTCACCTTTACATGGGTTTCAGGGATCAAACTCAGGTAGTCAGGCTTACATCATAGGACAGCAAAGACCTTTAGCCACTGGGCTGCCTCACTAGCAGGACAGTTAGGAGATGGCACATATAAAACCCTATGTTTTATTTACCTCTCTGACAGATTTTGGGCTTATTGAAGGCATGCACTCTTTATGTTTGTCATTATGATGTCTAGTGCATTGAAAGAGTGGACAGAGAAGGGGAAGATTGCCTTAAGGGTTTAGACAGTACTGTTGTCTTTCTTAAAACAGTAATTTCTTTCACAACCTATGTTTCTCTAGGTCTTTGTTGCAGTTGTGTTCACTTATGGTTCTTTGTAATGGAAACTTGAACTCTAAGTACTGGCTAGTTAATGGGTGTGATTTATTAAGCAATTATGTTTCCATGCCCTACTTAGCCTAATTTTCCCACTCCTTCAGTATGACTGTTCAGATTTTTATTTCAAAAAGTTGACTACAAAAAGTCAGTGGCATTCCTTACATATAAAAGTTCAGCTTTACAGTTGTAAACAGAACTGATGACGGCTGCACTTAGACTGCAGTGTCTCCCAACCTCTTTGTTTTTGGACTCTACTGGGAGTTTATTTTAGAGATGACAGAAGAGAGTCTTGATCATCATGTAAAGTATAACCTCTTGGAGTAAACAATAGGATTCTGATTGCTTGTTTCAATTTGTAAATTTAGTTTAGATAATTAAATCCTTACCTAAAATTTGCTTTTCATGGTCTAGTTGATTTACATTACTGCTCCTAAAGCACGGTGGGGTGTGTCCACACAGTGACAGACTCAACTGTGAGTTCATGTGCAGCTGCACTACTTCTTGTCCAAAACAGGAGCACTGCAGGAAGTGGCCTGTGTCATATTATGGTCATGCTAAAGAAAGTAATACTGATTATGGAGTAGAAAATAAACGTTGGTTTTCACTGAGTACATTCTAGAAACAAGGACAATAGTCCTCTATTAGTGGAGGCCATGCGTGTGAGTTCACTTACTTGCTAAAGCACATTTGTAACCCCGATCAACACTTGTGACATTTCAGTTATTCACAGACGTGGGCAGAGTAGCAAACGATTTGAGTCACATTCCAATTTGTAGCCAGATAAGGTAACATTTGCCTGTCTGTTTAGTTGTTGTATTGTAGACAGGTGTCCTTCACATGGTCTTTGTAGCACCACATTTCCCCCTTTTGCTCTTTTTTTTTTTTAAACTGGGGATCTTGCTATTGCATATCTTTAAGCCTAGGGCTAAAGTGGTATTCTAAGTCCGTGCTTAGCTGTGCCTTACAGAGAAAATACTTATATTAGATGAGCTTCATAAGTATATTAGTTAATACAGGGCTTTTAGCTATGAGTTCAGCTCTTTTGTATTGTACTTATTATTATATAAAATATGATACCTTTAAGCAGAAACACATATGAAACAAAATTTGATGATAATAATATTATGGCCAGATGCTTCTGTGAAGATGGTTCTCTCACTCCTCTAGTGATTGACTCCTTATTTGCTAATTCAGTGTTCACGGTACTTTATAGCTATCATGAATAAGGAACATTGATTCTACTTGATAGTCTTCTACTTAAGATATTATCAAGCCATATTTCTTAATTTCTCTATCATGTATTACAAAGGACAGTTGGCTTCCACTCACTACAGATAGATATGTAAGTTTATCCAAACATAAATGTTTTCATTCTCTGACCTCAGCTATTATGTTTGGTACAGGTGTCTTACAAAACTAATGACCGCCTTCTGCAGCCACACCCTGTGGACCCCAAGGACAGGGAAGTGACACATGGCACTGTCAGCGCTGCAAATGCAGCTTCTGCTTCGACGGTGCTTCACTTCTAAGGAAAGACGGAACAGCTTCTGTTTGGGGATCCTGAGACCTCTTGAGTTTATCTTCCTGGTGGATGGTCTCTAGGTCATTTGAAGATGAAAGGTCTTTTACCTATAGCCTTAGGTGGGAAGGCATGCAGTTGGTTTAGAAAGCTTTATAAATAATACATGGAATTAATATAAATGCTAATTTTCCTTAACCATTTCTGTACACTTATGAATTGGTTGTACCCAAATACATAGTGTAAAGTACTTCTCTCCTTTTGTGCTAATTAAGTGAAAGACTAAAAGTTACTAGCATATTCTGTTAATAAGGAGGCTGGGACTTACTCATCTGCACATACCATGCCCAGCAGATGGTACTGTGTTAAAATCAGTCACCCAAGTGTTCTCTAGGTTTTGATGCTTTCAGGACTCACTTGCTTCTAACTTTACTATAGGAGATGGAACATATGTCCTTGTGTTCTGAGGGGATTGTATCCTTGAAGTAATACTGTTATATAGTACTATCCATCAAGAAAAACAGCCATCATCTTCATTGAATCAGCTATGCTTGCTTGCAAAATGTCATCACAGCTTGTTAACTGTGGATATTCTCTCTTAAAAGGAAGGAGTGGGGAGGATCATTGGACCTTCACCTGAGATTCCAGCAGTAACTCCTCCCAGCCATTTGCATGCATTTCTACCCTAATTGAACATGGCCCCTGGATCTGCAAGATGCTAGCCTATATTGGCTGGGGAAGACTAACAGAGGGGGCTTTATCTATATAGCGATGGAGAAAACATCAGACATGTCAGATAGAGACTTTCCAATGCAGCTGCCTTAGAGCCACACATGCCTCTGCCCATAACCCCTCACCCATATGCAAGTAAACTTAATAAATTCACCGATGCCCTGGACGAACTGTGGTGGAACAGAACTTTGGTTTGTCACTGGGACCTTATAAAGATCCTCTCATCTATCCTATTTGTCTTCAACTCTTCCTGTTAATCTTTTGATGAAGACCCTCTTTTACTGAACTATCATTATATTTTAGTTGTTACAAATTTGTTCCACACTTACCTATAAGTTCTTATTTACCTTTATGACTCCCACCTTCTAGTACAGATCAATTGTTCTGTGGTAGATTTGTAGCTCTTGTGTGGTAAAGTAAGTTTATCCTGTAACACGAATTGCTAAACAGTCTTATTAATTAAAAAAAAAAACTGGAGCCAGATATTGGGGTAAATTCTGAAAGATGAGAGACAGAACAAACCACAGCCAACCTTACCTTGCCAGCTCCTCAGCTGATCTTGTTTCCTCAGACTGAAAGCCTTTGAGTCCTCACCCGAGTGGATCTCAGCTGAACTTCTTCTAAAAAACTTCTAGTTCCTGGTCCTCACACCTTGAAAGTGTGAGTTCCTGTTTCCTCACACCTTATATAACTTTCTGTGTCCTGCCATATTACTTCCTGGGATGAAAGGTGTGTGCCACCACACCTGGCTCTGTTTCCAGTGTGGCCTTGAACTCACAGAGATCCAGGTGGATTTCTGCCTCTGGAATACTAGGATTAAAGGCGTGTGCTACCACTGCCTAATTTCTATGTTTAATATGGTGGCTGTTCTGTTCTCTGACCCCCAGATAAGTTTATTGGGATGCACAATATATTGGGGGACACAATATATCACCACATTTCCCTCTCAGGGTACTGATGTCCCGTTCTCTGAGTTTGCTGGGCTCCCATCTATCACTCATTGTGTACAGTCAGTGTTGAAAGGGGAGCTCTGGACTACCCCACCTGCCTAGACAGCAGCAACACCAGCGTCTAATCTCCAAAATACAGTAAGGTAACACAATCTTTGATCTAATATTTTTGTTTTTAAAACAAAAGCAAAATGAATTTTTGTATTTCTGTTCTTAGAATGGGCCCTGGCTTATGAAAACACTTAGGAAATGTCATCATCTCTCACTTCAGCTGCTTAAATTGACTCCAGATTCCTTAGCTTACTGATTATTTATGCCTTTTAATTCATGCTCTTCTGCTGCTATACTTCTGCTATACTTCCTTCTACAAGGTAATTATTGGCAAGTCATTTCTCAACATAAAAGCCTTTCAGTAACACTGTCTCTGCTGGGCCAAGTCTCGGCTGTTTGTCATTACAAACAACCTAACACTAGCCTGCTTGTCTAGCTCCTTGGACTGTCCCCCTTCTGTTCTCACCTTCCCTCTTCTCTTACAGCATATACGTATATAATGAGGGTACATTTAAGATAATTTAGTATGTTTACTTACTTATTGGGCAGGGGGTGTAGAGGACAGTTTGGAGCCTGTTCTTTCCTTCCACCAGTGAGTTCTGGGGATCAAACCAGGAGTTCATGATGCTGATAGAAAGCATCCTTACCTGCTGAACCATCTTGCAGGCCCTAGATGATTTTTTAAATCTCCGGGGCTTGGTACATCTTGCTGGAAATGGAACCACTGCAGTATCAATGAGGAGAAAGCATTGTCCTTCCCTGATTTATTAACTCATTAAAATAATTATTATTTGTTAGATGATGTTAAAACTCTTGAAAAGTCAAACTAATACAAGGTAAAACCTTACAGAAGACTATGTGGGATGCCTTGTACGACTCTAAAGAATTGGCTGAGTGTGAGTTTGAGGGTAAGTTTCAGAGACGGCAGTTGAATTTCTTTTTAAATATTAAAGTTGTTTTCCAGTAGAAATGAAGAGGAATTACACTGTAACCTTGGGAGGACATTACTTGGTAAAAGCAGACAATTGTTGTTTGTTTTTTACTTTTTGGGGGGCCCACCACCCAGCTCCCAAGTAAATCATACACTGAGGATTATTCTTAATTATGAATGCCTGGCCTTAACGTGGCTTAGTTTCTAGCCAGCTTTTCTTAACTTAAATTATCAAATCTACCTTTTGCCTCTGGGCTTGTTCCTATTCTCTTACTTCTGTAAATCTTGCACTTATTCCATTGCTTGCTGTATACCTGGATGACTGGTCCCTGGAGTCCTCCTTCTTTGGCTCCTAGATCTCCCCTCCTTTCAGATTTCTCCTCCCATGTATTCTCTGCCTGCCACTCCTGCCTATTTCTCTCTCCTGCCTCTCTATTGGCCTAGTGGCCATTGAGTTCTTTATTAGACCATCAGGTATTTAGACAGGCACAGTAACACAGCTTCATAGAGTTAAACAAATGCAACATAAACAAAAGTAACACACCTTAAAATAATATTCTGCAGCAGACAATCATTAGTGATTGAGGAAATTTTCGTTTCTCTGAGTGAAACAAAAAGGTCATTCTAGATCAGTGTTCCTCCTACCTAGCATTGACTCATTTTCATCATGGCTGGAAGCTCACTGTAAATGGAGTCACTATGAATGAGAGATGGGCTTAGGAGGAAAGTTGGAAGCAGATCCTGAAGACATTCATATACAATTCAAAAGACTTTGCCTTTCTCTATATTTATATCTTGAATGGATGTAAAAATAATCAGTTTGTCACATTCCTGTAATCCTCACACTCTGGTGGTGATAAGAGGAGTATTGTGAGTTTGGGGCCAGCCAGTGGTACACAGCAAAATCCTGCCTCAACAGTGGGGAGTGGTCTAGATAATAGCAAATAAGTCATTTTACAATCAAGTTTCATTACTTAAAAAATGCATAAAGTAATAGCTACCAACTCATGGTGCAGTCATAAGTACTCTTGTCTTAAGCTGTGAAAATAAGAGTGTATGGTGGACTCACAGGGCATGCGGGGTTCCTTACTTTTCCATTCTTTGAGTTAAGTTTAAGGAAACTGGTAATCATAAAGACTTGTATTTGCAGAATTTAAAGGAAATTTAATAAGAGCACTTGGATTAGAACTACAGCCTTTGATTACACCTGGTTCTTCCACAGTATACAGAACATCCTACTCCTTTTCATTTCTTCAAAAATAAGCAGAAACTATTGTTTTTTTCATTCCATTGTGGTAAATCTAGTTCATAGAAGAATCACTAAGATTAACTATGCTAAAATAAGCCCATTCTGGGGAAGTGGGTATTGAATTCCAGTACACTCATTCTCAGTAATGATGTCCCCAGTTTTCAGCAGTTGGTTTGTTTTAGGTTTACCTTTGCTCATCTAGGACACCTTGACAGTTTTGTGGTTTGTATCCTTACAAAGTCTCCTGTACCTTGCTTTGGCAGTGTGCTTTTGCAACACCACCCCGCCCCCCCCCCCACTCCTAGCTTGGTCTTCTGCTTTGTTAACCGTAACTTGTTCATTTTAGGACAGTCAAGTTAGTTCAGTTATCTCTTACATTTCTTTTCATGTTTGATTTTTCTTTGTCCTATTGATTAAAGAGTAATAAAAGTTTTATATCCTAATGATGAGTTGATAGGAAGGAAGGGAGGGAGGGGGGAGAGGAAGGAAGGAAGGAAGGAAGGAAGGAAGGAAGGAAGGAAGGAAGGAAGGAAGGAAGGAAGGAAGGAAGGAAAGAAGGAGAAAGATTAGGAGAATGAGACTCCTGGCATGCAGGAGTCTCAGGGTTTGATCCCCAGTACTGCAAAAATCAGGTGTAGTGGCTCATGCTTGGAATCTCCGCATTCTAGAGGTGGGAGCAGGAGAATCAGGATTCTGGAAAAAGTTTAGAAGTTTCAGTTCAACCTCAGAATATAGAGAGTTTGAGGGTAGGCTGGGCTACCTGAGACCCTGTCTCAAAAAAAATAAAAACAAATCAAAAACAACAACAAAAATTCTCAAATAGAGCAGTTGAAAAGCCTACTTCTTTTCCATCTGTCTTATTGCCAAGGTGCTTATCACATACTAGGAAAATTATCATTTGTATGAAGTCATCTTAATAGGCCTCACTTTAATGTGTTTTTACAAATGTCACCTCTGATTTCATTATTTCTGACTCTCATAAACATACTAAGTCATAAACAAACTAAGATGTTTACTACCTAGCACATTGTGTATGTGGGGGGGGGGAGGTGACACATATGGGTCATAGTTTGTGGGGTGGATGCCCGAGGGCTACTTGTTGTCTCTTCCACCATGAGTTCTGAGAATGAAACTCAGATGATCGCTTTTACCTTCTGAGCCATCTCGCCAGCCCATTATGGGACCATCTCTGTTGTGAATGGGGTTCATCTTTAATCAGACTGTCAGTATGCAGCACATAACTATTTTGAGGGGGATGAGGGGAATTAGCCTTTTTTTTTTTTTTTTTTTTTGTATATGTGGTGGGGGCGGGACATACATTTGTTCCAAGAATGTGTGTGCATTCATGTGGAGGCCTGAGGTTGACATTGGGTGTCTTCTTTAATCTCTTTATTTTCTCTCACAAAAAGCAAGAGCTTGCTGATTCAGCTGTTCTAGCTAGCTAGCTTGCCCTAGGATCTGCTGAGTTCTGTAATTATAGGTGGGCTGCCACACCTGTAAACTAAGGTCTTCCCAATTATTTGGCAAGTACTATCCACTGAGTGCCTCCCTAGCCCAAATAGTAAGCGTGTGTGTGTGTGTGTGTGTGTGTGTGTGTGTGTGTGTGTGTGTGTGTGTATGTGTGTGTGCGCACATATATGTGTATGTTTGTGTGTGTATGTGTGTGTATGTATGATTAAATTTTGTTTTATGTATGTGTTTTTGCTTGCCTGGATGTATGTGCATCACATGCTTGCCTGGTGCCCACAGAGGTCAGAAGAGGACATTAAATCCCTTAGAATTGGAGTTGTAGAAAGTTGTAAGCTGCCAAGTGGGTACTGGGACTTGAACCCAGGTCCTCTGCAAGAGGATTAAGTGTTTTTAACTGCTGAGCCCTTGATCTAGAACATTCCCACCCCAATATCTAAACGTCCTAACAAATCACTCTGGACAATATATCTGCAGTGTCTAAAGAATGAATAATTCTGATTTCAGTGTCAAAGTGCTTAATTGGAGAACTGAATTGTAAGACCAGTAGTAGAAGAAACACCTGCAGTCAAAGGAATGGCATTGTAGTTATTTCACCTCCGGTAGTTCACTTTCCCTCCATCCAGTGTAAATTAACTTAGTTAACTTTGAAAATAACTTGTTTAAATATTCAAAAGTTTCAAAGCACTTTTATATATACGCAGTGTATATAAAACTAAATTTATGCGGGGTGGTTGTGGCGCACGCCTTTAATCCCAACACTCGGGAGGCAGAGCCAGGCAGATGTCTGTGAGTTCGAGGCCAGCCTGGTCTACAGAGTTAGACCTGTCCAGAACAGGCACCAAAACTACACAGAGAAACCCTGTCCCGAAAAACCAAAAGAAGAAAAAAAAAAAAAAAAAAACAACCAAACTACAAAAAAGCACAACTAAATTTACATTTCAGGACACAGAAATAATCACACTGCCATGCCATTTGAAAAAGGCTTCAAATACTAATCATCGGTATTGGGAGTATTGAGAATCAAATACTGTAGCTGGGTGTGGGAGGCCAGCTCCCACCTTTTGAAGGGTTCTAATGAGAGAGGGATAAGAAATATTAAAAAGAAAAGAGAGATCTAGATGGTGAAAAGAAAGACAGAAACTCAGGATGGCTTTGGGAGGACCTGGGTCAATACCCATTGACCTTTTCCATTGATTCAAAAGGGCTTTTTATAGCAATGCCAAGGAGCAGGTCAAAAGACATCCCCCTTGCAAGATCAAAGCACACAAGTCAAGTGTAGACCCTTCCAAACACCTGGTAACTATGGCCATGGTCAAATCATCCCCTTATGCATCCCTGCTAAGCAAGCTCAGATTCTCGGACCCTGAGTAAGTTCTTACTAGGAAACCTCTGTGAGTCTCCATAGCTGGGTAAGGAAGCCATGATCTTCCTCTCTTATATATTTGTATATCTGCCTGTATATTGTACTTATAATCCACTTTCCCAATATTCTTTATATTTCTCAGTATTCATAAGCAGAAATTTTAACCAAAAAGTAGCAGAAAAATAACTGAACATATTTTATCCTGGGAAAAATTAAACATAGCATTCCAAAATAGAAGACACCTGGTATGTCTTAGTGTGTTTGTTTATTGCTATGATAAACAAACACCAGAACCAAAAGCAGTGTAATCCATCATTATTGAAGGAAGTCAGGGCAGGCACTCAAGGTGGGAACCTGGAGGCAGGAACTGAAGCAGAGGCCATAGAGGAGTACTGCTTACTGGCTTGCTCCTTGTGGATTGCTCAGACTGCTTTCTTATAGAACCTGGGACCAACTACCCAGGGGTGGCACCACCCACAGTAAGCCTGGCCCTCCCATATCAATCATTAATCAAGAAAATGTCCCACAGTTGCCCTGATCTTATGGAGGCTTTTTCTCCACTAAGATTTCACTCCTCTCAGATGACTCTAGCTTATGTCAAATTGACAAAAACCTAGCCAGCACAGGGAAAATATTTTGCTCAGAAGGAATGATTTTTATTCATTATTTTAAATGTATAATATGAGCCAACCCCTTTGCTTGAAGCCAGTATGGCTAGTTGTTTTTACTTCCTGTACTAACCTCTTTTACCAGATTTTTTTCTTTTCTTTCTTTTTTAATTTTTTTTTTTTTTTTATTTCTTTTACCAGAATTCTCTCCCCCCTCCGTCCCTCTTTCCCTTGACAGAGTCAGTATGTTGCCCAGGCTGGCCTCCAACTCAAAACATGAGGATAACCTTGAACTTTTGATCCTTCTGCCTCGAATTCCTAAATTCTGAGAGTAAAGCTGTGCATCGCCACACCCAGTTTTTATGTGGCACTGGGGATTGAACCCGGGGCCTTGAGCAATCTAGGCAAGCACTCCAAAAACCAAACATCCCCAACTCCAGAGTTTTCTTGTGTGCGTTCACGCTCTAAGCACCCACACCCTGGCAGATTTGACTCTGTTGTTAGCAGTACGTCTAAGGGGGGAGGGGGTCCATGTTCTCTCCCTCCTCTGCATCTTGGCTTTCTTGTTGAGTCCTGGCAGCATTGTATATTTGGACAATGCCTTTTTAGTGTCATTATCTAGTGTCAGTCATTCTCTGTTCTTGGGTAACTGAGCCAGTAAATTAGAACTGGCAAATGCATATATTGGGGTAAGAAGTATCCATCTGTTGTGAATTTCCTTTTGCTTTGGAGAAGCCAAAAGGCCAGGAATTAGTGACTGCTTTAGTCTTCTCTCATGGTTGGCAGCTGACAGGCTCACTGATGAGGTGATAATGAACTCAGAGTCTGCCCTGCTGGCTGGGTGGGAAGAAAACTCCAGACAGCAGGCATACCTCACTCAGGAGCCTGCCAAAAGGTTCCTTTATTATAGAATTCATTTCAGAGGTTCACAGGTAGACTTTCCTGGATGCGTTTCAGAATTATAACTTACGATTCCAAAGAATATATATTATTTTGCTTTTGACATAGCAAGTCCGAGGTTTTCATCTTGGTTACTTGGTGGTCACAGAAAAACTGGGAAGTGAGGCTTGAAAAAAAGTTCATTTTTGAACAAAATTTCTTTTCCTTAGATATGGCGAATTCCCGATTCCTATATTGTTAGCTATTCCTGTTGATTTAGTTGCTAGAATGTTTCCTGGCCATCTCATACTTTTATAAACCATGTCAGTCCTTAGACCTGGGAAATGGCTCAGTGGATAAAGTGCTTGTTGCACAAGCACTTTGAATGTTGATCTCCAACCTCCACATAATAACTGACATGGTGGCATACATTAGTAACCCCAGTACTGAAGGCAGGGCTCCTTGGCTAGCCAGTCCAGCCATTCCATTGAAGGAGCTCAAGATTCAGTGAGAGACCTTGTCCTAAGAACCAAGGTGGAGAGCAGTAGAGGAAGATGCCTAGCAATGACATCTGGCCTCCACATGCACATTCAGGTGAGCACACATGCACAGTTTTTAAAAATACCTCAAGAAAATCTAGTTTTGTTTTTAGTTATGAATATTGGTAAATCACCCATTATTTCAAATACAGTTCCACTGCTGTAAGGGGCACTACAGACAAAATTTTTAAAAACTATTTTCCGTCTATGGTTGGTTGAGTGCTGATGCAGACCCCACAGTTACAGGGAGCTTGTTGTTTATAGCTCACACAGGAGCATCTTGATGTACAATATGTTTTAGATTAGTTATTAGAACTGTGATAAATATAAAATATTAAAATGACCTTAGAAGCCTTTAAACTTAAAAGATTCTCACTGAAAGGAAGAAAGACCAGTTATAATGGATGTTCCTCTTGCTCCATGTTTTCCCCTTAACATTTATAAAGAAGCTGTTCAGTTCTCCTTCTCAGCTTTAGGCCGGCTGAGCATGAACTTTGGGAATTGTTAAGAAATTGTATTATTATTTCCATCCAAGTTTCCCTTTGTCTTTGGCATGCAGTAGTTTTCTACCAGTTAAGCAGCTAAATAAGGAAGAACCTGAATTGTGTGCTTGTGCTAGGCATCAAGAGGAACACAGAGTGTGCCAGTAGCCTGCATTATTATTGCTGAAGAGTGCCAAATGCTCGGGGCCTTTCCTCGTTAGCGTCTCTTGAAAATTAAAAGGAACCTCTAATATACGGCTTATAATAAGTTGGAGACTGAAAAAATACTAAGGGTTTACGTTCAGTGGTTCAATCAAAGCTGCTAATTTTGCCACTTAGCTGTTGAGTTGGCTTTCTTCCTTATTGTTTGCAGTTGGCACTTTCTTTGCTGTAGGCAAATAATTCTTAGAAGCCAAGACAGTTCACTTTGTTGGTAAATACAAGAATGAGAGCATGTCTCCTAAGTGTGCAATTTAAAATTAGGATGATAGTTGGGAAAGACAATTTAATAAAAATATATAAATGCATACATCTTTCAATTTCATTCCTTGTTTGATACTTTAGGGTTGCCTGCATTAATCACTTAATTATCTTTATAAACAACAACCACCACCATAAAGAGTAAAGTACATAGACATTGAAGAATAATTCAAGTTTCATTGTTTTAACTCAGTTTTTCTTTCATGAATAGGGTTTATCTTTCTTTCACAATGCAATATATACAAATTGGTCTGTTGATTCTTTTTTCACATCTCCAAGCCTCCTTGCTGATTTGCTTGTGTCTCATCTATTTAATTTGATCATTAATTGTTACTTCTGCAGTCACTTCAGTATGATAAATGCCTTTACTTTGTAGTATACACACCCATACCAAAGTTAATTCCTGTTGGGTTGGGGATCTGCTCTCAGTGGGATGCTACCAGTCTTCCACTTGGATATTCACAGTCTAAGAAGTGATTCATTCCTACGCAGAAAACGACGCCAAAGTTAATGTTAATAGTGGTGTTAGGTCCCTTTAATTTATTTTCCTTGAGGAATGACAAAATCTTTTACAACTTTTTCCATCAATCCTTATTTTCTTAAAGTGAAGTAGAACAATCCTTGCAGTACTAATTTTCAACCTCTGACAGAGCAGAACAATTTAAAGTCAAAATATTTTCCTCAAAGTTCATTAATTGAACAGGGATAAACTACAGTCCCTGGCCTCTCAACTTAAATTGAATAACTAATTGCATTAAACTCTGTTATCCCACCTGAACTGTTTTTCAAGGGACAACTCCTCAGGCTTGCCATGATTGAGATTCCTTAGCTTTGAGGGCTTTGTGTAACAGAAGCTCTGCCTTTGAAGCAGAAACGCAGCTCCTGGGGTGAAAAGGAAGTAAAACAGCTTTGCCCTGCTCAGGGCACAGTCTCCAGACTGTACTGGGCATTTTTCACTGGCATCAAAATAATAGGCAAGAAGTACTTTGGAACCATGTGCCATAATTCTTTGGAAAGGTACTTAACACCAGCCTACCGTGTGTTAGTCCTACCTCCCACGTGATGGAAGGAGAGAATCAATTCTTGCACAGGTTGTTTTCTCTCTCTCTGTCTCTGTCTCTCTGTCTGTCTCACACACACACACACACACACACACACACACACACACACACACACCCTGTGGCACCTGCACACATACAAACAATAAATAAATATATGTGACTTAAAAATCAATAATTCATTAATTTTAGGGTTTTGAAAATTATTGTACTCTTCTTACATTTAATATTAAAAATCAACACATTTTTTAGTTATTTTGTCTTCTGTCTTAAGGGCTTTGTTTTGATTCTTACTCTTCTGTCCCAAGTTTAGTAATTGCTCTATTAATTTAATGTGTGTGATCATATTCTGTTTCCCTAAAAATTTCTTAAGGCTGCTACCCATTGCTTTGAATGTACAGTTCAGATACCTTAGCATGTCAATCAGAAGATTCTCCTAATCTGTTCCTTTCCTATTGTTCCCCTTCCTAGCACTCAAGTTCTTTCTCCTTCCACACCCTCCCCACTGCTCTTCACTGCTAACTCCTTCACGTCTCATCCTTGTCCTACTGAAGCAGGAGCACGTAGTGGTGGGAGCTGGGTACTGGCTGGCAATAGTGCTCCAAGAAGACAGCGGGTCTTCGTTGTCTTCGTTCTTCCGACTCTGTAGAACTTACTTCCTGAGTATAAAGGTTGGTTTGGTCTTTTAGTCTGGGAAATAACCTTTTTCTTGATTTCTAATAAATCTCATATCTCAAAAAGGATAATATAACAGCCTAAAGGAAATCAGCCATAGGCATATTTAATAATAGCCTTCTATAGCTGAAATTCTATTTAGAATACGAAAATACACCAAATAAAACAATTGCTGTGCTATTTCATATTTCCTTAGTGTGGATGAGATTAACTTGTAGAAAGAAGCCTCCCAGCAGCCTGCGAGAGAGCTGCCAGCCTGCATCACACGCTCACGCTCTTTTCACCATGGAGGAAACTGACGCTGTGGTAAAATGAGCCAGGGTCTCAGTCATTCCACTGAGTGAAAAGGAACAGATTTGGAGCTTGATGGCTTTTGCCACCTAATGCTGTTCTCTAGAATTTACTCACCTGAAAGGGGGAAATGTGAATATTTAAGATGCCCCAAAAAGTGAATGTTAAAGTAATTTGGGGGAAGTAAATGAATGGGGGTTATGTCTGTGGTGGAGGGTGAAGAAATATTGAGGAAGTAGAAGGAGCAGAAGATTTAATGACAAGGAATATATGGGGATTGCAGGAAAGGGAGGAGCTAGAGATGATTTAAGCTAAAAGCTCCCAGGATCTTTGACCTCTGTTTTCTTCTCTGCTTAGTTTCTCTTTTAAAGAAATTCTGGAGAATAGTTTAACAATTCCCTCTGGAAGAAAACAGGCCTTGCTTAGGCGGTAATGCCTAGACTCTAGGACTAGCAGCAGGGGTGCAGCCCTGGAGCCCTGAGCAGTCTCTAGTGTCCCTGGCATATAACAGGAGCAGAAGCTTGACTTTGTAAAGAGCCATATTTTCTATCATTTCTCGGGTAAAATTTGAAACCAACATAACATGCGAAGATGGAAAGGCAGGAAGTACAGGAAGGCCTGTGAGGAATGTCGCACTGTCCTGCCTTTCTGTCTCAGCTTCCCTTCCTTTATCATTACTTCTTGTTCATCCTGTGCTCTAGAAGGTTAAGGCTTAGCTCACTCAGCTTGCTGCCAATCGCTTCTCACTCTTTGTGCCAGTTTTTGTTTAAAGTTGAAAGATTCATTGATTTTTTTCAGACATTTTATAAGGAGGGAAAATGAAAATCACTCATAATCCTCCCTAAAACTGATTATCTGATACATGACTGTACAAGCTATATTTTATATTCACATCAAGATTTTCTCCTACTCACAGTAAATATTTAAAGCTTTCTAAATCAACTAATGTCAAGCTACATCATTAGTTATAGCAAAAACATACTGTTCCACCGAACAGCATGCCCCACCTTATTTATCAAGTACTCTTTTGTTAAGGATGTGATGTGTGCCCAGTTCTTATATTTTAACTCAAAATAATACATTCCCACCTTATTCTACCACGTCCCTAACTCTTCCAGAAGAACACACACATAGTTTTAAAATTATTACTATTAATATTTTTATTTTCCCTCAATCATCCATTTACTCTGTACTACAATAAATGTGACAAACCAGATATTAGGTTCTAGAAATAGAAATTTTACATTAAATTCAGTTGTTCAATTTGTGCAGTCATTAGAACATATTCAGTGTGTGCTCTGTGTCAGGTCCTGCTTGAGAATAGATTTCCATTGTGTTCTCTATATATACTTAACTTTTTAATTTGTAACATGCAGTTTTAGTTTTTATTTAAGTTATTGTTGAAAGTTATGTAGCATAAAGTGTATCATAACTTTCTTTTTTAAGATAAGGTCTCACTATATAGACCAGGCTAGTGTAGAACTCAGAGTTCTGCCCGCCTCTGCCTCCTGAATGCTGGGATTAAAGGTGTATGTCGCCATGCCCAGCCTTCATTTTCAAATGAACATTTTCAAATGAACCATTTGTGAGTGTTAAGTATATTCACACTGTTATGCAACAGATTACTAGACCGTTTGCATCTTGGGAACTGAAATTCTGCACCCATTCAACATTTTTTTCCTTCCTTCAGCCTCTGTGGTAACCACTATTCTGCCTTTTGTTTCTATAACTATGGCTACTTTAGATACTTCACATAATTAGGCTCTTTTTCCCCCTTGCTCATTTCATTGAACAATGTCTTTAAGGTTTATCCAGTATTCTAAAATAGGGCCTTGGATATAGTTTAGGATGGTTTGTTCTGCCTGAGCTTCCCAAGGGCTGTGTGTATACTACCACATCAACTGTATATTTTAATTGTATTTATTTATTTGTGTGGATATACACGTACATGCGGCACACACACCACCACCACCACCACCACCACCACCCCACCCCCAGTGTACACTTGGAGCTCAGAGGTCAGTTTGTGAAAATCAGTTCCCTCCTTTCCCCATAAGTTCCAGGAATCAAACTCAGGTCATCAGGGCTAAAGATAAGCACCTTTCCCTTCTAAGCCTTATCAAGGTGTATTTGTTTGTTTTTTGTTTTTGTTTTTGTTTTTTTAGCCAGCAAAGAATTTGACCTTTTGAATTCTAGCTGGCATAATTTACATAAATTCTGTTTACAGTTCCTTGTGATAATCACTTTGAATAGTTATCAAATTTTAAACTTCAGAAAAATATGTATAAGAATTTCTTACATTTCAAGCATTGGTAAACAGTTGTATCTGTCACTTCCTTGTTTGGGGAATTCATAGATGAAAAAAGTTAACAGCTAGCTAGCTGTGGTCTCTCAGCTGGGTAGGCAAGGAGGAGCTCTTCAGCGGCTGGCCTTTCGGAGCTTTTGTTCCCATGGTTTCTGACAGCATCCATTGTAGGCCACATGCAAAGAGCAGCAGTGGGGCCATTTTGTAAAACAGTTTTCATGCAGGCTTTGGGCATCAGGACCCATTGCTCTACGGGTGGTTACAGCTTACAAAGTCAGGATTGGTCAGCCCTTTGACAACAGCCAGTGATGCAACTCTGATGTCAACCTAGGAGTTAGAATTCTTTTGCCCTTAACACCAGCCAACATTACCTTCTTAGCCAAGGAATCCAAGATGCTACTTTTTCAGCTGCCTTGCTGTTCTCACAGCTTGACCACTGCTCCACTGTCTCAGCTGATGTTGCCACTCTGCTGTCTTTGCTGCTTTGTTCTTACAGTATCAGCTCAGGGTGTGCTCTTGATGGCAAGAAAAGACTTCTGGAATGGGGGATGCAGCTCAGGAGACGGTGTCCTGTCTAATTCACAATTTACTGACCTCAAGAAGCCTGTGTACAGCCAAGAAAGGATATTGGGACAAATCACAGAATACTTTACATGCAAATTAAGGTTTCTGTGTGCACCAATCACAGCCTTGCCTCTTTAGCACCACCAATCACAACAATCCCTCTATGCCACTAGAGGAAGTGCTTCACCTGTGGCCTAGGTGCAAATGGTTGCAAAGTCATCTAGAGTTCATAGAGGCTTTGGATGGCAAAAAGTCTGATACAGACCATTTGAAATAGCCTTCTCTGAGGCCGCACTTTCAGGAGCCAGGATAGTCAGCTGAGTCATCACACAATTGTCTCGAGGCATCTGTAGAATGTTGAGTGCACCCAGTCAAAGAATCCTACATTTGCTACATAGGGAGTCCAATTGTCCCATCCCTGAAAGTCTTAGCTTATGTATAACAAATATCAGAAAGAGTGCTTACAAAAAGAATTTATCCTTAAGAGTTGAGGTTGGTAAGATGGTTCAGCAGGGAAAGGTTCTTGTCACTAACCCTGACAACCTGCATTCAATCCATGGGACTCACATGGATGAAGGAAAGAAACTACTCCTGCATGTTGTCCTCTGACCTCCACATGCACTTGAGCATATTGTTCATATACATGCATACATATAGAGAGGGGGAAACCAAGTGATTTTTTTTAACACATGCTAACAATGAATGGTATTTATCATCTTCCCATTGCCCAAGGGAGATGGAACCTCCTTATCTTTCTTAAAGGAGTATAGGTTTGGTCTCCCCTAGTCTACAGTGGAGAAATATATAGAAACATGAAATTATAATAATAGATATCAAGGAGGCATGAGCAGGTGTCAATGGGAAACTGTAGACAGGGCAGAAACCATGTCTACCTGGGAACATGACCGTCACCACTGTAATTCCATTATGTCCCTCTTAAAAAGCATATCAGAGAAGGGAGTACTAAAAGTATGCCCTAAAAAGAAAACAGCATTTGAAAAGTCACATAGCTATGACATATTAATGTATATTTGAGAAATTATTAGTAGCAATAGCTAGAGCAAAGAATGGTGTAGGAAAATTCTAAGGAAAACTGGCAGGACCTTGTTTGCCATGCCCCTAAAGTTTTATTCTGGAGGTAGAGAAGTCAGGCAAATGATATGATTCAATCCTTTTTCCAGAATTCCCAAGCTCACTCTCCAAGGCTGGAGAGGAATGAGATAGACAACAGCAGAAAACTAGTTAAGGAGCCTGCATGAATGTAGACTGGAGAACTCTCAAAGTGTAACATTGAGGCAGACTGTAGGTAGAAGTTTGGTAAAGCAGATGCCAGTGTTGTCTTTTACCTGTCCCATGTGCTATCATCGTACAGTTCTTTCCAGCCCCTAACCTGACCTGGCATAAAGCAGCTTTGAGATATTTATTAAGAAAAAAGCTGTGTTTTGACAGACAGGTACCAGAGCACCTAGCCTAAAAGCCAATTTACAGTTCTTTGGGGGATCTCCTATGAGCAACAGGAGGCCAACATAGCCATATGCAAACAAGCTTCATAAGCAATGGACATTTTCCATTACAACTCCATTTCTCAAACGAATGCTATTTGTCACAATTTGTATTTCCCTATTATTTATTTAATGGTAACTGTTTCATATTTAAATAGACTTTAACATTAAAATATAGCAGCTTTGGCATTGTTTTTGTCTTTCACAGTTCAGAGCTGTGTTGTTGATTGTTTCAGCATAAAGATATTCCTTTCATTCAGTCGTTGTCCTCCGAGCTCCACTGAGGAATGCTGTGTCCAAAAACAAAAGCCCTATGTCTCTTCTTTCTGGAAGCAGATTCTCTTGGAACTTGAGAGTTTTGTTACCTTGGTGTTAGTACAGTGCCATTTTTAGGGAGGTTGGCACTATTCATCACTCATTAGCTGTCCCTGGAAACATCTGTGGCCTGCATCTTCACCTTCTGCCATGTTAGACAAGACTTGATTGCTTGTATTTCATTCTTTGCATTACTACAAAGCTTCACACATCATGTACTTCCTTTAATGCTTCTCAACTATGTGTAGATATGCTGAAATGAATGTGTGGTGTGTGTGTGTCTGTGTGTGTGTATACGTATATGAGTGCATGTGTATACAAGCCAGAGATCAACTTTGGGTGTTGCTCCTCAGGAGCTATTTGCCTTGGTTTTTTCAGTCTCTTTTACTGAGATTCAGACTTGCTACTTAGGCAGTACCTCATGCATGGAGACAGTCTATACATTTCAGTAACCTAGAAAGATGGAAAGAGGCTAATACACTAGACTCCATGGTTTTCTTTCCTTACTGTAAAGGAATATATAGCAGGACACCATGGTATTCTGTGTCTGCAGTTAGCTACATGTGCCCAGAACATGTGCACGAAATCATCCTTATTAAGTAAATTTGCCTCAGTTGTGCCCAGGAAGACCAAGGTTTTAGAGTTACTCCCTTGTTTATAATAGCAAATCCTACACGTCTTTTCCTCCAGAGCTACATGCAGAAGCATAAAATCATGCTAGTATGTAGCTGCTCTTTGAGCTTTGTCGGTCAAACCATAGAGCAAAACCGCTTAGCATTAATGCTTTATTCTAGCTGGAAACTGGGATTTGTTGTCTTTAAAGGAGTTCTCTTTGTTTTAGCCACTTGAAGAATTTGGTTCAAAGAGTTGAGAACCTACAAGGCAACTTGTTGTTTACTATTTGGCTTCAAGTCATAAGTCCTTAAAATGCAAGAAACACATGATCTTTACAACTGTTTTTTCTCCTTTTTCCTCGAGACTAGAGCTTATGCTGATCTTGGTTTGAGATATAATCAACATAAATAATATTCTAAATGCCTTTTTAAATAAAAACCACAGAGCCAGAAATTTGAGTTAAAGCCTTAGAGAGATCAAGGAAATATGGAAAGCCACCAGCCAACCTTACCTCACCGACTCTGCAGCTTCCAAATAGCGCAACTTCCTGTCTACCCAGGCTTTATATGTCTTGCTTTTCTGCCCTCTCATTGGCTCTCTTAGCCCAGCTACCTCACTTCCTCTTCCTACACAGCTCTGTCACTTTCTGTCCGTCTGTACAGACCTCCAGGTCTCTATGGTTGGTACTGGGATTAAAGGCATGTGTCACCTCGCTTGGCTCTGTTCCCTAGTGTGGCCTTGAACACACAGAGATCCTGCCTGCTAAGAGATAGGATTAAGAGCATGTGCTACCACTGCCTGACTTCTTTGTTTACTTTTATAATGGCTTTCTTTTTTCTCTGGTTCTCCAGGAAAGCTTTATTTATCAAACCACAAATAAAATATCACCACATTTTAGCACAAATAAAGTATCACCACAATTGGCTGCCCTGTGGGCCTCCATGTCCAGTAAACCCTGGCAGATAGGTCTGCAGAACCATTCCAGCAAGACTCCTTAGTGGGTTACCTAGAGCAAAACCAGGTTTGTTCTTTCATCTTCTTTTTAAGAAAGAGGACTAAAAGGAAAGTAGACACATGGACCTTGCTTTATACTGTGGGAAATCAGGGAAGAACAGGAGCATAGAGATATGAGGTACCATAGACATCTGCTCAGAAGGGCCTCCTGTTGAACGCAGCCCACAAGGGAAAAAGAAACCGCTTCAGCAAGTGCAGGCCAGCCCTAAGAGGCAGTGGTTGCTTAAGACCCATTGTGTTGTTAAGTAGTTTCAGAGATGTCCAGGTGTCCTGATTTAAAGGCACCACTTCTTAAGTCAGGAAACTGTGTCTTGTTCTGAGGTCTGGTGTAATAAATACATATTCCTGGGGGATAGTATGTCTGGGCCCACGAACCATGTTACAGCCTGTGATTTATTTACACTGTTAACCACAGTTAATAGCAAATATAAGCCACACGTGGTCTCAGGGTGGCCTCTTAACTGGAACATGTCATAGATCCATGAAGTAGGACAAAGGCAGAGAGCAATTTGTGTCATGTCCAGAAAAGTTCTTTCTCTGCTGTGTGACTGAGTTGTGGAGTTGCTCCTATTCAGCATTTTTCCTGGAGTGTAGCCATGGGCTGTTTGTGTCTTGTTTTTTGTCCATCCGTTCTTTATTTCATTGCTTACGGTGCCAAAAACTGCTCTAAGATGTCTACTATTTTCACTAATTTCTTGGATTGATTTCTAGAAAGTAAAGTTAGCTTCAGCTTTTTAGATTGTTGGCCATATGGTTTTAAATAGTCTTTAGAGCACCAGTAAGTCGATGTCCTAGTTTACATCTCTGCTGCTGTGACAGAACACTGACCAAAACCAACTTGGCGAGGAAAAGATTGATTAGGTTTACAGACCATAGTCCATCATCAAGGGAAGAACTAAAGCAGAGCCCCACGTAGCAACACTGCCTAGTGGCTTCTTCTCCTGGTGTGTCGGCTTACAGTCCAGGCCCACCTGCCCAGAGCTGGTACCACCCACAGTGGCCTGGGCCCACCCGCCTTAATCAGCAATCAAGAAAATGCCCCACTGATATGCCCATAGGCCAGTCTGATGGAAGCAGTTCCTCTATTTCGATTCCCTCTTCCTAGCTAAGGCAAGGTTTGTATCAAGTTGGCAAAAAAACAATGACAGCTGGTGATCATTCTTCCTCTTTCTCATCTCTGTTAGGATTGCTAGGATCATATGGCAGTAGGAATTCTATCTAGCTCCTCCGACTTCATTGGATTTTAGAATACTAAGAAGGAGATTCTATTAGAATGGCACTTACCAGGTATATGGGGTATTCGATTTCAAGCCCAATGCATATGTACTTTATTAAGGTGTCAAGGTCTTTGGTCCACATTTCCATTATTTAGTTGAGTTTAAAGAGTTCTTTACTTATTTTACATACCAACCTTTGTCGGATACATCTTTTGCAAATATTTTCTTTTAGTCTGTTGCCTGTTCTCAACTGTTGAAAATTTTAATACACATTTAAAATAACCGTACGTATGATTCTCTAACAGTTTTCAGAATACAAAGATTTTCGTATGTTTAAACAATTTAAAAATCCTTGTTTTCATGGAAGGACATAACTAAAAAGTAAAAACTTGTAAAAATATGTGGCTAACCTGCTGAATAAGAGAGGATTATCTTCTAGTTTTGCTTTACAAATGTCACTCATGGCTAATTGAGAAGGAGATAGCCAGTCCCTACATAAACCACAATGAGAAGGCTCTGAATAAATGCCACTAGACCTCCTCTTTCAACCCAACACCATCTGTGGAAGCTCCCTGTCAGTCCCAGACTTTCCAACAGTCACAGACCTTGCCCACCCCTTGCTCACAGGTCTCTTAGGGCTCACTAGACTTCAGGATAATAATATTCAAGATTCAGTCCACATCCTGGCTTTCTTGATGCTGTAGCCATGGTCGCAGGGAAGGCATTTAGGAAAAAGAAAGGAAATGTGTACTGAACTGAGCTGAACCAGCAGATGTAATGGGGTCAGGGACTGTCCTTGTGAGGCCCTGATGAAATAGGCTCTGAGAAAGGAAGAGGCAGCATGGATTTGTGGGACATTGAAAATGTTTAAGTGACTGGGGCACTCAACTGGAAAAGTTACACAGGAACCAAACAGTAGTTTGAATGTCATCATGTGTAGCTTCTGCATTTCCTTTTTCACCGAATGGTAAGTTTTACAGCTAGAATGTTCTTAAAATTCATCATCTTAATCCAGATAACATCAAATTGAAGTCTGTCAGTGAATCTCAAATAATGTTTTTGTTGTCAGAGTTTTAATTCTTCAACAAGTGCCTTGTAGTCTGATAAAATGATGTGCGTCTATCATCTCGATCTACTTAGGAAAGCAGAACAGGGGATCATTTCAGTAATTCGCTGCAGGCAACAGACTGAGGTACCATCTCAAGAGAGAAAGCAGGCAGACACATTTCTAAGTGTACTCAAACATGTTCACCATGATCCCAGAAATCTGAGAAAATAAAAAGTAATAGTCCTACTTAAAGATGACCTTTCTTTGAAACTATACTTGTTTTTACTTAGTCTTTGTGTTTTTTTCTCTCTGCTTCTTTAAAGTACATACAAATATCTCTACATTGCAATACATGTTTATAGTAAAATAGAGCTGTTTTAAGTTTGAGTACCCTTTTCTTCTTAGTATGAGGGTTTTTAAGGATTTACTTTTGTTGTTTTTAATTATGTATATGTATGTGTGATGTATGTATGTAGCTTTGCAAATGGGAGTGCATATGTGTAAAGAAGCCAGAGTCATCAGATCCCCTGGAGCCAGAGTTACAGTTCGTTGTAAGCACCCAGCATTGGTGCTGGGAACCAAAATCAGGTCCTCTACAAGAGTAGTGTGTGCTCTTAACCTTGAACCACCATCTCTCCAGCCTCGGAATGTGAGATTTGTTTTCTTCTTAAGTTTTGTGTGTGTGTGTGTGTGTGTGTGTGTGTGTGTGCGCGCGCGCGCGCGCGCGCGCGCGCACCATGGTGCTTATATAGAGATGGAGCATCCACGCTTTAGGACCTGAGAGATGGGGAGCTATGCCTGGGCAGGGCAAAACCAGAGGAAACTCTGGTGGAGGTTCATAGCGATCCTGACATGCAAATCGGTCATCCGACCTGAGTATCGGGGCAAAAGACTAATTGAACCATCTAGTAGCTCCTAAATAGTCCCTCCGACGTTTCCCACAGGATAGCTGGCACTCTCACAAAAAGACAATCTCCTGGGCCCGAGGTGGGATCCCGAGGCCCCTCAGTCCATCTCCAGTCCACCAAGGACACACCACCACCCAGCTAGTTCAGTCATAGAGCATGAGGCTCTTAATCTCAGGGTTGTGAGTTTATGCCCCACATTGGCACCACTTGTAAGTGAAACCATGAGAGTCTGTTAAAAGGGTACCAAGGATTTATTAAGATATAAAATGGGGGGGGTGCACTCATACATAAAGAACAAAGTAAACAAACATGGTGGTCTTCCGTTCAGCCTGGGGGTAAGTGGAACCAGCATCCCATCTCTGACTACCACAAGGCAGAGCGAGCACGCCTCTCTCCGTTTTAAGCAGTCACTTAATCCTCCAAGAGGCCACACCCTAAAGCTGATACTCCAAAGATATTGGCAGAATTAATACCCACAACATAGAGGTCAGAGGACAACATGTAGAAGTCAGTTCTGTCCTTACACCATGTCCTGGGGATCCAACTCTGGTTGTAGCTTGACACCAAGCACAATAGCATACTGAGCCTTTTCGCCGGCCCTTAAAATGTAGTTTTAAGTATTATTTATGTATGTTCAGTCTAATTTCTTGGTTCTCATTGTAATAAAAATCCCAGAGCATGAAAAGAAATGTAATTGTCTTACCCAGAAGCATCTTTAGGTAAGACAAATAATGAATTTTATAAGTTAAGAAATGAGAAAGTGTTACTATATTTGCAGGTACGGTTTCCGTATTGTTTTTAACATAATTTTAAAAAGGATCCTACCAGTTATGGTGGCCCATGTCAGAAGGATATGCTGAAAGGGTAGAGGCAGGAGAATCATAATTTTGAGGTCAACCTGGGCTATATATTGTCTTTTCTGCCTTTGTCATTAATAGCAAGGAATTTTAAAAAATGATCCTGAATTTCCCATCCTTTTATATCTGTCTTTCTCTATACTTAATACAGAAACAAATTTTTTTTCTAAATTATACATAGCATATGGGAGGGAACAGGACATGATTATCAAGCTGATAATAACAGTTCATCTCCCTAGTGCCAGCAAAGGCCCTGGGCTCATCCCTACAGTTTCCCAGCAGGTGCCTCCTCCCAAACCAGTGCAGCAGAGTTGTTCTTACAGGGTTTGCTTAGGAAAACTCCAGACACTGCCTGGGGTGTGTTCTCAGAGGTTGCCAGAAGCAAACACTGTGGTTCTTCTTTCTCTACTAATGAGTCAGCAATCTTGTCATTCATCTGCATCAGTTCGCTAGCGGGACAGTGTACTACAAGTCCAAAGGTTAGTTGTTGGGTATGTTAGGTATCTGGTGAGATACCAAAGTGGAGAGTTGAGGCTGTGCCACCACTGACATTCTTCTTGCAAATATCATAGACATTGGACCTGAGAGACAGTGGAAGCTAGAGAAAAGGCAAGTACATGTCCTAGGTAGCATGGTGTGGACAGCTGGTATCAGTGTGCTATTCGTCTAAGACTAGAAAAGGTTAAGTAAACAGTAGGACAGTGACAAACTACAGGGATTAATGGCTGAAAGCATTCAGTGATTCTTAAAACAGACACTGAAGTAAATGGAGGCATTCTGAAGCTTGAGTTCTGAGGATTGATGTAAGAGAACTTTAGTTTCCTTTGGAAGCAAACTTCCTGAAGAAAGAAGACAAGATAAATGGAGCAACCCAAAAGTGTGTGCTTGCAACATCAGGTGCACTTCTTTTGAAGAGACCATGGCTTCACATGGAGAGGTCACATTTGGAGGTCAGAGGATTTGGGGGAGCTGGCTCTGTTTTCCACCATGTGAGTCTTGGGGATCAAACACAAGTCCTCAGACTTGGCAACAAGCATCCTTATCCACTGAGCCATCTCACAGGTCCTTCCAGCTTTTACCAAAGGCAGGTACATAAAAAGCAGAAGGGAACCACATACATTTACATACATATGCATGCACATCCTTCCATTTACTGCAGGTGTGCCAGGATGTGTGTCTTACATGTGTCTTACATCCAGCTTTTTCATGTGAGTTTCAGAGGCCAAACTGAGTCATCAGGCTTGTGCAGCAAGAGTTTTTACTCACTGAGCCATATCTATGGCCCTCTTCTAACCTTTAGACTAAAGCTATATTGTGTGTTCTGCTCCATAGAGACTTTTCAGAAACTTTGTTGTTTAATCCACAAAACTAAGCTGTTGTAAATTATTTTGCTAGCTTACCTAACATAATTGAGGGCCTAGATTCAAATACCAGCACTTAGAAAAATAATTAAAATTCTTTATTAAAGGTAAGATAAATGTTCACTGTTCACTATTTTGACAAAAATAATGGAGTGAACTAGATATATATTTAAGTCTCTTTCAAGTGGGAGTGCAGACTGGTGTAGTTTTCTCTATGAACTTGTCAGGGGGTCAGAGTCCACGTCTGTTGCTTCTGCGTTCCTGGTCTGTACTCATGTCCATGTGATTCCCCCATAGTCACTGCAGTTTGAACATAGTGGAGTCACCCTTGTTAAGAACAAAGCCGGTGAGCTTTAGATAAAGAGAAGAAGCCCATTGATCCTGGAGTAACCCCCATAGCACTGTTACTGCATACTGGAATGCTGGGCTTTGTTAGGGTAACGTCTCCATATTCATTATGAACAAGAAGGGGTGTAGAAAACTTTGCTGGTTCCATGGTGTTTTCTCTGCAGGGCTTTATATGAAGTAAAACACACTGGAAGGGGTGGTAACCAACAATTTAGGGGGTAGGTGCTTCTTCTGCTTAGCAGCTAACATGGCCACTGTGCACCTCAGCTAATAGGAGATGGACAAGGGAACTTCGCACACGATTTCACCACTAAGGTGCTTTGATCGGTATGTTCAAAGAAAAGATGCTTACAATATCAGGAACAAGATCTGGACCCAGAGTCAGCAAAAGAAATCTATGAGGAAACATTATTTTCAGAAAGTCCTGTTGCTCTGATGTAGTCATGAAGATTGAGAGGCTTAGCTATGATGTATTAAGACTATTTTCTTTTAGAAAGTAAGAATGGAAATTCAGTATCCAACCAGTGAGTCTCAAAATACTGTCACTATGACAATTTCACACCTCATCCCCTATATAGCTGTCATTGCTAAATATACACATAATCTCTCCCTTGGATGGTTTTCAGAACTAGTTTAAAAGATGCCCTGAAAATATGGATTCGTTTCTTACTGTGATTTGAAAATGTATCACTCAGGTTCATTCTGTGGGCTAGACTTAGTAAAATTCATTTTAACAAAAATATTTGGATGCTCAGTATACAGCCCAGGGTTAGAGTGCCTTCCCAACATGCCTGAAGCCCTAGGTTCCATCTCTAGTACTGCATTTCCTACACACACACAGTTCAAAACATGAAGAATATAATAAGCTTTGAAGCTGATTTGAATGAAAACTTTGCAAGCACCATTAGAATAACTGTTGTTTCTCTCAAATAAATGTTTTTATATAACTTCCCCAAATGAATTTTCTTTAAACTTACCTTTCATTTGAAGTGTAGGTAGATATATTTCACAAAAGAAGGAAATTAATAATTTTTGCTAAATTAACTTTTAAGCAAATACCTTTACCTTTGCATATTAATAAAATGAAGATTTCATTAATCTTAGAGTCTCCAGAGTTGAGTTCATGTACTTTTTAGACAACCTAGTATAGTCATAGAATGGAGACTACACGCTATTTTTACTATTGCTCTGTGTCATAACTGCATCCTGCAAGTCTATTAACACTTCTTACAGTCTTAACAAAACTAATCTTTTCTTGTCTACATAAAAAATTTGAAAAGATTGCTATGGGGACTAGGGATCTAGCTCATCAGAAGATGCAAGCCTCCTGTTTTAATCCCCTATTTTGCAAGTGTGTGTGTGTGTGTGTGTGTGTGTGTGTGTGTGTGTGTGTAAGAGAGAGGGAGAGAGAGAGAGAGAGAGAGAGAGAGAGAGAGAGAGAGATCACATATCACATACATATTATCAAGTGGATGCCCCAGTTTTTTTTTTTAAATGATCACTGTAAGACCAATTGTTAAATGGTCTTTATTAATAAAAAACATGGAGGCAGATATTGGAGTGAAAGCCAAGAGATCAGAGGAATAGGACAAGCCACAGCCAACCTCACCTCACCAGCTCCTCAGCCTCCAGAGAGACCTACTTCCTGTATACCCACGCCTATAAGCCTTTCTGTTCTGCCATCTCATTTCCTATCTCCACCCAGCTACATCACTTCCTGTCTGTCTGTACAAACCTCCAGACCTCTATGATTAGTGCTGAGATTAAAGGCATGTGCCACCGTGCTTGGCTCTGTTCCCACTGTGGCCTTGAACTCACAGAGATTTGGATGATCTCTGCTTCCCGAATGCTAGGATTAAAGGTGTGTGCTACCATTGCCTGACTTCTGTGTTTGCTGTAGTGATGGGCTTTTTCCTCTGATCCTCAGATAAGCTTTATTAGGGTGCACAATATACTGAGGGACACAATATATCACCACAGATCACTGACTAAAATTTTATTTATTTAGTTTATTTTTCTTGTTTTTAATACAGAAGGAATTTTACAACATTTGATACATGAATCAATATTAAGATCCAATTAAACTATTAAAAATAAAGAGCAAAGCGAATCTTTTTAAATTACCTAGTTTGTGCATGATTGTCCTCGTGCCCAAACTTAAGTTTTACAAAGTCACTATTGCAGAACATCACCAATACTGGTGTAAGACCTGGTGTGTGGCTGACACTTATTATATTAATTGGTAACTTGTATCTTGTTTTGTTTGTGGCACTAAGATTATGATATCAGATCACAGGCAAGTAAGTACAGAAGTTCTGGACCTACATGTAGTTCAGCCTAAAATGTGAGCTAGCAAATCCCTAACTCGTTTTTCTTCTGGAAATCAACCACAGAGAGGAGCTCCCTCTTCCTGCTGGTGTATCAGAGGACATCCCCAACCCCCACCATGTTCTAAGCATAGATGTGAAGTAAGCAGCTGCAAGACATCGAGACTGTCCCCTGCATTTGCAGGAAGGCTATCCTAGGCAGGCCAGTCACAGTCACACCTTCTGCTGGATATTCATTGATGGAACAGGTTTCTCTTAGAGCCCCACCTGTGACTCTTAAATTAGGAGGAATCAAACTACAGCATGCTGCTCATTGTATAGAAACATTTTCTGTTAGTAGAGGATTTCTACTCATAACACCTCCCTGGCCATAGCTAGGCATCCTGGCCTTTTAGCTTCCAGAGTCTTCTAATCATTCCTCCTTGCCTCTTTCCTCTTTAGCATTTCTGATGTGTCTTGTTTTAAATCAAATCATTCCTTACTCAGTGTTTTGAGTCTCACTGATGTGTTCTGAGCAGATGCACCAAGGGTTTCAAATCTGTGTTCATTCCTGAGGCTGTCACTCCAGAGGACATCTGCTTTGACTCAAAGATGCTCTTCTAAGTTCTCTCCTCATAGGATCCCTCCAGGCACCCTCCAGTCCTGGCACAGCTTTGGCTTTCACACTTGCACTTCTCTGTCAGCCATGCCATCCTGATTCCCTGTCTAGGTACTCCAGCGCTTTCTGCCCATATGATGCATTAGCACTTGTCCCCTGTTGCTTCACCCCATTCGTTAGTTAAAATCCTAGTATTAAAAAGGACAGTTGGGAATGAGGGCACACGTCTGTTGCTCCAGCACTTGGGAGGCAGAGGCAGGAAGATCTGCAAGTTGAGGGCTAGGGTGTCTATATAGGAGTCCCAGGATAGTCAGGGCTACACAGTAGCATGACTCTCAATAAAATAAAATAAACAACAAAATCAAAGTGCTACTCCACCAAAATCATTTACAGATATCTGATGATCTCTATAAACATCCAGTCTGAGATGCTCAGTAATACTTTCATCTTTCCAGTTCTGCTGTTATCACATATGGGTACAACAGGTATTCGTTTTGTGAAATGAAGTCTCTTAGTGACTTTTTCCCCTTTGGTACCACTCGTGCCCTCTAGAGAAACTCAGATTCATTTTCTCATTTCAACAAAACTGTCCTAAGTTTTATTCCTGTACTTGTAGTCTTTATAAGGATATCTGGTATATTTACTAATCAGTCTTTCTGGGTTAGCCCATTAAGCTGAGATGACAGCCCACTGTCATCTCCAATTAGATGGCCTCTACTTTGTGCTGCCTCATAAATTATGGTTCCAAGCACTGGGCCTTATGGTCAGTCATCACCTGTCAAGTTAGCCAGCCGATCTCAGTCTCAGCCCCTCCCCTTCTTGTTTCTTTCTTTTAGTGGAGGACAACTTGACGGAGCTGCAGGTGTCCTTCTAATGTCTGTTTCTCTTGTGTTTGCAAAACTTGATGTTACTTGCTCTGACTTGGTGCTTGATTGTCTTACATGCTGCTGCAGAATTGAGGGCAGGGAGCCTTAAAAGGACAGCAAAACACAGCTTCAAAATAAGGAGAAATGCTAGAACCATTAGGAAGTTACCCCAGCAGGTAGGAATGTTGCCAGAATTCAAGACTGATGGTTCAAGATATATTTGGTAAGAGTCTGCCACTCAGAACTGTTCTTGGCACTTGGAGTGCCTGAGTGAACAAAACAAAGATTCTGCCTTAATGGGACCTGCATTCCAATATTTTAAGCAAAGACTTTGAGTGAGTACTAAAGACTGGCATGTAATCCCATAGTTTGTAGAGTAGACTAGATAATCATAACACTAAATAATAGAAAAAATGATAAACAGTTTGCCATGTGCAGAGCAGAAAATTAACAATCTTTAAAAGTTCTTGGCTTTCAGGGTTCATGAGCTGAGATTCTAGAATGAAGATACTTTGAAATTAAGTATGGCATTATCATTAACAATATCTAAAAGGCATAAGTAACTCTAGTATCTGTAAGGGAAAGATGAATTAGACAGGGAGTGATGTGTACATATAATGGGATATTATTCAGTGTTGAAAAAGAAGATGCTGATACATACTACAATGTAAATAAATCTTGAATACATTCTGCTAAGTGAAATGAACCAGTTGCAAAAGATAATTACTGAATGATTCCATTTTTATAAAATACTAGAGTAGCCAAATTCACTGAGACAGAAAGGAGAATGATGGTTATCAGGAGCTGGGGCAGGAGAAATGAGGAATTATTATTTAATGGACAGAGTTTCAGTTTTTCAAGACTGAGAGTACTGGCAGAGATTGGTTGTACAATTAATTGTGTGGATGCATTTAGTACCACTAAACCTCTGACAAGTTTTGTTTGTAAGTGGGCTGGAGAGACGGCTCAGTGGTTAAGGATGCATGCTGTTCCTGCAGAGGACTGGAGTTGGTTCCTAGCACCCACTTCACAGCTGCTGATAACTCCAGCTCCATTCTCTTCTGGCCTCCTTAGCCTGCATTCATGAGTACATACCCACATAAAGACAAATAGGCATACACATAATTAAAAGTAAAACTTTGTAAAAGATGTTACAGATATTCTATCACAATTTAAAATTAATGTGTGAGCAGGCTGAAAAACTTAATTGCTAGAGAAAAAATAGTAAGATAAGCCATCAGATGCTATACTTGGGAAAGCTGACCTTACATGTGTGAAAGAATTGAAGGTTACTTACAAGACAGCTGTCTTCATCATCCAGATGATGTAAGTACACAAAAGCAGATACAGACAAGGAAGAAATTAGGAGTCAGTGGAGGAGCTAGACCTTGACAGAGACTAACCAGGCACATTGCAGGTGGAGAGGGTTACGTGAACACCAGGGAAAAGAGGTAAAAACTAATGAAGGGGCACTGAGGGACTGCAGGAAAGACGGGGGCTGGAAATCCAGAGGTGGTCCTGAGTGTAAGCTGAGTATGTGATGTGCTGAGAGACCCAAGAACATTGGCCTTAGAGAAGCAGGTTAGTATAGGATGACAGGAAAGTGGGAGACACAGGCCCCAAATAAATGGGTGGTAGTGGTCACAGAAATGACAGTTCCCAAATAAAGCTGTGGTTTCATTGAAGACTACTAGAAATGAAGAACAATGCTCAGTGTTCACCATAGGAAGCAAAGCATAACTGAATTATGTAGGTGCTGTCAGCCTGGGGACCTAGGAAAGGGTGGCTCCATTAACCTGATGGGGAAACACGATGGTGGAGGACATAATTAGTGCTAACATTTTACATCCAGGCTATTCCCTTATATCTAAGTAAAAGAACAGAACACAAGAGCACTTGCTCAGCTATGTTCGTATCAGCATTGTTTGTAATAGCCAAAACCTGGAAACAACCTAGATGCCCTTCAACTGAAGAATGGATAAATAAATTGTGGCACATATACACAATGGAATACTACTCAGCAGAGAAAAACAATGACATCATGAGGTTTGCAGGCAAATGGATGGATCTAGAAAAAATCATCCTGAGTGAGGTAACCCAGACTCAGAAAGACAAATATGGTATGTACTCACTCATAGGAAGATGCTAGATGTGGAACAAGGATGACTGGACTGTTACTCGCATCACCAGTGAGGCTACCTGGAAAACGGGACCCCAAGAAAGACACAGAGAAATGGATGAGATCTACAAGAACAGCCTGGACATGAGTGGGAGCAATGAAGGGCGAGGGTCAAGGGAAAGAGAGCGGGAGATCCTAGCTGGATCAAGAAAAGAGAGGGAGAACAAGGAATAGGAGACCATGGTAAATGAAGACCACATGAGAAAAGGAAGAAACAAAGTGCTAAAGAGGCCCACAGAAATCCACAAAGATACCCCCACAAAAGACTGCTGGCAATGGTCGAGATGTTCCTTAATTCTTACTCCTTGTGCTTCTGTGGAACACACATACTTACCACTCACCCCAAGTCACCGTTCCAAGCTTGCTTGCAGTTTCTTGCTTACTAGTGCTGGAAGGCCACTGTTTTAAACTTTCAGAAATCGTAAAGGTGTTCAGCTTTCTCTGCCTTTGATATTTGTCTCTAGTTTCTGAAATCTGCCCAGAAGGGGGGAAGGATCAGAGGGGAAGTCTCACTGTTTCCTGGAGCTCAGATGCCACAGTAGTGCACATCTTGATTCCATTAGACGTTGCAGGTCAAAGAGCAAGTTCAGCCGGTGTAGTTTACAGCAGCAGGGACAGAGTGACTAGCCACTTTAATGACTTGCCTTTCTGCTGCAACTTATTAAGGAAATAGGGGTTGCTAACCACTGAAATGTTTGTATCCACAGTTGACGGGGTGGGGGTGTTTGCTTGTTAACTGCGGAATAGACTTAGAACAAGAGAGTGATCTGGCAGGAAGTGCACTGGCATTTTGTCCTGTGATCCTGTGGGGGTTCTCCCTTGTGTCCTCTGAGTTGCTTCCTTGGGGTTCTCCAGGGAAACAGGCTGCTTGTACTAGCAGGACTCTGTTTGGGGGCAGCCTCTAGTTAGAAGCACTCTTAGTGATCAACTTCTGTTTGTGTCCACTTCCTCTAAAATATTCATGTTGGGGTTAGGACCAAACTTCTAGATCTCAAACTCTTACTAGACAGAATCACTCCTGACTTCTTTTCTTTTCTGTGTTTCTGTTTCTATCAGAGAAATATTACCTTTATCAGAAAGTATCTTTTTACAAAGAAGACTGTTTTCTGTGGGCAGCAACTAAATTGAAGTTCTTCTCATAGTTTATTTTTTGCTTCGTTCTGAATTTTGTTGCCTCTGAAAAGCACAGCATTTTAAACAAAAGTTTGAACTTTTTTGCTCTGCAATCTGCCAAGCACCTAAGTTCTGGCTTACTATGCACTCTTACTTTCTATCAGATGTATTAGGAAAACAGCAAAGCTAATTTCACCAAACTTAAAGCTGTTGATGTTGCTTACACATCCTTGTCTTGTCTTCTTGGACCTTTCCAAAGGATATAGCTCAGTAGTGGAACTCAAGGCCCTGAGTTCAGTCTCCATGAGAGAAACAGGGAGAGATACCACAATGTTTTCAAGACCTCTCACCATTGTTACCCAAAAAGATCCAGCTTGTTCTGCACCTAGGACGCTTATTATCAAAAAGACACATTTTTTGCAAAATAACCTTTATTCAGTAACAGGCAAATGTGAGAAGTCAGGAATCCCAGATCTCACCTGTCTCTCTAGGATAGGTCAAGGGATTTTAGTGGGGCATAGAAACAAGGTATTGAGAGACACAGGGAAACAGTTGAAGGTGAAAACAATGAAGCTGTGAGTTATTGTGGAATATTAGTTTAAGATGTATTACATCCATTTATGCTGTGGAATATTTGTTTAATGATGCAAAGGTGTGTTGCATTTTTTTATGTTGTATTTGTTTAACTTTGTAAAGCTGTGTTACTTTGTCTGCCTAAAACAACTGGATTGGTATAATAAAGAGCTGAATGGCCAGTAGCAAGGCAGGAGAAAGGAGAGGCAGGGCTAGCATGCAGAGCGAATAAATACGAGGAGAAATCTAGGCTCAGGAGAAAAGAGAGGAGAGAGGAGCGAGAAGAGGAGAGGAGGACACCAGGAGCCAGCCAACCAACCACACAACCAGCCACAGAGTAAGAAGGGAAGAAAGATACACAGAATAAAGAAAGATAAAAAGCCTAGAGGCAAAACATAATTAAAGAGAAACTGGATAATTTAAGTTAGAAAAGTTGGCTAGAAACAAGCCAAGCTAAGGCCAGGCATTCATAAGTAAGAATAAGTCTCTGTGTATTTATTTGGGAGCTGGGTGGTGCGCCCCCAAAGAGTAAAAGATAGATAGATAGATAGATAGATAGATAGATAGATAGATAGATAGATAAACTACAGTGAGTGGCCTTGTGTAGTCAGAAAGTTTGTCTGGTCCCATCAGGCCTCCAAAATCCTGTGGCCTGCTTATAAAATAATCACTCAGAGGCTGAGCAGTTATAATTAATATATTATAACTGCTCAGCCATTAGCTCAGGCTTATTACTGACTAGCTCTTACACTTAAATTAACCCATAATTCTTATTCATGTTTAGCCACATGGCTTGGTACTTTTCTCAGTTCTGCCTTGTCATCTTGCTTCCTCTGTGTCTGGCTGATGACTCCTGACTCTGCCCTTCCTCTTCCCAAAATTCTCCTCATCTGCTCACCCCGCCTATACGTCCTGCCTGACTACTGGCCAATCGGCATTTTATGTATCAACCAATCAGAGCAACACATATTCACAGCATACAGAACGACATCCCACAGCAGCCTTGCATTTGGATAGCCAGATGGCATCCTGTGCTGCATGTTGAAAGTGATGACTTTGTTGTTCTCTAAAAGTGAGATTTCAGTGTTGGTTTGTTGTCTGCTTTTTTTCGCAAGACAGGGTCTTGCTCTATAGACAAGTCTGGTCTCAAATTTGTGGTAGTCCTACCTCTGCTCCTGCCCCAGGTACTTCCATTACAGGTGTGACTCTTCATGCAGGGCTTGAGTGTGGAGTTTTGCCCCTTGAGGGGCTTGCAATGAACCCAGTTCCAGCTAGTTTTAGCCATTACTAAGTTCCAGAAAAACAGAGGTACTGTCTGTATAGTAAAGCAATAGAGATGTATTGCTGCACTTGGCTGTACGATATCTAAAACTGATGAGAGTAGAAGGTCTCGGGTTTGGGCTCAAGGGGACACTGAGGCAGACTGTCTTTTTGGATACAAGATTGGCTTATTAGAAGAGCTATTAATGCCAAGGAAAGACAGCATGGTAATGGTCTTGGGGAAAGTTGAGGCCCACGTGTCAAAGTGAGGTTTCCAGCTTACAGGTTCCAGAAAAGGAGGTGATTGTATGCCAGGAAGCTGATGAGTCCATAGTAAATGCACATTAGCAGTCTCTGATTCCCTGATGGCAATGGGAGGGGCTTGTTTTCTTGAATTCTGAGGAAAGAGTATGTGTGACCTTGAGGATATGGGAGAAGTGAGGAAAAGGCACCCATTTAGTTAGTGTGCGTTCACTGTATTGGGTGTACAGGTGTTGGGTAACCCAGTAGCCTGAGGTCTGGTAGCCTAGAGCCTTGTGTCAGGATGGGAAGAGACACAGCTCAGGTATGACCTGAACAGCATCTGGAGTGGATCCCAGTGGGAAGCAAGTGAAGCTCCAGAGTCTAATTCATGTTTTCTTTGGGCATTAATAGTATCCATTACAAATTTGTTAAAATTATAATGTAACAAAGAGAACAATACTGTCTCTATCTCTAACTGTCCAAGCATGCCATTTATGAAAGAATTGGAATTCAGTAAAAATACTTCAATAATATAGAATAATTTTCCCTTTTTCACATTGTGCTTTCTTCTTTTTCATTACCCCCACCCCCATGTATGTGTGTACATGCATGCACACAGAGACCAGAAACTAGTCATTTCTCTCTTTCCATCATCAAACTCAGGTGACAGGCTTGTTGGCTTTTGTGCATTTTTCCTAAGTCCAAAGCTCAAATCCCTATCATCTTTGTATTTTGTATCTAACAAAGGTGTTGATGGCACTATATAATTATAATGCTGATATTAATTCATCATTTGCTCTTGGCCTAGTAGCAATCAGTACACAGAAATGCAGGATCCTCACTGAGAATCCTCATTCCAACTTCTTAGATCCTGAAAGAAACATGATAATCATCAACAGGAAGCTATACAGTACACAGTTCAACCAGCTTGAACTTCAGCTTTAAGGTCACTTCACCCCTGAACATATTTGTTTCAAATGATCATTGGATGTATTTAGACTGTCTGTCTCTTTGGTGCTGACTAGAGCCTGACTGTGTAAGCCACCTGCCATTTTCCCAAGTTCCACAATGTTGAGACAGTAGAACTGATACTCAGATCCATGAGAATCCTGTCCTCCAACAGCAAAAACTAGTTAAACAAATTTTTATTCTTATGTTGTAAACTGATCTGTGGCCCACATTTGTTAGTATTACTTATTCAGAGTTATAGATGTACTCATCCAAAATAAAATCTTAGACTATTTAAATGATAGTCTTCCAGTTTGTGGCCTCCCTAAACTTTTCCATATGACTGCAATTGAAGCTCAATTATCTTAACAAAAGTCAGAAGCAAAGTTAAGCTTCCCCAGTGCATTCTCAGATTCAGCATTTCCTGGGTCAGAACCTACAACTATTATATATAGTTCCCCTATAGTAACTCAGATCTGTCTCTTTCTGTCAGAGATGACCTAGTGTAGGATGGGTTTGAGTCCATGGATAGTTTGTTCCCCCGGTTCATTCAGTTTATTTGTACGTTTCTTCTCCTTGATCTTTGCTCTCTGGACACGAACTACAGAGTAGTTAGCCAAACTGTGGCAAAGAGTAGGGTGGAAAGTGAGGTCAAGATTAGCAGGAGAAACTGAAAACTCTCACCATGAAAGCTGACGTCTAACAGCATGCACAGAATAAATTCAATAAACCCAAGAATGAAAGTTTCAGTCTTTTGTACAGTACTCCACTGAGCCTCTGCCCTTTTCACCAGCTCTGTCCCACTTTATTTTTTAGAAATAATTTCTTTCCTAATAAACTGTAGCTGTTTCTACCTCTGTCCTTATGTCCCTGATCCAATTCCTCGTTAAAAGAAATCCCAAAGGGTATCCACTGAGCCCCAATATCTGCCTGTAACAAAACCACTGGTAATCTGTGATGTTTAAATTATTGTTGCAAAGTATATATAAAGATCATTGCCAAGAAAGTCACACTCCTAAATTTATTTGCATTAATGAGATCCAAAGACTTACTGATGGGAACAAATAGCTAATTCTAAGGGTCCACTTTCTTAAAGTTTGCAAATCAGGGCTGGCAGTATGGTTCAGTAGGTGAAGAAGGCACTTGCTCCTAAACTTGACAATCTGAGTTCAGTTCTCATTTTAGAAACAAAAAATAATCTCACGTCCTACAGAGGAACACGGGGACAAAGCAGAAGCAGCTCAGCAAGGCATTCTTTTTGTAAAAGGTACAGCAGGACTCAGAGTGGGCTAGCAAGCCACCAGGACAGGAAGTTCACTTGATTTTTGTAGTTTCTCCTGAACCCCGTCGGCTAGGGTTCAGTCTCTCAGTCTTTTGCTGTTGGCCAATTTTTAAAGAGTCAGCATGAAGGAAAGAGGTAGAGGTTAAGATTTGTTTGAAAGTCACACAAGCTATGGGGAGATTTATGGAATATTGGCCCGTGGTGGTCAAACTAACTTTAATAAAGGTTTGTTTGTTTTTTTTCACACCCAAGACTCACATGATGGAAGGAGAGAGCTGACTCCCCCGAGTTATTCTCCCTTCCATGCATGTGTACACTCACATTTTATTTTTGAGGCAGAGTTTAACTATGTAGCCCTTGCTTGGGCCTCACTAAGTAGACCAGGTTAGCCTTGAATTCACAGAGACTGGCTTGCCTCTACCCTTCAAATGCTGGGATTATTGAAGGCATGTGTCACCATTTCTGGACTTACTTTACTTTTTAGTTGAAAAAATAAAAATATAAAAAAGAGTTCCTACATAGAGTTGTAGCTTAATTAGAAAAATAAAAGAAATTAGTGACTGTTTTGTTTAGTTGGTGTAGTCTTGTCAGGTATATATATTTAACTACTTAACTCACCCTGCTGATAAGTACTGGGTGTCAGACCACAGCACTACAGGACTGTCCCTTCCAGTCACAGTAAGAAGCCAGATCTCACCGAAGAAATCAGGCCACACATACTCGTGCACACAGAGAGAGAGGTTGTTCATGTACTCTCCACTGCGATCCCAACAAAGTTCAGAGGCTGCCCTGTGCTGTGGTTTTTACAGGTCCCGACTTTAGGTTCTACCCAGTACTTGGCTCTTCCATGCTCTTTGTCAAGTAAGCAATGTTGAACTAAATCACACGGTGTAGAACCTCCTGCTACCCTATGAAATGATATAAAAGTCAGTTATTTTCCTTTCTTCTCCAAATTTTCCTTTGTAGAGAACTACAAAGACTTATTTCAGGTTTTGGGTGAATGCTCATGTTTTCTTTCCTTTGCAGGCAAGAAGCTCTTCTGGCTGCTATTAGTGAGAAGGATGCTAATATAGCTCTTCTGGAGCTGTCATCCTCGAAGAAGAAGACCCAGGAAGAAGTGGCTGCACTGAAACGGGAGAAGGACCGCCTGGTGCAGCAGCTCAAACAGCAGGTAGTAGTGGTCCGAGGGCACAGGTCCCACTGCCTTTTCAGAAATGTCTTTGCCACTGTGGATGTTTAGGGCCGTGTGTTTCATGCTATATATCATATACAGAAGATTTTTGTAATTAGAGACTTCACAGGTCTATGGTTATATCTAAAAAAAAAAAAAATTCATAGAATTCTCAGTGATTGGACTAAATCAGAACATGTCACAGGTCCTGAGTTGTTGTTTTTTTAATGTTATAGAAGTCACTGTGGTCAGTCTTTCATTTGTACTCACACTTGATTACTTATAATGTTGAACATTTACCTTCTCTGTGTTTGCATCTTTTAGGGTTCAGTTTGCTTTCACTTTGTTGAGACAAGGTCCTGCAGTGTAGCTCTGGCTGGCCCAGTACTCATTTTGTAACCCAGGCTGGTCTTGAAGTTGGGACACTCCCCTGCCTGAGCTTCCCCAGTGCTGGGATTATAAGTGTGCCTCACCATGCCCAGCTGTATCTGCAAGAAACTATTGTCATAGTTTCTAACAAGAGGACTTAATGAACAGTATAGTTCTGTTTCAGTGTTGATAGAATCAAGACAGTAATTGACTCTCAGAGCAGATTAGCTCCAAATGTCAGTGGTTAGTAAGATCTGTACTCGCCTCCAGCCTGTACTAGCAGATGAGTGTGTGCTTCAACTCTATGGCTTCCGAAGCCGACTCACAGACTTCATAGCACCCCTTTCTCCAGGACCCTCTCTTCCTTGGACCACACTCTTTACTATCAACAGATCCTTCTAGACTCTCGCCTGAATTTATTTAGCAGTATTGACCATTATTTTTAAATGCTTACTGTGTATCAGGACTTCGCCTGGCTGCTGCTGACACAGCAGACATGGCCCTGAAAACTTGCATTTATTGAAGGATCATCCATTTTATCCATCATTGTGGATATTTTGTCACACAAGGGTTTTCATGTAATCTAGTCTGACAAAGACGTATTTCTTCAAGTTATACTAAAAAACTGAGCAAAAACATTTTTTGTTACTGGGTTTTTTTTGGGGGAGGAGTGGTGTTTGTTTGTTTGTTTGTTTGTTTGTTTCAACATCCTCTCAGATTACTTAACAAACCTCATTTTAAGATCCTAGAAGTATGCCGGGTGGTGGTGGTGGTGGTGGTGGCGGCGGCGGCGGCGGCGGCGGTGGTGGTGGTGGTGGTGGTGGTGCATGCCTTTAATCCCAGCACTTGGTAGGCAAAGGCAGGCAGATCTCTGTGAGTTCAAGGCCAACTTGGTCTACAATGTGAGTTCCAAGACAGCCAAGACTAAGAGAAACCCTGTTTTGAAAAAACAAAAAAAGAAAAAATATATCATGGAAGAAGTTTGTCTTTGTTCATTATTGTAAACATCTGTCAAGAGTGGAGTAGAACTACAGACTAAGAGTTTAGGGTTAAAATTCACCGATTGGGGATATAAAAGCTAAGTAGGCCAATAGGGTTGTAAATAATGTATCTACTCACAGTGAAAAGACTTCGGTGAGTTGCAGTATATTTATGCTCCATTTCCCACAACTATAAAATGAATGTTACGGAAATGTAAAGATGAATTGACTTGTATCTTCTTGAGAAGACCAGTACTTCAGTGCCAAACTTCTGTGTATAGGTCTCTGGGTGTGTACCTCAGGAGTGCCTGGGAGCTGGCTGACCTTCATGGCCTAAAATTATCACTATGTTTTGTCGTGCTCCGTTGCTCGAAGCCCATTCCTGATCCCATTGATACTTCTTCTCACTGTTCAAGACTGGGCATCACTCTTAATCTAGGTGTCCCCTGAGATTACACCTAAGTGACTAGCATGGAGTAGGGGTGGGATATTTCCCTAGTTTTTTTATTGTGTTATATTTTAACTGTTTAACCCTTCAATCCCACTTTATTTCCCTAATCTCCCAAATTCTTACTGTAAAGGAATATTTTTTACTATCTCTGAGTATTTCCATAAAGTGGGGGAAAATACCCATCAATGAAGTGGTTTTTATTTTTTATTTATTTATTTATTTATTTATTTATTTATTTATTTATTTATTTATTGGTTTTTCGAGACAGGGTTTCTCTGTGTAGCTTTGCGCCTTTCCTGGAACTTGCTTTGGAGACCAGGCTGGCCTCAAACTCACAGAGATCCACCTGACTCTGCCTCCCGAGTGCTGGGATTAAAGGCGTGTGCCACCACCGCCTGGCTTGAAGTGGTTTTTAAATTAATTAATTTCTTTGTGTATTTTGTTGACACACATGTGCCATGGTGTGCACATGGAGGTTAGAGGACACCTTGCAGGAATCTGTTCTAGATAGAACTTGGGTTGCCAGGCTTCATAGTAAGTGTCTTTACCTGCTGAGCCATATCACAGGCCCTAAGTAATTCTTTCATGCGGTTCTGTCCATTGTCCTTGATATATAGTTGCCAGGTTTTAGTCTCTCTGGGAGTTACTAGGACACATGACACTTTATTGGCTACCTTCACTCTTGTTTACTGCTTCACCGTATAAAGCTAATTGCTCTGGCACCACTGATTTGGGCCTGGAGATAGGCCCACACTTTGATTTGGCGCATCTTGGATTCTAGCAGACCTAGCAAACATCCACTTATCTGAAAACTAACATTTGTACATACTTTCAAATGTCTCCTGAATCTTGCTGGAATCTGGTTCCCACAATGACAGTTGCCAGTGCTCTGTCCATATTCCATTTATAAGCAGGCTGTCTGTCCCTTGTTGTATATGCACTGTCTGGACTCCTTTGCTACAGACATTTTACTTCTTATTCAGGAGTAGAATGTGTCTTTTCATTTTCACTTTACACTTTTCTCTCGTAGGCTGAGGGGCTGGCCATGGCCCACCTTGGAACAAATTGTGTATTATTGTCCTTTCCTCCATCTCTCACAGCAGCACGCTCAATGGAGTATGAGATGTGTTATTTGTGGTACTTAGTGAGCTCATTGCAGCCCTTTGTTAGAGACTGGGCCATGCAGGTGCAGAGTACTCCCCCTTACTCTAACTTCGCTTTCGGTACACACATTTCCATCATTTCTTCCTCGAGGAAATACAGTTTGAGTGTCAGTTCTTCCCTTACCAAGGGCAGATCATTTGACTTGTTAGAAATGTTTGTCTTCTTTTTCCGGTCTTGAAGATTCTACGAATGGTTGTAAATCTCCTGCTATCCATCTAAATGATGTCATTTATTTTTATTTAACTTATTAAGTTTTAAGAAGAACTTTATTAATGTTATTTAGAGGCTTGTCAGACTTTACTTTCTTAAAAGCTCAGATTGGTTTTTTTAAATTCTTTGTCTTAGGCCTTGACCTACCCATTAGAGCAACTTCTTTTTTTAGTTTTTTGTTTTTGTTTTTACATCTCAACCACTGTTTCTCTCCCTCCTCGTTTCCCAGTCCCTCTCCTCCTCACCCCCTCCATCTACTCTTCCTCTTCATTTTTTTTTTTCATAAAAGGGCAGACTTCCCATGAATATCAATTAGCCATGGTATATCAAGGGTATATCAACTTTTTATGAAGACTATCTTTCATTAATCTTTGACAATTTAATACATGTATACAATTTAACTTGATCATACCTACCACAAGACTCTTCAGTTCCCCTTCCTCACACCTTCATGTCCCCACATCCCCCACTGAGTCCAGTTAGTGCTGCCTGCTGGAATGTTGACTTGGTCTTTTATAAGTAACCATTGTTGCAGTGAGTTCATGAGGGCAATGGCCAAATCAAGTCTGAAAGACAGCAGTTCTTAGCACTCCTCATCTTCTGGCTCATTTGTTTTCTTTTTGTTTTTCCTTTGAGACAGGGCTTCTCTGTGTAGTTTTGGTGCCTGTCCTGGATCTTGCCCTGTAAACCAGACAGGCCTTGAACTCACAGATCCGCTTGGCTCTGCCTCCTGAGTGCTGGGATCAAAGGCATGCACCACCACCACCTGGCTTGCGCTTACATTCTTTCTGATATCTCTCTATAAGTTAGTTCCCTGAGCCTTGGTGGGGTTGATAGAAATGTCACAATTAGGGCTGAGCACTGAATGGGCACATAGTCCCAACATCTGACCAGTTAAGAATCTTTTCATTAACTGTTGCCCACTGCAGAAAGAGACTTCTCTGGCCAAGGTTGGGAGCAGCTCTGATCTAAGGCTGTAAATGTAAATATTTAGAAGGCAATTTGACAACATTTCCATTTATCAAAACAATAGGAGTAGGTTCCCCCTAGGGTCTTTGACCTCCTAAGCCATGAGTTTTGGGCTAGGTTTTCAGTGTGGAGCAACATAATAAATATGTAGATTCTTACCTATCCGATTTACTCTTGACTCTCGGTAGTGCATACAGACATCTCTTCTAAACATAAGTAAAACGGTGTAAAGAAACACTAAAGATCTAATGTGAACCAAACTTGATGAAAGTCACCATTTTTTGATTTATTTTCTTTCTCTATAAAGAAAAAAAAAATGTTGGATGAAAAATCTTTCTAGCCAGCCAAGAAAATAGAGCTTTCTGTAGACTAGTTACAGGTTTAAAGCCCTTCATTATGAATTAAATTTGGAATGGGAGTCTTTTGCCAATAAAAATAGTGGAGAATAAGCCTTTAAAGCTATATACATAATGTAGAATCCTGAGTTACCATCATTCTTCATTGTTTAAGAAATGATGACAAGAAAAATCTTTTCCAATATTTTTGATCCATGGTTTGTTTGACAGACAAGGAGTCTGTGGATTTAAAGGGCCAACTTTATTCAAAATTTAAAAATCAGCATATATAACTGAACATGCAGATTTTTTCTTGTCATCATTCCTTAAACAATGCCAAACATTTATATTGAAATAAAATATATAAAAGAATATGCATAGATTATATGTGTCTATTATACCATTTCATATAAGGGACTTGAATGTCCTCAGGCCTTGGTATCCATGGAAGAGAGAGTCTTGGAGATTAGAACCAGTTCTCCACTGATAGCAAAGAACAGTTACACATCACAAAGAACAATTATTTTCAATTTAAATCTCGACTAAAGGACTATATTGCATGGTCTGTTGGTCTCATTTTTCACTTTCAGTGTGTTACTTTAATACACATGTATACATGTATAAATAACTTCAGTTTCGTTTTTACTTGGGCACTGAGAGTGGCCACATTTGTGTACTTTCCTTTGTGTTCACTGTCAGTACTGACAGTGTCAGTGTTGTAGGTGGTGAGACGAGCTCTCAGTTCGTTCAGTAAGCTTCCCTGTTTTGAACAGGACTGCAGGTGATGCTGTCACTGAAGTTCTAGAGCAGGGTGAGGAGTATCTCCACATATCCCTCACTCCCCCTGAACCCTTGGCAGCCTCCCTCAAGTCTGTGTTGACAAACGGCTTTTCACCCGTGCTCTCCTTCTTCCCCATTCACGCAGCTCTGCCCACTGCCCAGCTCCAGAGTCACTCCTTTGGTTCTTCAGCTTCTGTTACACACACCCTGGTCCCAATTACCACATCTATTAGTCATCTTCTACTCTATAAAATTCCCCTCGACTTCACACAGTAATTATTATTTCAGGAATTGGGGAATAGCTTAGTCTTTGATTCCATTTAGGGTCCCTTGTATGTTTGCAGTCAGGCTGATGACCAGATATACAATCATCTAGGCCTGACTTGGACTCTCGGAGAATCTGTTTCAAATCCTCGTATAGTCTTGACCCTTCATAAGGTTACTTAGAATATGGCAATGGATTACCATAAACAAGTGAGGCAGGGGTGGGATTCCTCTGGATGAGATTCTCAGTGTCTGTAACTTAAACTCAGAAATTATATACCATCACTCTGCCTTGACCTATCACACAAGCTAGCTGTACAGTTTGGGAGGGAACACACAACACCAGGAATAGGTGGAGAATGGGATCATTGCTGGCCATCTTGAAAGTTGGCCACCACAGCAAATATTAGGAGTAGACAAAGTAGCATACTTGTGCAATAAGAGTGTTATTCAACAGTAAGTAGGAATGAACTACACATACAGAAGTAATACAGATGAATCGCAAAACAACAGCAAAACAGTCATGACAAGAGAGTTTTTACTATGATTCTATTTGCCTGTTGTGTAAGAAAGCACATTATACATCAAAAGAGAACCTGTTTCTATTCTGTCCCCCTCCTTAACTTACTGGAGAGCCTGTGACTTCTATTCCTTCTTCCTCTTCTAGTTTTAGAGTCATTTGACACATTTCTCTGACAAGCATCAATCCAGTGTTGGCTTGGAAAGAAATAGACTTTAAATTTGTTTTATTATTTTTTGGGTATGGATGGTTTGCCTGCATGTGTATTTGTGTATCACCTGTGTACCTAGTGCCATTAGAGACCAGAAGACAATGTCTGAACTAGAATTAGAGATGTGAAGGAAAAACAGAATGTTCTCTGTATGTGACTTAAACAGTTATATCTTTCCACTGTGTTGATACTGGGCATTAAACACAGGTCATCAGGCTTGATAGCAAGCACTGAGCCATCTCAGTGTTGGAACACATCTCCTAGGCTAGCCTCTAACTTCTGGTCCTCCTGCTTCCACCTTCACGGTACTGGGATTACAGCACATGCCACAACACCCAGTTTTAAGATTTGATTTTCTATTGCACATTAGCAACTATTAGCCACAGAGAGAGCCAGTAAAATAACATGCTAGTGGTTACAGGAGTAAACTGTGTAAGTGAGGGAAACTGGAAAATAGAGTCCACAGGACTTTGTGACTCCATTGCCAATACACATGAGTAGAAATAAGGAGTCAAGAATAGTTGACATTTTAGGTTAAACAACTTGAAGAATTGTGACTGTTAGTAGAGGTAGACATATATGTCGCGAGTCCTGTTTGGAAAGGTGAGACCTGGGGAAGCAAGGGAAGTCACAGTGCTCTTCCTGACAGCAAAGTTGACATCATACCCCACTGTCTTTGTCTCATCCAAGAAGAGAAACAACAGGACAGTGTAGAAGGACAACTGCACAGTCTCATGTGGGGGACTCACTGGCTGTCACTTTCCTCCTTGTCAGAGCATCGTCATTTTAACAGTGGGTTGTCTGATCCCCTCAGGTGTCTCTGAAGGGGTGATACATCTTTTTGTCTGGTAAGCAGAGCCTGCAATAGCTTATCAATTGCTAATAAGAATAATCCTTTCCTTTTAAACACCAGGCTTATTTCTGTTCTCTTTCTATTTTGTCCTCTTTCTTGGCTTAACTGTTTTTCTCAGAAATAGTTTCTGCAACACCTTGTTTAGGTATTAGCATGCAACTCTGTCCTAGTCGGCTTTACTGTTACTGTGAAGAGACACCATGACCATGGCAAATCTTACAAAGAAAACATTTAGTTGGGGTGGCTTGCTTATAGTTTCAGAGGTTCAGCCCATTATTATTATGATGGGGAGCATGGCAGCATGCAGACAGACATGGTGCTGGAGCTGAGTGCTACATCTTGAAGACAACAGGAAGTTGACTGACTGTTACACTGAGGGAAATGTGAGAAAAAGAGACCTCAAAGCCCATCCCCACAGTGATGCACTTCCTCCCAAAAGGCCACACCTCCTAATAGTGCCACTCTCTTTGGGGGCCATTTTCTTTCAAACCACCACAGACTCTTAGAAGAAAAGGCTAACAGAATAAATACTGAATGCCTTTTTCTCAGGAATATGTAGGTATGCATTTATGGCTTTAAGTAAAGTTTTATTTCAGCCAGTTACTTCCCTCTTTTTCTTTTTCCTTCTTTTCTTTCAAAACAGTGTTATTCTTTATGCTTCTGGATTTCAGACATCCTGTGACAGAGTAGATGAGAGAAGACATTTGGTGTAAAATGTCTTCCATGGCAGTGGAGAGCTTATTCCCTTGCCTTTTCATCTTATCTCAAGAAACACAGCACACAAAAGCTGCTCCCAAGCAGTCACTTGTGTGATCTACATAGCATCTCATGCCTGTGAGAGCCCACCCTGACTGTGCAAGGAGCAGGTTTTGCATCTGGTTTTAAATAAATCTGGGAGCACTGAACCTTGGCCACATTTCCGTCTTTTAGGAATGAAGAAGGAAGTTCTTGATGCTGATCTTCAATCACTTATGTGGTCAAACATATAATCCTTGGTCTTTCTCAGATCAACATCTTTGTATTTATGTACTCGTTCCTTAAAAGTACTTAAAATACTTCTCTGCCTTAATTATGGATTCATATATGCTTTATTATGATTGCTTTTACATTGTAAACATGTCCTAAATATCAGGTAGGTAGGAAAGATTGTCTCATGCTTTAAAAATCTAACTAAACACATATCTTTGCCCACATCCATAATACAGTCAGAATAGAAGGTTTTTGTGATGAAACGAATGATGTGTAGATGCTTTAGTGTAGCTGGAGGTTTTCCTGTGCCCCACCCAGTCCTGCCTGGGCAGCAGCTGTTTTTATAAAATAATCACTCAGAGGCTTAATGTTAATTACAAACTTGTTGGTGTGTGGCTCAGGCTTATTACTAGCTAGCTATTACATCTTAACCCATTTCTGTTCATCTGTATTTTGCCACGTAGCCGTGGTGTTACTGGTCTGCTGGCATCTTGCTCCTTGGGCGGCTGGATAGCAGGTGTCTCTCTGTATCTTTGCTGGATTTCCCCCCCCATAATCTGTCTTGCCATAGGCCAGAGCAGCTTCTCATTAACCAATGGTAGCAACACATTCACAGCAAAGAGAAAGACCACCACCAGCACTTGGTTCTTTCTGTAGGTATGACTTTGTTGTAGTTTCTCATCCCTTCTTTCTCTTCTGAGAGCTGCCTTGCAGACTTGTCAGTCATGTAGAGTGCTCCATGACATAGAAAATGACTTATTCTTAAGGTTACCTTAGTCTGTTCAGGCTGTTATAACAAAATAATCAACTGTGTAATTATAAACAACTAAAGTTTGGAAGCCTAAGACAGGGCTTCAACAGAGTCACCATCAGTGGAGGGCTTACTCTGCCTTCCATTTGTCCTTCTTGCTGCCTGCTCACAGGGCACAATGGATGGGTGAGCCCTTAGCCATCTAAGAAGAAGACTAGTATAAGACTTTAGCCTCCTAAAAGCCACCCCCTCAGTTCTTCAGCACTGTGGGGAAGGTTCCAGATGTGAACTTTAAGCAGTTACAAATATTCAGACTATAAGAAAGGTCACTGGAAAGCATTCTAGAAAAGAAAAATTAGGTATCACAATTTGTCGATACAGATTCTCTTTCTGTCATACACTGGAAGGAGGAACTGACTTAAGTGTGTGTGTGTGTGTGTGTGTGTGTGTTAGGTTAAAATATAAAGAACTTGAGTGCCCAACAATATAGGATTAATTAAACAATCCATTCTGTACAACCAGGAAAAAATTAGGAATAAGGCAATGAAAATTAATGATTATCATCATCAGACTAATCTCTAAAAAATGGAGAAATTAAGGTTCACAATTTACCTTATAATGTGCCTAAGGTTAGATAACTAGTTTATGGAACTAGAATTTAACCTAACTCAATTTGGCCCTAAAGTTCTTGCCCCCAGGCACCATTAGGTAGTTCTGTAAACATTGGGGGTGGGGGGTGTAGTGAAAATGCTTTTAATTCACCAAGAAATGTGTTCGAGATAAACCGTCAAATTTTGACAAAGCTAAATGAGACAGTGTCTTCTGCCAGAGATGAAAATACCCTGCTTAATAGAGTGGTGTTTCAAGTACCATGCATATAGAGATAGGCACCAAACAGGGGTAAATCAGAAGTGCTTCCTTTTATGTGTTCACTACTAGGAGGAAGCTGAGTGGATATACTTAGTGTTTTAGTATCTGCTGCTGTGTAAAAGACCATGGCAAAAAACAGGTGTGGAAGCAGTTTATTTTGGCTTCCGCTCCAGAGGGATAAGAAGAGCCCATTATGGCAGGGAAGCAAAGCAAGCAAGTGACAGAAGGCAGCAGGAGCAGGAGCTGAGAGATCACATCTTTTCCCTTGAACACAAAGCACGGAGAAGTAACTGGAAGTAGACAGTGCTATACACTCTCAAAGTCTACACCTAGTGACATCCCTCACCCGCAAGGCTGCACAACCCAAACATCCCCAAACAGCACCTCCAACTGAGCCTATGGGGGAGACATCTCTTTACACCACACTTAGATAAGAATGGTGATTGTCACTCATCAGAGGAATCATGGGTGATCTTTCTTTAACTTTATTCTTCAGATTGTGTTCATGGTAAATATTTAAAAATCGTACAATATAAGCAAGACTTTAATGCTTTAAAACTTTATTTGAACAATATTTTTATTAGTGTAACATGCGTTACTTTTGTGTATTCTGACCCACAAAGTGGCTTTCTAAGATGCTTGGTGTAGCACTCATTTACCCAGTTGCCCAGAGTTACCAGTCCTCCTTTTTAGGAAAGATGGAGGAGTGAAAAGGATTTTAGAACATTTGATTATTTTCAAAACATAAATTATTTATTGATGGCTGTTAAATTTTATATGTGTGTCTTCTGTCCTTATCACTTTGCTTTTTAATTCTTAGATTTTTCTACATGATTATATTATTTCATCTGTGATAACTTCTCCCCAAATAGTTGTGATCTTAATATTTATATAAAATCCACCCAAAACTGAATAGCTGTTTAAAAAGATGAAGAGTCAGTTCCTAGATAACATGAAAATGAGTCCTACCTAAATAAAACTAAAAAATTAAAGTTGCAGAATACCACGTGGAGTACAATCTAGTCTTACTTAGCAATATTTAAAAATACTGTATAAAGCCCTGGCTTTGAGACTTGTCTTCCCTGCACAGTTACCTGCCTATCTTAGCTCAAACGACCATAATAAATGCTGTAGAATGGGTAGCCAAAATAGTGCTTATCTGTTTGCTCACGGTCTAGAGGTCTGAGGTGAGGTCCAAGATGGAGCACGATCTCTGCTGACTCCTTTCCTGGTGAGAGCGCTCTTCCTTACCTGCAGAGGCTGTCTTCTCTGTTCACCTAGAGATCTGTGACTCATTTGCTCTTAGAACACGGCCATAGTCACAAGTTAAGAGTCAATCCTTTGACTTCACTGAGTCTGAATTGGTTCTTAAAGACCTTGTCTGCAGATGCCGTGACCTTGGTATTAGGGCTTCAGTATTTGAATAGCTTTGACTACACCCTTGATGGTGTGCTCCCAAAGTCTTTGTTGAATTGATTTTATTGTAGACAGGACTGGTTTTGTGCTCATGAAAGTCTTTAAGGTACTTGTTGCTCTACCATATATTATAGGGATTTTATCTCAATTTAAACCATGAATTTCTTTTCAGACACAAAATCGAATGAAGCTAATGGCTGACAACTATGAGGATGACCACTTCAAATCTTCCCGTTCCAATCAGACAAACCATAAACCCTCCCCAGACCAGGTAAGATTGTGCTGGAATGTCTCATTCTTTAAAAAGTATGCTTTCATATCCATGTATTTGGTGGTAGCATATTGTAAATTCTAGGTTATAAATTTAGAAGAAGAATCTCAGCTTTTTCTCTAATAATTCCTATATAAGAAATTGATGGTTCTGAATATCTTATGAGCATATGCTTCAATTGTTTATAAGAACTATTATTAAATATTTGCATTGATGAGAAAAAAAAATGAGTCCTACTTTTATTAAAGAATCGGTTCCTTGTTAGGAAACAAGACTTTTCTCAGGCTCTGCAAGGCACAGCTCAGGATAGAAATTACTTCTTGTTGAACTGCAGTTATGTAGCCTGCCCATCTTCTGTGAAAGGTACAGCTGAAGGCTGGGATTTACCTAAGTGCTCAGTAGCTGCCCTAGCATGTGCAAAGCCCTGAGTTGAATTTCCAGTACCACAAAAAAATTAAAGGTGATAGATGAAACTTAATTTCTTCCCTTTGTTTGTTTCCTGGTGGGCCCCTTCAGCATGACATTCTCAAGGATGTTGTTGCTTTCAGCTTGCTACAAAAGAGATATTCTTGAAACTGAAGGGAATCACACTCAATTGCAAATTTTTTAAAGGAGAAAAAACCCTCCTAAGATCTTGAATGTGATGAACAGAGGAGAGCATTGAGCAGATTACCTCATATCTCTGTGCTCAAATCAGTTCCAACATCTCTGTCACACCCAGTCTTAAAATACATAAAAAATAAAGCTAAGGGGAAAACAATAGCCAAGTAATTATATCCATATGACTGCAAAGTCAAGGAAAACTCCCCTGCTAAACATCTCTGCCGAGTGACAACTGTGGCATTGTCTTAGAAGTAGCCATAGAAACTGGGTCGATGAAAGAAGCAGCTGATATCCAAATTGTTAGTTTAAGACCCAGAAGGAGTGCTTGCTTCTATGTGATGTCTAAGCCAGCCGAGACACACCTAATCCTTCAGAGGGGAAACAGACTCAGCCTTCCATACAGTGGAGAGCTGTCTGCTTGGTATCCCCTACCTCCAAACCACTGTTTGCTTCGCCTGCTTCCTGCTACTAGAATCCAGACTAGCTAGCCTCTGCAGGATATGTCAGGTATTTTCCAGGGAGCAGGTTTAGATATGAGGTGGAGGTGATTGGAGTGGGGAGAAAGGCAACAAGCAGATCCTACAGAAAAGCTCTGACTTGATTAATGTTGCACACCCAGCTCTGGGAAAGGCAGAAGAATAAACATGGAACCGTAAACTAATTACTAATTTGTAATTTAGAGGACTAGAACCTAATGTAAAGAAAGCCAAGAACTTCTTTTCTGCTACATTATGTTTGTGTCTTTGTTTTAATACTAACCAACTCTTTTTCATTCCCATGCTGCCCTGGGGCATTGTTCCCATGTCATCTCTCCCCGTAGGATGAGGAGGAGGGTATATGGGCATAGCCAATCAGATGCTCTTAGTTCAGCCATTTTGTTCAGAACGGTGAGAACAGCTTTCCTTAACTACAGAAATGATTTTCGTTTGTTTCCATTTCTCTTTCTCCGTGATCACCTTCACATCTTGCTCTGTACAGTCATGAACCCTGTGTGCTTTCTGCTCCTTCACTTTCACGTGATTCTTATGTGGATTGCTGTGCTTTTGACAGAGTGCCTTTTAGTTCTTTCTGTGTGTTAATGGTCACGTTATAATTTCTTTCTGTACATTTTGGGCAGAACTTCCAGGGCATATAACTAAATTTCTACAATTAATGATTTTATTGCTAAATCATCCTATCTCTAGTGACTTTACAGTGTCCTGGTTAGTAACCTACTGCAAATTGACATGGGAGGCAGACAAATGTGCTGCTATAAGCCTATGTTAGAAATATACTTTATGATACTTATAAATATATAGTCTGTTTTATTTTTGTTTTAAAATCACTGTGCTGTGAACTATATTGTACCTCCTCATGTTCTCTCTGCCTATGGAAGAATATGCTGGATTCTGAGGGTCAGGACCTAGGATGTCCCTAGGGCTTTGACATTACTCTTAGAATATCAATAAAGAAAAGGAGGAACAAAGGAATAAAAGAGGTCTTTTTTTTTTTTTTTTAGCAAAAAAATAAAATGTTTTAAATTCCTTTTCATAGATTGCTGCTTTCTTTTTTTTTAGCAAAAAAATAAAATGTTTTAAATTCCTTTTCATAGATTGCTGCTGTGGTTAGCAGCTGCCAGGACACTGTCTAGATTCCTCTTAACAGGCCAGTTGGCTGGAAAACAGTCCAGCTGTGGTGGTGTCTTCCTTTGATCTGATGCCCTTGAGGTTTGACTAAGGAAATCAGTTTCTAGGAAAGTGATCATTGTGATTACTAAGCTCACACATCCTGGTGGCCTTGCATCTGCTGGACACACTGCCCGTGCTTATGTTGACCTCACTCCTTTGGAGTCATTTCTCCCTGAAATGTCTGTGTCTTGATGTTAAACTGCTCAAAAATGTAACTGTGTCAACCTCTGAATATTGAATACAGCCAAGAAGGATAAGAGGTAAGTTGTTTAATGGCCAGCTTGCCATATGACTTTTAGCAGCAGGTGTGAAATATGCAGAACCAGAAAGTGTGTTGTATATCAGAGAAAGCTAGAAATCAAAGGAAATCTGTGTCCTGATTGTCTGCACACTCCAGGAGCATGTATTTGTCACCATGCGGCATGTAGGAGCCACACAATAGCTGTAGTTTAGTAGTCATTTGTAAACGAATTTGATTCTACCTTATATGAACAGAGCTGTTTTACCTGTAGCCCTTTTTCTAGTCAATGATAATAAACACATTGTTTTAGGAAACAAGGTTACTGGGTACTTTCATCAGGAGATTGAAAAATAAACAAGCCATCTCATGTCCTGGGCCCAGAATCATACATGTCTGCTGCTATGACAGAGCGGCCTCTCTAACATGCTTCCTCTGCTCTTGCACTTACCCTTTCCCAGCTGTATTCTTAGGGATCACCTGCACCTGCTTCTGCCAATGGCTCCCACAGCACCTTTGCAGCTAGCTCACCAGACCTGTTGTTTTTACAGTATAAAACTTCATACTTTCTAAACTTTGCCACAAACTGTATATGGTAAAACATTTTACCTAAGAAAAAGCACTAACAAGGACTGGGGTTACAATGTATGCATATACTACCAGCATTTGGAAAGCTAAGGCAAAAAGATTTCATGTTCAAGGCCATCTTGGGCTATAAAGCAAGACCGTGTCTCAAAAACAAGATCAAGAGTTGTATGAGTGACCCCTAAAGCACTGCAGGAGTCTTGGCTTCTTTCACTCCTGCATTCATTTCTTTGTTGTTTCTACAGAGAATAGATTTTCTCAACAAAATTGTGAATTTGAAAATGATATTTCCTTACCAACTTAAGAACTTAAGGTTTTGTCTAAAGCGTTTTGTAAGACAACACTCATTGGTGAGGCTAGAGCCTAAAGTAGACACCAGAAGTAATCAGAGCTGAGAGGTCTGAGTTGGGCCAGACTGGAGACTGCAGAGCCTGAGGGTTCTGTGTGCAGTTTTGAACAGTCTCTGTTCAGTGCTCACAGTAGCACCTGCTGTTGAGTGTGACCTCTCTACTCTGACTTCCCTGTATGAGGCAGTGGTGGTAAGAAGTAGAGAAGTGAGGCCGGCTGGCGGTAGCTCACACCTTTAATCCCAGCACTCGGGAGGCAGAGGCAGGCAGATCTCTGTGAGTTCGAGGCCAGCCTGGTCTACAGAGCAAGATCCAGGACAGGAACCAAAACTACACAGAAACCCTGTCTCGGAAAAAAAAAAAAAAAAAAAAGTAGTAGTAGTAGAAGAAGAAGAAGTAGTAGTAGTAATAGTAGAAGAAGAAGTAGTAGTAGTAATAGTAGAAGAAGAAGAAGTAGTAGTAGTAATAGTAGTAGTAGAGAGGTGATGTGACTGCAAGGCCAGCACTAGACACTCCACTTAAGTCTATGGCCTAGGGAGAGTGGGGTCACCTCTCTGCAGTGGTTTCTTTATCTAGTGCAGGAGTTTCTCAGTGCTTTGTGTTAATGTACGATACTGTCAGCAGTTTCTTACATCCCTAAACACTGTGCTTTGTGGATGCTCTTACCATTTTGCTGCTGTTAATTTAGATCTCAAATCATTAAATTCGATCTCACTCCCAGAATAAGTTTTCAGTGACTTAGTTACTATTATTGGAAATACCATCATCAAGTACATTGTTTTCATTTCAGAGATAAGACTATGGGGCTGGGAGATTTGGAGGTTGTGACTCAAGGTTCCCAGGCATTTCTGTGTTCTAGGATGAGTAACTAGAAGCAGTTATTAAGTGGTAACCAAGATAGATTTTGTTACCAAAAGTTTGATGCCACATGTGTTGAGGAATATTTTCCTTTGGGAAGTACCTTGCCGGCTGGCAAGACTGCTCAGTGGGTGAAGACACTTGCTAAGCAAGCACGGCATCCTGCATTCTGTCTCCTAAGCCCACATGCGGCAGAGGGAGAAAACCAACTCCACAAAGTTGTCTGCTGACCTCCATATGTGCACCGTGGTGTGCACGTGCACAGACAATGACGATAATAATAATTAAAAGAAGACACTTTGAATTTGTTAAGAGATTTCCTGTAACATATACTTAGTGGCATTTTCTTTAAAAAGAATACATTCAGTCAGTATCAGTGACATATTTGCCTACCATAGGACATCAAACAGTACAGATTTGACCACCTCAGCCACCCTAGTGGAGAGTACCAGAACAAAAATGTACTGGCTAGTTTTATGTCATCTGGACACAAACTAGAGTTATCAGAGATGGAAGAGCTTCAATTGAGAAAATGCCTCCATAAGATCCAGCTGTAGGGCATTTTCTTAATTAGTGATTGATGGGGGAGGGACCAGCCCATTATGGGTGTGCCGTCCCTGGGCTGGTGGATCTGGGTTCTATAAGAAAGCAGATTGAGAAAGCCATGGGAAGCAAGCCAGTAAGCAGCATCCCTCCATGGCCTCTATATCAGCTCCTGCCTCCATTTTACTGCCCTGTTTCAGTTCCTGTCCTGACTTCCTTCAGTGATGAATAGTGCTATGGAAGCATAAGCCAAATCAACCCTTTCCTTCCCAACTTGATTGTGGTCATGGTGTTTCATTGCAACAGTAGAAACCCTAAGACAAAAGGTTTCCTGTCTGAATTAGCTTGTTCATGCTGCTCTCTGTCCCTTCACTTTATCTTTCTTCTTCCATGACAGAACATAGGACCTGAATATAGCAATATCAATATGATTACTTTTGCATTCCTGTTATCTAGAACAATGCCTATGTATAAAATGCCCTCAGTTTAATAGATATATACATACACGCAAATTAAAATACATATGATTATAAAATAGAAACTATACATAATATATATAAATTATCTTCTAAAGATCACAAAATCCAGGGAAGAAGAAACAATTTCCATTGAAACCAAGTATACAGAAATGGCTCTGAACCAAAGTACTGGCGATATCAGCATCACTATTATTAAAAAAAAGCATGCAGACCAAAGGCATCTGGATAGCAGAACCTCAGAGAAATGTTGGAGATGTAAGGCAAAGCTGTAAAGAAACTTTAACTTTTGACTCCTGCAATTTCATTCTAACTATAGCAGATTGAGTATAACTCAAAAATATGTTCTGATTGCCACCTGAACATCTAAGGGTAAAAACTTGTCTTTGTGTAACCTGTGGCTCATAGCTGTGAGACTAACCATATGCTGCTTTTGAGATTGTTTTAGAAGTTCCTTTATTTCAGTTGCCTTTGGGTCTGTTCTAGTGGGGTGTTGACGGTGTTCCCTTATTCACTGGACACTGTCTTGGTTAGGATAACTGTTGCTGTGATGGAACGACATGACCAAGAGCAACTTGGGGATAAAAGTATTTATTTCACTCACAGTTCCACATAACAGTTCATCATGAAAAGCAGTGAGAGCAGGAAGGAACCTGGAGGCAGGAGCTGATGCAGAGGCCATGGAGGGGTGCTGCTTACTGGCTTACTTCCCATGGCTTGCTCAGCCTGCTTTCTTATAGAACCCAGGACCACCAGCCCAGGGATGGCCCCACCCACAATAGGCTGGGCCCTCACCATCAATCATTAGTTAAGAAAATGCCCTACAGGCTTCCTACAGCCTGAGACATTTTCTCAATTGAGGTTCCCTCCTCTGATGACTCTAGCCTGTGTCAAGTTGACATAAGACTAGCCAGTGTGATACATACTAAAAGTATTCTAGTTGCAGTAGTTCTGCAGTTTGTAAGGCTTCTAAATCTTTAGAAAGTCTGTAGACAGAGGTGTCTAAATAAGTCAGCAGAATTGAGCAGTGCAGTGCAGGAGTGTCCAATCTTTTTGCTTCTCTTGGCCACATTGGATGAAGAATAATGGTTTTGGGCCACACATTAAATATATGAACAGCATCAAAAACTAATAGGGGTGGTCTGTGTAATTTTTGTGATATTTACCACTACAAATAACCAAAAAAGTATTCACATAGTCCCAATTATATGGCACCTCATGCAGAGTCTTTTAAAATCATCAGGTACTTTCCAAATTTGTGATCATTAATAAAACAAACATATAATAAGCTCCATTGATTTTTTTTTTTTAATTACAAAAGTAAAACTATAGCTAGGCAGTAGTGGCACACACCTTTAATCCCAACACTAGGGAAGCAGAGGCAGGCAGAACTCTGTGAGTTCAAGGCCAACCTGGTCTACAGAGTGAGTTCCAGGACAACCAGGGCTGTTACACAGAGAAACCCTGTCTGGGGGGGAAAAAAAAAGTAAAAATATGTTACAAAACTAGTCGGATGTTTGGCCTTGTGTTTGAGAAACAAATGCATCAATATCTGGTTACATGATAGCAGTTGCAGTTCTCAGTGTGTGCTTCATTCTGTGGGCATACGTGTACTTATATATGCATGTATACACACATGTGAGTTCACACATACATGTACGCACATGAAGGCCAGAGATTGACATTGGGCATCTTCCTTCTTCCATAGCTCTCCATTTTATTTATTGAGACAAAGTATTTCAATGAACCTGGAGCTCCCTGATTTAGCTAGTCTAAATAGCCATCTCCTGAATGCTGAGGTTTTAGGTGGGCTCCCTCTCGGGTTTTACCTGAGTTCTGAGGATCCAAATTCTAGTCCTCGTATTTATGGGTGAAGCTTTTATCCCCGGAGTCCTGTCCCCAGCCTTTGGGGTCCTTCATTGTGAAAACAGTTGTTCACAAATACAGGGCTGCTGTTAACGGAGATGGCCTGGATCAGGCGTGATTGTGCTGAGGTGCACTTGTCTGTGGGAAGGTAAAACCTACACAAATGAAGTGAAGAGACACAGTCACAGTGTCCTTGAAATTGAATGTCGGATTGCATTTCTACGTATTCCATCAGACAGGTCCACTGAGTTTTGCTATCACAAATCTACCAAAATATTAATTATTTTCCCGGAAATCTTCAAATCTGCTCTCAAGTTTTTGTATCAAATTGAAAAGCAAGCTACATATTTCCACTGTCCACAGAACTGTCAATGCATTGAAATGCATAAAATTGCCTTTATTTGAGCTTGCCATAATTTCAGTTCCATTTGCAACACTATTGATTGGAAACATTACATTGACAAATTGATTTTTATCATGAATTTAACTTTGTATTTAACTCACTTAAATAAGTAGTTAAAACCATTAGAAATGCTAAATATATATATAAGCCAGTTTTCACCATAGAATTCTGACACAAATTTAGTTTATGACCTCACAGACAAGATGTTGAAGATCATAAGAGCTTTTCAACATTAGATGTCAATTTAACCATCTTATTTCTAAAAAGTAAATGACGTTGCCATAGTCTGCATCACTCAGTGCTATAAGGAAATTCTTAGAATTGGTGATGATTTAATCCTTTGGCCATTATGAAATTCACAAATAAATATGAAACTCACATGTAAGTTTTCTTGATGGAAGTATATAGTGTGGCAAATGCATCCTCTCCTTTTAATCTTCCAAGTTTCTCTCTCTCACCTGCCATCCCCAGGGTGTCGTCATTAATGGTCTGCATGTTGACAAGTGGACAAAGACAGTTAGTTTAACATACTTTTTTTACTGTTTTTTTTTTTTAAGTCATTGCAATGTAATGTCATCTGCAATGTAATGCAATCTGTAATGTCCTGGAACTCTCTTTGTCCATCGGTCTTTCAACTCAGAGATCCAACTAACTCTGCCTCCTGAGTCCTGGGATTAAAGGCTGTGCCATCATCACACCCAGCTCTTTAATGGAACCTTTTAAGGAAATTTATGACCTTGTGTTGGGTTATACTCATCACTATTCTTAACCACAGGTTAGACACTCGTGAACTGCAGTATTTGTCAGCATGGGAAAAAAAGGTGCTTCTGTAATTGTTTTGGAACAATACTGAGACGAAGTTTTTTCTTTTATCATAGCTTTTATCGTAGTCTGATCCTGTATTTTCAAAAGTGGATTAAATTTTTTAATAAGAAAGTTCTCTCCTAAAAACTCTTAGAACTTGAGCCAGAAAATTCTCAGAAAGCAGGAGTTCCTAGCTGTAGAGGAATGGGAAGGAGAACAACACATTAAATACTTAAGTGGGCCAGGTGTTTTCATGCCTCTTTCTATCATATGTATTTTCACAGGTTCCCTGAGACAAGCATACTGCCTCCCCACCTTTATAAAAGAGAAAACAGAAGTCATAAAAGTTAAACAAGTTTCCATGATTACACAACTAACAAATGGGACCGATTTAAACTCAGGACAAGAGTGCTTGAGTCAGGGGTGGGTAACTCAGTGAGAGCACTTGCCTAGCTCTCCTGTCTCCAATCCTCAGCACCATAAAAACAAGTAAACAGGCAGGCAGATCTCTGTGAGTCTGAGGCCAGCCTGGTCTATATAGTGAGACCGAGTCTATTATTTTAAAAAACCCAAACTACAGGTCCCATTCTTTTCCCATGCTATTATACCAAAAAGAAAAGGAATCTCCTACTCTTGAGTCTAGTACTTTGGACACAATAAATACTATGTTAGGGACATGCTGAATAGAATTATATTCCTAATTGGGGAAATGACAAAATCCCCATTAACCGTAAGGAATTTCTTCTGTAGGTAATCTAAGGCACCTTTTACTGAAAGGAACTTGGTGGCTTTTGACATTACTTCACTGGTATTTCCTTAATAACTGTAACTACCCAAGATCTGAAAGAAAGAAAAATGGAGCCATAGATTAGGAAGGGAAAATAATTGGGACAGAGAAAGTCAGGCAACATTTGAGTGAGTAGAGGAGGGAAAGAAAATATTTTGTATAGGAACTGTCTTGAAGGAGCTTCCAGTCTAAGAGCATGAAGAGGATGACATACAGGGACTAATGAGACAAGCTAGTAGAAGCATGAGCTGCCTCTTTTCATGTACTGCATGGCTATTCCACACCTCAGCTGTGTCCTACCAGATGCAGACAAACGGCAGGGTTGACCAGTACAGGTGCATAGTGATCCGTACAGAAGAGTCAGACAGGAATGAGCCTCTTAAGCCGGGCGGTGGTGGCGCACGCCTTTAATCCCAGCACTCGGGAGGCAGAGGCAGGTGGATCTCTGTGAGTTCGAGGCCAGCCTGGTCTCCAAAGCGAGTTCCAGGAAAGGCGCAAAGCTACACAGAGAAACCCTGTCTCGAAAAACCAAAAAAAAAAAAAAAAAAAAAGGAATGAGCCTCTTGGAAACTGTCTGCAACCCCAGCGGACAGCTTCCTTAGCTCCCTGCTGCTTCAGGATCCTGATGAGAATATGGGAACCAGGTAGGCTGGTGCTAAGCTGCTGTGTGCCTCACACTCTGTATTCCTGGAAGAAGTGGTAGTGGCAGTGGGGACACAGCTCTGAGACCTGTGATCAAGTGAACCCAGCCAGGTTTCAGATTTCCACCACAAACATAGAAGGTCAGGACCTGTCAGGATGAAGCAGATTTGGAGTTTATAGAGAAAAAGTCTTGGGCTGTAGAGAGAACTCTGATGGGGTTTGTTTGTTTGTTTGTTTGTTCATTTGGTATTTGTCTCTGTTTTTTAAAGCCCTTCTGTACAAGCACAAGAACTAAAATTCCAACCTCAGCACCAGTGTTTTTAAAAACTAGACATGGTCCCGCACATGCCTCTAACCTCAGGACTTGAGGTGGGCTGTGGCAGAATTGCTGGGGCTTACTAGCTGCCAGCCTGGCCAAAAACCAGAAGCCCAAGTTCAGCAAGAGACCTTGCCTCAAGGAAACAAGGTGGGAGGTGAAGGACACTGGACACCTTCTCCAGGCCTCTGAATACACTCGTGGGCACCACACACTCACAGTGAAAGAAGACCTTAACATAGTCTAAGTGTGGGTGTTGAAAGGGGCAAGAGGAGGGAGGTTAGCTCTAACAAAGGACAGCTGGGCTGGCAAAATGGTTCAGTGAGTGACAGCACTGATGCCAGGCCTGACGACCTGAATTCACTCCCATGACCCACATGGTAGGAGAGAACTAACTCGTGAAAGTTGTCCTCTGACCTCCGCATGCAGACCATGGTACATGTAAGCGTGCCTACACACACAAAAAGATAGATAGTTACATGATAGACAGTTGGATAGATAGATTGATTGATAGATAAATGATAGGTAGATAGATGGATAGATACACAGACAGACAGATGATAGATAGATAGATGGCTTAGGGGTTAAAAGCAAAAACCGTTCATAGCACCCACAACACACAGCTCACAACTGCCTATAATTCTCTCTTCTGGCCTCCACTGGTGCCTGCACTCACATGTGCCCTCTCACACACAGAGATGCACACGTACACAGAATATTAAAATTTTTTTCAAACAAATGTAATAAAAAGTTTTTAATTTAAAAAAAAGGACAGTTGTGGAACTTGAATGATAGCTATTGTTGAAATGCTTGTCTTGAAAGCATGAGGGACCTGAATTTGATCCTTGAGAACCAACACTTTTTAAACTTTTTTTTCTTTTATTAAATTTATTCATTTATTTTGCATCCTGACCGCAGTTTCCCCTCCCTCTTCTCCTCCCTCCTTCCTCCCTTCGCCCCAGTCCACTCCTCCGTTTCTGTTCAGAATGGGGCAGGCCCCCCATGGGAATCAACAATGCATGGCATATCAAGTTGAATAGGACTAAGTTCCTCCCCTTGTATTAAGGCTGGGCAAGGCCACCCAGTATGAGGACTAGGTTCCCAAAACAAAAGCCAGCCAAAGCATTAGATACTACGGTCCCTGCTCCCACAGCTAGAAGTCCCAACAGTTGACCAAGTTACACAACTGTTGCACATATGTGGAGGGTCTAGGTTGATCCCATGCAGGCTCCCTGGCTGTCGGTCCAGACTCTCTGAACTCCTATGAACCCAGGTTAGTTTTTTCTGTGGGCTCCCTTGTGATATCCTTGAGCCCTCCTCCTCCTCCCTCCCTTCAGCAGGATGCCCCAAGCTCGGCCCAGTGCTTGGCTGTGGATCTCTGCATCTGTTTCCATCATTCACTGGATGAAGGCTCTCTGATGACAATTGGAGTAGTCACCATTCTATGAGTATAGATAGCAGAATATCGTTAGGTATCATTATGTTGACATTTTTTTTCCAGTCATGTTTGATTCTATCCTAGGTCTCAGGGCCATCCAGCCTCTGGGTCCTGGCTGTCCAAGCAGTGTTAGGGATTGCCTCACTTTTGTGGTATGGGTCTGAGGCTGAACCAGCCATTGGTTGGCCACTCCCACAATATCCGTCCCACCCTTACCTCCCCCCTACCCACTCCCCACACACATCCCATAGGTAGGACAGACTATAAATCAAAGATTGTGTGGCTGGACTGGCATTCCAACTCCTCTATTGGAAGTCCTGCCTGGTCACAGAAGATGGCCAGTTCAGGCTACACATTCACCATTGCAAGGAGTCTTAGCTAGGGTCATCTTTGTAGATTCCTGGGAGTTTCCCAGAACCAACATTTTTTAAAGGTGGAGTGGATTAGTGTGTGCTTATAATCCCAGGACTGGAGTGGCAGAGACAGGCAGATCCCTGGGGCTTGCTGACCAGCCAGCGAACTCCAGGGTAGTGACAGACAAACTGTCTCAAAAGACAAGGTAGCTGGTAACTGAGATTGCCCTCTGCCTCCACATGGACATGCACACATGTGTATACACAAACAATTGTTCACACTCAAGTGTGGGCATGGGCTTCTCAAGGGAGAGTTGTGCTTAACAGCAGCTGCTTATGTGAGTTTTGCTTTTGAAGTCATATTTTCATATGAGTTTAAAGACTGAAGTAAAAATACTTTAGTATGCTTTTTTTTTTTTAATTAGGAATTGCTTTCCTTTTAAGAAAGAAATATATATGTGGGTATGTACACATGTGACTGCAGGTACCTTCAGCATTCAAAGTGTATTGGATCCCCTGGAACTAAAGTTACAGGCATTATGAGCCACCTGATGTGGATGCTGGAAACTGAGCTCTAGTCCTCTGCAAGAGCAGCAAAAGCTCCTGACTGCTGAACCACAGAACTTTTCTGTAGTACATAAGATTATAAAGTGGCTAGTGAGATTCGTTATAGAGGTTTGCGGGTAAGAAATAAGGACTGGAGAGGTGGTTTAATGGGTGAAATCCTTGCTCTGCAAGGATGAGGACTTGAGTTTGGATCCCAGCACCCACGTAAATGCCAGGCATGATTTGTGTCTGTAACTCCAGTGTTGGGGCAGGGAGGAAAACAGATAGATTCCCTGGAGCTCTCTAATCAGCCAGTCTAGCCAAACCAGTGAGCTCCATATTTAGTGAAGAGATCTGTCTCAAAAATTAAGGTATTTAGGATAAAGTAAAACATCCATTGACCTCTGGGCTACACATACAAACAATATACATACAGAGCCAGGTTTGGTGCACACACCTTTAATCCCAGTGCTTTGGAGGTGATAGCATGTGGATCTCTATGAGTTTGAGCCAGGCTAGTCTACATAATGAGTTCTAAGACAGCCATGGCAATTTACCCTAGTGGCCCAGGCTCCCTCTTGTGTCCTGTCAGATATCAAAGTCCAATTTTGTAAGAGCTGTCTCCATCCTCCTAATTTTTGAGTTTAAGAATGAGATCCCTTGAGTTATAAAAAGAAATTTAGAAACATATTTTTAGTTGTATACTGAGACTATAGCAAAACAGGAGAAATTCCAAAAAGGACTCCAACTAGATTAGAAGGAAACTTTTGCATGATTATATGTGATTATATGAGCAGTTCCCAAAAGAAAAAAACAGTAAAGCAAACCAAAACATAAAGTCTGGTCAGAGCTACTGTTTACAAATGGAACTACCTTGGTGCATAAGCCTCTACAAGCAGTTGAGAACATTCTCCATATCCACAAATCAGTATAGCTGGAGAAATAAGTTATGGGTCCTGTCATGTCCCCAAACTTACTTGGAAAGACTGCCAGTGTCACACCTTGTCTTCCTACCACATAGAAGGCAAAAGGTTTTCCCAAGTAGGAATTCCCAAAGCTTGAAACTGACTCCTTATCATTTTACTTTTGAAAGCTACTTATTAAAGGTTAGTTAGCCTGTCTTTTGATGTCAGGTTCCCTTCCACACTGGTTGCTATACAAATGCATTAACAAAGTTCCTGCTTTATCAGGTAAGGTAGAGAACAAAACTCTTGTATCAACAAGAAAAATAAATTCTGATCTGCCACATCAAGAGTTTCCAAGTCACTTTGGTGGTTATCTATATTTCTGTGGGCCAGGGCTTTAGAAAGAAACCCCAGACAGCTGCTTTTGAACTTTTTAAGTCACCATACAAAGGAGTAGGTTTCATTATGGTGGTTTCTTACTGCACATCGTCATACTTTGCTTTTATTCGTTGCCCCTCCCCTTAACACCTACCAGTCTTTCTGGCTCTTTTTCTGCCCCTCTTCTGCTTTCATGTTGCATATGTCCCATGGCCCTCTCTTCCTCCCTCTCCTCCTCTTTAAAATTTCTTCCTTCTCTCTGATTGTCCCCATCCTGCTTTCATGATCTACACACACATGTGCATGCACACACATATATAAGTGTAAATCAAGAGTCTGCATGTGAGAGAAAATGTGGTATTTGTTTTGGTAATACTGGCTTATTTCACTTAGCATAATGAGTACCAGTTCCATCCATTTTCCTGTAAATGTCATGATTTCATTTTTTACAGCTAATAAAATTCTGTGTTACATTTTCTTTATTCACTCATCTGTTGATAGATTTCTAGGCTAGTTCCACTTCCTAGCTATTGTAAATAGTGAAGTAATGAATACACATGTACAAATAGTAGTTCTATTTTTAATTTTTGAGGACCCTCTACTCTGACTTCCATAATGGCTGTACCAGTTTACACTCCCACAACCATTGTATAGGATCCCTCTCTCCCTACATCTTCACCCGTATTTCTTGTCATTTATCTTTTTGAAAGCCACTCTTACTGGGTGAAATTGATTCTCAAAGCAGTTTTAATTTTCATTTCCCTGATAGCTAAGAATTTTAAACTCTTTTCAAATATTTGTTGGCCTTTTATATTTCATCTTATAGTCTATTTATTGAATGGATGACTTGAGGTTTTGTTGTTTAGTTTTTGCAGCCCTTGTATACCTGTTGGATGTGTGGTTGGCAAAGATGTGTTCTGTTCAGTGGGCTCTCTGTCTTCACTTGGCTCATAACTTCTTTTGCTGTACAGAAGCTTTTTAATTTCACATCACCCCACTCCCCAGTTCTTGAGATAATTTCCTGTGTTGGGGGGTCCTTTTCAGAAATTCTTGCTGCACCTAATATCTTGAAGTACTTTGCTTAGCAATTTGAAATTTTCAGGCCATTGGTTCATTTCTGATTGATTTTGTGCAGGGTGAGAGATGAAGATCTAGTTTTTGTTTTTCTGTGTGAGTGTATCCAGTTAACTCAGCATTCTTTGTTGAAGAATATGTCTTTTTCATACCTTTCTTGGCCATTATGTGGTATTAGCTGTGTGGGTTTATTTTTGAACTCTGAATTCCATTGGCCAGGTATCTGTTCTATACCGGTATCTTGGCAGGTTTTGTTGACTCTATAGTATTACCTGATGTTATACCTTCAACACTATTTTTCTACTTAGGATGGCTTTGGCTATTCTGGACCTTTTGTGTTTTCATATGACTCTTAAGAGGTTTGTTTTTTTTCCCCTGGCTCCATGAAGAATATAATTGGTGATTTGATGGTGGTTATGTTAATTTGTAGATCACTTTTGGCAGTACAGCTATTTTTACAGTATTAACTTGGCCAGTTCATGAGCATGGACAGTCTTTCCATCTTGAAGTGTCTTCAGTTCCTTTATCCCATGTCTTCAGGAGGCCTCACCTTTCCTCCTAGATGTTCTTCTCTTCTCTGTCAGGAGCTGCCTGGGCTGTATAAACCGCTGTGGGGCCTTTTATATCTGAGGCGACACTACAATGTGCATATTAGCTTTTATAGCAGGAAGATAGAAAACAGAAAGGAAAAGAATTTCCAGTAATCTTGATACACTCTCAGTTGTCATTTTGCCGTATCACTGTTCAGTAGTACTGTTTTTCTTAAGAGATGTCATCGTTGTGATGTGCGCACAATGATGCACCTACACTTCCTACTTTCCTCTTTAATGAAATGTTGCATCTCATCTATGAAACTGAAAGCAGTCTTTCTTTAACTTCCCTTACGAGGTATTTACATAGTTTCTATGGCCTTTTGGCCTGGTAGTAACGAAGGTACTTTGCCTTTAGACCCCACTCCTCAGTTCTTGAGTGTAACTGTATAACTTCCCACAAGTCACTTAACATCTTTGAGCGTCCATCTGATTCTCCTTTGCTAAGTCAGTAATAAAACTTGTGTGGTGAACTAGAGAGAGAGTCCTGAGAAGGGAGAAAGAACTGTTAAGGGAGATGAGAAATGCAATAGGAAACCAACTGGGGGAAGAAATGGGAACGAAGGAGAGCAAAGTATAATGGTCTGTACATTTGAAGATGCTAAGATGAAACCCATTACTATAGGTACTAACCTAAAATAAATAAACGAATGAATACATCTTCATTAAGGATATTGTGAGGATTAATGTCCTCACTTATTTCATGCATGTTATTTACCCTTTGCCAGGTGCCCAGGGAGTGGTCAGTAGTAGCAGTAAGGACAGCATTGGTGGTGGTGGTGGTGGTGGTGGTGGTGGTGGTGGTGGTGGTGGTGGTGGTGGTTACACAGCTTTCAAATAGTCATGCTACTGTTTGCCTTGTCCATACCTCCTGTGCCCTGTTATAAAATGCACTCTTCTGATCACCTGCAAATCCTAGACCTGGTAATCAATTGTTCTTCTTGAAAATGTAATCATAAAAAGTGCTAATCTGCCGGGCAGTGGTGGCGCACGCCTTTAATCCCAGCACTCGGGAGGCAGAGGCAGGCGGATCTCTGTGAGTTCAAGGCCAGCCTGGTCTCCAAAGCGAGTTCCAGGAAAGGCGCAAAGCTACACAGAGAAACCCTGTCTCCAAAACCCAAAAAAAAAAAAAAAAGTGCTAATCTTCTTCCTGAGCCTCTGGATTAATCCCCAGAGAGCTCGACACCACCTCAGCAACTCCATTGCTTTGTCCTTGAGGGACTGCAGTGGGTTAGCTGCAGGTACTAGTGCCTGCCTAATTACCTCCCAGAAGCACCCCACAATAAACAGATTTTTTTTTCCCTTTTCTGGAGTTTTCTGACTAAGGAAAATATTCATGCAAGAGCAAAAAATCATTTAAAATGTTATCACCTCTATATACTGCAGTTCACAGACACATCCTGAATTCTTGTGGTTGTTACTGCATGATTTAAGGAGATTTTGTCCTTTAACTCACTTGATTTATTTCTTGGACAGAAGTGACAGTGTTTTAAACATCTCTGAAGTATATGCACTCAGATTCATGGATTCATATCATAATGACGAGTATTTGACTAATGAAGAAGGTACCCTCCTCTTCCTGGTATTTTTTATGACTTGGGCATTCTTCCTAAACAACCAGATATCCTTGACATTGTGCAAAATGAAACCTTTCACATTCTAATTGTTTTTCACCATCATCTGAGAATACTGAGCCCCTACCAAACTCATAAATTCTTACTGAATGAAAATATTAGCAGAGTTTGTGATATATCGCAGTGGTTCTGGATTCAATCCCAGCACTGTCCCGTCCCCCTCAAAACAAAACAAAACAGTTTTTGCATGTATTTTACTTAATTTTATGCAGGAGTACCATCTGTTTTTAATGTTTTTGTTTCTCCCCACACCCTAACAAGTTATCTAATCTGACACCACTTACATGTACATGCCCTACGCTGACCAATCCTGTTCTTATTGCACTTTCTGTCATATTGTATATTAAGTTCAGCACCCAGCCCCTTAGGTTATCAATCCAGTAAAACTCTTTTAACGCTGTTTTGAACAACAGGTCTACTTGTCTATAATGTGGTATTGTCTTATTTGGTGATGCTGTAGAGGGTTGTTAGTTGACTCCTGTCTTCTCTGCACTCTTAAACAGCAGTTTTGTTGTTCAAGCCGGGCTCCGTGGTACTGCTTTTGTTAACTTGTCCTTGACTCCACGCAGTTTCTTTTCTGTACATCCTCTCCGTTAGAATTCTTATGTATTTGTGGTTAAAGGAACATTTTTTTAGACACAAAACTGTATCATCAACCAAAACAGAATAGCCCTTCTCTGTGATGTCTCTTCCTCTTCCTGATTCTAGGATGAGACCATGTTTCCAGCTGGGTCTGGCAGTCAGTGTTTCTGGGATAAATTAAATGAGCACAGTTGATTGAGGTGTAGCTGGACTGGATCACTGCCTTCCCATTATGCCAAAAGATCAAAGCAGTATACAAATAGCAGCTTTGTCTAGAAAATATTCAAAGCAGATGACTCATTCTTCCAGTGAAAATTCAGATTTTTAAGGCACAATACTTGTTAACAAGACTTCATTGAAAGATGGTCAACTCTGACTGTTTCTTCCTAGATTTCAAGACTGGAATCACACACTTAGGCTGAGGAGGTGTTTGGCAAGCTTAGAACGGTCTTCAACCACCTTGCCTGAGACTATGAAATTAGCTATTCAGATTTGCTTTTGGCACTCTGTGTATCAAGCGGAAACATCTTAAATTTAGTCATATAGTCATTTGGTTGGTTGGTTAGTATTTTAAAATCTAGCATTCATATTGTTATATCCTCTAGGAACTGAATCAGAATATTTAGTACTGTATTCCATGTTTTAACAAGTTGAAACCATATTCTGCACATTCCTTTGCCATGTTTATGTGGTTTAAAGCTTTTAATTATTTTGGTTTAAAACTGATTGAAGTGAGAAATAAAATTAATTCACAAATATTTCCTGGGCATATTCTGTGTACCTATGATGTACCAGGTTTTTGGAGAGTAATAAATGTCTCAAGACCATTAAACAAACACTACACAATAGATTTTCTACAGCAAGGAAAATGTTATAAATTGAAGTGGGAAACCCCAGATTCCCACAGGAGACTTAGTAGTTCACAGGGAATATGATACTTGAGCTGACTCTCAGAGGATCAACAGACATTTACGAGACAGATACTACTTTACATGGATAGTATTTGCAAAGCACAGAAGCATAAACAGTATAATACAGTTAGTGTCTTCTCTATAAGAGTTCTCTGTGACTAGTTCTGTGGGTCTGTAGGCATTATCTTTTCCTATGCAACACATTACACCAAAACTTGGAAACATAAGGGAACAATAAACATTTATGTGTTTAGAGATTTTGTTTTATTTTGTATATGTAAGCATTTTGCCTACATGTATACATTGTGTGTGCCTTGTGCCCAAGGAGGGACAAAGAGGGTGTCAGATCCCCTGGAATTGGAGTTCAGACATTTGTGAGCCTCTATGTGGGTGTTGGAAACCAAACCCAGGTTTTCTGGAAAAGCAGCAAGTGCTTTTAACCACTGAGCCATCTCTCCAGCCCCAGTGAATGTATATTATCTTTGTTTTCTGAAGTACTGCTTCTCACTTGGGAATCTCTGATGTGGGGTAGAGGCAAGGTGTCACTGGGGACTGCATTTATCCACAACCTTGACTTGGGCTGGAGCATCCTGTTTGCATCCACAGTTAATGCTGGGCTTAAATAGGAACCTTTGGTTTTTCATCTTCTACTGCAGTGGCTTTGTGACATGATAGCTGACTCAACCTAATGTTAGTGACCTAAGAGACCAGAGCAGGCAAAGTCATGCTGCCTTTTATGATCTAGTATCAAAAATTATCATCTTCTCTACCTTGCTTATCTTCTTAGAAGGGAGTTACTAAGACTGATCCACATTTAATGGAACAGAAAGACTTGGGCATCAACTTATGGAAGCATAAATACCAAACATATAAGCTTACTTTTAAATCACAACAGGGTGGCAGAAAGAGGAATAAGTCTCAGACTGATACAGTCATTAGCAACAGGTTGTTAGCAATGACTTTGCATGGGGCTAGGAAAATGGCTCAGTGGTTCAAGTGCCTGCCACTCAAGTGTAAAGACTACATTTTGGATCCATTGAAGCCCACATAAACGCTGGAAGGGATGGTGGCCTTCTTATAATTCCAGCCTCAGAGAACAGAGACAAAGATCATCAGAACAAGCTGGCAAGCCAGACAAGACATATTGGCAAGCTCTGGGTTTGATTGAGAGACCCTGCCCTTTGAATAAGGTGAAAGAATGATCCAAAGATGATTCTGAACAACAGCATCAGCTTCAAGCTTCCATCTGAACATTCACACGTGTATATTTGCACACATACCCCATAGTTGCACCCACACATATGCCAAAACATGCATATATACATACACACCCACACAGGAAAAAAGGGGGGGGGGGAGAACGTGAAGAGCAACCTGCATTGCCCTGGAGAGTGATGGGAAGTTTTATCAGTGGTATAATTTTCATCACAAGAAGCATTGGTTCTTCAAAAAAAAAGTCCAGATCATTTCTAGGGTTTCATATTTACAAGAGAATGCTATCTAAAAGCTTATTTGTAGTTCAGAAAGTATACTTGTCCACAGGAACTTTTCAGATAAAAACAAGACAAAGCCTGCATATTTTGCATTTGGTCAAGGAGAGAAATGTCAGGTGTTAAGCTCCTGGTATAGCAACTTAGCTTCAATCTTTTCAAGTTGGGTCACCACTCAGGGTCCTAAGAAAGTAGATGGCCCAGATGACTACTAATATTTCTTCCATCACTTATGTTCTTTTAAAGTAGATGGCCCAAATGACTACTAATATTTCTTCCATCGCTTATGTTCTATATAAAAGAGAGTACAGAATCTAGCAAGTTTGGATTTAGTGAGTGTTTTAGAATTACTTAACCTCAAAGACATTTAAATGGGGTCCTATAACCTATTTACCAATATTTAACTCAGGTTATACGAACCAGTATCAAGGAATTTATGCTGGGAGCTTTTGGGAGCTAATGTTAATATAATATAATTCTCCATTAATTTATATATATGCAACTTAAAATATCCAGTTTTTCTTTCTATATTTTCTTGTTATTTAAAACAGATTTTAAATTTAAATATATTTTGATCATATACTTCCTTTCCCCCTCCCTACTCACCCAACTTACATTCTTTCTCAAAAAACAAGCAACAACAAAACTGAGAAAACAAAATAAAACCACACCAAAAAACCAACTGTGGAGTCCATTATATGTTGGTCAACTACTCCTGAACATATAGGGCCTGTCCTGGAGTGATATACCCAGAATCACTCTATTGGAGAAAACAGATTTTCCCTCTCCCAGTAGGTATAAGTGACAGTTCAGTTAACCTTTATCCCAGTGGCTAGGTTTTCATTCATTCATTTTTTAAAATATAACAAAATAAGATAGAATAAAATAGAACAAAAGCTATTACATCCAAGTTGGACAAGACAAACCAACAGAAGGAAAAGAGCCCAAGAATTGTAGACCCCGCCCCTCATTCACACACCAGGCATCCCATAAAAACACTAAACTGGAAGCCATAATATATACATAGAGGATGTGGTGTAGACCCGTGCAGGCCCTGTGCATGCTGCTTCAGTCTCTGTGCTCTGGTGAGCTTTGTATATGTTGATTTAGAGGGCCTTATTTGCTTGGTGTCCTCCATCCCCTCTGGCTCTTACACTCTTTATGCCTCCTCTTCTGCTGGGTTTCCTGAACTCTGGGGGAAAAGACTTGATGGTTACATCCCATTTAGAGCTAAGTGTTCTCAGGTTTCTTACTCTCTGCATAATGTCTGGCTGTGGATTTCTGTATTTGTTCCCATCTGACCAACCTGTCTGTTTTGTGTTAATAACCATGCTGTTTTTATTACTATGGCTTTGTAGTACAATTTGAAATCCAGGATGATGATACCCCCATCATTTCTTTTATTATTCAGGACTGTTTTAGCTGTCTTGGTTTGTGTGTGTGTGTGTGTGTGATTCTATATGAAGCTAAAAATTGCCCTTTCAAGATCTGTGAAGAATTATGTTAGAATTTTGATGGGATTGTATTGAATCTGTAGATTGCTTTTGGTAGGACATTCATTTTTACTATATTAATCCTTCCAATTCATGAGCAGGGGAAATTTTCCCATCTCCTGATCTTCTTCCATTTCTTTCTTCAATGACTTGAAGTTTTACTCTGCAGAGTCATTACTATTCTTTTTGATATTTAAACTGTATCATTTTATTTATCAGTAAGAATTGTGCTTCAGACATTTCTTTTTATGCCTATTGCCAAATCTAAATTCTCATGTAGTCAGTATTACTGTTGATAATACTTGTATATACTTATATAACAGTAATACGTGTTATAAATAGATTTTTTTTAAAAATAAGTATTTGTTAACTTGTTTCATTGGTTAATGCAAAATTATAAGAATTTCTTCTCTAATGTTAGTTTCTCTATTTTCTGACATTGGTCTGTTGTAAGGATTTGCAATTTTTTATGTTTTTTTTTTTTCTGGTTATGTGTATGGGTGTTTTGCCTGCATGTGTATTTGTTCACCACATACCCACAGAGGCCAGAAGAATCTCAGATTCACTGACACTAGAGTCACAGATGGTTGTAAACTGCTATGTTGGTGCTGAGAATCAGAACAGGGACTTCTGGAAGGACAGTCAGGACTCTTAGTTGCCAACCTGTCTCTCCAGCCCATGAATTTACAAATATTTTCTTTCTTTTTTCTTTTTAAAGAGTGATTTATTTTTAATGTATTTTATTTATTTATTTATCTAAATTAATTTTTTAAACTTCAATTTATATACATTGGTGTGAAAGTATCAGATTTCCTGGAACTGGAGTTACAAGCAGTTGTGAGCTGCCATGTGAGTGCTGGGAATTGAGCCAAGGTCCTCCAGAAGAGCAGCCAGTGCTCTTAACCACTGAGCCATCTCTCCAGCCCCTACAAATATTTTCTAAAGATGTAAATAGTAAATGTTTAACACTTTGGCTGCTCTGTCATAGTGTTGAAAGCAGCCATAGACAATACATAAGCAAATGAGTGTGGTTGGGAATTAACTTGATAGACCTCTAAAGTTGATTTTTTATATAGTTCCTGTGTATCATAAAATAGTCTTTGGATTTTTCTTTTAGCCATTTGAAAATGTACAGACCAGCCGGGCGGTGGTTGCGCACGCCTTTAATCCCAGCACTCGGGAGGCAGAGGCAGGTGGATCTCCGTGAGTTCGAGGCCAGCCTGGTCTACAAATAGAGTTCTAGGAAAGGCGCAAAGCTACACAGAGAAACCCTGTCTCGAAAAACCAAAAATAAAAAAAGAAAAAAAGAAAAAAAAGAAAATGTACAGACCACTTAGACTTGTGGTCCAAGCCTATAATCCAAGCACTTGCAAGGCCCAGGCAGGGGGTCATGAGTTTGAGGTCAACCTGAGCTGCATAGGAAGGAAGGCCCTGTTTCCAAAAGAGAAAAGTATATAAAGCAGCCTTAACTCAGGGCCATACAGAAACAGGCAGCAGTGCTAGACTTGGTCCAGAAACTGTAATTTCCCAGTTCCTGGTTTCCTCTGTTCCTTCTCCAGTCCTTGGTGCAGCTGAGCACTGGGGTTTACTTTGTATGTACTTGAATCCTCACAGAACAGCTGTAAACATTCCCATCATAGCTGATGAATCCTAGCTGATGATTATTGTAGGCAATAACAAAGTGTCTCCTCCAGAATTGCAAGCTTCTTCACTAGAATGTGGCAGGTTCTAGAATCAAGCCAGTCCCTGTCTCCAGAATCTGAGCTTCACCACAGCATTATATTGCTTAGCTGTTCTGTACTATTTCAGAGTACCTAAGATTTTGTAGCATATAACCTGACACGGAGAGCACCTGTACACACATTTGTTCTCTCTCTTTCCCCTCTCTCCCTGTTCCCTTCCCATCTCCATCCCCCTCTCTCTCTCTTCCTTGAACTCCACCACCCCCACCCCACGCTAGAAGGCAGCCTCTGAACCTGGATACCCAGTAATCAGTGTGTGACATCATTAACCAAGGCTGCCTGCTTTTGGCCGCTGTGTTTATGTGGCCACTTCTGGCCATAGCCACAGCAGCCATGCTGCTTTATTCCACTGGTCCTAAAAAGTGGAGAATACTTTGCTAAGCATAGCACACCTAGACTTCCATCATTGAGGAGTCTGAGACAGGAAGATTGTGGGTTCAAGGCTACCCTAGACAACATAATGAGACTCTGGCGAGATAGACAGACACGTACATCTACCACTGTTTGTGTTAAACAGGCTGTGAGTTGCTGGATTCCACATCAGCTGTTGCCATAGCAGTGTCCAAAGTAAATGCAGCTCTGTTCTGTCTATTTTGTTTGTTTTGTGACAGGGTCTTATGTAGACCAGGCTGGCCTCAAAATCTTGGCAGGCACAGTCTCAGTCTCAGCTCCCTGAGTTCTGGGATTACAGGTGTGAGTGACCACACCCAGCTCAACATAGCTCTTCATTAAATTTAGAGGTTACAAAGCATCATCTAAGTTAATTTAATTCCAGGACAGCTAATAAAATGTCATAAGTGCAGTAGCTGACTTAGAGCAGACAAAGTTAAACAGCCAGGCAAACAGTTGTGCTTTCCTAGAGCTATAAGTTATCCTGGCTCCAAGACATGCCAGGATACAGCAGAAGCGCCTGTTCAGAGCAGCCCAGCCTCCACTGGCCAGACTGTGTTCTCCATGCTGGCACTGGGTGTGAGTCTTTAGTAACATGTAAACCTAGTGCTTGGTTCTCCTTCACAAAAATGTGTGATTGCTGAAACAGCCTATTAACAAACTAGGGAAATTGAAATCATTCATGTATACCAATTGTATAGTAGCACTGAACTCAAGATGTTTGAGAGAAACCCATCACCTTAAAATGGCTTTGCAATATTCTTTGAAGTGATGCATATTTGGGGTGTGTAAATGGTTTATTAGCTGGACATGTGTGGGATATGTAAATGGTTTATTAGCTAGATTTGTAACAAGCCTATCAGACCCAATGCTTGGTGAAATGGACAAAGTGGAGAGACTTGACCCTGTGGATGACCCACACACAGTTTGCTATTTCCTGTCAGCCATAGATTCTCTTAAAATGTATAGCCGTTGAAGCCCACAAAGCGACCTAGGATAAAGGCACTCTCAGGACTGCCAGGATGGCTCAGAGGACCTGTTGCTGCCAAGCCTGAGGACCTGAGTTCAGTGTCTGGGACAGGCATGATGCAAAAAGAGAACAGGTTCCTGCAAGTTGTACTCTAACCTCCACATTTGTCACTTGGCACATTCCCAACCCCCCCCCACACACACACACACCAAATAAGTAAATATAAGCAAATAAACAGTAATTTTAAGGACTCTCTCAACTAAATTTGATAGTGCTTGCCTGAAATCTCAATACTTGGGAGGCAGACATAAGAGAATCTAGGAATGGAACACTATCCTCAGTTACATAGTTAATGCAAAGCCAGCTTGGACTATGTGAGATTCTGTTTTGAGGGAGAGCAGGAGTCCCTCAGTGTTATGATACATATATTGGAGCAGGTTGCTTAAAGCATGTAGACTGCATTGCATCCAGCTGTTGCTGGCTTTATTCGTTATTTTTCCTCTTGCTGTGATAAAATGTCCTGACAAAGCCGCTTAAAGAAGGCAGACTCGCAGTTCAGAGTCGGTCGGTCTGTCATAGAGAAGCCCGGTGCAGAAGCTGGAAGCCACGTCTCACCTGACAGCTACACTCAAGAAGCAGTGAACAAGGCATGGATGCTGGTGCCCATCTAGCTTTCTCCTCTGTGTGCTTTCTAGGACATGAGCCTAGGGATTAGTGCTGCCCATGCTAATGTGGGACTTCCCACCTCAGTTAACCTGACCAGGATAACCCTGCTCAGGTGTGCCCAAAGGCTGCCTCCTAGCAGATTCTAGACTTTATCAACTGGACAGTCAGTATTAACTGTCACAGTGAGTTCACAAGGCTGAGTGTATACTCCCTGGGAAGCAAATCTGAGAAAGCTCCTACTGAAAACATGGACTGAAGCTGGTAAGATGACTCAGTAGGTAAAGCACCTGCCTGGCAAACATGCTAACCTAAGCTTGATTCCTGGAACCCACATAATGGTGGAAGCAGAAAATCAACTCCACAGACTTGTCCTTGACTTCCCTACATGCTCTGTGGCACATGCCCCTGCCACCATCTTATCCATACAATAATAATAAAGATCAATTTTTTAAAAAAAAGATAAACTAACATAATGAGAAAAGGCTTTTTTTTTTTGGCACTCTCTAAGCCCTGTTCTTTGGTCTCTACATTTGGAGTTCATGTCCTTCTTTCCATCTGAACACCCATAATGCAGTATTACTTAGTTATGGGGAATTAGTATCTGTCCTCGGGATTTCCTCATTAAATTCCTTTAAAATTTAGATGTGGATCTATGCATATATAGACACACACACACACACACACACACACACACACACACACACATGATCTTATTATGTAGCTCAGGTTGGCCCAATCTCATATCCTTATGCCTCAGTCTCCTGAGTACTGAGATTACAGGCATGCACCACCACACCCAGCTTTGGAGTCACCTTTTTCCAGTACTGAAAGGTAAGTCCTGGCAGATAAAATATGAAGATATTGTACAAGATTGGGATGCTTATTTTCTTCTTTATTTTTTAAACATTTTTTCAGAGAATATATTTTAATCCCTTCCACAGCTCCTCCCAGATCTTCATTAACCATCAAACCTCATGTTCCCTTCTTCGATTCACTCCCCACCCAAAAGAAAACAAACAACCAAAAAAACAGTAAGAATTGGAAAGAGCATTTTCAGTACCAAATTTCTTCATTTAAGAATAACATCAACTAACCTGGGCTCATAGGGGCTCACAGAGACTGACCAGTCAGGGAGCCTTCATGGCACTGACCGAGGCCTTGTGAGTATGTGTTACAGTTGTGTAGTTTGGTCTTGTTGTGGGACTCCTAACAGTGGGAGCAAAGGCTGTCTCTGACTCTTTGACTGGCTTTTGAGACACTACTCCTCCTACTGGCTTGCCTTGTCCAGCCTTAATACAAGGGAAGGTGCTTAGTCTTACTGCAACTTGATATGCCATGTTTTGTTGATATTCAGGGGGGCCTGCCCTTTTGTGAATAGAAATGGAGGCCAAGTAAATGGCGGGGGGGCAGTGTACAGAGGGAAGGTTTGGTGAGAGACTAGGAGGAGATGGGGGGAACCATGGTTGGGATGTAAAAATAAATAAACAAAGTTACAAAAAAAACACCATCTCTAATCAGGCAATGGTAGCACATACCTTTAACCTCAGCGCTGGGGAGGCAGAGGCAGGCAGATCTCTGTGAGTTCAAGGCCAGCCTGGTCTACAGAGCGAGTTCTAAAACAGCCAGGGCTACACAGAGAAACTCTTTCTTGAAAAACCAAAGAACATCTCTATGTAGGCACCAAAAATCTCTTTCAAAATTTATACATTGCATAGGATAACACAAACTCTTAAAAGACATGGGCATCTTTGTTACTTGTCGTTGATGCTTATTTATGAGATTAAAAATGACTATGATGGAAGAGTAAATACCAGAAACCCTCCAGCTGTGGCTGATGTTAAACATTTTAATGTCTATGACAGGGAACCTCAGATGAAGTGACCTGGAGCACAAGGAGTCTGATTTCTGACTAGTGTCCTTGCTGGGCACATGGTCCAAGCCTGGCAGAAAAGCCCACAACCTGGTTCCTTCTGCTCCACACACAGGCATGCTCAGTGACGACTGGAGATCAACTCTAAAGGGCAGTGGAGGGGGAGGTTTCCTCTCAAAATGCAAGAAACAGAATGGAGAGAAAGCAAACTCTAGAACCTATAAAAGCTCACAGATCTTAAGAGAAAAACAACAGAATAGCAGCAAATGAAAAGACAGGGTGAAGGAGGCCATAGGAGAGCTGCAGAGATGGTGTGGTGGGTAAAGGACCTGCTACACACGCACAGCCTGTGTACAAGCTGGGCACAGCAGCACATGTCTGTAACCCAGCACTGTAGGCAGCAGGGAAGAGGAGCGAACAGAGCGTCTTGAGCACTCACTGGCCAGGCAGTCTAGTCTATCAGCAAGCTCTGGGTTTAGTGAGAGACCCTGTCTCCAAATGTATAGTGGAAAACAATTTATAATGATCTCTCTCTCTCTCTCTCTCTCTCTCTCTCTCTCTCTCTCTCTCTCTCTCTCTCTCTCCCTCTCCCTCTCCCTCTCCCTCTCCCTCTCCCTCTCCCTCTCCCTCCCTCCCTCCCTCTCCCTCCCTCCCTCCCTCTCTCCCCCTCCCTCCCTCCCCTCTCTCTCCCCCCTCTCTCCCTCTCTCATTCTCACACACACACACTCACACTCACTCACTCACACAAGTAGGCGCAGAAGAAGAAAGAAATAGGAAGGGAGGAAGGAAATGAGTTGCTATGGTAAGGCTTTTGTGTTTGTCTGCAGGCAGCTGCCATGTTGCTACTTTTCAGGTCCATCTGTCCAATGGGTATGTATTAATAATGCCAAGTACTTAATGTTCAACTAAAGCAGCAGTTCTCTTGAGCATATTTTAGGAACAGAACCTCAGAGGATTAGAATAGAGTGTGACCTGCCAGTGTTGGCTCCTAAATGTATGCACATGCATGCAAAAAAAAAAAAAAAAAAAAAAGGCCATCTTTCTGCCTTTGGCCCATGTCTGCCCCTCCTTTACATACAGCCGCAGTCCTCACTTTCCTGCCTGCTCAAAAACAGGGACTCTTATCTTTTGTTTGCGTCATTTTATCCATGCCTAGATTTTTGTTTTCCGTCATTTCTCATTCCTTTGTTTTAGCTTTGAAACTTTGCTATTCAGTAAGGAAGTCATTCAGAGGATGCATACATGCTAGTCTTTTAACTCCTCTACTCATTTTCAGCTGAAACACAGTAAGGGGTGTATTATAGAAAGGTAAGCCTCAAGCCAAGGCTGAATTGAAGATTTCTCATCGATTTTAGCTCTTCACAGCAGGGAGGAATTTTGAACACTTCTACTCCTCGTGTTCGGAGTCTAGTGGACTGTGTAAGGTTCTTGGGTTTTAGTTTGTTTGGTATTATTGTTATTATCATCACTGGTGATAATATCATTATTGTCATTACCTGTCTCGTTTCTCATCTGACTATCCCTTTAGAGTGTAGTCTATACATACCTTTGCTTGGTTATCTTCTAATAACTAACCTGTGTCCTTAAATGGAGCATTTTCTCTACTTAATGCCATATTTATCATGTAGGCCTCATCTGTTTCTGTGTATCAGCCCACTCCTTGGTAAATGACTGTATTAAAGTAAGTACTGCAATTCCTATAGCCCTCGCATGCCCTATGAGCACATACGTAGACTATTGATGTGCTCAGCATAGTCCCTTCCCTCATTAGTGGCAAATGCTATCTTTTTCCCTGTCCTTCCCATATATTTAATTTATTATAATGCATAAGTTGCCATCACTTTAAACTGCATGAAGGTTAATAAGCAGAATGCAAGTAGCAGCTCTGTGATAAAGATTTAAGATCGATTGCATCCTAAGTCCCATTCCCTATCTCCTTAAAATGTTGAGTACAGAGTCAGGAAATAGGGGATGCTGTGCTTTTTTTTCTGGAGTGGTGATGCTTTCTTGGGGCAAAGCTCGCAGAAGATTTGTGAACTATAAAACTAAGAGGAAATAATAACTTACCTTCAAAAATGATTTCCATACTTCTTATTTCAAAATGTATAATCTACAGTTTTCGTAGACGAGCTTACGTTTCAACAAGCCATAAAGCCCTTTATAGCCAAGGTCTTCAGAGAAACTTTGTCCTTTTTTTTTTTTTTTTTTTTTTGGTTTTTTGAGACAGGGTTTCTCTGTGTAGCTTTGGCACCTTTCCTGGATCTCGCTTTGTAGATCAGGCTGTCCTTGAACTCACAGAGATCCGCCTGGCTCTGCCTCCCAAGTGCTGGGATTAAAGGCGTGTGCCACCACCGCCCAGTGGAACTTTGTACTTTTAGAGCCAGGTATTTGTTAGTGATAAGACTTCCAACCACTGAGCTTGGTAGTGCACACCTTTAATCCCAACAGTTGGGGAGCAGAGACAGTGGATTTGAGGCCAGCCTGCTCTACATAATGAGTTCCAGAATGACCAGAACTACATAGTAAGACCCTGTCTCAAAAATAATTAATTAATAAATAACAATTTCTAATATGTTTGTCCATCCTTTAACCCAGGGGACCCCAGATCTGAGCTCTTACTTGTCCTGATGTGCTCAGTGTCCTTCTCATTACCCCTCTCTGCAGAGAGGGTCACAAGGTCCCAGTGACTTTCTGGTCCAGAAATTTTATCAGTCGAACAGGTGGCAGTGGTAGAATGTCTCTTATTAATTAAGCATGTGGCAATACTACATCATTCCCAAAGGAGCTGAGGGCAAAAAGGGTCCTGGGTAGCCAGAGGATAACATTCTGGGAATTTCTCTCCTTTTACCAGAGTAAGCATCAAATTGAGACAAGGGGCTTTATCTCATAATTTAAGAGTTCCTGGGAGGGTTTTTTTTTTTTTATTTGTTGTGGAAAGTAAATGCATGATGGTCACAGTGTGCAATCATGTGAGAATCGACCAGATGCAGATGGAAAGTATTATGAAGTGAGGGCTGGGACTCAGAGCTCTGGGCTTTCTTACTTTAACTTCAGCTGGGTTAGCCTTTACTTTTTTATTTTTTATTTTGAAATGTTAAAAGTTTATTGGCTTAACTTTAAATAAAAGTGGCTTACTATCCTTGCAGCTAAGCCGAAGTGCAGTCTTAAAACTTGATGGTGTGTTCTATCCAATATATTTCTTGTAAAAAAAAAAAATGTATAAAGTGAGGGTTATTCTAACATTTCTTGTTCTCTATTTGTTAGGATTAGCTAAGGAATGACTACAACACCAATGTTTTGGGAATCCATTAATCATTTGGCTTATGCTTCAGATGGCAAGGCTTATTGTTTCAAAGGTTGCATCCCAGAGGATTAAAAATAAAAAGCTTGTTGGATTTCATAAACATATTTGAAGACTAAGTCAGACTAAATCTCTACCAAGGCAAGATGATTTATTTAGCAATTTAAGGGTTCTTGACATCAGTTTCCAAACTAAAGTCTAAAACAAAAATGAATCTATTATACAATTCAACTATTATATTTACCCAAACATTAATCATTCATCTCATAAGTTCTTTTAATATACAGTAGAACTACATCCTCATATAGTCCCATTGGGTAGAAGACAGCATACCACTAAGGCATTCGCTAAGTGCTAAACTGAATTTTTTCCTTCCATTAATTATGATTTGATAGGCAGTATACCTGATCAGTGTTATAAAAATACTATAGAGTACATGTGTAATTTTTTGTCTCACCAGCCAGATCTCAAATAACCACACAGAGACTTATTAATTATAAATGCATGGCTGATAACTTAGGCTTGCTAGTAACTAGCTCTTACAACTTAAATTAACCCATAGTTTTATCTACAATCTACCACATGGCTCGTTACCTTTCTTTGACATGGCATGTTCATCTTCCTTCTCCTCGCATCTCTCTGACAACTCCTCTCTTCTTAATCCCAGCACTCTCTCTGTCTGCAAGTCCTGCCTAACCTCTTCCTGCCTAGCTGTTGGCCATATAGCTCTTTATTAAACCAGTGAGAGCAACACATCTTTACAGTGTACAAAATGATGATACCACAACAATAGAGTTTTTCTATATTTTTAAAGAACTCTTTCATAAATGAGCTGCTTTAAGTGAGAATGGAATATATAGCTCCACAACTTTGCAAAGAATTTAACACTCCATCCTTGACTTCTCTGATCAACTGCAGTATTGACCCAGGAGGATTGCTCAGTGAGAAGAAACGTAAAATTGGTGAACAGTATTCCCTTGCTTCCTTTGTTTCTCAGAGTTTAACTCTCTGCTGGACCTCTGTTCAAGAATGCCAGTGAGCCAGGAGTGCTCCTGGGGTCTTAGTCTTGTCAGTTAATTGTGGGACTTTCCTAATAAATGCCACATTGAAAGGCAGTGGACAGTAGTTCAACAAGGAATCACAACTATCCACTAATATATATGCGGTTAATATATTGTTTTAGGGTTTCTGTTGCTGTGAAGAGACACCATGACCCCGGAAACTGTTAATAAAGGAAAACCATTGAATTGGAGCTGGCTTACATTTTCAGAGGTTTAGTCCATTCTCATCATGGTGCAACATGGAGGCATGCAGGCAGACATGGTGCTAGAGAAATAGCCAAGAGTCCTTTATCTTGACTTGCAGGCAACAAGAAGTGGTCTGTCTCTCTGGGGGTAGCTTGAGCATAGGAGACCTCAAAGCCCACCCCACAGTGACACACTTCCTCCAAAAGGCCACACCTACTCCAACAAGGCCACACCTCCTATTAATGCCACTCCCTTTGGGAGCCTTTTTTTTTTTTTTTCAAACCACCATATACATGAACAGCTAAATCTGCCTCTGAAGATGTCAGCAAGGAAAACTCACTTTAGATATAAAAGTAATTTTCCAGGAAGACTGAGAGTGACTGACACATATTAAGAACTTTTAAGTTGTGTGCATGTGTGTGTGTACACAAGGACAACAGGTCCCCTGGAGTTGGAATCACCGGCAGTTGTGAGCTACCTAACTTGAGTATTGAGAACCAAGTTTCAGTCTTCTGAAAGAGCAGAAATGGTTCAGCAAGTACAGACACTTGCCTCCAAGCCTGCTGACCTGAATTCAGTCCCCAGGACCCACATGGTGGAAGGAGAGAACCAACCCCCTCAAGTTGTTCTCCGGCCTGTACATACTCACCATGACACAAGCACACAAATAAAAGTCATCTTCCAAACAATAGAATTTTAGTTCCCCGAGCGTGAATAATTTAGGTTCTAATAATATTCAGCACCTTTTCATCTGACTTTTTGATGACATGGATAACTTCTCGGAGGGTTGTAACGAGGCAGGTCTAACCCTGACTTAGGACAACGTGGAGTCTGGTTTAGTGGAGCTGACCTGGAATCCCAGCATTCAGGAAGCTGAGGCAGGAGGATCACAAGTTCAGCATCAAGGATCATAATGTACTGAAGTTGTATGTGGACAAATGGCATTTTTGGATCCCTCATGGCATCTTTTTTCAACTTGCTTCTAGAGGGAGTCCCTGTCTCCAGACAAAATAAGTCAAACAAATAACCCCAAGAGTAGAGCTAAAAAGAAAAAAACAGGCCCTCTTAATTGGCTGGGTTCAGTAGAGTAGGGAATGTTTTTGTTTTTCCTGTCCTGGTATTGAAATGTCAAATGATCTGTGTGTTTAGATCTCATAGGTAATGAACCATACACATGGAATATTGTAGAATCTTCCTTTATTCTGAAGAATACAAAAATAATTTCTCAGTCTTTCAAAAGCCCGCTAGTTATCTTAGCTAAGTGAAAATAAAGTTTAACCAAATACCTTCAAGCTATTGTTCCCCTCTCCTAGTGCAGTCAGAAGCTGGCCCCTGAAACCAATTAGTTAGAGAATCTATTCCAACAAATGCTCTTACTAAGAAATAGCGCTCAACTAGTACAAAAAACCTCTCTCATAATTTATTTTTTTTTAACATGTACAACTATAGAACTGGGTCTGGTTATATTGACATTATCACAACTACCCCTGAGGCTGAGGCAGGAGGATCACAAGTTCAAGGCCAACTTGGATAATGTAGCAAGACTCTTTCTCAAAATTTATATTAAAAATAAAGTAAGGGCATAGTTCAATGATAGGGCACTTGCCTAATATGTATGACTCCCTGGGTTCAATTACCAGCATCACACATAGACACCCTCTATAAAATCTGATAAGCATAGAATGGTGAAAACATTCATATTTGGATCTTACCTTTTAGTCGTAACAAATATATCTTGAGGAGTTCGTTTTTAACTTTTTCCCAATTTAAAATATATAGATGCATACAGATATGCATATATGTGTGTGTATATATACATACACTCACACACATATTGCATGTTTTTCCTTGGACATGAACTCGAGAGGTGTGGAAAGTGGAGAAGATGTGAAAGTAGAAGGGAAGACCATCAGAAAGAGGGGAAGGTTAGGGAAATCAGTATTATCAATGTCTATTACAGCAATGTATGAAAATATCACAGGCCTGATAGGAGGCTGAGACAGGAGGATCATTGCAAGTACATAGCCAGCCTCAGACAACCTAATGAGACATTGTCTCAAAACAGTAAAGCAAGAGCTGAGGACATAGCTCAGTGGCACTTGGCTAATGTGTGCAGGGCCCTACGTTTGATTCTCAGTACTGTGGTAGGGAGGTGAGGAACGATCACAAAGAAACCTCATTATTTAGTGTAACTAATTTTCTACCTGTAATAGGAACTGGATAGAAAAATATTCATTTGAGACAGGGTCACACTGTTGCAAACTCATTGCTGCAACAAAACACCATGACCAAAAGCAAGTTGGGGAGGAAAAAGTTTATTGGCTTACACTTCCACATCAATATCCATCATCAGAGGAATCCAGGACAGGAACTCAAAAGGATCAGGATCCTGAAGGCAGGAGCTGATGCAGAAGCCATGGAGGAGTGCTGCTTACTGGCTTGCTTCCCCTGGCTTTATCAGCCTGCTTTCTTATAGAACCCAGGACCACCAGCCCAGGAATGGCACCACCCCAATGGGCTGGGCCCCTCCCATCAATCACTAATTAAGAAAGTGCCCTACAGCCTTATTTTACAGAGTTGTTTTCTCAATTTAAGTTTCCTCCCTTCAGAAAGCTCTAGCTCGTGTCAAGTTGACATAAGAGTAGCCAACACACTCATGATCTTCCTCCCTCAGACTCCTGAGTGCTGGCATTAACAGGCATGTACCACCATGTCCAGCCTTTCTCAATCTCTACTCTTTCCACAGTGAGTATGCATTAGGGGTCAGAAATAAAACACAGTTGTTTTTGAGGAATTGATGTAGTTTGTGGAGAACTATCTGAATCCTTCATTTTCTAAACCTCTGCTTTAGTTGGGACACCTTCTTCCTTCTCTAACTGAGTGTGTTGGTCTGCCTGTTGTAGATAGGAAATGCTGGTGCAGAACTGTCACCAGGTGCCTGTGAGCCTTTCACAGCAGCACGTTAGTGTTCAGCTGTTACCTTTAAATAAGGTGTGTGTGTGTGTGTGTGTGTGTGTGTGTGTGTGTGTGTGTGTGTGTGAAGATTAGAGTAATGCCAAACTGATTCACTTTCCTGTCATTTGTCTAGCCAGACCCACTGTGTATTTTATACGATCCTAAGCTTGAGGTAAAGATTGTTTTCTGTGGGATTCATGGAGAAGTTGGTATCACTGTTTAAATGAATACCAGCCCTTGTTTCTTTTTATTTGAAGGTAGATGATCTAGTCCCTTATTTATGAGATGGGGTAGAGGTGTCTTGTTAATAGCAAAATGCCAGGCTATTGGCATGCAGCAGGTACAAATTTCTGGGTGTAAGCCCTAGGAACCACCTAGGCTCAGCAGCTCTCATGGCTGACATTAGTCTTGCACTTGCTACTCTAGCTGCCTGCTGGAATGCAAGACCTGGACTGGATCTTTCTGATCACCTTGGATTGTGACCCCACTGCCAATACCTGGCCAGAGTTTTGTCCCCAGAACATAGAACAGAATCCATCATTCAGTGTACTCCCAAAGAGAATCCAAGGAATAGTTACTCTCTGGGACAAAAGGAACCAGATAGGAAAGAAATTTACAGCAGGTCTCTTAAGAAAAATGCAGAGCCAGTGTTACAAGTGAGGATTTCAGGCCTTGGCCGTAAGTCAGGTACTTGGTGTTACGTAAAGAACTCCTAGTCGCTGTTTGCAGAGAAAGACTATCAGATAGCCTCTGAGAGATGAATGAAGGGAACTCGGCCAGAATGAGACAGACTTAGTAATGAGTTATCTCATCATAAGTCTCAGCCAAGAACAACACGCACCTTTTCCAGAGACTGAATTTTTCTTCCATTCTGGGAGGTAGAGGACCACGTGAAGTATGTTGCCCAGGCTTTCAGAAGAGCAGTTTTCACTAGCAGTGAGATCTTTGGAAATCTGCTCATAACAAAGTACACAGCGCGCTTGTGGGGTCACTGGAGGCTTTAGGCAGCAGGAACAACATCTGTGTAAAAACAACTAGTCTGGACTGGCAAAATGACTCGACATTTAGCCTGAAGACCTAAGTTCAATCCCAGGACCTACATCGTGAAAGGAAATAATCGACTCCCACAGATTGCCCTTTGTCATCCACACATGCCATGACAATCTCATCCATATACAAAATAAATAAGTAAAATATAATTTAAAACACACACACACACACACATATCCTGTGTCAGTCTCCTGCCACGGTGCAGAGTTCTCCGTCTGGTACCAATATACTCAGCCATAGTCCCTTCTTGCTTCCCAGTAAAAAGTGCTGTGAAATTGTTTCTCTTTATAATTATGAAGATTGCAGTTGTGTTGAGAAGAGTTTTATTCTTGGTTTGGGAGGCATAAAGAATATTTGAACTTCTCATTTCAGATTAACCTTGACTTTCCTACTTTTTTGTTTACCTCAGATCATCCAGCCCCTCTTAGAACTTGACCAAAATAGAAGCAAGTTAAAGTTGTATATTGGACACCTGACAGCCCTCTGCCATGACCGAGACCCCTTAATCCTTCGTGGACTCACTCCACCAGCTTCTTATAATACAGATGATGACCAGGCAGCTTGGGAGAATGAGCTGCAGAAGATGACCCAGGAGCAGGTAGGTCTTGCTTAAGCTTTGGCCCAAGCACACGTCCCATCTGGATGGGTAGTGGTTAGTGGTAAGGACATGGTTCCAGGTACTGTGTGTGTGTGTGTGTGTGTGTGTGTGTGTGTGTGTGTGTGTGTGTGTGTGTGTCAGTGTGAAGATGTGTGTATAGCAGGCATGGGTATATGTGCATATATATACACACATGGAGGCCAGAGGTCACCTTCTCATGTCATTTCTCAAAGAGCCATCAGCCTCTTTCTCTTTTTAGTCAGTATCTGTCACTGGCCCGCTGGCTGGCAGCTCACTACTCCAGCTGGCCTGGCTGACCTGAGAGCTCCAGGGGCCTTCTGTTCTCCTTTCCCAGAGCTGGGATTACAGGCGCACACTACCACACCCAGCTTTTTCCTGGGGCTGGGGGTCAGATTCTCAGACTTGTGTGTACAGCAGCACTTTGCCAACTGAGCCATCTCTTTAGGTCCCCAACATCATTTTTAATTGATTTATAGTTTTTTGTTTATTTTCAAATCAACAGAAAGCACACATAACATTATTTTTGAAATACATGCTGAGTTAAACATGTATTACTTCACCTTTTAATTTTTTTTTATTTTTTTATTATTTTTTTTTGTGTGAAGGTTGATTTCACCAAAGTTAGAATTTCAGGTTAATGGAGTACCCAGGAATGTCATCTTCCTCCTGCTTCTGTTCTGCATACTCATCAGTGTGCTACCAGAGGGGTGGTCTTCACTGTAAATACATCCTGGATAGCAGCAGCTGGGAAGTGTGACCCAGGGGTACCAACCTGTAGTCTAATTCTTCTGGGTGTCTCTTGAGAGAGTTGGGGTCTGGTTAGCACAACCTTCTACCCCAGGTCTGTGACGCACTCCAAACTGCTAGCCCTGTCAGAGCAGCAGCTTGAAGCTAGCTAGCACTGGAGGGGTGGGCACTACAAGGGGAGGTTGGGGGTCTTTGGACCCCAGGACAGCAACAGCAGGCGAGCAGTAGATGTGTGGTAGTCTAAGTCTTCAAAACGGGCACCTCAGGTCTCATAGAACTGGGTGGGGAGGAGGAATCGTCCTCAGATTGGTCTTCTTTGGTCCCCTTCTCCAAAGTAAAACAAATGTTAAATTATTCCAGGAAATGGATACCTTGTAGCATCCATTCCACGAGGCAGTATTCTCCCCTCTTCAGCCAAAGCCTTGGTGACACAGGGCTGGAGGAGGTGGGCTGGAGAGAAATAGCACACCTACCTTAGAGAGGGAAGAGTCCCACAGACAAATAAAGGCCCTGGGGGTTGGCTGACCGAGAAATCCATGGGAGTCTGCTTAAGGAGTAGGAGGAAATTTATTAGGATAGAGACTGAAGAAATACACTCACGAATACAGAACCGAGTAAACAGCTGAAGTCGTCCTCTGTTCTCAATGGGAGCGAATCCACCTGGCAGTTTGATCACACCAGGAAACTGGAACCAGGGAGAAGGGACCTCTTGACTCCTCTCCCTTTCAAGAGGGCACCGCCTCCTTCCAGCCATCTAGCCCAGGGTCGTGGGTGGAGCAAATACCACTACAGCTGGCTTCAGCCAGGTTGGTCCCCACCCTCTCCTGCACCCCTCCAGTGAGCACCCTGTGGTTTTGTGGAGGAAGATGAGGGAGACATAAAATACCCTCTCCTGGCCGTATTTTATTGTTATTGACAGTAATCAACATTGTTATATTACTGGAATTGTTAGGGTCAAAGCTGTGGTGGTATTGTGTTCCCCCAAATACTGTGCACGCTAATAAACTTATCTGGGGTCAGAGAACAGAACAGCCACTAGATATAGAGGCCAGAAAATGGTGGCACTCACGCCTTTAATCCTAGCGTTCCAGAGGCAGAGATCTGCCTGGATCTCTGTGAGTTCAAGGCCACACTGGAAACAGCCAGGCATGGTGACACACGCCTTTAATCCCAGAAAGTAATGTCAGGAGGCAGAAAGGTATTTAAGGCATGAGGATGAGGAACTATAGCCTGGTTAAGCTTTCAGGCTTTCGAGAAGCAGTTCAGCTGAGATCCATTTGGATAAGGACTTCCAATCTGAGGAAACAGGATCAGCTGAGGAATTGGTGAGGCGAGGAAGCTGTGGCTTGCTCTGTTTCTCTGATCATTCAGCGTTCACCCCAATAGCTGGCTCAGGTTTGTTTTTATTAACAAGACCTTCTAACAACTCATGCAACACAAAGCCTCAATCCTGGAAGCTTTAATGTGCCAGTCTTGTCTACCCATCCTCAATGGGGAGAGTAAACTGACTAGTAATAGTGAAAAGCAGAAAAGGGAAATTGATTCATTTTGGCCACATTGAGGAGAACAGGGTTCCAAAGACACCCGCTTCTTCCAATCCATCTTCTGGGTCCTTACATGAAATTTAGGCTTAAATACAAGGCTTAAATAAGTAGTCCCAGCCAAAGTATGGTCCCCCCTGTCACTGTCAGAGCTATGTGAAATCTTTTCAGGAGACAGGTTCCTCTGAGGCACCAAAGGCAGCCTTTTCTTTCTTGCAGCGTGAGAGTTCTGGGGACATTCCAGTTCCTTGGAGACCATTGTTTCAATGGTGTGATAACCAAAGGAAAGGACATGAGTGTCTCTTTAGTATATATTCATTCTTGAACTGGGGATGTGGCTCAGTGGTACAGTGTTTGCCATGCAAACAAGAGGTCTGGAGTTGAGACCCCTAGAATCCATATAAATGCTAGGTAGGTGTAGCAGCCCTCTGTAAGCCCAGCCTCAGAGGACCCGTAGAAAGCTAGCTAACAAGACTAATTGTGTTAGCAAGCTCTGGGTTTCATTGAGAGCTCCTGCCTCAGAGAATAAAGTAAAAAATTAATGAAGACTCCCAGTATTGACCTCAGACCTCCCCATGCATATTCATACACTCACATTCATGCACACACATACATGAGAAAAAGTAGTATCTGAATTCTTGCTAGGACAGATGGTTGTGTAACAAATCTCTGAACTCACTCCTAGGTGAAATTTTAAATTCTTGTTCCACCACCTCCTCTACCCCTGTCCCATCCGATAACCAAAGGAGGTTTGTATTTCCCTAGATAAAAAGGGAGGACTGGGCCAGGTGGGAGAGGCACACCTTTAATCCCAGTGCTTGGGAGGCAGGGGCAGGCGGATCTCTGAGTTCCAGGACAGCCTGGTCTACAGAGTGAGTTCCAGAACAGCCAGGGCTACACAGAGAAACCCTGTCTTGAAAAACAAAAAGAAAAGAAAGAAAGTGAGAACTAAAAAGGTTCAAGTTTGGGGTTCAAGAATACTGAGGCAGACTGTTTTTTTTTTTTTTTTTTTTTTTTTTTTTTTTTTTTTTTTTTTTTTTTTTTTTATGAGAGATCGATTAGGAGAGCTGTTAACTCCATAGATGGCAGCAGCTTGCAGGGTTTCTAGGGAGAACTGAGGCCCACAAGGCAGAGTGAGAGTCCCTTCTTCATGTACTTTAGAGGAAGCGGGTGGGGAAGGGATTGGAAAGTTTGCTGGTTGCTGGGGTAACAGTGAGTAGTCAGTTAAAAGAGTGTCAGATGGCCATAAACTTATTTCCTACCTAGCAATTACTAGGAGAGACGAGAATCTAGGTAAACTACTGTGGTGACAGGAACTGTCACAGTCCAGCCAAAGTGAGGAAACTTTAATAAGACAATGCAATCCTGGTTAATAGGAATACCTGGAAAGCCAGGGGAAAACATGGTGGGCCCCTTCTCATACCCTCCAAGAAAAGTATGGTGAAAATCAAACCATGCCCTCGAATTCAATTCAGTGGAAAGATATGCTGGGCGTAGTAGCTCTCAGCTGTGGTTCTAGCATTCAGAAGGCTTAGACACAAGCAGATTACAATGAATTCAAGACCGTCCCTGTCTACTTACCTAGGGCCAGGCTAGCCTGGGCTGTAGAATGATTCTGTCTTTTAAAAAAAATGCAGAAAAGAAACAATATGTTTATCTTCATCCATTTTTCTCTTGCTAGAAGCACAGTACCACTACTTGGATAAATCATAAAGAAAAGTTTATTTTGGTTCACAGTTCTGGTCCAGGGTCAAGGGCCTGCATCTGGGGATGGCTTTTTTGCTGGCAGCATCCCCAGGTAGTACATTGTATCACATGGCAAGAGACAGCAATCACAGGAGAGATCTCCCCAAAGTGGCTTGGATAGCACACCCATTCTGGAAATAATGCATCCGTCCGTTAATGTATTAGTGTGTGAGTTAATCCAGGCAAATGGGGTGCTCTCACCTCTGAAACTCCCTACCTAGCTTCACACTTTCTCTTTTACTAGGGATTACATTTCAACCTAAGCTTCAGGGGCAGCAAACTGTGTTCACGCTGTTTGTAGTAGTGTTCCTTCTGCCATCCGGGCTTGAAAAATCTCTCTGACCAAATAGAAACAAAACCCAATGAATGTGTAGAAAGTAATGGCTCTCCCCATCTTACCAGACATACACATAGTATTACAGAGAAAGTAACAATAGTGGGATCAGATAAATCAGGACCCAGAATCTGGCTCTGGCTCGCTCCAACTTTGGGACATCAAATCATTTGTTTGTTTGTTTTGCTTTTTGGTTTTTCAAGACAGGGTTTCTCTGTGTATCCCTGGCTGTCCTGGAACTCACTTTGTAGACCAGGCTGTCCTTGAACTCAGAGATCCACTTGCCTCTGCCTCCTGAGTTCTGGGATTAAAGGCGTGTGCCACCACTGCCCAGCTATAATTCTTAACCTTTGTGAACCCCAGTTTTTCAGCTCTACATTATAGTATTTCTTCCTAGTATTACTTGACATCTAATGAAATGACATTACTTATTAGCGTGTTGAAAGAGGTTGTCTAGAGTAGTGGATATAAAGGAGGTAAACACCAGATCTTCTCAACAAAGGATCACTTAGCGTGGACTTGCCCTGTGGGCTGAGTAAGTTTCTCAATTCCATAGTTGTTTCTTCTCCAGGTAGTTGTGTCTTCCAGAGGACCCTGGTTTGAGTCCCTGCACCTACATGGCAGCTAACAACTTTTTGTGGCTCCAGTTCTGGGGGATCTGATGCCCTCTTCTGAACTCGATGGACACTGCATGCACATGCTGTACAGTCATATATGGAGGCAAAACACCCATATACATAAAATAAAACAAATGAATGAATTTAGAAAGAATAAAAATGGAGAGTTCTAATATATTAAAAAGATAAATAAATCTTCTCTTTCCAAATGACCCAGAGATGAGACTATAAATACTCAGAGTTAACACATTGAAAGTTGAAGGCCACTGCCTCAAATAGATTATAGGCAGAGCCTGGAAAGAAGTTAGGAAGTGAAGTTTTGTCACTGTCAGAATTCAGTAATGATCCGTTTAGAAATACAGTGATTGACGTCAGCCTCCAAATCTTACATTCCTGGGAATTTTGAGAGAAGTTGTTTATCTTATGGTTTATATTGTTTTTTTGTTTGTTTTTGGTCTTGCTTCATTTTGTTTTTTTCTGTGTTGTGTTGTTTTGTTGTTTGGGTTTGTTGTTGTTATTTATCCACTTTTGACTCGTGCAGCCCAGGCCGGCCTTGAACTTCTGGTCTTCCTGCCACCACCTGCTAAGTACCGGGCATAAGCCATGACTGACTCACTTTGGTGTTTCCTTGGGGTCTGAGAGATTAGTTTGAATAAAACTGGACAGAGATACATGGAAGGAAGCAGACACATGCACCTCAGTGCCGTATGCTATTAGTGGCAGCTAAGGTATGTGTGGTGTGTGTGTGTATGTGTGTGTGTGTGTGTATAAAAGAGTCAGCCAGCTTTGAGTTTGTCTCTTTGATCTTTGTTTTCTTTTTCTTTTGTTTGTTTGGATTTTGTTGTATTGCCACAAGGTCTCATGTTGCCCTGGCTGATCTGAAACTTACTGTATAGACCAGGCTAACCTCAAACCCATACAAGTCCATGGACCTCTGCCTCACAAATAAGGTGTGTGCTCCCCACCCAGCTTTGCTCTTGGTTCCTTTCCCACCCCTGCCCTTCACTCTTCAGTGCTTGAACTCTGTGAGGCTTGCGCTGCTAGATGCCGGGTGTACTTTGTCCTCACCGTTATTTTCAGGTGATCCTTTACTGAACTCTCCCAATTGGAATGTTCCTCTTGTTCTCTAAGCAGGGAAATTAGGAGCCTGTATTTCTAGTCCTATGCAGACTTTCTTTTGAACTTCCTGTTAGTCTCTGTCAGTGCTGTGATTCAAAGAGCATAAAAATGGAGTCATAAAAATTATTTGCAGCAAATTCTAAAGGGCTTCCCTGTGAAATTTTTCACTTGCTATTGTTATGTTTTGCTTCTTTTCTGTTTCCAGTTTTGTCCTCAGATCTTTCCTGTCTGTGTGTGATTATATCACTGTTTTGCTTGCTTGCAGAGACAATCATCTAGGCAGTCCTTGAACTTAGTATGTGCATGAGAATAGCCTTGAACTCAAGATCCTCTTGCCTCTTGCCAAGTGCTAAAATTAAAGGTGTGTGATACATCACATTTTTATTTTTTCTTTTTCTCTTTCGTGTGTGTGTGTGTGTGTGTGTGTGTGTGTGTGTGTGTGTGTTCGTTCATTCGTGCACGCCTTAGGTTGATGCTGGTCCTGTTTTCTGATTTGTCTTCCACCTTATTTTTTAAGACAGGATTTCGTAATCAAACCCAGAACTGGCCTACATAGCTAATCTCTCTAGCCATCTTAGGAGATCCTCCTCACAGGCTGGAGGTACAGATGGGTTGCCTTGGCACCCAGCATTCATTTGGATTCTGAGGGTCTACACTCTAGTCCTCTTGCTTGCAGGAAGAGGACTTTAACCACTGAGCCGTCTCCCCAGGTCTATGGCACGTTACTTTTTATGAACTAGTTCAAGCATCCCCAAAAGTATAGAGGTTGATAGAATGTTTCCTGTGGTGTGTTAAAAGAGAACTGTCGTGTCCCGTTCCCTGCCCCCCCCCCCCCCGTCCGTGTCATCGTCGTGTCCCCCACACACACTCCAGGTCTGGAACACTTGGTCCCCAGTTAGTGGTGCTATGTGGGAAGCATGCAACCCCTGTGAAGGGGCCATTGGACCCACAGGCCGAGAACACTGGTTTAGAAGGGGCAGCTTGGCTGGAGGAAGTCACTAGGAATAGGCTTTGAGAGTTTAGATTCAGCCTCACTCTACATCAGTTTGCCCTCCCCGTTTCATGCTGTGATTGAGGTATGAGCTCTCAGCTTCTTGTTCTTTCTCTCATAAGTTGCTTTTGATCATCACAGCAACAGAAAAGAAACTAATACAAGACCCTATCTCAAAAATAAGAAACAAGGGCTAGGGAGATGGCTTCATTGCTAAAGGATCTAAGTACTTGGCACGCAAGTGTGAGGACCAGGATTTGCATCCCGAGAACACATGAAGCTAGATGCTATAGCAACATCCCGGTGCTGCTAGGGGAGAGAGGAGGCAGAGGCAGGAAACTCTGCAGAAGCTCATAAGCCAGTTCGCCCAGTGTAAGCAGTAGTGAACAAGAGACCTGTCTCAAACAAGGGTGAAGGAAAAGATCAACTCCTGAGATGTTCTTTGACTTTGACAGGCCCACATTCATACACACACACACACACACCCCTACACATATTAAAATAGAAAACAAATTTTAAAAATTGGAAAGTGCTGTGGCACATATTTGTAATTCCAGCTGTGGGAAGGCCAGGGCAAGCAGAACCCAGGGCCTGCCAGGAAGCTAGTGTATCTTAATCAGCAAGCTTCAGGCCAATGGGAAACCCTTTCTCAAAAAACAAGGTAGACTGGGGCTGAAGGTCAGTGGTAGAACACTTGCCTAGCATCGGTGAGGCCGTAGGTTCAGTCCCCAGGACTGCCAAGAGGGTGGGTGGGAGATGGACAGCTCCTGAGAGATGACACCTAAGGTTGTCTTCTAGCTTCCATACTCACATGCATGTGTGCCCCACATGTGCAGACATGTGTGCATGCGTGTGCATGTACACAATTAGAAATTTAAGATTTATATTTTGAGTAGGTAGAGGGAGGGCTCTGCAATTCAGGACATACTGCTCTTACAGTGCCCACGTCAGGCAGCTTCTGATGGGGATCTGACACCTTCTTCTGGCCTCCATTAGCACCTGCATTCATGTACACATGCTCACACCAACGCATGTGCATGGACATAATTAAATATCTTGGCTTTTAGTTGTCTGTCAGTATTTTGTTGTAACAGTCACACCCCGACCTCCAGCCTCCCTTGAAGTGTTAAAGCAGTTCAACTGGTGGATTCTACTAAACACTAAAAGTGGATTTTCCCCCTAGAGGACAAATTCTTTTTCTGTTTTTCCACAATAAATGCTAGCTTCCCATCAGGGGTTGAACCACACTGGAATGAGTTTGTATCAGCTGCTCTGTGGATCACTGAGCTTGGATTCTAATCCCTGTTCCCAGCACTTGGTCTCATTTTTATTTTTTAGAAAATATTGTTCCAAAACTTGTCTCAGGCCTTGTCTTCTTGGATGCTTTTTCCATTTGTTCTCTCCAATTGCTGGGTAACTTTCGTCCATCCCTCTTTTGAAAGAAGTGGACTCCAGTGACTGTGCTGGAGCGGTACTCAGCACCCAAGCTGGAAGTTGTGTGCACCACTCCGAGCTCACCAGACACTGGCCGTAGACAGACATTCCATTCTTCCCTCCTGGATGGCTTTGCCTTGGCTGCTGTGCCACCCAAGTGAGGCACACGGACACAGGAGCTGGGGGGGCGGGCAGAGCCTGAGAACAGCAGGGACAGAGAGGAGGAGGAAGAGTGGTTGGTGGTGGGTGATGGACTTTGTCCTGGTTCTCAGCCTCAGTGTTTGTGGTCTGCGTTTCTTCTTCTTTTTGTGATGTCTGAACTTGTTTTCTCAGCTCACATGCTGAAGTCTCGTCCAAAGCACTAAGAGCAGCAGCACGTAAGAGGCCAGACTAGCAATCTAGCAGAGACGAGCAGAGCCCTGAAGATAAATGTGCGTTCGCCTCGGAACTGAGCAGAGGAATGTGTGCATGCTGTATGTGTCTTGACACATTTATGAAAAATACACAGTCTAGTGGACTCGCTTCCTTCTCAGCTGTGCTCTCCCCCAATCTGGCATTTTCTTCTTCCAGAGTATCTTGCTATTTGGATGCTGAAATATCTGGCAACAAAAGCTTATTTAAAAAAATAAAAACAGGATTTGGGACTGGAGAGATGGCTCAGTGATAAAAGTGCTTGTTGCACAAGCATGCGGCTCTGAGTTTGACACCACCCCAGAACCCACATTAAAGCCAGGCAATGGCGTGCTCCTGTGCCCAGTGCCGGGGAGGCAGAGGAGGGTGCTGGGTCTTACTGTGAAGATGAGGAGGACTGCGGCACAGAGCTGAGTAGACACGGGAGGGCCTCAGAGCCAGCAGAGCACTGACTTCCGGCTTGAGAACCCAGAACTCCTGCCTTGTTTCTCATGATATTCCCTAGCACTAAGTTGAGAAAACAGAGAGGAGATGGAGACTGACTATAGAGAATTATAGTCAAAAATAGCACTTTTGCATTCTTGAAATTACACAAACATTAAATATGATTTCTCCATTCATTCCCAGTATAAGAATAGTGGGTTCTGTTTGGTGTCTACATAGAAGAATATACTACAGGCTCGTGCTAAGTGTAGAATAACATTATTTGTGTCATTGGGGGAAGAATTACAAATTAAGGGACCTATGTTAAGTAAGAGAGTATGTATGTATGTATACATGTATACATACACACACACACACACACACACACACACACACACACACACAAGTCCTTCTAGACAGGCAATGTGATCCCAACTACTTGAGAGTGTTGCTTGAACCTAGGCATTGGGTCTAGCATGGGCAACATAGGGAAACCTGAACTGTTAAACCAACTTTTCCCCAAATTTGTTCTAGAGAAGAGGATTCTGTCATCTCTGTCATATCTGTCCCTCACTACCACACCTGACACTTCCTATCTAGGGAGTTCCTGGTTCTTCTCACTCACCTTACTGCCCTAAGCTCACTGGGACTGTATGAAATAGCTTAAGGACACACTCCAAATACAGGCCTCCTACATTTCAGCTGTGCGGCAAAACAAACAAACAAACAAACAAAAAAACACTGGGCCCTTTTTTCTCCCACAGATTCGTGTGTGTGTGTGTGTGTGTGTGTGTGTGTGTGTGTGTGTGTGTGTGTGTGTGTGTGAGAGTGAGAGAGAGAGAGAGAGAGAGAGAGAGAGAGAGAGAGAGATGGAGAGATGGAGAGAGAGAGAGGCTTTAATCATGATCGTACCCCCCTACGCCATGCCGCTGCCACTCTATCTCCTCCCTGCACCACCAAATCCCTTCCTCACAAGTCATGGGGCCTGACTTCGTGTAATTGTTATTGCCATGGTCCACACTGGACTCAAGTCCTCAGATACGAACACAAAGCAGTTGTGAGACAGCAATACCTTTAGCCCCTGATGCCTCATTCTCCTTGGTGTTGAAAGGAGCCCCATGAAAGCCCCAGGGGAGGCAGTTATTCGTTTACCATGTCGGAACACCAGTTAGTTTTCAGTTGACCGTGGTAAACAGAAGTCTGCTGTCTCCAATGTCACCTCCCACAGATAAGGCTATCCCAACTAAGGAAGGCAAACATGTATCCAGCTGAAGCTGTGCAAGCCATACCAACACAGCCCTTTTTGACACTGAGGTCCCAGTGCCTTAGGACCATTTGGAAATGAAAGTTTCTAGGACAGTCATGGTATTTGAAATAAGTTACCATTAGTTCTCATTCAGAGTTTTAGATTGATTTATTTATTTATTTATTTATTTATTTATTTATTTACTTATTTACTTATTTACTTATTTATTCTTTACCAAAAATTTGATGGTACTGACCCTCACTGGCACTATCTGGAAATAGAAGTCACTTAAAGTTCTTCAACATAGTGTCTACTGGATGCATGCCTGAGAACATGAAGGTAACAGTGGCTGTGTGTACTGGAGATTCTCAAGGGAAAACTGTTGTACAGTTTCAAATAGAAATATGAGTGAGACCACACCCTTCCCCGTGGAACTCGACCTACCAGGACAAAATCAAAAGAGGGATCCTAATACATAAGCAGTTTTCAGCATGCATGCAGACATTGCTGCCATCTTCCTCTACACATACCACCTCTCTCCATAACTCAAAGCCTCCCCCGCCCCAAGTCAGGGAAAATGCTGACTCAGCCTCCCTGCCTGCTCTAAAAGCCCCAGCTATTTTGAATTACCCAGCCCTCCACACTAGCCACCTTCTTAGGCATTCTAGCTATTGTTGTTGGAACCACTGCCATCGAAGTGCTGAGAGCCTTCTGATTCTGAGTCAGAAAGATGGGACCAGGCCGTGCTCACTGTCATACTCCCAACATGGAGAGTTAAGACAGGATATCAGTGGTCATTGGGTTCCACAGCATTGTATACCAACAGCAATCTATTAGCTTCCTCCAGCTAAAAAACACCATATAGGGGCCTGTGGGATTTTGAATGTCATTGGCCTCCATAAGCTCACAAGGAGTGGCACTATTAGGAGGTGTGGCTTTGTTGGAGAAAGTATGTCACTGTGGGGGTGGCCTTTGAGGTATCATATATGCCCAAGCCATGCCCTGTGCCTCAGTCTATTTCCTGTTGCCTTCTGATCAAGATGTAGCCAGCACTATGTCTGCCTACAACGCCTCTGTGCTCCCCATCATGGTGATAATGGACTGAACCTCTGAAACTGTAAGTGAGCCATCCCAATTAAATGTTTTCCTTATAAGGGTTGCTGTGGTCTTGGTGTCTCTTCACAGCAATAGAAACCCAAACTGAGACAGGGGCTCACATAGAAATGTATCCCCTCCTCATTCCAGAGGCTGGAAATCTAAGATCAAGATGTTGGTTCTAGGATCCTTGGTTCTCTGTGGCAGACTTCTCACTGTGTCCTCACATGATCTAGTCTCTGTACCTGCACATCCCTGGTTCCTGCATGTCTCCAAATTATTACTACTTACAGTACCAGTCGTGAGGTTAGGGCCTATACTAAAGGTCTGATTTTAGTACAATCACCCTTTAAAGATCCTATCTCCAAATACAGCCATATCCCCAGGTTCTGGGGATTAAGGCTTCAACTTGTAAATTTTAGCTGGACACAGCTCAGTCCATGAAAGCTTCATGCGGACTCCTTCAGAGCTGATTGCTGGTGGGCCACTGTTTCAAGGTTTTGATTTAGCTGATTTCCATACCAGCTATGGAAAATGGATTCCAAATAAGCCTTGGGTTTTTACTCACCCAAAGATAAGGGGTGCTGCAGAACTTCTATCCATGAGTGACACAGGACTCCCTCAAGGGACACAGGGCTTCCACCCAGAGAGCCGTGTGAGGAGCACTTTCTATTATTACAGGGCCTTTCTGGAAGATCTGTTGTGGTCACAAAGCCACAACAATGTCACTAACAAATGAAATCAGGACCATTGTGAGGGATACAGTGCTGGTACTCTTCTACACCGCACAAAAGCTGTCCTACTGCTCTGCCCTCCCTTTGACACAAAAGGATGCTAGGCACAAAAGAAAATGCTGAACCTAGCTAGCATGTGCTCACTGGCTAGAAGGGACCTTTAAGTTCAGCCCTAAAGCTCAGGCTCTGGTGGATAAGATTTTTCATGGGGTCCTTCTTAGTGAGAAATAATGGTTTTAATGTTATCAGCCTGAGTCTTTTTAAATCAAATTGTGAGCCAGATATCAGGCAGATCTTATTTCCACCTAGGCAAAAAAAAAAAAAAAAAAAACATGTGATGTGATGGTTGCTTTAAGCTAGTGTGATAAACTGGGCATGGTGCCCACTCCAGTGATCCTAGCAAAACCAGGTCAGTCTTGTCATTGTAGGCCACACATGATGTTGACATGTCATCGTTCTCCAGACTCTCTGACTTCATGCTATGTGATACATCTAGAGTCTATGGGAAATTGCTCTGCATTTGCTAGGCTGAAACAGAATCAAGTTTGATCAGCATTCATTCCTAAAGGAGAGTGTTCCACAGCTGAAACTCAGAGTGCAACAAGCAGAAGGAAGGGATCTTGGGAAGAGAAGGTGTGGCGTCTCCAGCCCCTGCTGATGAGACCCAGAGCAGGTGCCGTGGAGTTCTCAGGAACTGAAACTTCCAGCTAGAAGTAGCTTGCAGCTTCCCGCTGGGTATGGTTGTTTGCTAAGGCAAACCAGGGATAGGCTCTGCTTAGTCAGACATGAAGTCTGGAAAGAATTTGAAGAGCACCTATCTCAAAACAGCTGAAGCCAAAGAGTGAACTGGCTCCTGCAAGGTGGGGAAGCTAAGTGGCGTGTGAGGCTTCTGGTTCAGGTACTGGCCCACTGTTGCTCCTTGCAGCCTGAGAATAGATTCTCAGTGTGTCAGCTCCAGCTGAGTGTGTCTCAGGATAGCGGATGAAGTGTGCCACCCAAGCCTGCAGGAAGGGGTAGTGACCAGTGAGGAGTATTGGAGTGCTCACTTAACCTCTTGCAGGGCTGTAACTCTGCCACCTTCACTTGTTCCCTATAGGACTGCTTAAGTCCTGTTGAGTGTCGTGCAGCCGGCGGCAGTGGCCTCTCAGACATTGGGGGTAATTGCACAGGGCCACGGGGAGCCTTATCTGGGCTCTGGTTTATTAGGGTTGGCCTTCTCAGGTTATAGGCAGAAGAATGATTCCAGGTTTCTCGGTCTCTCCCTTGAGTGGCTCAGGCTGAATTGTTTCTTGACTTCTCTTGAAGGCTGAGCCCACATTCTGTTTCTGCTCCCTAGAAGGAGAAGGTGGGAGGAAAGATCTGTCTATTCTCCAAGTGCTTGCCTTGTGTTCTCCGTTTAGGCCAAAGACCTGTTGGAGGTCTGAATGCTGTGGCTTTGCCATACTTCTTGGGGAGCTGCACTCATCGCATGGAGAACCTTAAATATTCATTGAGCCAGATTAGGCTGGAAATATCCCTAGAGTCTCTCTGTCCTACCCTTCTTGACCTGTATAATTACTGACTGCAAAAGCCTGAGATGCAAGAGGTTGTGGGAACATTTTTCTTTCAGCTGTAACCTTCCTTAAGGAGCTTTCAAGTCATATCCCATACTTTCTTCCCTTCAGCATGCTAAATTTATTAACATGCAACCCTGCCCCCATCCACCTCCATGCCAAGCAAATCAGACACGGCATTCCATATCACAGTGGGTGCTGCTTGTGTCTCACCACTGTGCATGGTCATCCATGAACTGTGGTTAACCCAGAGACCACTTGGATGAGCCCACCTGACCCCAGAGTCTGCTTATTAATAGACCCCTTCCATGGTTCTACGTTACTGGACCAGGAGTGTGTGCCCCACTAAAGGATCATCCTGTCACTTCCTGCAGGAGTGACCAATCAGATAATACATCAGGTTTGCACTACATTCAAGAGAAAATCCAGCGAGATGACCACAGGAGGCTCTTCAGTCTTTGCCCATCACTGACACTGATGTGGGATACCGCATGTTGGAAGAGCTGTCCTAGGAGCAGGCGTGTTGTGCACATGCCACAGTGGCTGCAGGGTTCCCTTCTCTCTTCCCACGTGGCCAGAGAACTGAGCGGGCCTCATGCTGCTTCTGCACTTCAGTCTAGCTGCAGCAAGGCCTTATCCTACCACCCGACAGCCTCGGCATTAGATTTCCTAATCCGTTGTTTGGTTTGGGGGGGGGGGGGTGGGAAGGGTTGTGTCTTTTCTATCCTTCCCTTTTGACACTCTTCATCTGAGAGCCAAACCAAACACATGGGCCTGGCCAGCCACCCTGCCTGGGTCTGTGCTTCCCAGAATATTGCTGTTGTGATAGATCCCTTCAGCAAGAGGGAGGTTTTCTTTCAGTTTGATAATAGTGGGCAAGCTCGGTTTATTTCAGTTAGCAGATGAGTGAAGATAATGTGAGGTGCTGTCAAATCAACTTAGAAACAAGACTTTGAGAATTCTTGATAGTTGGAAATGTTTGTTTAGACCATGCCACTGCAAGCCCATATAAAGTAGATCCAGGCTGGGTAACATGTCCTTGTGACTGACTACCTACCCCCGCCTCAGGACTATGCCTCTGTAAGCCACCATAGCTAACTGGCTTATTGTTTGAAGGTTTCTAAGGACGTTTCTCCATGGGAAGTGATTCCCATTCTCTTGGCTCTTCAAACTCAGTGCATAGGGCACCAACCAAAGCAATGTAAATGTCCCATTGAGTTTCTTCTGTCCCACTTTTTTTAAACTTTTTATTTATTCTTTGTGGCTTTTACATCATGCATCTTGATGCCATTCATCTCCCTGTCCCTTCATATCCACCCTCTGCCCTTGCCAACCCCTCCCAAAAAAATAAAATTTAAGAGATGAAAAAAAGAAAGAAAAACCTCATTGTGGAAGCTGGTGTGACACAGAGAGTCACACAGTGTACTCTTTAGTCCGTACATCTTCACTTGCAAATGTTCATTGCACAGAGTCATTGGTCTGGTTTCTGCTATGATACTGGGCCCTCACTGGGACTTTTCTTGGATATCCTGTTGTTGCCCTGTGTTGTAGAGATCCTGCAACTTTGGATCTGCGGGTCAGGCCCCTTTACATGCTCCAGCAGATCATAGATGGGGTGCATGTTGAGCTGGGCCAACTCCTAGTTCTGGGCCTAAGAAGTTGCTGGGTTGACCAGCGACCAGCTGTCCCCCGTCCATCCTCACCGCCAGATTGAACTGCAGCATTGCCTCTGCTAGTTCACCCTAGGCAGCAAGGGGCGGGGCCAGTTCTCCTGCTTTAGGCCCTCAGGGTGGGCTCTCCCACACCTGCACCACCAGGGCCAGCTCTTCTGTGTTGCCAGGCAAGGTGCAGAGATCACTCTCCTGGGTACTACAGCTGATGAGGGTCAGGGACAGCTCTCCCGCTCTCAGGAGGTCTGGGCCAGATCGCTCCTGCTGTTCCCACTTTTGTCTTTCATAATCATGGGTGTTGCTATGTTCCTCCTGTCCCTTTATCTCTACTCACTCAGAGCAGGTATTTCACTCTACCAAGGCATAGCCTCTCAGGAGAGAGACAAACCTGGGGAGGTGTTAGGGGCATGTTATCACAGAGGAGATACAGATTAGCTCATCTAGGGACAAATGTCCTAGACAGGAAAGCAGTTACATTTTAAATGTGTCTGTATATAAGTCGGTTAGAGATTGAAACATTAGTATCTTAGCAACACTTGCAAGTAGAGTGCACATGCATTTAGAAACTGTAGGTCTGACTTCTAACCCCAGACTGTGGGTGGTGCCTGCAGTTCCTGAGGTGAGCACCCTTCCCTACACCTCTTCGGGTCTGGCTCTTACCTGTAAGGTAAAGACTGGAACTGACGGTTCTCCTGTTCCCTCCAGGCTGTGAGTTGAAAGTTTGGCATTGCTCTACTTTGAATCTAACATAAGCAGCCTGGTATTTCCGTGATTAGACGTTTGCCTGGCTGGGGATAGGGGTGGGCAGGACAGGGAAGGAGGCAGAGAAGGAAGATCCAGAGTGTAAGGCCAACCTGGGCTGTACAGCTGCCTCCTTGATGTTTGATTTTACTCAGGACTAGGGACTGTTGCTCCCAGTGCTGGGGCAGAGGAGTCCCTTGTTTGGTTTTAGGTTTGGCTTGGAGGAGGGAGAACCTTTGACTGTAACCCGGCGCCTTGGGCATGCTAGACAAGTCCCCTGTCAATGAGCCACGGCCCCAGTCCTTAATTAATTTTCAACCTTTGAAAAATAATGGTAATTAACATTGAAAAGCCCGGTTACACTAAGGCATATTGCTAGCATTCATCCAGTACATGATTAACAAATACTTACTATGTTCCAGGAATAACATATTGGAGTAATAGTGGGATTGCATGATTTTTATGCTTCAAAGCATAAAGTCCTCTGCTGTTTAAGGAAAGGCAGAAGATCCTTCCTATCAGTGCATAAACTTACAGTTTCTGGGGAGAGAGTATCATTTTTAACCTGTTGAGAACCTGTAAAAGTCTTCAGGATTAAGCTCTAGCTTTCCTTGGCACCAATGCTAGTAAATTCTGCAGTGTGAAAACAGTGACCAGATGCCTATAGGAAATGGCTTCCTGAATGAGAAATTACTATGCCCTCAGATCCCTCCAATCCCACAAGCTTTATAGTCTGTTCAGAATTGTAAAGTAGCAAAATGCATTGCAGTTTATTCCATATGTTTGAAAAATTGAAACTGGAAAGTTCATTTTGTGTCTCCATAACTCCTAAGCAGCTGCTGGTTTGGATTATGAGGCTATAGGACAAGTCTAGCCAAGACAGGGCCGTTTCTATGTGACCCATCACTTCCAGGGCACCACGCTCATCGGTTTTACAGCTCAGACTTCAAAGCCTGTGTCCTGAGATCTATTGTTAAAAAAAACCAAACAAAAACAAAAAGCTCAAGTTTTTGTCTGCTTAAACTAAACTAAGCATTTCAGTGTAATCTTGTGCCTGTCACCCAACCATCTGGAAAAGGGACTTAACTGAGTCATGCCCGCTATTTACTGACAGTTATCTGGAGACCTCTCTAAGCCTGCCTTTCCAATACCTATCAGAAAACCTCTCTTTTACCTCCCAGCAGTTTACTTTGACGTGGAGCCAAGTCTACAGAATACTCACTTTTTTTTCTACTTAAGAATTCCTAACATTTGGGTCTCTGGTGGCTCCCTGTTGTGTTGTGTCTTGTCTTATGTGTGGAGAGACATATGGGTCCTGTTCTTAGGTCATAGCATGCACTGAGCAGATGTTTTGGGCAGTGGTCCCAAGGCAGCCAGTTCACTGCAGGCGGCTCTCTCTCGCTCTGTGCATCCCACTTCTACTTCTTGTTATTGTACCATCCGTGTTGGCTGTCCTCTATTACTCAGCACTGAACGCAGGAAGAGGCTGGCCAGCTCTTTGGACAACCCTTCCCAACACTACCTGTTGGTGGAAAGTTGTAGAACTCCATCTCTGCTCCATTTATTTGCCTCTTGTCTATGGCTTCACGGCAGCTCTGGGGTAGAGACCAAGGCACCATGGCCACTGGCTTCACATGCAGACTGCACACCACCTTGAGTGCTCCCTGTGCAGTCGCTGCTACGTTTGTGGCGCGTGGCTCAGGTCCCTTTAGAATCCCCTCACTACCTTGAGGTCAAGAGTGGGTGGGAAAGCTAGACAAGTCCTGCCAGTGGTCACCTTCACGTCCTGTGCTTTTCCTGCACTGCCATCTTTTGGGAACGCTGAGCAGGATGGGCACAACCAACACAGGCCATATCCGGGGGTCCATATGATTTTGATTTCTTTGTTGTGTTTCTGTGGAACTGGAACCCAGGGCCTTCCATGAAGCAAGTAGTGTGCTACTGAGTCACACCTCACCTCAAAGGGCAGAGCTTTGAAAGGTCCTCAGAGGTGCAGCTAGGTGGGAGAGCATTTACCCATTGCACAAGGGCCTGGACTCAGCCCCAGCAGCAGAGAAAGAAAAAAAAATGTCTTCAGAAAGAATTAGTATCTGTTCCTGCAGTTTCGCTCCCTGGCCCTTCTTAGTTTGTCTGCTATTTGCAGGTGTTTTGCTAGGCAGCTTCATGTATAAAACAGAATTCCTCCAGGAGTTTACAGAAGAATTGAGTTAGCATGAAGCCTTTCTTAAAACAAGACAGAACAAATCCTACAGCAGTGTTCCCAGGTCATAGATGTGGAGAGGAGTTGTATACAGGAACATCAACAATGAACACTCACAATAGTGAAAACTAAAAAGCAACACTATTTTATTTGTTTATTTATTTTTTATTTATTTATTTTGGTTTTTCAAGACAGAGTTTCTCTGTGTAGCTTTGTGCCTGTCCTGGATCTCACTCTGTAGCCCAGGCTAGCCTCAAACTCACAGAGATCCGCCTGCTTCTTCCTCTGCCTCCCGAGTGCTGGGATTAAAGGCGTGCACTGCCACCACCCGGTGCAACACATTTTATAATACTAGTAGTTTGTTCAAATATGCTCAGAAGTAATGAAAGGGGGAAAAAGAAGAGAGGTGTGTGTTGAATATATTAAGACACTAAAGCACTTAGAATAATTTTTGTCCAAAAAAACTGTATAAGTTAGTTATGTGGTTATTATCCCTTTTTATACTTTTTTTTTTTTTTTTTTTTTTTTTTTTTGCGAGACAGGGTCTCAAACTAGAGTCTCCCAAGTACTAGTGTATCCTCCCAAACGCAATTTGACTCTTGTTAAAGCTTGAGGGTAGACAAGATTGCCCAAGAGAGGGTCTAAGAGGAAGGTAGGGGCCCGGGAGGGAAGCACAGTACTACATCACTGGTTGCCTAGAACTCAGGGACCCCAACAGCAGCACAGTGATGGATCACTTGTCCAGTACACAGGGCCGGGAGGGTAGCACAGTGCTAGGGCATTGCCCAGCACACACCAAACACTGGGCTCCATCTCTAGCATCACACACAGAACAGAAAAATGGCACATAGACAGAGGAGAGAGATGTGGGACAGGAAAAGAAAGCCGGAGGCTGTGTCCTGTTGAACTTGAGGGCAGAGACTTTTGAAGGAGGTGTCATCGGTATCTGATAGAGATTGTGCAGCTGGGGAGTCTGGGGGAGTCTGGGGGTGGTAGTTTTCTTGTATTTTAGGTTTTGAAATATGATGCATATACAGAAAACCTAAGTACACAGCTACATGAGTATTGACATACCCTTAGATAACCCTGACAAGAAGTACCATAGCAACACCTGAGAAACCTTTGTCACACCCCACTACTATACCCCGTCCTCTGTAAGTCAGCTGACAGATCATGCTTCTTTTTTCTTCTGTTTTTATACCCAGAGTCATCAATGTGGATTCCTTCATATTTCATTTCTTTCATTCTACATATGTTATGAAATGCACCATTTTTTTTAATGCATCCAACCTACCCTCATTGGATTCCATTGTATATATACCACAAAAAACAATTGTTCTTGAAAGAGGGACTCTGACTGAACCTGGAACTCACCAATTTGTCTAGTCCAGCTGGCCAGCAATTCCAGGGGTCCTCCTTTTTTTTTTTTTTTTTTTTTTTTTTTTGCCTCCCCAGCACTGGGATTACACACACGCACATACACACACACACACACACACACACACACACACACACACACACACACGCATGCACAACCAAACCTGGCTTTTCACAGGGGTGCTGGAAATGAAACTCAGGCCCTCAGGTTTGCTTGGTAAGCACTTTGCAAACAGCCATCTCCCCACCCTTTATCGTCCATTATTAATCATTCGGTTGCCAACAGCGTGGCCAGTAGAGATTATGTCCCCGCTCTTGTCTGTCTTCTGGTGAATGTGCGTGTACATGAAGGTTTAGTCGTTGGGTCATAGGATACACACATGCTCAAGTTCAATGAATGCTACCAAGTCCTCCCAGAGCAGCTCTGCCTCTTTGCAATTACACTGTACAGGAGTGTGGAGAAGTCACGTGGCTCCACATCCTTGGCAGCATGTGATGTTATCTGACTTTTAAATCTGTACCCATTGTGATGGATACTTAGTGGTTTCCTATGGTTTTTTGACTCTTGTTTCTCTGATGATTAACAAGGATAAATACATTGGTATGTGTTTCCTAGCCTTTCCAATATGCAGTTGATCCTCCACACCCTTGGGTTATACATCCCTCAAATTCAACAAACACAGTTTTAAAATACTTGGGGAAATATTCCAGAAAGTTCTAAAAATCAGAACTTGAAGTTTCCATGCATTGAGCACTCTGAGAGTCCACCAGAATAAAGCTCTCCCCTGCTGCCCCACCCACCATTTCTCTGTTCTGAGTGTCTCTCCATCACTCGTCACCTGAGCACTGTTCACCTCCAGTGTCAGCTCTGTACAGTACTTAGGCTATGATGGTTGATGGGGGAACGGCTTTCTGTACACTGCGAATATGTGTTGCTCTGATTGGTTGATAAAACCGTTTGGCCTATGGCAAGGCAGCTTAGAGGCAGGCGGGAAATTCAAAGAGAGAGACAGGAAGAAGGCTGGGAGAGCCACCAGCAAGCCGCCAAAGGACGGACGCAGGTAAAGCCACGGAACATGTGGCGGCATATAGATTAACAGAAACGGGCGGAGTATAAGTGTAAGAGCTAGTCAGTAGTTAGCCTAAGCTAATGGCTGAGCAGTTTTAATTAATATGAGCTTCTGAGTGATTATTTTATAAGTGGGCTGCGGGACTGCCAGCTACAGATAGTTGTGTCTGGACATGTTTTCCCTCATCACTCTCTAAATAATACAGTATAACAACTGTTTTTTTGAGACAGGGTTTCTCTGTGTAGCTTTGGAGCCTGGCCTCGAACTCACAGAGATCCGCCTGCCACTGCTTCCCGAGTACTGGGATTAAAGACGTGCACCACCACTGCCCGCATAATACAGTATAACGACTGGTTACTTCACGTTTACGCGGCATTCAGTATTATGAATAATCTAGGAGAAGGTATGTAGGTTATATGCAAGTACATCATTTTATCTCATTTTTTATAAAAATGAAGATTTTGCTGTCCACAAGGTGTCCTGGAATCTGCAGGACCTTCCTGCAGACATAGGCACTGAGTGACAATTGGAGTCTTTTGTAAGAAGAACTATTCTAGTTCCTTGGCCTTGTGAGTTTGTTGTTTTCCTGCTGTTGTTAGTGGTGGTGTTACTATTGTTGTTACCGATTTGTAGTTCTTTATGTATTACACTATTAATCCCTGTCCATCTTATACATGCACTGCAGACATCTCCCATCTGCCAGCTGCTTTTTCTTTCTCCTAATGGTGTTTGAAGAGAAAGAGGTGCTTAGTTTTGTTTTTGTGGGGATTTCTTTGTTTTTGTTTTATTTGAGTTTTCTTATTTGCTTGTTCATTTGCTTTTTGTTCATTTTTTGTTGGTTGGTTTTGAGGGGCAGGCGGGGTGTTTGCTTGTTTTTGTTTAAGTTTTGGGACATAAGGCCTCACAAAGCCTAGGCTGGCTTTCACCGTAATATGTAGCTGAGGATGACTTTCAACTCTTGATTTTCCTGCCTGCCTCCTGAGTGCTAGAATTACAGGCCTAGAGCAACACATCTGGCCTTTAGTTTGAATATAAATTAACTGGTTTTTCAGGTCTTTTTTTTTTTTTCTTTCATGGTGAATGTCCTTTTGTGTTCTGCCTAAGAAATCTTTGCATTGTAGCTTTGGTAGTATGTATGCTGAAATTGGAAGGGTACAGAGAAGGTCAGCATGGCATTTGAACAGTGTCTCTTTTAACCTTCATGTGTAGTGCAGGGGACTTGTTGTGTTTGTAAATTTGGTTGTTTGTTTGGTTTTTTTGAAACAGGTTGTCTCTGTGTAGCCCAAGCTGTCTTCACACATGCAATCCTCCTGCCTCAGCCTGAGTGCTGAGTTTATAGACAGGTGGCATTGTGACGAGCCCTCCTGTTTTCTGTTTTTCATGTTTTCCATTCAGACATAAATTTACTATCCATCAGGAACTGATTTTGTGTATGATTGAGATATGGTTATAAGTTTTCTTTCATGTAGCCCTATAGATCATAAAATCCAACCTTTCCCTACCATACAGATGATACCTTTTGCCATAAACCAAGTGATCATGTTTGTATAGGGTTTTTTTTTTTTTCTGAATTTTCTTACATTCATAGCTGCCTAAGGTTTTATTGGGGTTGCACTGAACCTATGAGTTAGATTGAGCAGAATTAATACCGTCTTGAGTCTCTGCTCCTTGGTCATGTTATATCCTTCCATTTAAGACATTTTTCACTTTTGTAAATAACATTGTGTTGTTTTTAGGTAGAGATTTCACTAACCTTTCAAGAAAGCATGTTAGGTGAGGAAGCGGTCATGTTATTGTTGTTTATTAGGGATGACCCGAGAGACAGTGTACTAGAGAGTGCACTTTTAAAGTTTGATGGTAAAAGCTGCAACCAGCTTAAGAAAGACCATTTCAGGATCTTTTCAGGATAGGAAAGGTCCCCGTGTCCTCGGACCAGGGTGAAGAGAGCTTAGAAACACTGTTGATTGAAGGAAGGGATGTGCAGGGGTTGCCCAGAGGCTACAGGAAGAAGGAGTGAAGAGCACTGGGGGGCATTTTTTGAGGCAGGACATTTTGTATATGGTGTCACCTTAGTAACAGGGACAGCTTCCCAGCTGGTAAACAGGACCACACCATCGTGGGCACTGTGTCCTTGCTTCCAAGCACCAGACTCTACATGGAGAATGTTTGAAGCAGTCAGATTTGCTGCTTTCATGCACTCCAGTCTGCATTTGGAAATCTTGATTGGTTTGAGCAGAGTATACACTTCCTTGTTTTCTCTATTGGAGATAATGCCTCTGTATCCATTTCCCAATTGTCCCTCCTTGGGTGTCTGAGTTAGAGTAAGGTTTAGTAGAAAGCCGCCCTTCCACAAAATCTTTGTTAAGAGCCACAGTCTCACTCACATGCATATGCCACATACAGAGAGAGAGAGAGAACTCACTAAGGTCTCACTCACATGCATATACCACATACAGAGAGAGAGAGAGAGAGAGAGAGAGAGAGAGAGAGAGAGAGAGAGAGAACGCACTAAGGTCTCACTCACGTGAATGCACTACACACATACAACACACTTGACCTCCAGTGATCCTCCAGCCTTAGCATCCCCAGTAGCTGGAACCCCAGGCATGCCTCACCACCCCAGTTCTTCCATAAAAACTTGCAGTAGCCAAGTGACTGGAAGAACATGTTTTGAATGTGAGGGAAGTAAGGTGCTAAGATGAGGAACTTCAAGCTCAAGTTACAGAAGGGTCTGACTGACTCGTGGGAACAAACCTGTCTTGTAGGGCAGCAAGAACTGTGCTGTGGACCTGACTTCTCTGGGCCCTGTTTTCATGAGCAGAGTCTAGAAGCGTGTGCGTTTGATCATTATTTTGGTGGGGGAGGTCAGCTCTGTCCGTCTGTCTTTCCTGATGGATCCCTGCTCGCACACCTGACCCCAGCTCTCCTTTCCCTTTCAGCTCCAGAGTGAGCTGGAGAAGGTTGAAGGGGACAGTGCCGAGCTCCAGGAGTTTGCCAACACCATTCTCCAGCAGATAGCCGATCACTGCCCGGACATCCTTGAGCAAGTTGTCAATGCCCTGGAAGAGTCCTCCTGAGGTGCTCCAAGCAAGGTGACCAAGGAGCCGCCTCCACACCAGACCCTGCCAGCTGGCCCTGCAAATCCGGCCATTTGTGTCTGTCATACTCTGCCTTCTGCTCTGAATGTTGTCTCTGCACAGATCTCCTTGGTCTCCGGGAAGAACTGCCCTGTCGTCAGCAGAGCTGGGGAGGCCTGCACTCTGCCCTTCCAGGAACAGGAAGCCGGAGCCTGGTGGCCTCCTCTAGAGTCTGTTCAGAGTGCTTGGTGCTGAAGCTGAGAGTGAGTGCTTGCTCCGCAGACGGTAGAGAAGGAGGGAGCGAGCGGGTGGCCCGGGACAGAGAGAGGAGCACTCCCCGCCTGCCCTGCCCTGCCCCCGTGTCTGCCCTTCTGGCCTGCTGTCATGAGCATGGGCAGAGGCAGGCCGGGGCAGCTTAGCTCCGGCCCAGCTGGGAATCCTGGCCTGTTGCCTGTCCCACCTGCACTGCTCTCGGCTGACAGGAAGCTAATGTGCACGGTGCTCACCCTGCTCACTCCTGTCGAAGACCTTTGACCTTCCCACCCTTCACCGTTGGGTTAAATGGCTGACCTGAAGAGAAGAGGGTTTAACAGGAAGGGCCTGTTGTCACTGCTTGCAGCCTTGCTCCTCCAGAAGATGTCCCGTAGGGCCATGCTGATTCCTCCTGATCATCACCCACGATGCTGTCTGCTCCCTCCACCTTGCCCTAAGCTACTGTAGGACAGGGCTTCCTAGAGTATGTGGTCCATGGCCCACCCTCTCAACTCTACTCTTAGGGTACATCCTCAGAGTCACAGCCTCGAGCGCTGCCTAGAAACTTCCTTTGGCACAACTGAGTTTGTCATATCTCATACACATTCCTCCCTCTATTCATTCATTCAAAAAATATTATGAAATGCTCACTGTGTGCACATCAGTGTGTGAAGCACCCATCTTTGGAAAAGCCTCTGATAGGGAGAGGTGTGGGGATCCTGTGAGACGTGCTCAGTTGAATCATGGCGGTGAAAGCATGCCTTCTCCCCTCCATCTTCCTAGAGGTGGCCTTCTCAGACCAGCATTCTCTGTTTCCCACTGTAGAGGTGTCAGTGGACTTGGGTGGCTGAGTCACCTCTTGGCCTGCAGGGTCCCATTTGGCAGTTCAGGACCTTTGCTGTTGGTGTTGTTACCCTGACAAGTGTTCTGTGTAGGTGGCTGTGCCTGTCCATTTGTGTCAGCTGCCTGCTTAACACATGCATGCACACCCCAGGGACTCAGCCAGCGCCATGAAACCAGGTGCAGACGACAGCAGTCACAAGGAACCAGGCTCTGAGAAACAGACAGCAGCACACATCTAGTCCTTCAGACCCTGAAGCAAACACCTCAAAAGAATGTAATGCTGCCTGTAAATCCCCCACAGCCCTCAGCCTAGGACCTCATGAGACTGCCACTACTGCCACACTAACAGTCCCATCCCTGTTCCCCTTCTTCCCTGCCATAAAGTGTTCCCTTGTGGGAGATGGTGAGGTTGGAACGGACTGCCATGAACCTGTCTGAGGTGCTTTCGGAGATTCCAGCTTGGCCAGGAATATGGAGATTAGGCCAGAAATGATCACTGCTGCTCAGTTCTCTCAGTTCTTTTCATTGTCCCATCCATAAATCCTGTAGAAGACCCCAGTATTTCAGGACAGGAAAGTCAGAATCTGATTGTATGCCCATAACATAAGGAAGCCCCACCCAGTAACAGCTTCACAGGCTATGGTGGAATCCAGAAAGCAGGAGAGTCCGAGTCCACAGGAGCAGCCTGGCACTGACGCTGGTCAGCTGTTCTCCAACTGCTGTGAGGGATCACCCCAGGCAGGCCTCCCTGGTGTACCCACTGGTGTTTGCCTGCCACTCTTTACCTGCTGCTCTCTCTGTCTTTTAAAACTTTTCTCCATCAGGTCCCTGCAGAGAGGCTGCAGGAGCCTTGCGGGACCCATGCTTGTTGGGAAGGCAAGTGTGTAGGACGCCATTGTCTGATCTGTGCACCACAGCAAAGGCGTCTCCACCCCGGGTGGAGATCCAGTGATGCAAATGGTTCTGGAGACTGGAGCTAAAGTTGAACCATAAACATGGCCTTTGTATTAGGCGAAGTTAATAGGTTATCCAGCATTCAGATCTTACTGACTTTACGTCATTCATTGAGCCAATATTTACCAAATACATAACTGCTTTGCACTAGGACATGTCATCCACGACTGTCTTCATGCACTTACATGATCCTCCAGACATCTGGCCTGGAGAGTCACTGCAGGTTGGCTAGGATCATCCCCATCACTTCCATCCCATCGTCAAGCCTCATACCTTTTGCACCTAAACACCTCTATTCCAAATGAAGGTCATCATGAAGTAAGAAATGAGGGCTGGAATCCAACCCGGGGCTTCTAGCTAAAGCAGCAGCATCCTTAGTAGGCCTCTGTCCTGGGTCTTCAGTGACTGACTGACTGACTGACTGCTGGCATCTGACTGGGACCGACAGGCACTTAAAGGCCATTAAAGATGGAGAAGGCCGAGTGGGCGTCAGCAACCAGCGTGTGGAGGGCCACCTGCAGTTCCTGTCAGCCTTTCTTCTCACATCTTCCCAAGACCTGAGCAGCCCTCTGCCTCACCTGGGGGCCTTAGAAGTTCTAGACAAGCAGACGACTGCCAGCACCAACAGTGTTGCAGGTCATGCTGTGACTGGTCACGTCCCTCCATCTGTTTGGCTCACTCTCTCCCTCGGGAGAGAGGACGTCAGTGCAGATGGCCCTCCTCAGTGCCGCTGTCCTGCCCTCCACTGCCGACACTGGCATGGATTTGGCATCACCACCCTCCTGTCTGACTGAAGCGCAGGCCCCCTGGCCCCCCTCCAGGTCTTTGAGGAAGGGCCAAAGCAAGGCTGCGCTGCTGCGTAGAAAGTGACAGTCACAGGCCGAAGTCCCAGCAGCCCCACGTCAGCAGGATCGGTAACTCTCAAGCCGTCTCCCCGGCCTCACCTGCCTGCAGAGTCCAGAGCCCAGGCAGAGGAGCAGGAAGGGATGAGGCTGCACCACAGGCCTGTTGGGCACCCCCGTCACTGCCAGTCTTGGAGCTGTTGACCATTCAAAGACACGCTCCCTCCTGTGAACCAAGAGGATGTCAGGGACGAGGACACGCGTGACCTGGGGATCCTTCTGAACAAAATGGCTGTCTGTATTCTTTTTAAACAGAAACTTTCCAAACTTTTTAGTGTCAAAATTGTAACCAAGTGTCCTGATTATTCCCACTGTGTTTGGCAAGTGCTGTGACCCTCTTGTAGGTATTTCTCCTCCTGCCTCTTTTGAGGGAGAAGCGATTTTAGGGTTGATTTGGAGGAGCGGGTTATCTGTCCCGTCCCGCCCCGCCCCCTCTTTGTTTCTCTGCTTGTTTGATATTGTCTGTGTGATCCAGAGAACTGGGGCAGTTACATTGTGTCCATTGTTGAGAATATTCAAATATTAAAACGTAGTTATAGAACTGAAAAATTAAAGAGCTGTGTTTTTAAAAATGCAAACCCATAAATAATCATGTTAACAAAGGAATTCAAGCTATGGGCAGCCTAGCTCCTCCCCCTCCAGGGTGGTGAGGTGGTAGCCAGGCCAGCCCTTGGGAAACACGTGACTACACTTGAGGTGGGTGACTGCCTGGGAACAAGAGACCTGCTCGGTGGAGCAGTGAGAATCCGGGGCTCACGGACTCTCAGTGTGTCAGGGTTTTCTCTACATCCTCAGGACCTCTGGGTAGAGATTGCAACGTTGGTGACCCCAGAACCACCCGTACCCTCACATTGGGTCAAGCCTCGTGTGCCTAGTGCTGTGTGGTAACCTGGGCTTGGGCCTGCCTACCAGGCCACAGGACCTCTTCTTGCCTACTTGGTGCTATTTCATCATGACCATCCAGCAGGGCAGCCTGGTCTCCAGAGCCTGCAGGCCGGTACCATGGATGGCCCTCAGAGCCTGCAGGCCGGTACCATGGATGGCCCTCAGAGCCTGCAGGCCGGTACCATGGATGGCCCTCAGAGCCTGCAGGCCAGTGCCATGGATGGCCCTCAGAGCCTGCAGGCCGGTGCCATGGATGGCCCTCAGAGCCTGCAGGCCGGTGCCATGGATGGCCCTCAGAGCCTGCAGGCCGGTGCCATGGATGGCCCTCAGAGCCTGCAGGCCGGTGCCATGGATGGCCCTCAGAGCCTGCAGGCCGGTGCCATGGATGGCCCTCAGAGCCTGGCCCTCTCTGGCTTGGGATCCTAGATTCTCCCGTTTGAAGCTTTTTAGACCCAAACCTCCTTAGCTCCAGAGATGCCAGAGCAAGAAAGGAAGTGAGCCAGGCTGAGGCAAGGAGACGCACCCCTATGCCACAGTGAGCACACCAGCCCAGCCCCCCCTCCTGCCACACCAGTGTTACATCCCTCCTTGAAAGCATCTAGTCCCGCCTGAGGCACATGCCATCCACTGGGCCTGCAGCCCAGTGCAGACCAGAAGCCTGCCTTGCGCAACAGACTGTTCCAGGATGGGGACCTGGGCTTGACTCCTCACCCCTCCTTCAGAAGAGGCGTGTTGCACTTTAGTGGGGAGCCCAGAACCCTGGGCACTGGCTTCCTGTAGCTTGAGTCCCTGTAGGGAGCAGTGGTGGCGGCCTGGTGGCTTGTGTGAAGCAGCCGCGGCTGCCGTCTTCCATTGTGCACGTGCGTGCCGTTGTTAGCGTCGAACTGCCGGCCTGATGATGACATTACAAAGACGTTGTGTTCTGTTCAACTTTGCCTTGGTAACTATTGTAAACACTTTGTTTGACGTTTTTTTTCTTTTTTATTCACGAACTAAATCCATCAGGAAATTATAAACTTATTTAAAAACTGTGTGCTGCAGCCTTCTTTGGTTTCTGCCAGCCTGGTCACGCCCCTGGTTATGGTCTGGAAAGCAGAAGAGCGGCAGTCCTCCGCCATCTCCAGCAGCAGACTAGAACCTGTGTACTCCGGGTTCGGGGAGACCCACAGCAGACTGGCCTGCTCAGGCAGGGCGAGGCTCAACAGGAGCGTACCCTTAGATTCCCACTCAACTCTGGTCATCTTTCAAAGCCCATTTCCAACCCCCTTTCCCTGCCCAAGCAGGTTGTCCACAAGTGTCCATCACCCAGGAGGAGTAGACCAAGGTGTTTACTCCAAGACGGCAGAGGAGGAACAGGTGTGGCCAGAACTGGGATTCTCCCTTGAGGGGTGTGTTCTGATGGTCACCTCAGATGTGGGCTGCATCTGCAAGTGCATCACAAACACCAGAAGAGTCAGGAGACCTGTGCATAATTGTGGACGTCATTGTTCATTCTGGGACATCCTGAGACCTTGTGCCCACAAGAAGTGTTCTGGGGTGTTTTAGAGAGCTCACATTCTGATTAACTTTGTTATCTGTGTCTGTCTTAAGAAGGAAGAAGAAACTCATGTAGAGCTTGGCACAGTGGCTCATGCCTCTGTCCCCAGTATCTGAGGTGGGAAGATTGAGGAGACCAGCCTGGGCCACACAGTGAGACCTATCTCAAACCAAAGTCTCTGACCCTCTCTCTTCTCTGGAAATTACAGCACTTGGCTGTGTTAGTCGGTAGGAATTGTGAAATGGGAGAATCACGCATTTTCAGGTCCCTTTCCCGACAGAGCTGCTGTGTAGACAGACTGCCAGGCAAAGGAGTACCTGGCCCTCCGCACCAGCTGAGGCATGCTGCTGCACAGCAGAAAGCCACAGGTACAAGCAGACCACACTCGTCAGCAGTTTCCAGGGGGTCCCATTCATTTTTTTAAACTAACTTATTCACCCCATTGTTGACTAGTCCTTAGCTGCAGAAGATCACAAGCTTACATATGGTGCACATAAACCCATGCAGGTACACACAATCTTTTTTTTTTAATGGTAATAATAAAAACAGGCATGAGGATAACACATAATTATGTTTTCCTTAATGAAAGCTCCTTGAAAGCACAAGGTTACTCTTCTGCTCATCTGTGAGCTGCTTTAAAGTGATCCAGCTGTGTGTTGGAGAGGGGCAAGGAGCAGGACACAGTTGCAAAGAGATTGGTCCATGAGTGGGTGCTTGAGACTGGGTGTCAAGCTTTCAAGGTCCACTAGTAAGCCATGCTCCCTATTCTGAGGTCTGTGAGGTTTCCCTGATCAGCCTCAGGAGTCATATATATCTACTGTGTTTTCCCAGTCACCACACATGAGCCTCTTCCCCAGGACCATGCATCCCATTCAAAAGTGGCTTCTAGAGTACCCATCACTCGGCTCCCTGCCATAACCGCCATTGGGGACATCTGGGCACAGAGACCTGTGCTATCTGCCTGTTGGCTGTCTGCTAGGCTCTGGTGATGGCGTGCCGCATCCCATCCCCACAGCAGTTCCTTGGGAGAACTTGTTACCCATTTCACAGATGAAGCACAGAAAGGACAAGGATCTCAGGCCAGCTAGCAAAGGCGTGGCAAGAGCTCTCCGTTGTGGGTTCTCTCCGCAGCTGCGGCTGCTTCTGGGCTAGGGGAGGAGACTAGTCCCAGTGCCAGCTGCTGGGGGAACCTAGGAACAGCAGCACTCAAGACCAGTTTAACCCCTAGTGGTGTCCGGGGCTGAGGAGGTTGTGTGGGCAAAAAACAAAACAGTGCACAGGAGTCCGGGCTAGCCAGTGGCCTCTGGGGGCCTACGAAGCGATGCTTGACTGAAGAACAAGACCCAGACATGATGGCCAGCCAGGGTGAGCAACACCTCACGTCACCAGTTCACTCTGCACAAACTCATAAAATAGGAGCGCCTCACCCCTGCAGCGTTGATAAGAAGAACTATAAACAAGAAGGGGAGAGAGCCTAGCACAGCAACCCTGGCGAGCCAGCACCTTGCTGGCTCTGAGGCTGTGTGGGAAGCGGTGTCTGTCAGCACAGGGGCCACTGCCTGTGTTCACCGCGACCCTCTGGTAGAGAAGCTCAAGTACAAGCCAGATAGCCCGGAGCCACAGTCAGCTAGGGAGAGGCCTGGCTCACTCCTTTGTCAAAGGATTTCCGGGCTTTTCTGGCGCCTCACAGAGCCCATGGTCCTGTCAGAGGGCCAGGGCCAGGGAATGGGATGGTGGCATCAGACAGAGAGACTCCTGCCAGCCTCAGAAGGGTGGAGGCATCAGGGCCATATGCTGGCTAGGAGCTCAGAGGAAATAGAGATGGTGTGCCTGGCCTGCTCACTATCAGGTTGGATATGAGTCACATGGTCTGGTGGTGTTAGGCTTTGGACACCATTGGTTTCCTGGGAATCACTTAAGGTCCTAGCCATCTTCAGGCTAAGCTTTACCGGAAAGGAATGATGTAGGCTGGTAGTACATCAGTGTTCTTGGTACATACATCACCCCTCTACTGGGTCCTTAGGAGTTGGCAATTTCCACAGCACACAATGGCTTATGGGGTACGATGGTATATTTGCCCCAAAAGTTCATGTGTGGGAAACTTCCAGATTTGTATTGATGGTATTAGAGGTAAGGCTTTTGGAAGGCAATTAGAGTTCAATGAGGTCATGAGGGTGGCACCCCACCATGGGGAAAGAGGCCCTAGCTGGCACACTACCCCATCACCCATCTGGTGTCTTCTGCCATGTTAGCATGTACACCCCAGCCCTACCAGATATAAAATGATGTCAGCCCCATGTGCTCAGACTTCCCGCCAAACCAGCCTCGTTCCTTATGAATTGCACTCTCCGATAGCATGTCACATGTCAGAAAGTGGACTAAGACAGCTGCATTGGACACCTACAGCGGGGAGCCAGGGCCACTGCTACACTCTTCTCCCCAAGCTGCTGTCCATACAGCAGCACACTGACGTTCCCACAAGACCATGCCTGCTAGGCGGAGCTGTCCCTAAGGGAGGCAGACAGATGGAGACAGAATGCTGGTCCTACTAAGCTGACAAAGAACCAGCTGAAACCTTGACCATGAAGGCAGGTGCACAAGGAGTTAAAATGTAGAACAGGTTCCCAGCTGAGCTTTGCCCTGACTAAGTGTGTGACCTTGGAGCCATCACTTAAGGTCTTTGACCTCCAGCCATGTGCTTTTTACAATAGAGCTAGCACACCACACACACACACTTCACATGTTTATAACATGCACACACACACACACTTCACATTTGTAACATGCACACACACACTTCACATGTTTATAACGTGCACACACACTTCACATGTTTGTAACATGCACACACACACTTCACATGTTTATAACATGCACACACACACACTTCACGTTTGTAACATGCACACACACTTCACGTTTGTAACATGCACACACACATTTCATGTTTATAACATGTACACACACACTTCACATGTTTGTAACATGCACACACACACACTTCACATGTTTATAACATGCACACACTTCACATGTTTATAACATGCACACACACTTCACTTGTTTGTAACATGCACACAAGAGGATGCACAGTCTAGGATGTGACTCAGAGGGAGAGCACTTGCCTAGTGTGTGCCACCTGTGTGGTCCATTCCCACAACCTCAGGGGGACCGGATGCGTAGCAGCATCAAGTCCATGGCAATGAGAAAGTGTGACGCCCGACAGTCGTCTGTTATATTAAATTCACTTCAGAGCCAACGCTTGCCTTGGAAACCCCTGGAGATGCTGACAGTGTGCTTTGCCCTTCGGGAAGGGTGCTGCTCTCTGAGCAGATCTGCTTCGAGGCCCATCACTCACCATCTGAAATCCCCCAAATAGAGAAATCAGCTGAAGACCAGACACCTAAGGAAGGCCTAGAACACGAAGTTTCCCAGAGAGGGGAAGCCACTTGTGTGTCCCAGACTCCATCCTGGTGACTGTGGCCTGCCTTCCTGCAGTTCCCTGGGTGTGGACCCCCACCAAGGGAATTATATGCCAACAACCATATTGTTTCTGCTTTGGGAAGGAAGAAGCCCAGATAGCAATGCCTCAGCATCTGGGCCCCATCGCCCCATTTGTGAGGATGGGCTCCTGAATAGGAACTCTGCCTGCCCTGGCTCTTAGTCACTGTGACAAATGAGACCCAGGGAGCCTGGAACCCAATATGGGATTCTTTGGCCAGGCCATCACATCATGGAGTTCAGGCCTCAGCATGCTGACATCCTTCTTGGGATGTTTCTAAGCTCCCTACAGAGACTTAAATGTGCGGGGGACGCCTCAGAGTGAGGGTCGCCTTGATCTCCACCCTCTCCTTCCAGGACCTGTGGCTTGCTTAGCTACTTCTGTCTCTTCATTGGCCACAAGCCCCTGTAAGCAAGGTCTGTGCTTACTCCTGGGTCCTCTGCGGGTCTATGCACAGACCTGAGCTTGCCAAGCAATTAAAAAGGCCTCGCTTCCCACTAGCTTCTTATCCCAACACGTTCTTTCCCACAGCTGGCCCAGCTTGAGCTCCAGCTTCCTGATGTCAGGTGGGAAATCCTGCCCCCGCCCCCGCCCCCACCCTCACCCCACCCCCACCCCCATCTCCAGACTGTGGAGCTGCCATTAATGCTGGCCGTAGTGATGAGCCACAGGTGGAACCTGTCTGTCCTGAGAAGCAGCTTGGGAGAAGACAGCTGGGCTCTGACCCTGGTGCTCAGGGTCCTGGGTGAGGCTCCCACCATCTGGGGCCTCCTCTCCTCCCCTGCTCCAATCCCCTGGTCCTCCCAGCCACCCCCAGGAATTCCCACAGGGGTTTCTAAGAAGCTGAACCTGCCTTGGGGGGAGGGAGCAACATCTTAGAATCCAGTGCAGGTTACAGTCCTCAGGGGCTCATTTGATGTCCTGGGGACGTGCCAGGGATTGAAATGTAACCAGTGTTCTCCCGAGCGTGTGTGCACACAGCGTACGTGTGCAGCCCTGCCTTCACACACGTGTGCACACAGCGTCTGTGCGCAGCTGTGCCGACACAGCGACATGGGCCAAGTGAGGGTCTCCATGTTAAGAAGGAAATGGATAAACAAGGTCAACATTTTTGTTTCCCTCTGAGACTTGCAAAGAAGGTGTTAAGAGCACAAGATTTAAATCATAAACTTTGTTAAAAGGCAAACGGCTTAATGTGTGACTCTTGCCAACTTGGATGTGCTCCTTGGGGTAAATGCTACACTGAGCTAACGCAGAAGGAATCGTGGGAGGAAAAGGCAGGGTGGGAGCAAGCCGCAGGGCAACCGAGGGCAGACCAGCTGGAGCCCAGAGGGCCATGATGCCTTTTTCTAATTTCCCTCCTACAGTTGCCTTGACTGATGGAGCCTCTGTCAGTCCTCAAGGACTCAGAGCAAGGCAGGGGGGGCCTGGAGAGACCCAGAACAGGCCCAAACTGCCCATGGAACGATTGCTTGAGGATCAGGAGAGACAGCCAGAGGCCTGCCCTCTGGACCTCTGAGGACCCCCGTGTCTCCCTGTCCGTCTCCAAAGACAAGCTGCCTCTTCCGTGGGGGCGGGAACCGTGCTTGGCACCGCACAAGATGCACGGTCCCCCTGCTTGGATGGGAATTAAGATGGAGACATAGCCTACAGTGATTGTGCAAGTGGAGACAGGGTCGGGGGAGCCAGAGGAGCCTTTACAGGGCCAACGGTCATACCTCCCTCCAACCGAAGTCTGCTCCATCACTGTCCTCCCTCCATGGCCCTGCCAGGCCCAGCTTCACTCAGCCCAGCTTCTGGTCCTGATGTCTGCTCTCCGGCACTCAAGACTCATGGAGACATCCCCGCTGCCCCACTAGGTCCCTGCGATTTTGTTCATTGAATTTGCAGATGCTCCACCTCTCCGACCTTCCCCCGGGCAGGTACCTTCCTCACCCCCTTTTCTGTGCACCTGAATAGGGGCCATTCTGGTTCACGCTTTTAAAAAGTGAGCCAGGCAGCGGTGGTACACACCTTCTCTGAGTTCTCACGATCTCTGAGTTTGAGACCAGCCTGGTCTACAAAGCGAGTTCCTGGATAACCAGACTACATGGAGAAACCCTGTCTTGAAAAACCAAAAAAAAAAAAGAAAAAAGAAAAAAGAAAAGAAAAGAAAGAAAAAAAGAAAAAGGTTTGTGTGAATGTGTGTGTGTATTTGTGTATCTGTGTTTGTGTGTGTTTGAGTGTATGTGTCTGTGTGTCTATGTGTGTGTCTCTATATCTGTATATGTGTCTGTCTGTGTGCGAGTGTGTGTGTATGTGTGCATGTATGTGTGTATATTTGTGTGAATCATGTATGCACATGTGGCCTTTGAGATAGGGTCTCTCGTTGGGAACCACAGGATTGTTGATTAAGCTAAGACAGCTGCCTCTACCTCCCCAGCTCTGGGATTCCCAGCACATACCATACCCGGTTTTGTATAGCCATGCTTGTGGGTGCTGGGGGTGAAACTGGGGTCCTCATGCTTGTCGGTGCTGGGGTGGAGCTGGGGTCCCCATGCCTGTGGGTGCTGGGGTGGAGCTGGGGTCCCCATGCCTGTGGGTGCTGGAGCTGGGGTCCCCATGCCTGTGGGTGCTGGGGTGGAGCTGGGGTCCCCATGCCTGTGGGTGCTGGGGTGGAGCTGGGGTCCCCATGCCTGTGGGTGCTGGGGTGGAGCTGGGGTCCCCACGCTTCTGCATCAAGCACTTTACTGAAGTGCTCTGCCCTCTGCCCCGTGACATTCCTAGACTTTCTCCACTGAGCTAGCCCCCGTGGGCTCTGACTTGAGAACACGTGGCGTCTCCAGACAGCATGGGGGGGCTGGAGAGGTGGCTCAGTGGTTGAGTTCTTGCAGCTCTTGCAGAGGACCTGGGTTCAGTGCCTGGCACCCACACCAGGCAGCTCACAATCACTTGTAACTCCAGCTCCAGGGGATCTACTGTACACCTGCATGCATGTGTGTGCACATGTACACAGAGAGAGACACACACACACACCTCGATAAATGTAAATCTTGGATATTTTTTAAAAGATAGAATGGGGCCGGGCAGTGGTGGCGCACGCCTTTAATCCCAGCACTCAGGAGGCAGAGGCAGGTGGATCTCTGTGAGTTTGAGGCCAGCTTGGTCTACAGAGTGAGTTCCAGGACAGCCAGGGCTACACAGAGAAACCCTGTCTTGAAAAACCAAAAAAAAAAGTAGAATGGGAACAAGAAGAGACAGACTCAGCTCCTGGATCTACCTGTGCTGCTCTTTCTGGCGAGTTAAGACTTCCGGGGACCAGCTGGCCCTTTTTGCATATGAAGGAACACTACCATGCTATGCTGTTAAAACTTGTGAGTGGCCACCAACTTGTAGACTCCTGGAGTCTGAGGCCTTGGCTATCTGTGGTTTGGTGGTCCTGAGGAGCCTTCTGGATACCTTTAGAATCACTTCCCAGATACGTGTGTTCATAGGTGAGTAAGTAGCCCCTGGTTTCTGCCTCTCCAGCCAGGGTTTCCATTCAATTCATGGCTGTGAATTCCTCTTCCTTGAAGTAGCAGCTGGACGGGAAGGCTCACAGTGGCAACCAGTCGCCGGTGCACAGGTGGCAAGTCATAGCATCGGGAAACAGAAGAGCGAGCCTGCCGCCTGCCTCCTTCCCACCGCTGCCCCTGTGCCTACCTGCCAAGGGGCTCTTTGAGACAGTGTCCCACCTCATGCCTGCTGAGCCCTTGACCAGCAACTGCCTCACTTTATTTTTCTCTAGTTTTTGCCTTTGCTAAAACACACACACACACACACACACACACACACACACACACACACACACACACACACACACTGTTTCTTCCCTTTCTCCATGCACAGTGGTCAGGGCCAGGAAACAGTGCTGGCCCTGTAAGCCCGACTTCTCCCTGCTAGGTTGTGGGCCAGGGAGGATTTCAAGGTCAAATCTACTCCCAGAAGGGCCACAAAAGAATTTCTCCTGGATGTCTGGGACATAAGTCCCAGCTGTTTGCAGCTGGGCCGAGTTCGTGGAGGAGTTTCCTGAACGAGCCCACTATTTATGTTCTTCTGCAACTCTCACTGGCTTGTTTAAAGATATGTTTATTTCAGGTTTGCATCAGTCATTGCTGACTGAGGAAACTCTAGTTACCATAGGAAGTCTTAGCCCTGCAGCCCACACTAGGCCTCCTCCCATACCCACAGACATAGTCAGCCCTTTGCCCAGGAACTGCCTACCCTGCAGAGGGATGCATGCCTCCTTCTGCACCCAGCCACCCGTGACACAGCCTTTGCTGCCTTACACCAAGCACACCTTGAGTGTTTTGTATCATCCCACAGTGGCCCTCTTAGGGCTTTAAAAATGAGAGTTAGAAGGATGTTTGTAGTTGGAGTTTTCTCCAGTCCCTCTCAGATCCTCAGCCACTCAGACCCAAGTAAACACACAGACGCTTATATTATTTAAACTGTTTGGCCTAATGGCTCAGGCTTTTTGCTGTCTAGTTCTTATATCTTAAAATAACCCGTTTCATCTCTGTGAGTTCGAGGCCAGCCTGGGCTACCAAGTGAGTTCCAGGAAAGGCGCAAAGCTACACAGAGAAACCCTGTCTCGAAAACCAAAAAAAAAAAAAAAAATTAACCCGTTTCTATTAATCTATAAATTGCCACGTGGCTTGTGCCTTACATCTTGCTTCTCATGGCAGCAGCGGCTGGCAGTGTCTCCTGACTCAGCCTTCCACTTCCCAGAATTCTCCTCTCTCCTTATCCTGCCTACACTATCCTTCCTGCCTGGCTACTGGCCAATCAGCGTTTTATTTATCAATCAATCAGAGCAACACATTCACAGCCTCCCCAGCAGATGTTATTAATATGACTACCTCTATAGTCCTAAGAACACACAATGGCCTTGGTCAGGCCATGTGCCCCTCTGCTGTGAGGTTTCATCAGACTCATGGGGAGCCAGATAGAAAGCCAGTCCTTTGCAGGTCTCTGGGGATCAGTGTCCACACTGCACACTGGCAGTGAATAAAGTGTACTTTGAGTCTGCTTAGTCATTGGCCTGCCAGCCCAAAGACCCAGCTGAAGGATCCTATCTGGTCCATAAAAATGTGCTAGAGAAAGACATGTAAGGCTCAGGACAGCTATGAGACTCACCTGCCCTACAGTGTCAGAGGGATTAAACCTCCGACCCCAAGCCCAGGCACCTCAACTCCCGCCTCTGAGAGTCCGTGCATCTTCTCTGGATGCAGCTTGTTAGTGTACCTCAAAAAGGAAACAGTCATGGGATCATGCTGTACATCAGCAATCCCACCCCCATGCATGTCCCCCCCAAAAAAAGACCGAAGGCAAATCTCAGAGATTCCTGCCTACCCATATTTACAGTACCATCATCCACAATGGCCAGGAGATGAACGGTGACATACTTGTACAGTGTCGCTTCCTCCACCATAAAAAAAATGATAAAAAAAAATTTACACCTACTACAACACCGACGAACTCTGAGGACATTATGTTCAGTGAAAGGGACAGACACAAAAAGACAAATACTATATAACCCTGTCTGCATGAAGTACAGAAAAGCAAACTCCCAGGCACTTCAGGAATGGAGGAGAGGGAAAGAGAAGTTGGTACTTTGAGGGCCCTAAACCCACTCTCCTGGCACATACCTGCAATCCCTGCATTGGGAGGCTGAGGCAGGAGGATCTCTGGGCTGTCAGTCCCACTAGGGAGAATACGAGTCTGAGGTCCAGCTTTGAAGATGTTTCTACAACACTGTAGGTGTTTAGCCCCACCGCACTGCGTGGTCATGAATAAATAAAATGTCAAATATCATGTATATGTACCCGGAATAAGAAGATTATTTTTTTGTTTTGAAAAACATGGTTCTATACCAACCCTGACTGGACTGGCTCCACTCCCAGCCTGCTTATGTCTTCTGCTCAGCCAGCCATGACCCAGTATTCTGGAACATGAAAAACTCCTGATGCAAGGATCCTCATCCTTCCCCCAGGCTGCCCAGAAGACACCACTCTCCAGAGCCCGTTGGCCCAGGCTAATTGGACACCATTTCAGCACCCTTGCATCTCAGGCAAACCTCTGGAAAGTGTGCACACACTTCTGTTTCCCCGTGAGGACAGCACAGGATACAGAGACTTGGTGTAGAACAGGACCAAGAGGGGTGCTTGCCGGTGAGTGGAACCGGGCTATTTGCTCCATTCCCCTCATGCTGGAAGGATCCCAGTGACTGCGCACATCTCCAGTCATCAAGCAGCCAGTTCTGGTGAGAACAGGACTATGTGCTAGAAAGCCCATTGTAGATTGTTAACAGTAGGAAAGGTTCTCAGCGATAACCATGTCCTGTCTCTTCCTTTGAGACATAGGGGTCTAGAAACATCGAGCAGTCCACCTGTAGGGAGAGTGCAAAGTCCTGAGTGTGTGTTGCTTGACATGGACATGTCCATGTCTAGGACCCCAGTGTCTCAGACCCATGGGGAGACTCGAGGGCATGGCAAAGCCTTCCCTGGTGAGGCTCGGGGCCATGGCGCAGCCTTCCTCTGGTCCTAGTGCAAATGTTACCAGGGTGAGCAGAAAATCTCTGCTGTGCTTTCTCCTCCCCTAGGATGCTTATGTCCTGAAGACTGCTCCCCTACAAAGATGGCTCCTGCCAAGGTTAGTTAGACCTGCCTCCTTATTCAGAGGTATACCAGAAGCCTCCTTGTTAAGCTGTATGCGATACCTCTGTGTCCGTTCATGACGAGTTCCTGGGGTGCTCCAGCTCCTCCCTCAGAGTGAGCACAGCCCACCTGATCCCAGCTTTTCTGTACATGTGTCTGTGTGTCTGTCCTTTCTTCATTTTGTCATTACCCGTAGCGAGGTTCCTGGGACCCACACTGTGCGGGGACACAGCATGTCCTCAAGACCACGTGACCAGTGAATGAAGCATGCCGAGCAGTGAGAGGGGTTAGAGCTGGAGCAGTCTGGCTGTGGCCAACAGGGACAGCCAGCACTGTGTGACCATAGCGAGCAACACCATGTTCCCCTTAGATCAACTGAAGGGGTGGCCAGCTGTGGGGAGGTGACAGGCAGAGCTGGATGCCATCCCCCTTGACTCAGCTTCAGCAAGCTGACATCCATCTTACCAGAAATGACCGTGAAGGAGCATCACCCTCTGCCCTAGCTGGAAGTCGAGAGCTCCGTGGGACCTGCTGTGGGAAGCAGCCGCTCACGTTTTAAGGAGCTGACTTCATCTGGTGTGGATAGAAAGAGACTGCAGCTTGCAAACTCAGGAACTGCCAGCAACTTCAAAGCTCAGCGATGGGCCTCTGGGGACTGGGCGGAGAGTCTCTCTCAGTCCCCGCTCAGGGGTCGTAACCCCGTGAAGGGTGCAGCAGTTCCGTGAGGGGCAAATGCTGGTGTATGCTCAGTGTCACATCTCACCTCTGAAATGGCCTCTGTGCAAGAACAAATAACCCGGAAGTAACTTAAAACGTGTTCTCTCCACCCAGCTACTAGGCCTATGGCAGTATCTGCAAATAAAAATCAGAAATATTTACACTTTTGGGACTAGGGGTGTGGTTCAGCAGTAGAGCATTTGCCCAGCAACTGAAGGCCCAGGTGAATGGGACCTGTGCACGGAAAACTTTTCCAGGGAACTCCCACAGTGTTATCCGAAGAGCTGACCATGGGCTGAAGACTAGCATCCGGCTGGAGGGGTGAACGCTGCCTGGCCATGTTAGTGGCTTGTAGCAGGAATCTTAAAAGTTCTTATTAATAAAATCAAACCCGAGGCCAGTTATTGGGCGAATACTGGAAGGTCAGAGAGACAGAACAAGCCACAGCTATCTCACCTCGCCGGATCCTCAGCTGGTCTTGTCTCCTCAGACTGGAGGCCTCTGAGTCCTCATCCGGAATGGGTCTCAGCTGAATTACTGCTCAAAAGACTGAATGCTTAACCAGCCAAAATCATCAACCAGCCAAATGCTCCTAGTTTCTTGCCCTCACGCCTTATATATCTTCCTGCTTTCTACCACCACTCCCTGGGATTAAAGGCTGGCTTTCTGGGATTAAAGGCGTGTGTCACCATGCTTGGCTGTTTCCAATGTGGCCTTGAACTCACAGAGATCCAGAGGGATTTCTATCTCTGGAATGCTAGGATTAAAGGTGTGAGTGCCACCATTTTCTAGCCTTTGTATCTAGTGGCTGTCTGTTCTCTGACCCCAGATAAATTTATTAGAGTACACAATATTTTGGTGAACACAATACCACCACAGTGGCTGATTTAAAATGAATTGGAAGCCAGGCTAGGGGGTCCTGAGAGTTTGGGCAGAAGTAAGCTAAGGAATTGGCCCTCTGGTTAGTGAGGAAAAGCTAGCATATGTTTAATGTCAACGGAAGGCCAGCAGGTGTACAGAGCACCTACTGAGTGCTACCCGGAGCCCTAAGTTTGTTTTGCCATTGCATCTTGTTTGAGGTGCTGGGGGGTGAATCCAGGGCTTCCCGTGTGCTCTACCACCAAGTGACAGCCTAGCTCAGGACCGAAGATTTTGTGTGAAACATGGATAGCGCCTTGGGACAGGACCTGCAGATGGTGATGACGTCCTGAGTCTGGAAGGATGGGTCTAGATGGGCTAAGCGCAGCAGAGACTATTCCAGTTAGGGGGGCAGTCCCATGGGAGGCCGCCTGGAGTGTCTGCCCTTCACTTCCCGGTCGCCTACGATACAGGCAGGTTCGGGTTAGGCTTTGCGTTAGGCTTAGGGTTGTGTCGGGAAAGACAGATGGTGAGCTCCGTTCCGAACAGTGTGAGTGACGAAGTGAGGCGCCACCGTGCTGACAGTTGAAGTGAGACTCCTGGGACTTCGACACGAGCCTCCTCTCGGAGCCCTTGACCGTCAAGCTCACAGGCACATCAACTCCTAAAAGAAAGGCACCAGAGGGTCGCGATGTCCACATCCGGCCTGGGTAGCTCACTGGTGAGACACGAGCAGAGTGTCCTATGGCTGTGAGGCTGGCTGCAGCCTCAGGCCTGGGTAGACATGTGCACCTGCCCTCCGGTCCCTTCCCCCGTCCCTGCCAAGTTGCAGGGGACTTTGTGGAGCCTTGGCTGTTGTTAAAAGGCTCGCACCTTCACAGCACATCAGGATGGAGTCGGGGGCCCCAGCCCCTCCACCTGGTGGTCATTTGAGGCTGGCTTTTCTCCACACACTGCCCTTAGGAGCCATGGAAACCGCTGCACACTTGTGGTTCATCCTATTTGATGGGTAGCAGAGCGCGGAGGGACATATACCACAGCTTACTTCACCATTTGCTCACTGGGAGAAGCTGGACTCTTATTTTGGGCAATTACAAATGGAATGCCTGTGAATTTTCCATTTTCGCTTTGTAGACGAGCATAAGTTTTCGCTTCTCTGGGATAAATGCCTGGGTGTGCAACTAAATGAGCACACGGTAAATGTATGTTCAGTTCTTTCTTTTGCTTTTTGAGAAACTGCTTGGGGCTGGGGGTGTGGCTCGGGGACAGAGCACTTACTTAGCCTGTGTAAGATCCTGAGTCCAATCCCCAGTACTGCAAATAATAATAATAATAATAATAATAATAATAATATAATTCATATAAACTTCCCAGGCTTGTATCCAGTGTGGCTAGGTGAAAGACACCCACCTTCTCCACACCCTTGCTGGAACGGGTTCCATCCGGCTTTAATCTGTGTTCCTCTGTCAGGTGCCCTGTTCTGTCTGAGTTTTAGGCTGTTCTCTTTCAGTGATGCTTCCCTCTGAGTGTGTTTCCATGTTTGCCATTCATACATCGTCCCCAGGAAAATGGCTTTTCATAGCTTTTCTGTGGTAGTATTGTGTTTCCCCAAAATATTGTGCACAATAATAAACTTATCTGGGGTCAGAGAAGAGAACAGCCACAATGTTAAACATAGAGGATAGGCAGTGGTAGCACACGCCTTTAATCCTAGCATTCCATAAGCAGAAATCCCTCTGGATCTCTGTGAGTTCAAGGCCACACTGGAAACAGCCAAGCATGGTGACTCACGCCTTTAACCCCAGGAAGTGATGGTAGAAAGCAGAAAGATATATAAGGCGTGAGGACCAGAAACTAGAAGCATTTGGCTGGTTAAGATTTCAGGCTTTGGAGCAACAGTTCAGCTGAGATTCATTCTGGATGAGGACTGAGAGGCTTCCAGTCTGAGGAAACAGGATCAGCTGAGGAATTGGTGAGGTGAGGAAGCTGTGACTTATTCTGCATCTCTGATCTTCTAGCGTTCACTTCAATAACTGGCCTCAGGTTTGATTTTATTAATAAGAACTTTTAAGATTTATGCTACACTTTTCCTCAGATTATAATTGGATTTTTGAATTTTAAAAAATATGTGTGTGTGGTGTAGTTATGTATACATGTTGAGCAGAGGGTGCATACACCAGTGTGCGTGTGTGTGTGTGTGTGTGTGTGTGTGTGTGTGTGTGTGTGTGTGTTGTGGGGGGAGAGGTCAATGGCTCTCTGTGGTGGTATTGTGTTCCCCAAAATATTGTGTACTCTAATAAATTTATCTGGGGTCAGAGAACAGACAGTCACTAGATACAAAGGCTAGAAAATGGTGGCACTCACACCTTTAATCCTAGCATTCCAGAGATAGAAATCCCTCTGGATCTCTGTGAGTTCAAGGCCACATTGTAAATAGCCAAGCATGGTGACACACGCCTTTAATCCCAGAAAGCCAGCCTTTAATCCCAGGGAGTGGTGGTAGAAAGCAGAAAGATATATAAGGCGTGAGGACCAGAAACTAGAAGATTTTGGCTGGTTAAGATTTCAGGCTTTTGAGCAGCAATTCAGCTGAGACCCATTCTGGATGAGGACTCAGAGGCCTCCAGTCTGAGGAGACAAGACCAGCTGAGGATCCGGCGAGGTGAGATAGTTGTGGCTTGTTCTGTCTCTCTGATCTACCAGCATGGACCCCAATAACTCGCCTCGGGTTTGATTTTACTAATAAGAACTTTTAAGATTCATGCTACAGCTCTCCATCTTCTTTTCAAAAGATTTATCCATTTTTATTTTATGTATATAGGTATTTTGCCTGCATGTGTGTCTGTGTACTATGTGAGTACCTGGTGCTTGCAGAAGCCAGAAGAAGGCATTGGATCCCACAGAATGGGAGTTACAGAGAATCATGAGCCACCCTTCCACCTTAGTTTTTGAGACAGGATCTATCATTGGTCTGGAGCTCACCAGTTCCACAGAACTAACTGGCTAGTGAGCTCCAGCGGTCATCCTGCCTCGACTGTTTCTCCAGAGCTGGGATTACAGGCATGGGCCACCATGCCTGGGTTTCTTAGGTGTTTGCTCAGGATTTGAATGCAGGTCCTCATGTTTGTGTGGTATTTGGTAATTTTATTGAGTAAGCCATCCCTCTGGCCCCCTAGTTGGATTTATTTTTAATGTTGAGTTTTAAATTTTCTTCACATATTTCAGATATAATAGCAACTATACCATTTTAACAATGTTAAGTGTATAACTGAGCAGCATTAGGTATATTCACTCTATGATGTATTTATTCCTCTCCAGAACTTTCTAATCATTCTCATCTGAGACTGTGCTTAGGAAACTCTTTCCCAGCCATTGGCAATTGCCATGTTTCTTCCTGTCACCATGACTTTATCTATTCCAGCAAAGTCACATAGATGGAATCACATGCTGGCATCTCCAGGGGACCACTGTGCACTCCAGCCAGGAGCCCTATCTTTCCTATGGCTGAGTCATCTAACACTGTATGGCTATGCCACAGTTTGTTAATCTGTGGTCAATTAGTGGACCAGTGTATGTAATCTTCCACCTTGATTATGATGACGGACACTGCTGTGTGAGCATGCAAACGCCTTATCTTAGTTACTTTTCAGTCGCTGTGAGAAGACACCATGACCAAGGCAACTTATAGAAGAAAGAGTTTATTTAGGGCTTACAGTTTCAGAGGGTTAGAGTCCATGACCATAATGGTAGGGAGCATGGACGCACCTCAAAACCCACCCCATTGACATACTGACATACCCCCTCCAACAAGGCCACACCTCCTAATCCTTCCCAAACAGTTCTACCAGCTGGGTACCAAGTACTCAAGTGTATAAACCTGTGGAGGCCATTCTCATTCAAACAACCCCAGACCTCTTGATCTGTGGTCAAGTCCCTACCTTGATCTTTACCCATCTGAAAGTGAGCCAGACTCTCTTTTGCCCAACTTGACATCCAACTCTTGCCTCTTCCCTTTCTGGACCGACTCCTGGGGCCATCAACAAGTGGGCCCATTGGGCCACTAGAGGGAGCTCCCTGTCTTGGGATTTGTTGGGGGTCTTTGGCCACCTCTCTATAGCTTTCTGGAGGTAGAAAAGGGGAGACTAACAAAGAGCATGGCAACCCCTGCCCTCCTACCCAGCTACACTCTCAGCTCTCGGAGGCCATTTTTCCAGGGTTTGACCTGTCACAGACTCAGGAGCTTTGATCCTGGGATTCCAAGCACCGCGTGGAAAATGACATCATTATCAAGGCAAGCCTGGGAGTAGAGAGTTAAGGTCAGCATTAGAGGACACCCTTCTCTCCAGCCTTAGTATGGGAAACGGGTTTCCTGGCTGCTTTGAACTTAAATGCAGCACATACGGGGAGCACTTGGCCTCACACAGTTCTCTGGTTTCCAGTTCTTCTTAGTTCACATCTACAGTGTCAGAGCCCGGGAGTTTCTTACCCCCACAGTAGGCTCATAGCTTCTGGAAAGGAGAGTGGGGGACTGCTTCCAGTCTTGGCAAATCCAGACAAGGTTTTCCCTAAGGCAGGCAGAGTGTCCTGAATCTCTCTGCCTGGCTGGTGGGAGGTGAGATGACCAGCTCCCTCAGACCCCCGGTTTTCCCCTATAAAATGAGGTCACAGTGACACACTGAGGTCCTGAGGTGCCCTGACTCTCCTGCAGGTCATGGGGGGGCGGGGCAGTACCACTCCACATCCTTCATGTCAACACAAAATCACATGGAAAACATGCTGGCTAACATTTGGGAGTGTTCCTCCCAACACTTGGAAGGCTGAAGCAGGGGGATGGTTTGAGCCTATGAGTTTGAGGCCTGTCTGGATACTACAGGGAGAACCCGTGGCAACCTTTTGAGGATCTCATATTTTTGCCTCTAGAAAACCCTACTTAAATCACTTAGCCACCAAGAAGGAAACAGAAAGGAGCTAGGATGTCACCAGGCTATGAAAAAGGTGAAGAGGGCCCTAGAGCGGGAGTTTGGAGTCTGGATGTGAAAGAGGACTTTAGCATTTTGCTGAGGGTGAGGTTAGCTGGCCTCCAGGCTAGCTGTCTCTTGCCCGGCCTCTCCTCTACTGCCTGGCCTCTCCTCTACTGCCTGCCCCTCTACACAACTAAGCCTAAAAACCCAGTACTATTTGTCACTCACAGTTCTGGAATCAAGGGCACTGGGACCATATGTGAAGCTAGAAAGGAAAGGAAAATTACTGGCTACATTTCTGTCTCTTTGCTGAGTTCCATCTTTAGCTCTGTTTGTTATGGCCAGTGCGTGGACCTTGAGCTGGGTAGCTACCGGGAAGGGGGCAGTCTGCTGCAGTTACCTCCGCAGCTGGCTGCTGTGTCTCCGCGTCATTTCCATCATTCACTATTTTCTCCAGCCTAGAGGCTCTTACTGTGATGCCCAAGCTGATCTTGAGCTGTTGGGTTCAGGTGAATCTCCTGCATCAGCCTCCCAAGCAGCTGGGACTACAGGTGTGAACCACCACACCTGGCTAACCAACGTATTTTACAACTTCAAGGGGTAATAAGAACTGCAAAACTTCCCCCAACTCCTCTTCTCTACCCCCCACCCCAGTTTATCCAGGAGATCTCATCTATTTCCCCTTCCTGGGGCTATCCATTCATGTCTCTCTTAGGATCCTTCTCTTTACCTAGCTTCTCTAGGGTTGTGGATTGTAGTCTGGTTATCCTTTGCTTTGCATCTAATGTCCATTTATGAGTGAGAACATACCATGTTTGTCTTTTTGGGTCTGGGTTACTTCACTCAGGATGATTTTTTTCTAGTTCCATCCATTTGCCTACAAATTTCATGTTGTCATTGTTTTTTACTGCTGAGTAGTACTCCATTGTGTAAATGTACCACATTTTCTTTATCCTTTCTACGGTTGAGTGGTTTTTTTCTAGGTTCTGGCTATTATAAATAATGCTACTATGAACATAGTTGATCAAGTGTCCTTGTGGTATGGTTGAGCATCTTTTGGGTATATGCCCAAGAGTGATATTGCTGGGTCTTGAGGTAGATTGATTCCCGATTTTCTGAGAAACCACCATACTGATTTCCAGAGTGGCTGTACAAGTTTGCACTCCCACCAACCATGAAGGAGAGCTCCACATCCTCTCCAGCATAAGCTGTCATCAGTGTTTTTGATCTTGGCCATTCTGTTAGGTGTGATATGGTATCTCAGAGTCATTTTGATTTTTATTTCCTTAATGGCTAAGGTTGTAGAGCAATCCCTTAAATGTCTTTCGGCCATTTGAGATTTATGAGGGATCGAAATGGATGAGTTGGGGGAGGGATGGAGAGGAAGAGCAATGAAAGAGATATCTTGACAGAGAGAGCCATTATGGGGTTAGGGAGAAGAAACCTGGTGCTAGGGAAATCCCCAGGAACCCACAAGGATGACCCCAGCTAAGACTCCTAGCAATAGTGGAGAGGGTGGCTGATCACACCCCTGTAATGATTGGTGACTACCCTAATTGTCATCATAGAACCTACATCCAGTGACTGATGGAAGCAGATTCAGAGATCCACAGCCAAGCACTGGACCGAGCTCCTAGAGTTCAGTTGAAGAGAGGGAGGAGGAATTATATGAGCAAGGGGGTCAAGATCATGATGGGAAAACCCACAGAGACACTGACCTGAGCTAGTGGGAGATTGAGGACTCTGGACTGACAGCTGGGGAACCTGCATGGGACCGAACTAGGCCATCTGAATGTGAGTGACAGTTTTGTGGCTTGATCTGTTTGTGGGGCCCCTGGCAATGGGACCAGGACTTATCCCGGGTACATGAACTGGCTTTTTAGCGCCCATTCCCTGTAGTAGGAGGTTGCCTTGCTCAGCCTTGATACAGCAGGAGGGGTTGGTCCGGCCCCAACTTGGTATGCCAGCCTGTGTTGACTCCCCAAGGGAGGCCTTACCCTCTATGATGAGTGGGTGGGAGGTGGGGCAGGAGGGAGGCTGTGGGGGGAGCAGGAGAAGGGGAAGGAGGGAGAACTGTGGTTTGTATGTAAAATGAAAAAAAAATTAAATGAAAAAAAAGAAAACTTCAAAACCTAGTTACACATTGGGAGGCAGAAACTTGGAAAACTAGAGTCAAAAATGCCAGCGAATCAGGACGGACAGTGAGCGAAGAGTCTTGAACTGATTCTGAACGTTGAAATATCGGAACTGGCTGTCACCACCAATGATGTACATACACTCACTGGCCGCCATCTCCTGACGACCGCATTATATCGTTACCTGTAGTTCTTGGTGTAGGGCTGAGGCCTCCTGGGCTTTTCCACATCCATGTTAGCAATACCGAACAGATCAGCCTTGAAAACACACAGTTCTTGGTGTAGGGCTGAGGCCTCCTGGGCTTTTCCACATCCATGTTAGCAATACCGAACAGATCAGCCTTGAAAACACACAGACAAGAAACATTATACAGACTGAGCAGACTGTACTTATGCATGTGGGAATATATGTATGTAACAGCAATTAATGCATTTGAGAGAGAGCAAGGGGGCATGTGGGAGGGTTTGGAGGGAGAAAGGGAAGGCTTTGGTAATGATATAATTAAAATCTCAAAATATAAACAAATAATTTAAAAATTAAAAATAAAGAAAGAAAGAATATGGACTGAGCAGGTTTCATTTATGCGTTTAGGAAGTGTGTGTGTGTGTGTGTGTGTGTGTGTGTGTGTGTGTGTGAATGTGACTGTGTGTGTGAATGTGTGTGTGTGAATGTGCGTATGACTGTGTGTGTGTGTGAATGTGTGTGAATGTGTATGTGTGTGTGTGAATGTGACTGTATGACTGTGTGTGTGTGTGTGTGAATGTGACTGTGTGACTGTGTGTGTGTGTGTGTGTGTGTGTGTGAGAGAGAGAGAGAGAGAGAGAGAGTGTATGTGACAACTAAATAAAAAGAGGCCATGAATTTGAGAGAGAGCAATAGGGGATACACGGAAGGGGTTGGTGGGAGGAAAAGAAAGGGGAAATTATCTAATTATATTACAATTCTGAAAATAAAAAATCAAAATAAAACAAAGGAGGGCTGGGCATGGTGGCACACTCCTTTAATCCCAGCACTTGGGAAGCAGAGGCAGGGACTCTCTCTGAGTTTGGGGCCAGCCTGGCCTACACAGAGAGTTCCAGGACAGCCTGGGCTACACAGAGAAACCCTGTCTCGACATCCCTCAACCCAATTTTTTTTTTCCACCTAGACAAATGTTCCAGGTAGGAGTTGTATTGCAAAGCCCTCAGCTCACAGAGGACCAAGTCTTTCGATGGTGATTACAGGTCCAGAGACAGGGCTGGAGAGATGGCTCAGCGGTTAAGAGCACTGGCTGTTCTTCCAGAGGTCCTGAGTTCAATTCCCAGCAACCACATGGTGGCTCACATCCACCTCTAATAGAGTCTGAAACCCTCTTCTGGCATAAAGTTGTATATGCAGATAGAGCACTCATCTACATAAAATAAATAAATAAATAAATCTTTAAAAAAAAGGAAAAAAGAAGAAAAAAAAATTTAAAAAAAAAAAACCAAAAAAAAACAGGTCCAGAGACAAACTGTGGCTTTGAGGGGTTTGCGTCACCTGTGGGTCACCCCTTACTATCTTTGTTAGCACAGTTCCACACAAGTTAGTGAGGACAGAACCCCGAGACAGCTTCGGGCCTGAGTCTTGGGTGCCTGCCCGTCTCTAACGGGAGGTGGAGGGCACTGCCCTGCTCCTGCTCAGCGCATTGCTGGGCTGCGAACAAAGCAGGTTGCTGGGACCCACGAGGCCTCTCTGCTCTCCAGAGTGCTGGACCTGTGGGACCCAGGGGCTGGGTCTCAAACTGGTCTGAGGAGCAGGACATGTGGGGACTTAAAAGTTGCAGATGCCAGCAGCCAGAAGGCCCAAGCACCGCCTGGGAAACTTGATTTAATTTTTCTTCCTATGAAGCCAGTAATTCAACCCCTCACTGCTCCCCAAAGATCTATCAGTGAACAGGTGACCTGGAAGCGCCCTTTGTCCCCTGACATAGGAATGTCTTTCACACAGGCCAGCTCTCCCCAGGAGCAGACTGACCCCTCAGCTGGAGGCTACCTCCATGCCGTGGTACACTCAGGGCTCTTCCTGCCAGCCTCTCCCAAGGTGGTCCGCCCTGTGGGTAAGAACAGCTTCCTCAGAGGGAGGCGGGAGGGGCTTTGAAAGCCCTCTACTCCCAGAGCCTCTTCCTTTCAGGGGGCCCAGCTGCTCCCAGCTCCGCCTGGCACTTTCCCCCTGTTCTCCAGCATCCACAGCCTCCTCGTTGTGGAGAGCACCTCACTTGACCCTCCCGTGACCCTCCGACTCCCCCTCTCCCCTTCTTAAATGGGTGGGCATTATCTGCACATGCTCCCTCCCTGACCCTTGGCAGCCTGGCTCTTGGTTTATCAGCCGGCATCTCCAACCTTCAGGCGCTGCAGCCCCATCCCTGGTTTCTCTTTCTTGTCAGTACTTAAATGACCCTCCTGACATTCAAAACTGAATGCACATGTCTCAGAGCCATGGTTTTCAACTCAGACCCCCGTCTCGCTCCACCTCCCTTGACCCAATCACATTTGTTTAGTCTGAGGCATGCTATAGCCTGTGCTCTTCAGCAAGCTCGGAGGAGGAAAGTGGCCTGCTTAGGTGAGCCAGCTGCTCAGGAAGGGACAAGAGATCCTGGCTGGGACTCTGGTGCCTGAGCACTGACAGGGGCATCTGGTGCCAGCTTGGTTTCTATTCTGGCTGCACATGACTGTGAGCCCCACAGGGACGGACACCCGCTTCTGTTCCTCCTAGTGTCCCTCGGAGTGGAACTCATCATTGGAGATAATAGAAAAGGGGACAGGGGGGTATTTTAACAGGGTTCTCTACAGGAAAAGAATCAATGGGATGAATATTAAAAGGGGATTTATTAGATTGGCTTACTCACTGTGTGTAGTCCAACAATCGCTGCCTGCATACTGAAGAGCCAAGACCCCATAACTGTTTATTCCATGAGTCCAGCTGGGTGCCTTAGCAGTCCTCGTCTGGTGTTTTAGGCCCGAAGGATTCCCAGAGAGCCACTGGTCTTTGGTCCATGTTGGAAGAATGAATTAGCTGGGTTCCAGTCCCGGCAAAGGAACGTCCTAGAGCAGCAGCTGCAGCCACAGCAACAGAGTAGAGGAGCCCACCAGCAAAATGTGAACACAATGAGGCAAAAAGCAAACCTTGGGCCCCCTTTTATCCGGCTGCCACCAGAGGGCGCCACACATTTAGGGTGGGTCTTCCCACTTCAAATAACCTGATCAAGAAACTCCCTCACACATGTGCCCAGGGCCTTGTCTTGACTCCAGGTCCATTCAAGTTGACATCCAAGATTGACCATCATGCCCACATACTCACAAGGCATAGATAGGAGGATCAGGAATTCAAGACCGTCCTTGGGTACTTAGTGAGTTTGAGACCAGCCTGTATTATATGAGACATCATCTCCAGTCTACCCAAAGGCAGAGGTTGAGGGTTACAGGTGGGGAGATAGCATATCTTGCCAGATAACACCTCATCTTTGCCCAGCGCTGGGCAGTTGGCTTACAGGGTTGTGTTCACTCCCCATCTTCTCTCTGTGGGCCCCTGACAAGTGAGGAGGGGATGAAGCCATTCCCAGCCCCTCAGCTGCTGTGTCCAGTTTTGCCAGTTTTTAATGACACTTTCCACAGCTTCATTCTAGGTAGGCGTGAAACACTAATTCATTAAAGGGATGGTTCTCTTGGGAGAAGAGAAATGGGGATTAAGTTCCAGGTGTTCTGGGTTGGGGAGGTGGCGTGCCACCAAGCCTGATGACCTGAGTTTGATCCCCAAGAACCATTGTGGTAGAAGGAGCAGGCCAATTCCCACAAATTGCTCTGTGATGGCCACAATCACATGGTAACACATCTGTACACACACACATGAATTAATTAATTAATTAAAATCCAGGTATCCAAGAACAAAAAGCAATGTTAGACTGGGCAAAGAGAAAATCAGGTCTACTAACAGTGGAGCCATCTAAGTGTCCTGCGTACACACTGCCTGAAGGAGACAGTGTGCTTCCACTAGCACTGTGGGACAGACGGAAGCCTCCTGTTCCACAAGGCAGGTGTCTGACCACCACTGTCTTTCAGATGGGGAGGCCAAGGCATAGTGAGGTCAGTGGCTTACCTGTGATCACACAGGCAGGAATCCCCACGAGCTGCCTCCAGCTGACCGGTCTCTCTTGGGGAGAGGTGATCACAAAACCCTTGAGCAAGATGAACAGGACATTATCTTTGGGTGGTTCTTAAAGTACCCACGGACATGGAAAAACAGTTTGCACCAGCTGAGCTCACTGTATATGTCAAATTCTCAAATCCACCACTAATTTAGCCTCCTCTGCTCATATCAAAAATTCCTTCATGCCTCCAGCATCAGAGTGTGAATTTTTTCCCTCACAGAGACAGAGCCAGGTAAAAATGCATGCTAGAGGAATTTCCTTCTATAGTGTTGTGGTGTGTACATGAAATAGCCAATATACACTCATGTGTTTAAACACATGGTCTCTTGATGGTAGTGCAGTTTGAGAAAGTTGTGAAAGAAGGTGAAGCCTTCCTGGAGGAAGTATGTCGTTGGAGGACGGGCCTTGATGTTTTATAACCCAGCACCACTTCCTGCTCTATCCCTGCTTCTGGACTGATGATGTAATGTGGTGGACCAGTCTCATGTCCCCGCTGCTATGCCTTCTCCAACGCAGTAACCTTGATCCAAAATGGACCCTTTTCCTTGTTTTTGTCAGAGTATTTTATCACAGCAACAGAAGAGAAACCAAGACAGAAATTGGTGCCAGGAGTAGGGTTGTTGCTGTGATAAACCTGACCGTGTGGTGCATAGGCTTTGGAATAGGTTTATGTTTATGGGAGGGGTATGGGAGCATTTGCAATTTTAGGCTAATAAAGTCCTTGAATGCCAAAAGCAGTGCTCAGTGTGATGTTCTGAAGACCAGAAGACCAAGGGAAATGGGGACGGTGGAGACTTGGCTTGGAGTTTCAGAGGAGACCAAGGGTTCCAGCAGGCCCTGGGAGAGAGGCCATTCAGATTCTATCTTGATAAAGAGTCTGGGTGCATTCTGCCCTTGCCTTGAGAACTTGTGTGCAGCTGAATTAACAAATACAGAACCAATATCTTTGGCAGTAAATTTTGAGACAGAATAACATTGAGACTGGGGCACAGCTGCTACCTATTATTCTTATGCAGGTTTATGATGGAAAAGAGCAATAGTAAGACAGAAATAAATAAATAAATAAATAAATAAATAAATAAATAAACATATATATGTATATATATATTTATATATATACACACACACAGTTTGGAGAAAAAAGAGCACTAGGGATTTTAAGGTTGCGGCCATGACACATGCTGAAAAGGGAGGTGTACTTGTTAAAGAGGTTGGCATGGCTAAGGAGTGGCCTCCTGCTCTGCACTGGAACAGTAGGAAAGGTGACCTGAAGGCAAAACCCTGCCCACTAAAGGCCCAGCTTATGAAGCGAGTGATCCTAAAGGGTTTCCTGCTCTTAGGAAGCAACTACCTAAGGAAGTTTTCAACCAGGCATTGGTTTTGTAGGCATAAAAATAATGCAAGATTGAGGGAGTCATGGATTCTTATTCCAGGTTCAGACAATGGGTGACAGGATTGAAGTCCCCACGAGGCGGCCCTGAGAGGCCATTATATGAAGCTGTGAATATGAAACCTGGGTTATGATGAAAACCCCAAGATGTTGGACATGCCACAGTCATGGGATGTCTGCCAAGGAGAGTTGGATGCAGGGAGTGGAGTTAGTCCAAGCGAGACATGTATTTTGGAGGGGCGGAGTCATGTCAGCCTTTTGGAGCTGAGATGATTTATTAGAAGTCCTAGATGCCAGACATGGAGTGAGATCATTGGTGTTTTCCCTGCTGGTTTCAACCATGCTTTGGCCCAGTCTTGCCATGCTATGTTCCCATCCCTCTCTTTTGGGCAAACGTCTGTTGGAAGTATGCAATTTGGTTTTCTTTGTTTTGTTTTTATAAGTGGTCACAGTTAAGAGATTGCCTTGAGTCTCAGAAGAGACTTCTGAAGTTGGACTAAATGTATTTTGCATCACGAGATGCCCATGAGCCAACTGGCACAAGAGGTATAATGTCCCCCATAGGCTAATATGTCTCAACATCTGGTTCCTATTTGATATGACTGTTTGGGAAAGTTGTGAATGCCTCAGGAGGGAAAGCCTTGCTGGAGGAAGTACACCAGAGGAGGGTGGGCCTTGGGATTTTGTTTCTTTGTTTAAGACTCATTTATTTTTTATTTTATGTGTGTGTTGCCTGAGTACACATTGCATACATGCCTGGCACCTGCAGAGGCCACCAGAGGGTGTTGGATCCTCTGGAACTGGAGTTATGGGTGCCTCGAAGCAGCCATGTGGGTGCTGGGAACCGAATGCAGGTCCTCTTGAAGAGCAGTGAGTGCTTTCAACTGAGGAGCCATCTCTCCAGCCCCAGGCTTACCCTCCGTAGCTCAGGCCTACTTCCTGCTCTGTCTGTTTTTGAACTGCTGATGCAGTGTGATGGCTGGCCTCACCATGCCTTCTTCACCGTGATGGGCGGTAAGCCCTCTGGAACCGTGAGCCAAAATGAACCTTCCCCTGAAGTTGCTTTGACGGGGTATATTATCACAGTGACAGAGAGAAACTAACACATATACTGCTGGAATGTATGCAAATAGAACCCACTTACTCAACATGCCCCAAATTGTCCCAGCTATTGTGAGTTTGGGGTAGTCCATGGGTGGTGTGTGAATATTGTGTCAGATCCACCAGTTTTGAAAACTCTGATTCTTAGAAAAATACTAGTTTCTATGTCAGACCTAAAGAGCCAGCAGGAGACGGATGTTTTAGACCACGTGCACTGGGGACAGGGACTGGAGAACAGCTGTTGTACTGAAGGCCATGCGTCAGCTTTGCCTCATAGTCCTGCCGGCATAGTCCTGCAGGCTCATGGTCAGCTCCTCCACCACCTCCTGGGAGGGGATATTATTGTCTGTGCATCCTGAACAAACCCTTTGCATTGGTCTAGATGAGCGGCCTTTGTAGGCCTGGTGGATTGCCACACCAAGGTGTTCTGTCACTATTCAAAGTTCTTCCTCATGGCCTTGGGTCTGGTGACAGCCGACCTAAGGATACACTAACTAGAGAGCCCAAGAAATCCCCCAAGAGCTAAGGAGTCTCCCTGTCCTCTCCAGTTGTTCTGCTTAGAAGAGAGACTCCCAAGTGTGTTTGTCGGCCTGTGAGTGCTGAGGACAGTTTCTTCAGTAATCAGAGCCAGGGTCATTCAACATTCCTGTGGGGTCAGCTATTATTTCCTCTTTTCTCCTCTGCTCTCCTTTCCCTCCCTCTGCCTCCCTCCCCTCCTCCCTCCTCCCCATCACTCCTTCCCTTCTTTTATTGGATGCAGGATCTCTCTGTAGCCCAAGCTGACCCAAAACTTGTCCTTTCTTCTTTTTATTTGTTATTTTATATTATTATTTGTTTTTCTTTTTTTTTTGAGACAGGGTCTCACTGTGTAGTGTTGGCTGGACTAGAGCTCACTCTGTAGACCAGGCTGGCCTCAAAGTCACAGAGATCTGCCTGCCCCTGCCTCCTGAGTGCTGGGATTAAAGGCGTGCATCATTGCTCCTGACCCTCTTCCCCTTCATTTTAAACCTCACATACTAAGAATAATGTCTGATTTGGGAGAAGTGAACACCACCAAAAAAGGGGGGAGTGAGGACAGTGGCCTTTTCTGTGCTCAAAATATCCTGACAAAAAGCAATTTAATAGAAAAAGTGTTTATTTTGGTCATTGTGGTGGTTTGAATGTAATTGGCCCCCATAAGCTCATAGGGAGTAGCACTGTTAGGAGGTGTGGCTTTGTTGGAGTGGGTGTATCCTTGTTGGAGGAAGTGTGTCACGGTGGGGGTGGACTTTGAGGTCTCATATATGCTTAAGCCACACCCAGTATCTCAGACCACTTCCTGTTGCCTGTGGGTCAAGATGTAAGAACTCTCAGTTCTTTCTCCAGTATTGTGTCTGCCTACACACTGCCCTGCTTCCTGTCATGATGATAATGGCCTAAATTGTAAGAAAGCACCTCAATTAAATGTTTTCCTTTATAAGAGTTGCCATGGACTAGAGATATGGCTTAGTGGTTTAGAGCACTGACTGCTCTAAACCAGAGGTCCTGAGTTCAATTCTCAGCCCACATGGTAGCTCACAACCATCTATAGTGGAATATGATGCTCTCTTCTGGCATAAGGTCATATATGCAGATAGAGTGCTCATACACATAAAATAAATAAATCTTTTAAAAAAAAAGAGTTGTCATGATCATGGTGTCTCTTCACAGCAATAGAAACCCTAAGACAGACATCATGGCAGGCAAGTCATGACACCAGGGATTGAGTGGCTGGCTACACTGTATCCACGGTCAAGAAGTAGAGAGTGATGAACACTCGTGTTCAGCTTGCTCTCTCCTACTTATTCTCTTCATTGTTTAGTGAGTCTTTTCCCTCAATTAACCTAACCCAGAAAATCCTTCGCAAATGTGACCAGGGATTTGTCTACAAGGCAATTCTAGATCCTGCCAGATTGACAACCAATGTAAAACAGACCTTCTTACCAGTCTTGACTCTGGAGTACAGGTGCTATATAGACCTCTCTAGAACATGGCCCAGGCCATGCAGCCCACTCAGGATGTGCATCTTCCCACAGGGGCCAACTATTTGACATACCCTGAACAAAGGAAGAAAGGAGGGATGTGCTGGACAGTTAGCTGGAGCCCCTTCCGTCTGTCACCTCCTCTCTGTTGACAGCGAGGAGCCAAGCAAAGGAACCTTGTGCGCTCTTTTAGTTAGAGGTCTGCGTTCCCACATCTGTTTCTCTAGTCTAAACTTCCTGATGCTGAGAACTCATGAACTGAACCCCACGCTGCATTCTGGTTCCATCCCCAGGTAGCATTCTGGAGTGATTACAGTCACCAGAATCAGGCTTCCTCTAACTTCCACAGAGCTGTGACCACCCGACCCCCCACCAGAACAAATGCTTCACTAGAGGGAAATAGTGGGGCCTATTTATGACTCCACAAAGAAGACTCAGATTTTCTGCCTCTTTTAGACAGCTCTCTGTTGTGGAATATAGCCTTAACTAGGCAAAGATTGTTACATTTGTTTATGCTGCATTTGTTTAATTAAGTAAAGACGTGTTACATTTGTTTCACCTTGCCTGCCTAAGACACCTGATTGGTCTAATAAAAAGGTGAACAGCCAATAGCAGAGAGGGCGAGGTGGGGCTGGCAGGCAGAGAGAGTAAGTAGGAGGAGAAATCTGGGAGGAGAGAGAGAAGAAGAGAGAAAGAGAGGGACAAGCCCAGGGCTAGAAGCCAGGCAGCCACCAGTCAGCCAGACAGGAGAAGCAGGGAAAGTAGGACACACAGAAATGAGAAATAAAAAGCCCCAAGGCAAAACGTAGATGAAGAGAGACAAGGTAATTTAAGTTATAAGAGCTAGCCAGAAAGGAGCCTAAGCTAGGCTGAGCATCCGTAACGAATAAGAAGCCTCCGTGTCGTGACTTAGGAGCGGGTTGGTGGCCCAAAAGGGAAGGCCTGCTACAGCTCCCTCCCTTGTCCCCTGTGTCCCCAAGGAAAAAGCCTCGAACTAGAGTCCCGGAGAGGGCAAGGTCCCATAAAAACCATAAGGTATTGATTTATTGGCTCAGAAACCACGTTCACTCCCAAATGAGAAACGTCACGGGGTACCTGGGCTGCTGCCCCAACTCCAACAGTCTTTCTCTCCAATAGGGGGTCACTTGCTACAAATATCTCTTCACTCTTCCTATTGTGAGCCCCCTCCCCAACAACCCCAAACAACAGCTCTTTTCACCTCATCAATGTGATGAGCTCCTGGTCTCTTTAATGCTGGAACTTCTCTGCTGCCCCTGACCCCGGAAAGGGGCATCTGTCCCCTTGGTTGGTTTCCAGGTCAAAAGCACAGTCTTTGATTATTACTGGGGTTTCCTTCTTCTGACTGCACTGAATTCAGAGGCAATTTCTTCAGGAGGGTGACCAATTCACAGCCTGGAGTCACGTGCTTTTGGTAGGAGTCTTGTCACCAGGGTCTAGGACAGGCTCCCGCCACCAGCTGGAGGCCTGGCCTCCCCGAAGCCTCTATTAATGCTTTTCACCTTTCCCGGTTCTTTGGGCAGCTCACTGTGGTGTTCTGTGAGGTAACAGACTAGCAGACCATAGGAACCGCCATAAAAGTGTTTAAATTCTGGTCTGAGCTAAGGCCAAACACTGGCCTCTAGTGACCTTTGCAGGCTACTAACAGCAGGGTCCTTTTATGTGCCTCATGTTTATCGGGAGAACAACCCAGCCAGCCCTAAGTCCGTGCAGAAGCCTTTCCCTCTAGAACAATCCAGGCATCCGAGTCCTGCCTGTGTGGGTGCTTTATGAAGTGTCCCGACCGAGAAGGGGAGACCAGGGTTTGGAGAGTGGAAATAGTTCCCGGGTCGCTCTGTGGCTCCGGAGTCCTAAGAGTACGGTAAGTCACGCGTCCGCACCCCACGTCCACGCGAGGTTGCTGTGCTCTGTCCCGGCAGAGCCTGCGGGCTGGTGGGCGCGGAGTCCCCGGCGCTGGAGGCAGGTGCGGGGGCCGGTCCGGCGCCGGGGAGGAGCCCTCCGGAGGGGCGTCGCGCGCGGCCGCGGGCTGCGGGGGCGGGGAGGCGGCGCGGGGCGGGGCAGCAGGCGGCGGAGCCCCGGGATTGCGCGCCCCGCGCCGGCGCTGCACTCGAGCCGTGGCCACCAACCGCGCCGCCAACTCGGGGCCGCAACTTCCCGGGATCCCGCGCTCCAGGCCGGTGGCGGCGCCCGGACGGACGGCGGGACCCCGCGTCTCCTCGGGCCCCGAGCCCGCGTCGCCTGCGGCCGAGCCCGAGCTCCGGGCGCCCAGCGCCCATCAGGGCAGACCCGGCACTCCGGCGGGCAGGCTCCGGCCGCCGATGAGGAGTACCGGGCGGCTGCGCGAGCGGCCCCCGCGCTGAGCCGAGGCTGCCCCGTCTCGCGGCCGACCCGACGCCGCAGCCCCCGCAGGTAAGCTCGGGAGTCGGCCCCGCGCCGGCCGAGGGCGCTGCACGGCCAGGTGGCGGGAAAGGGGCGCGCGGCGACCGACACCGCGGGCTGCTGCGAACAAAGCTGGGGCCGCGCGCGGGTGCCTGGCGCGGGCAGGTGGGGCGCGGGCGTCTAGGGGCTCCGCGCTCGTCCGGCGTGTGGCCAGGAGAGGGGCTGGCACCCGGGGCGCTGTGCGTCTCTTCTCCGAAGCGTGAGCCCGGAGCTGCTGTGCCTTTCCCGGCTTGGCCGGACCCAGCTGCAGTTTTTCCGCGCGACTGTACCGCACGGAGTGTCTCGGACAGGTACCGCAAAGGGGTGACTTTAAGTTCCTGCCCCAGGCCAGAGCGGGTCGCGTCCTGGAGATGTGGAGCTGTCTGGTTCGATTGCTCCTTCGCATCTCTCTCTCCATCCTCACGGGGCGCCCCGGCGGGTATCTGGCCCAGCACTCTGGTCAGACTCAACTTTCTTGGGTATTGCATCCTTACAAATCATTGTTGGATACTGCTCACTTTGCTTCTAGAACGATCGGTTCTGTTTTGCAGGCAGAGAAACTGAGGTGGCTCAGGCCCAGGGTGAGTTACTCAGTGAGTTGATGGGGGAGGAAGCATTTGCCCTCCACCAGGTCTTTCTTCCCTGCTTTTGCTACCAGGCCACGTTGGCAAAGGTCTCAGCGGTGGCCACCCTGGGCAGTTTTAGTGTGGTACCTGGAAGAAAAAGGCCCGGGGTCAAGTTACCAGTCTCCAGAACTGCTCAGGCCACCTTGGAGCCCAGGCCACCCTTTTACCGGAACTGTGACCATGCTGTCAGTGGATGGAGAGAGCAGGCAGGCAGGGGCTTACTCCTTGCCAGATACCAGCAGGCAGGCCCATGTGGGAGCACAGGGCTCCTGGAGTCGGAGGTACACTCTGAAAAAGCTGGAGAAACTTCCCCGGCACCCACTGTTGCTGCGTGGATCCGCATGGAGGCTTGCTTATTTATCAAAGGCGAGACCCTGATCTCAGGCACAGGCTGGGGATGCCAGTCCGGCAGCCACAAGTCTGGCCTGGCAAACACCCCATCTTGGTGAAAGCCTGGGTGAGGGGAAGGCTAAGTGATGGTTTTCTTTTATTTCAAAATAGTGGCACATCTCTCTTTGATACACGATTGATAGTTATAAATAACAAGGAGGAGGCGCGTTTTAAAAACCAATGCCTAGAGACCCTGAGGACCAGGGTGAGGAGTAAGGCAGTGTGGGATCTTCATGGCATGTGAGGGGCAGGAGCCCAAGGAAGGAGATGTACCAGGGCTCCTAACCAACAGGTGGCTGACACCGTGAGGGGCTGTGAGAGACCTCCTTTGGCCGTTGTTTTGGTTTTGTTTTCTTTTAAGGGTTTCCCTGTGTAGCCCTGGCTGTCCTGGATCTCGCTCTGTAGACCAGGCTGTCCTCATTCTCAAAGATCTGCCTGCTTCTGCCTCCCGAGTGCTGGGATTAAAGGGGAATGCCACCATGCTCAGCCCTCTTTACCTCCCCAGCTCCCCTTCTCTCTCTCTGTGACACAGTGTGGGGACTTGTGTGCCAAGGGAGCCATCCAGGCGTGGAGGAGCCTGCTGGCTCTTTCCCATCTGTGGAATTCCCGAGTTCCCAGGCCTGGATCCTCTGAGTATTTAAGTATGTGAGTGATGGTGTTTGCTCAGGCTGTTTTGAACTACAGCTACCTCTTTAGTGCTTGGGTAGTTGTGACACCTTCTGGGGTTTCTTACGGGGCCAAAACAATCCTTTGCTTAAACGCTTTCTGTCTGGAATTAAAGCTAAAAGGGCAGGCCGGAGTGTAGCTCAGGGGTAGAGTGTATGCTTACTGTGTGTTTCAGAACAACACACACACAGAGAGAGAGAGAGAGAGACAGAGAGAGAGAGAGAGAGAGAGAGAGAGAGAGAGAGAGAGAGACAGAGAGAGAGAGACAGAGAGACAGAGAGACAGAGAGACAGAGACAGAGAGAGACAGAGAATATTCCGAAAGTTGCTGGTAGACATGTACTGTGAAAAGAAATCAGATCTTGGGTTGTCCGCCTGTGTATTTCATCCTTCTCTTATCCCAGTGGCAACTGAAAGATTTTGCTTGTTTGCAGTCTGGGGCTGGAACCCAGGGCCTTGAGCATGCCAGGCAAGTGTTCCGTGTCTGAGCTCATTCCTAGCCCAAATGGATTTTAAAATGATTTGGTTGTTTGTTCTTCTTTAAAGGGGAGGCCAGCCTGGTATGTTGTGACTTTAACTTCTAGGATGGCTCTGGATTGTTTCATTCCGACTTCTGTGGTGTGGCACGTGGGAGCAGTCCACGATCCTGAGTTTGCTCTCCTGGTTCCTTTTTCACCTCTGTCATTTGTCTCCTTGACAAGTCCTCAGCATCCACACCTCAGTACAGTCCTCAGCATCCACACCTCAGTACAGTCCTCAGCATCCACCTCAGTACACTCCTCAGCATCCACACCTCAGTACAGTCCTCAGCATCCACACCTCAGTACAGTCCTCAGCATCCACACCTCAGTACACTCCTCAGCATCCACACCTCAGTACAGTCCTCAGCATCCACATCCCAGTACAGTCCTCAGCATCCACATCCCAGTACAGTCCTCAGCATCCACATCCCAGTACAGTCCTCAGCATCCACCTCAGTACAGTCCTCAGCATCCACATCCCAGTACAGTCCTCAGCATCCACCTCAGTACAGTCCTCAGCATCCACCTCAGTACAGTCCTCAGCATCCACACCTCAGTACAGTCCTCAGCATCCACACCTCAGTACAGTCCTCAGCATCCACACCTCAGTACAGTCCTCAGCATCCACCTCAGTACAGTCCTCAGCATCCACCTCAGTACAGTCCTCAGCATCCACATCCCAGTACAGTCCTCAGCATCCACATCCCAGTACAGTCCTCAGCATCCACATCCCAGTACAGTCCTCAGCATCCACATCCCAGTACAGTCCTCAGCATCCACCTCAGTACAGTCCTCAGGGGTTCCGTTGTGATGTAATAAGCAGCGATTTTATTTCAAGTCTCTCAAGACTTTTTGAACGGTTGTAGATATGAAAATCCCCGTGTGGCGAGAGTGCTAGAAACCACGTATCCAGGCCTCCGAGGCTGGTTTCTGTTGAGCATTTTCAGACTGTAATGGGAGTCCAGAGAATCCAGGGCATAGGGACGGTGACCAGCACGAAGGCCTGACCCTCTCTCTGAGACACTCCTCTGTGCTTCTCCTAGCAGCGTGTTGGTGGTGGAGTTCCAGAAATGGACCTCTGCGGATTCAGTTCTGGCTGGGTCTTTCCCTTCAGCAAGAAACACCCATGGTGCCATAGAGCAGGTGACTGCCCTGCTCTGCCCAAGCTGTCGCCACCCCTGGGCAGCTGTTTACCTGGCTAAATTTAAACCTCCGCCCTCTGAATCCCAGCCTGACCCTCTGGCTCACCGGCTGCTGTGACCACTGGCCGGTTGCTGTGGCTGCGTTTCCCGACTTCGTCCCTGTGGTTACAGTTTGGTCTTTTTGTGTCCTGTGAGTCCTCTTTCAGGCTTTCTAAAGTTGGCTTCTCCCCTCCCTGCTTCTCCACCCCGTGGCTTTCTTTTCAACTCTTCCCTGCCGGCTGATTTAGAACCTGGGTCAGTATTGGTGGGAGCCTCGCCCTGACACCCTTCTAGAAGCCATGCATGAAAGTTTCAGGAAAGCTGCTTTCAGGCTGCTACTCTAAGCCCTCAGGGGCACTGACTATAAGTCACTCTCAGCCCTTGTCAGGTTCTGGGGTCCCCTCACTCACTATGGTGATGGCAGCCCTAAAAACACTAAAGGCATTTTTCTGAGTTTGGCACACCCAAACTCCAGATCCCAAAGAACTCACCTGTCCCGTGTACGCTGATCTTTGCATCCTTGTTTCCCCCTGGATTTCTGCCCTTGTCTCTGTTTTGGAGATGGGATGTGCGTTATATCATCTCTCCTTTGGCACTTACTTTCCATAACTTCTGTTCTGACCCCTGTTCCTCTACATGGCTTTGCCCTTGCAACTTGTGGAAGTTATGGTGCTGTGGCCCCAGCTCGGGTGGGAGGCATTGCCAGTGGCCGTCCAGAGGTGTGCACCACTGGAGGTGAGCAAGGGTGCTGAGGAGAAGGCCTGGGCTTGTCCTTTCACAATTACCGTTTCAGAAAGCATGGTCTCACCAGCACGTTTTGTGGTCACACCTCTAGAGACTTAGGTGGGTCTCCTGGTCTGTCCTAGCTGGGATCCCTGTGGCTAGGTGGCATCCTGAAGATTATGGCAGGGCTCTTTGTCTATGGCTTCAGATGACTTGGAGACAGGCACCTGTTTTGTTGTTATTGCTTATTGGTTTTGCAACTTAGGCACCTAATTAGGGGATTTAAAGCTTAACTAAAAAGTTAAATCATTTGTCTTTGAGCTCATCCTTTGAAAGTTTTCTTCTCAGTAGCTCCCTTGAACCCAGAATACAAACTCCTAAGCACTTGTCCTTGTCCTTGTGACTCACAAGCTCAGGGTGCATCTAGCCAGGTCTGCGGGCAGTGACTGAGTTTGGGTTAGAAGAGCCAGTTGCTCAGAAAGTTGGTTCACCAACTGCATCCTCCACAGCTCACCGCCGGTTTATCGGCAGATGTCAAGTTAGAGTTGCCGTGAGTCCTGCTGGAGGGCAGAATTGAGCAAATCTTTACTCAGAATTTCCCGAGAAACTTCTCAACTATGTTGAAAATAGTAACAGAGCACAGCATAGCACAGGACATCATAAAGCTGTGGTGGCTGGGCTGGTGGTGGTCCTGATGTTGCCGATCCTCACTGCACTTGCTCACATCATGAGGAAGCCCAGAGCTCAGAGTGGGAGGCACTTAGCCGCTGTGCCTCTGGGCTGTGCCTCTCCTGTGGGCCGTTCTTGAGCCCGTGGACAGAGCCCGTAGGAAAGAGGCCGGTATGCCAACTTCCCTCTCACCCCAGAGGGAAGGAGGCGGCCGAGGCTGGGGAGGGCAGAGCACAGCTGAGACGCTGTCACCAGTGTATCTTTACCCGCATTTGCTGAGAAGTTTCTCCTGGGAAATTTTGAGTAATGAGTTACTAAACACTCTGCAGACATCTTGTTTGGGGTCCGAGACCATCAGTCAGGGTAATGAACTCTTAAAGAGATGTTGTCTAGGAGCTGAGAAGTAGAGGCCCCCCAGTAGGAGCAGGAGCTGGTGTGTGGAAGGTTGGGGAGGGAGGGGGACTCTGAATGATACACTCTGAACCAGGAGCAAGAACAAGCTGGGGTGGGGGTGGAGAGATGGCTCAACAGTTAAGATCACTTGTTGCTCTGGTAGAGGACCTGGGTTCAGTTCCCAGCAACCACATGGTGGCTCGAAACCGTCTGTAACTCTAGTTCCAGGGGAGCTGATGCCCTCTTCTGAATGCCAAGGGCACCAGGCATGTACATGGTGAGCATACACATATGTAGGCAAAACATTCACACTCATAAAATAAAAAATAAATCTAAGAAAATGATAAATAAAGCAAGTTGGAGCCCCAAAGACTGAGGCCAGGGCTCCATGGTACTTCAGTCGACTTGGGTGTGAAACCCCATGAAACTGCCATCACCAGCTATATAGTCTTTGGTGAGTCAGGGCAGATGACTTCTTTTCCTCAGCTTCCATATTTGTAGGCTGGAAACAGTACCTCACACCTATGCTGTGTGTGACCTCGAGGCGGGTTGTGAAGAAAGGGGTGTGTACGGCCCTTTGGCCATGCCTGGAGTTCTGCAGGACTCGTCCCAGCCCTGACAGTGAGGTCTAAGGACCACTTTCTTGGCAATCTGCTTCTCATTCAATCTGCATTCAAGATGGAGGCTGCTGGGGCTGGAGGTGGCTCAGAGGTGGAGAGCTTGCATGAGGCTCTGATTTCCATCCTCAGTAGTGCAAAAACAAAAACAAAAAACAAGAAACAACAATAAACAGACAGAAAAAGAAACAAAGAAGAAGACAGTAGCTGCTCAATTGGTTTCCATGCTGTATTTGAAAGTTTTCTCCAGTCCCTCCCGGCCCACAGTGCCTCAGCTGCTTATAAAATAATCATTCAGAGGCTTAATATTATTTACAAACTGTATGGACTATGGCAGGGCTTTTGCTTGCTAGCTCTTATATCTTAAATTAACCCATTTCTATTAGTCTATGTTTTGCCACATGTTCCGTGGCTTTCCTGGTCTGCTGGGAACCACATATATTCACAGCATACAGAAAGACATCCCCAGCACCATGCAGCACTCAGGAGTCCTGCTGCCTGTGCCAGCATACTGTTAACACTCAGAAAATGAGGACCGCCGGGCGGTGGTGGCGCACGCCTTTAATCCCAGCACTCGGGAGGCAGAGGCAGGTGGATCTCTGTGAGTTCGAGGCCAGCCTGGGCTACCAAGTGAGTTCCAGGAAAGGCGCAAAGCTACACAGAGAAACCCTGTCTCGAAAAACCAAAAAAAAAAAAAAAAAAAAAAAAAGAAAATGAGGACCAAAGGGCTAGTTAGCACAAGAGGTAAAGGAGCTTGCTGCATAGCCCGGATGACCGGCCTTCAGCCCAAGTAAAGATGGAAAGAAGAGAATTGACTCACTCCAACACAAATGTCCTCTGACTTGACTTCTGCTTGTGCACACACGTGTGGACAAACACACACCCCCAACTGTGAAAGGAGGCACAGGACCTACACCTGACCTGGAAGTACATCCCCACCCAGAGGCATTTATAATTTGTGGTTTTAAAGGTCATGCCGAAACCTTGGAAATGTCAAGGAGCTGGCTGCTGTTGGGAACTTCCTCTAGAAGCTACACAGTGAACACAGAGCTGTTTAGACACAGAGCAGGGCCCACCAGCTTGCTCCGACATCCGGTCCTTTTCCAGTGTGCCACATCTAGGGGGATGGACCAAATCTTTCAAGTTGTCAGGGCCCAGATAAGATTCTTTAACTTGTTGGGGCCCGGGGGCTGTGTCCCCACACTGCTCTTTACCTCGAGTCTAATAGGGTGGCTTAAGGACTTGGCCACTATCAACAGATCTTAGTTCTCTATCATTTAGTTCTGTATCATTTCCGCTGCTATGCATGGAGACCTTTCACATTTCCTGACAATACTCTCTCCACTTTTCAGCAACCTAAGGCACAGCCAAGACCTAGCACCACGGCCAGCCATACCCCTCACTGCCTGCCTTCTACCTCCCAGGCAAGCCGCATTCCACACACCCCTCACCGGCTTCCGACACCTCACACCCCTTTGACGCCCTGTGGACACCTGTCCTCTACCACAGTCTGAGGCTGTCTTGTCTACTTATCAACACATGATACAAAGCTGCCCCCACCCTGTGTTTTTATTGTTCTCCCCCTCTTCCTCAAAGCTAAGCTGTATCCAAGCTAAAAGTGCACAATACATGTGCTATTTGGGTTGGGTTTTGGCATTTGTTTGAGACAGGGTTTCACTGTGTTACCCTGGCTGGCTGGCCTGGGATTCACTATATAGACCAGGCTGACCTTGAATTCACATAAATCTTCCTGCCTCTGCCTCCCAAGTTCTAGTCCTCACTCTGTAAAAGCAAGCTCCAGGCACCTGTTTCATCCATAATAATGGTAATGCTGGACTAAGTAGAATAAGGCAACACCCTTGGTCACCGTGTCCTACGGTGACCTTGTGTGGTTTCCTTGGAAATGTCCTGATTTTTGCCAAATGAAATATTTAGAGTGTCACTTTTATGCTGGGCATCTGTTGACTAAGCGTTTAAATGGATGTAGGAGAGTCCTAGCAAAGACACGTTGCTCCAGGCTACCTGGACCCAGAGGCTGGAGGATCCTGGGCTCTGGGCAGCCTCCAGCAATCAGAAGTCTAGGATGTCTGCCCCTGAGTTAAACGGGGTCTTGGCCCTCGAATGAACCAGCACGCAGTCGCTGCCCCATGCCTGACTCTGGAGTTGGTCGGATGGAGTGAGGTGGTGTGCCTGGGGGTAATTCATAACCACCAAAGGTGCCGCTCCTACCTGGAGGATGTGTGGAATGGAAATGAGAGCCAGAGGTTCCTTTCAGTCCACTGACAGAACACAGCCCCAGGGGGTGCGGGTGACTCATACCTGGCACTTGTCTTCTTGTTTGTGGATTTCTGGGAGTGACTTTGAAAACTTTGTAGAAGCTTGTCTGGTGAGGTGAAATAATATCCCAGAGAATGAAAAGAAGTTACATTCTCAAGCCAAGGTGCCCCCAACCTACTTAATACTTGACTGTTCCTCTGTCCTGTTGTCAGAAAGCGTGTCGGATAGAATGTCATTAACACTAGCATGAATGTCTTTGTCGTGATAGAGGAGGTCTAATAAACCGAGTCCTGTGTGTCAGGTGCCAGTGTGAAGAGGTGGCCTTGGGCAGCTTACCCAAGCCCAGCTGACCTCGACTTCCCCACCTGTGAGCATCCTTCCAGAGCCGGTGTGAGAAGTAAATGAAGGGAATCCCGACTGCTCGTGCAGCGTGCCCACGGGGCCTCGATCATAGAAAGTGCTCAGGAAATATTTGCCGTAATCACGCTCCTGAACAACCACAAAGAATGCCATTGTGTGGCGGGCCGAGAGTCGGCTACGGTGTAACAGCAGCTTGCTTGCTGTGTCTGGGAGTCAGGGTGGTGTTTTCATCCTTAAACAGGCATTAATAAGCTCACAGACATGTCAGTTCCATGGTGATCTGACCGAGGTAGCACTGCGTTTTCCATACATACAGCTTGTTGCGCTGTGACCAAATCAAAGACTCTGGTCAGGGCCTTCGTGGACAGCCTTGAGTGGACCCTTACAGTGGGGCTCTGGGACACACGTTAGGAGTTGTGTGGCCCTCTTAGGCTCAGCCTCAACACTGTCTTGTGTAGATGGATCCCCTCGGATCTCTGACTGGTGGAACACATGTGGGCTTCCTTCCACCATGGAGGGCCTCCTGTGTTCTCTGTACCTCTTTCTCTGCCCTGTCCTGTCTTGCCATGGAGTGCAGGGTTGCTGCTCTTTGAGGGAAGTGGTGGGGATCCAGCCAGGGCCTCAATGCATGCTGGGCAAATGTTCTTCATTAGAGTATCCCAAAAACCCCCTTTCCTGTTTTGGTAAACTTATTGACATGTAACTGACATGCAGAGAAAGCCACACATTGGAAGTGTGTAAGTCAATAAATTGGGACAAATGTATGTACACATTTAAACTATCCCCTCAGCTCCAACATCCTTACTTCCCCAGTGAAGTCCCCTTTACAGCCTAGCGCACACTACACACCACGACCCCAGGCAGCTGTGTGCGATTTGAGTCACTACAGTGAGTTAGTCTTACCTGTGCAAAAATTCCACATCACTTGAATCATCAGAACTGGCGGTTTCTCCTTTGCTGTTCAGCTTCTTTTGCCTGATGAAATGTCTGAGACCTATCTGGGTTGTTACAAAGTGGTTTGTTCCTTTTTATGACCAACATTTGCATATTATCTTTTCTATTTGGTTGTTCCAGATTGTTACAAGTCTGTGGTGTGTGTGTGTGAGTGCGCGCGCTTGTGTGAGTGTGTGTACATACTTGTGTGTATGCTTGGGTGAGTATGTGTACTTGTATGAGTGTATGTACTTGTGTATGTATACTTGTATGTGCTTGTGTGTGTGTGTGTGTATACTTGTGTGTGCTTGTGTGAATGCGTGCTTGTGTGCATGCTTTACAGACCATAGACAGTAGCTGTCCTCCTCAACTGCTCTCCGCAGTTTTGGAGACAGGGTCTTTCACTGAATCTGGATCTCACTGACTCTGCTTAACTGCCTGGCCAGTGCGGTCCAGGGTCCTTCTACTCCTGGCTGCCAGCATGGGGGTTACAGGTGTGCTCTGCCATGCCCAGCTCTTTCTCCTGGGTGCTGGGAGTCTGAACGCAGGTCCTCGGTGAGGCAAGCACTGCCCGAGCCATCTCCCGCCTAGATCTCTGTCTTTTCATTTCGACGGTTAGTCTGCTTTCATTAAACGCCACTTTTGAACTTTTTGCTTTGAGCTAATTTTAAATTTATAGAAATATCGAAAGAATAGTACAGAAAAATTTTACATACCTTTCACTTAGTTTTCCCCAATATTAACATTTCACCTGACAACAGTACATTTCAATGGGAAGTTAACATTGTAACAGTGTTGTTGATGAATTCCTGGCCCTTATTCCAATTTCAGGAATTTTTCCCAAATGTCTTTCTCTGGCTCCAAATCCAATAAAACATCTCATACTAAATTCAGTTGCCATGTTGCTGTGGTCGTCATCATCTCTGTTTCCTCCTCCTTTGACCAGGCCTCCCTATGTAGCCGAGGCTAGCCTCAAACTCAAAATCCTGCTCTACCTCAGTTTCCTGCATGCTAGGATTACAGCTATCCCCTGGAATGCCTAGCTCTTGTACATTCCTTATTTCTTTAGCATTTATTCATTTATTTTTGGTGGGTGCATCCGGGTAGACATGTGGAAGTCAGAGGACAGCTTCGCCCCAGGAGCTGGTTCTCTCTTTCCCCCACGGGAGTCCCAGAGCTGGCCCTCAAGCCCTTAGGCTTGGCAGCAAGCACCCTTACCCACAGAGCCATCTAGCTGGCCCCTCCTCTTCCTCAGTGTGGAGACACTGGACATCTAAGCTGTAACAATTACCCTTACTTACCCTGGCTCCAGTCCCCCCCCACCACCCCTGTTGTGGGCCTGGAACCTAGGGTCTTGTGTATATTAGGAAAGCAAGCAAGCTATCGCTGAACTACACTCCTAGCCCTTACCCGACATTTCTGAAATGTACACCTGTAGAGTGTTCCTCCATCGGTTTGCATTTGTATATTTCTCGGGACTCAAACATGGTTATGCCAACATGCATTATTACTGCGGTGTTGGCTTTTAAACATCTGATGGGGGTTTTGCATGGATTAGTACAAGTGTACCGTGTTGTTCATTTGTTCATCTGTTTTCCTCAGGTTTTTGTCTCTGTGGTCGTAGCTCAGAGCTAAGTGCATGCTTTTCGCTCACACCTCTCTGTAGACACATTCTGCAGATGTAACTGACGGCGGTAAAATTCCCTCTCCATGTCTTAGTACATTGTCATATCTTGATGTCTAAACGTTAATATTTTTGCTTTGGCCAGCTGCCTTTTAATTTCGAAAAGCCTTCATATGCTCACATTTTCAACTCTCGCTCTTACCCGGACATCCATCCATCTGCAGCCAATGAATATCCTTTCTCAACACCCCCGTGGGCATGGCTCTCCTGTAGCAGCCTCTCATTTCACTTACCTGGAAATGTCTTTATCCCATTCTTGGTTTTTGAATTATTTCTTTTTTCCGGATGCCAAAATTATTACATTCCCTTTCAGCACTTTACAGATGTTATTTCAAATCTCTGTGGTTTCTGATGAGAAGTTTGTTGTCCTTCTCAAAATCACTGTTCCTACCTATCTGCTCCTACTGCCTCCACTGTGTGTGTGTGTGACAGAAAGACACACACACACACACACACACACACACACACACACACACACACACACGCAGATGCCAGGGGGCAATGCTGGGTGTCTTCCTCAATCTCTCTCTACCTTATTTTTTGAGGCAGGGTCTTGCTAAACGTAGAACTTACCAGTTGACTAGGCTGGCTGGCAGTGAGCACCATCACCCACCTTGTGCCTGCTTCCTGGCTCTGGTATTCAGATGTGTACTGCTGCATCTGAATTTCTTTTTCTCTGGGTGTTAGAGATCTGAACTCAAGTGTTAGCATCCACTTTACCAGCTAATTTACCCATGTAGTCTCTGCTACCTCTACTTCTAAGACTTTATTAATTTAAATTTAATTTACATGTCGTTTAAATAAATTTAATAAATAAGTAAATTTAAAATTTCTTTTATGTGTATGGGTATTTTGCCTGCAGAGGCCAGAAGGAGGTGTTAGTTCCTCTGGAACTGGAGTTGCAGATGGTTGGGAGCAGCCATGTTGGTGCTGGGAATCGAACCTGGGTCCTCTGAAAGGGCAGCCAGTTCTCTTAACCACTGAGCCCCCTCTCCAGCCCCCAGACTTTATTAACTTTTAGCAGTTGATCATGATGTGTCTCGACGTGGTTCTTTCTCACTCGTAGCTCTTACAGCCTCTTCAGTGTGTAAGTTAGTGGCTTTAGTAAATTATTTGTGTATTTTTCCTTCTCCATTTCCACCCTCTGATCCTGACACTTATTTAACTACATGGATGGGTCGGTTCTTTCACACAGGTTCCTAAAATTTATTTTCTTTCTCTGTGTACGCGGGAGGGATGGTTGTGTTTGCACATGTATGCGCATGCACACGGAGGCCCGAGATTGGCAGTGGTGTCTTATTTTTTAAGACAGTGTCTCTCACTGAACCTGGAGTTCACGGACTCAGCTAACCTGGCTGGCCAGTGAGGCTTGCCTCCAGTTCCCCCGCACTGGGATTGTAGGAGCGTGAGATCACACCGGCTGTTTTGCTTACATGCTGGGGAGCTGAGCTCGTGTCCTTAGGCTGGGCAGCCAACGCTTTCCTGTCTGCGCTGTCCCCCAGCCCCTCTGGTGATGATCTGAGTACTGGGCATGGAGCTCATCTGTTTCTAAATTCTGGGCTTTGGTTAGGCCTAGTGGTGCGGCTGCCCGGGACCTGATGCAGGAGGATTGCAAGTTTCAGGCCAGGCTGGGCAACTTAGTGAGACCCTATCATGGAATAAACTAAGACTATATAGCTAGGTGGTCGAGTGCTTGCCTCAGATGCTTAAGACCTTTGATGTCCAGTATTGAAAAAGCAGAGATAAAGCAAACCCCTCTGGCCTCTTTAGCTCTTTTGGGGCATCTTGGTTTTGTTTTCTTCTTTGGCTGACAGTTGGGCTGCTGGCTCATCACTTTGTGTCAGTGTGGCCTGCTCTGACCCTTGGCCACTGTGGAGCTGTAGAAAGCACAAACATCAACCAACTCCACAGGACACAATGTGTCTGGAATTTTATTGTAGCAATAGGAAGCTGACTTTGCATCCTCAGGTTCTAGTGCTGAAGCCATAATCCTCGTGACTGTATTTGTTTTGTTTTTTGAGATAGAATCTCACTACATAGCCCTGGGTGGCCTAGAACTCACAACACAGACCGGGCAGGCTTGGAACTCACAGAGATCTGCCTACCTCTGCCTCCTGAGTGCTGGGATTAAAGGCGTGTGCCACCATGCAAAGCCAGTGTGACTATATTGGGAGCTTTGGGGAGGTAACGGGTTAGATGAGCTTGAGAGTTGGACCCTGCTGTGGTTTGGTTGTGGTTTTAGTCTTTCCGAGGTCATGTGATAGAAATCTGGTCCTCAAGCCAGGTGGTGGCACACGACTTTACTCCCAGCTCCTGGGAGGCAGAGACAGGAAGCTCTCTGTGAGTTTGAGGACAGCCTGGGCTACAGAGTGAGATCCAGGACAGGCACCACAACTACACAGAGAAACCCTGTATTGGGGGAAAAAAGAAAGAAGAAATCTAGTGGGTGGTAGAACCTTTGAGAGGTGTGGCCTAATATTAGGTAATCATGTCATTAAGGATTCTGCCCTGGGAAGGAGGGATGCAGTTCTCATGAGGCCACCTGAGATCCTGAGAGAGTTTTTACAAAGAAATCCCTTCTGGCTTCGGCCTTTCCATGTGACCTCTTCTTTCATATGCACTTCCCCAGCCATGCCATCCAGTATAAGTGACAAAGCCAAGGGAGCCCTCACCAATGGCCAAAGTGATGGGGTCACCTGATCTTGGTCTTTAATCCTATAGAACAATGAGCTAAGTAAGCTTTTTTTTCTTTATATATCACCCAGCCTTTGGTATTTTGTTATAGTAATGGAAATTAGACTCCTGTAAGCATTGTGATGGGATTGGTACTCTGATAAAAAGGCACCCCCTCTCTTTCTTCTCCTTATTCTCTGCCTTCCTCTCCCTCTCTGCTGTGGGAGAGGTCAGAAGAGGGCATTGGATCGATCTCCTGGAACTGGAGTTCTAGGTAGTTTGTGAGCTGCCGTGCAGGTGCTAGGAACTGAACCTTGGTCTGCACAGCAGTGAGTGTTCTTAAGTACTGAGTCTTTAGTGCGGGAGACCATCCGTAAGCCAGTAGGGAAGCCCTTACCAGACCCTAGTGAGGGAGCCCATCCGTAAGCCAGTAGGGAAGCCCTTACCAGACCCTAGTGAGGGAGACCATCCGTGAGCCAGCAGGGAGGCCCTTACCAGACCCTAGTGAGGGAGACCATCTGTAAGCCAGTAGGGAAGCCCTCACCAGACCCTGACCAGGCAGACATCCCTGACCTCGGGCTGCCATAGTTCTCTAGGACCATGAGAAAGTAGTGTTTTGTTATGGCAGCCTGAGCAGGTATGATGTAGTTTTGATTTGATTTGCATTTCTCAAATGGCTAATAAGGAGCAATGGGTGTAGCTCATTGTAAGCTCATGCTTAGGTGGTATGCGTGAGGCCCAGGGTTCCATCCTCAGCACCACACACACACACACACACACACACACACACACACACACACACACACAATCACACACACTCACACTCACACACACACACACACACACACACACACACACACACTCCCTCCTTCCCTCTCTCTCTCTTCCTTCCCTCCTAATGGTTAATAATGTCGAGTCTCTTCAGGACTAAAGGCCTTTTACACATCTTTGGAGAAATGCCTGTTCAGATCACCCATGTTGTTTAGTGTTATCATGGAGATATCGCGTATATGATTTGCAGGTACCCTTTTCAAGCTTCTCAAGTTACTGGTTTGGGGTTCACTGTTCAACTGAAGACAAGTTTGAATAGTGAGCACTAGTACAGACCCCTGGTGTAGCTTTCTCCTCCGTTACTGACAGGAAACAGCCTGCATGTGCTTGGAAAATCAGACCAACATGATGAATTAGCAAAATGGAAATCTTCTGATATTCAAGATACTGTGTGTGTGTGTGTGTGTGTGTGCGTGTGTGTGTGTGTGTGTGTGTGTGTGTGCGTGTGTGTGTGTGTGTGTGTGCGCGTGTGTGTGTGTGTGTGTGTGTGTGTGTGTGTGTGTGTGTGGTCATTAATTGGTATCCTTGAGGTTTCTAGTCTGTCAGAGCCTGGGGACTTTCCTTTGGGACAGATATATTGGGCTACTGGAGTGCTTGCTTGAGTGAGGCTCCTCCTAGGGCCGGGTCTCGGGTGTTCTACACCACACTGTTAGTGCCTTGCTGCGGGTTTAGACGGCTAAAGAGGAGCGGAAAGCCCTTCAGATACACAACTAAGCTCTTTGCAATAGAAACCAACGCCATTTTCTACAGGAAGACTCTTCTCCTCCTTAACTCAAAACAGTGCAGACTAGCATGACATGTGTTGGTTGGTGGTGGTGGTTTTTGCTGCTGAAGCTCAGCCTCGTGCATGTTAGAACGTTCTGCAGCAGAGCTGTATCCCAAGCCCTAGGTATGACTCTTCTGAAGAAATGTGAATTGAAAGTTTAGTTTTGAATTTCATGGTGCCCCCTCAGATAATGGGAGCCTGTCTGAGATCACTCAAACTTCTGTGGAATGTTAGAATCATGTCAAGCATTCTGAAGATCATTTCTGGTATCCCGTTCTAGTAACAGGCTCGTCACTGCGAGGTGAGTCACATCTGTGCCAGGTTGCAACTCTGTGGGAGCGCATTGTCCTGGAACAGCCGACACTGATAATGCGTAACGTGTGTGTATGTCACATTTGTCTGTCCAATAGTGAGGATATTGAGGTGGACAAGCCCCAGTGTGAGGGTGTCAGGACTTAGGACCTAGCTGTGTGGCCTCAGGCTGTCGTAGACGTCTCAGGAGTGACCGTTCGTTTGGGTGTCGTGTGCGTGACCATCTCATTGAGCAGTGTGAGGATCAAATGAAGTACTGGGTCAGAGGGCATCTCGGCACTGCAGTCGATTCTGCGTGCCCAGCTGGCCTCTGGAGTCGACCATGGCATTGCACGTCAGGAGGTGAGAAGTCTGGCAGGCCAGAGCTGCTGATCTTGTGGGTACAGGGCAACAACAGGCGGCAGTGCTGGAAGCCGGAGGGAGGGAGAGACTTCTCCTTCCATCTTTGGCTATCCCACTGTTTGGCTCCCGAGCCCTGGGTTGTTTCTGTACAGCTCGGGCTCACGGAAAACTCCGAGAGCCCCCAGCTGTCTGAGGTCTGTGAGTACTTCGTTACATGTCAGGCTTGAGAGCTCAGCCTTGTTGCAACATGGCAGACCCGCTTACTCTTTACCGTCTTCCTGTCCACAGCCCTGGGGATGCGTTTTCTGTCAGCCACCCAGTGCTCAGCATGTCGGAGTAGCCTGAGGTCTGGGCCTTGGGAGGGCACACAAGGTGAGGTCGTTTAATACATTCCTGTGGGAGCTGCATTGGCTCCGGCATACTCGATGCTTTCCTGGGAGGAGAAATAAAAGGCCTTTTTAGGACAGATAACTGGGCAATGTGGCTCACACCCACACCATACACTACATGCAGAAGTGGGGACTTTCCCTGGGTCTGGCTCTTAGAACGGGAATGAAATCTGTGCCCCGAGATGCCATGGAGCCACGCCAGGACACGGCGTGTGTGCTGCCGTCTTGAGCTCTGCCGAGGCGCTCCTGCAGTGATGCTCATCCTACTGCTTTGTTTCTAGTCAGACTCCTCTGCCCACTGTCTTCCCTGACACGAAATCCCCATCGGGTGTCAGGCAGCAGGCCTGGCCTTCAGCCACTCTTGCCGTGTGGTGTAGCTGCTGCTGCACACTGTGGTTAGCCCCCTGGCAGCCCCTGGCCCTAGCCCGGTGGTGAAGGTATCGTGCTCGGGTGGCTGGGAACCAGCACCCTCGGTAGAGCACCCGCCGACCCCCTGTACACTGCACATCAGAACTTGGGAAGGCTAGATGGCCAAGAGCTGCTCTTATCCGTTTTCCTTTGTACTGTTCCCTCAATCCTGTTCAGTGGGGCAGGCTTGCGCGCACACACACACACACACACACACACACACACACACACACACACACACACACACACACACACACACACACACACACACACATGCACCAAGATGCTGTAACACCGGGGTAACTTGGACACAGGCTGTTCAGTGTACGATTCCGCATGGGTGTGGCAGGATGCTCTGACACCACCAAGGCCTTTTTTTGCCCTCTAAGAGTTTACATTTATACACGAAGCGTTTTTAAATTGCAGAGAGAGCTCTGATGGAGACAAGGTGGAACCAATTCCGGGCCAAAGCCTTGGGGAGTCACTGAGTCTCAGCATCTGTCCCTACAGGAAGGTTTGAGGAGTCAGTTCTGAGAGTTTGGGGGGCCACTCAAGAACGGAATAGTTTTCTTTCAACGCAGGTATGTGATCTTTTCAAATGGTAACAAAGCTATAAGGGCATGAGTACGTCTTTTTCAGGGCTTCACAGGCAAGTGCCCCACCATCCACCTGCACCCCATGTTCATCGACACTTTCCGTTTGGACTTAGCTACTAAATAAATGGTGTTTCTAGTTACTTCTTTCAGCCTAGAGACTCCGTGTGAAAAAGAAATACTGAGCTAGTAAAGACAACAGGAACTATGAGTTCATCGCCCTGAAGATGCCTTTGGCGTCACGCTGTGCTCTGGCGTTGTTTGTTTGCTTGGCTCTCCAGGCTAGTCTCCAACTCACGAGCTCAAGTGACCCATCTGCCTCAGTCGTCCTAGTAGCTAGGGGCTACAGGCTGTGTTATACTTTTGTTTTCTGTACTGCAAAGGAAGTCAAGAAATGTCCGTTACCTACCAGACTGAACCTTTACAATAGTCCTTTGATGGGGACTGGAAACGTGGCTCTGTGGTTAAAAGCACTTGCTGCTCTTACAGAAAGACCCAGGTTCGGTTCCCAGCACCCACGTATTGGCTCACAACCATCGGTAATTCCAGTTCCAAAGGGACCTGATTCCCCTTTCTGATCATAGCACCAGGCACACATGGGGTACACATGATAAGGCTAAACACTCATACACATATAAATAAGTAGATAGATAAATAAATAAATAGAATTTTAAAGATTATCCTTTGAAAAGTAGGTTAGTCATGTAACCTCCGTGGCTGTGGTCCGCTTCACTTTCCAGGGGTCCCCATTGCTCTTGACTGCAGAGACCCAGCTCCATCTGCCTGCGGAAATGGTCCTTTCTTGGTTCCACGAAGCTGTCAGTTGCTGCTTTTCAGAACGATAGGGAATTTTGGTTGTTCTGATTGTGAACCTTTGGTTCGTTGGTGTATGTTTTATATTGTTCTGTTGCCTTGCCTTCTATGAACCAGTAAACACCGAATCGTGGCGTCTTGGAAGATGCAGCCATTGAAGTCAGCCTGGATAGTGCCCACAGTGTGTGTTACTTTATTGAAGTGAGTCTGTAAACACCTGTGACCCAGTTCTGTGGTGAGTGATTTGTCTGGCAACACTGAAATTTGCATTCTGTGGTAAAGCATGTGTCTGCCTGACAGTGCCTTCTGAGGACTGAGGCTTCATCAAGGATTGACTGTGGGAATGAGTCAAGGTTCTCACACTGATGACTTCTGACTGGTTCCTGGCCTGTTCTACATTCAGGTGGGAAGTTCTGGGGCAAGAATTCAAGGATTCACCCACCCAGGGAGTAAGAGCCCAGAGTCACAGAACAAACCATTTCCGGGCAGGCATAAGGCATGTGTCTGAGCATAAAAGGTAGCTGTGGCTCTAGGTCTGGTGGACTCAAACCTGGTTGTTACCTGTGTGACTGGACTAGCAGCTCCTGGACTCCAGGGAAGATGGAGAGAACTGCCTGGGGCCATGCTGAACTGGATGTGGCTCGTCTATCCCGCAAGTGGTAAACAGGGCACTGAATGTCTTCAAAGAAGTTTGGCAGTGAAGGATAGAAATTGGGTAGAAACTTGAGGGGAAGCAGAGGCCAAAGGACACTGGGAGGTGGGGTGTGACGGGGCATAGACACGTGATAGGGGTGTGACTGGAGGGGAGACAGGTGGCGCCCCTAAACCTGTAGTCACTCATACTAAGTGGGTGATTACAGGTGACTGGCTCCTGGATCTTCTTCTGTCAGGGTGCTTCAGCATTTCCTCTTCCTTTTGCCCCACCTCAGCTGTCTAGATCTCCGTTTCGCTGTCCTGAGGTCATGTTGTGCTTTTTTAAAACAATACTTTTATGTTTGATTAACATACACATGCTATGCACATTACTGGGATTCTCTGAGGCATCGGGGATCCTTACCTTACCATACTTCCCAGCCCTTGAGTAATCACTGGTCTGTATTCAGCTTCCTCATATGCACGGGGACATGAGATATTTGTCTTTGGTGTTTAATTAGTTCACCTAACATAACATCCTCTAGTCCCGCCCATGTAAAGCTAAGGGTTTCAGCCTTCTGCAGGCTGAACAATACTCCGGGGGGCACAGCTACCACCTGCCATGCTTTCATGCTGGACCCTCCCACCTTTCACCTAGCCCACTCGCCACAGTTCCTTCTCCTGGCCCCTGGGGTCCTGAGGAAGCAGACTTCTCACACCAAGAGATGGAGGCTCTTCTTCTGGCCTCCCGATCTCCATCTGAGCCATTCTTGGTTCCCAGGAGTGTCCAGGACGTCCTCATGCTTTGCATCCACCACGAGCTTCTGTGCCGCCTGACCAAGGCTGTCTGGGCTGTCTGTCTGCGTGTATGTTTCCTGTACTGTTTCTTTCCCGCTGTGAGTGACCTCTGTGCTTCCCACTGACCCTCGGTCCTTACCATCACACTCTTCCTCAAAGCTGCACACTGTCACCAGCTCATGATCTTGTTAGGATAAGTGTCAGCACACCCAAAGCCCAGTTACACTTTTATTATTAGTCCCAGCCACTGACTGATCTCTGTCCACAAAGCAGCAGGTTTTAGGGCTGAAAGTCAGCCTGGGATCATGTAACCCAGCCCAGATCAATGTGAACTCCTCCCTTGAGGCTGCTAGGTATTTAGTGATACCCCTCACCCCAAAAATGATGGAAATGTTTAAGAAATGATGATTTCACCCAAATTAAAGATTCATTTTTCTTTGCTTACCACAGACACTACTGTGATCCTACACAATGTGAATTCCCCCGCCCCCACCATACTTGTTTATACTGTGGAATTCTTTCCTCAAAGGAAGTGGCTGAGGTGATCCACTGCCAGGTCAGAGGGAGCCAAACTCTCAAGAGCTGAGGCTCTGATGCCACCTTGAGTGGTTGTTGCTATGGCAGTCACATTTGGAAGCCTTTGGCTCTGCTGTGGACTACTTCCTAGGGAAAAGCATTCTGCACTTTCCCAGCTGAAAACTGAGAATTGGATACACAATGCGGAGTCAGCCCGTTACCACGGACCACAGACAGTGCAATCCCTGCCCATCCCCGAGAGAGGATGTTCCATACCCTTCCAGATTCTGTTCTTCTGCCCACACCTCTTACATAGATCAGGCATCACAGCCTCAAAGATCCATTTGCTGCCTTCCTGAACAGGACGCCTGAATTAGCATGCTCGTGGGCTTCTGCCCGTGGCCTGCTGCTGTGTGCCATACCCTTCTGCACCTGCAATCTTGCGACACCACTGCAGGGTTCTTGTGATCCTGCCCCCTGCCCTCCATGGGCATGTGGCAGTCTCCTCCGAGCTCCCAAAGATGCTTGCACATGTAACTTCTTATAGAAAACATTGCACATTCTGGTGTAAACATGCTCAAGCTATTCAAAAGAACCCCTCTGTTTATTACTATGCCCAGGGCAGGTCTGGGTGAATCTGTGCCGGATGAGCACATCCTCCCTGATGAAGCTGCCAGGCAGGGTTGTAGTAGTAACACTGCCATGTAGGGAACCCACAGATTCAGGACAGATGGCCTTTGAGGAAGGACTCTGAAGAAACCACCAGATTGACTGTAGGAGGGAAACTGCCAGCGGGGAGGAAAGTGAGAAGAACAGAAGCCCAACAGGGAAAAGATGCGGGAACCTCATTGCGGTGGAGGGGTGCAGAGGGGAAAGAGACTGAGCAGAGGATCAAAGGGGAGGGCCACCTACCAGGAAACCACTGGCAGGAAGGTGCGCAGGGTGTGGAGGGAGGCCCTGGCAGGCCCAGAGGCATGGTGCCCACCTGGCTTGCGGCTGCCCGGGGTACTGGGACTAGGCCTTCACTCAGAGGCCTGTTCCATGCCTAGCCAGACGTTGGCCAGCTCTCACACACCTAAGTAAGTCCATGCCCAGAGCCACTGCCTGAAGAATACATTCATTCAATCCCAACCACCCCACTGCAGCCCAAGGACTCTGGATACGATGGGCCGTGGCTCTGATCTCCTGACACTGACTTGGTGGCTTGTGGCTGAGAGGCTCTAGGGCGTTGTAAAGTGGATTCTAACTCTGTTCTCTCTCCTGACTGACTGACTGAGAGGCTGGCCATGCCCTCGACCCCGCTAAGTTCCACTTCGCCTTCTGTTACCTAGAAAGAAGATAATTTCACACATCAGCCTGAATGTTGTGAAATGAATATAGAACATTTTCCTGCGGGAAATGCTACACCAGAATGGCTCTCCTATGTAGTGGAGTTTTCAGTGCTGCTGCTTCTCACTGATGATTCATAAAATTTCTGTAAAGGAATGCATAACCAAGTGAAACCCAAATGGTACCTGTAAAGACGCAAATGCTAAGAAATTGCAATTTTAATTAAAAACCTTAAAGATGTAGAATGTGTGAAATAGCAACTTATTACCTTACCTCTTTGAATTCTTTGAATTTGATGTGGACATATTATATGGCAAAGAATTGGGCACTGAGTCTGTCCACACCTTTTCTGTATATAAAAGGGAAGTTTAGTATGCTACCTATTAGGACAAACAGGAACAGCTGATACCAATAATAACATGGCATTTATATTAAATTATAGGGCTGTAGTTCAGTGGTGGGTGGGACACTTAACAAGCATGAGACCCTAGGTTCCATCCCCAACACTGGGAAAATATTAAGCTGAGAGTGGTGGGTCGCACTTAGAATCCTTGCACCAACACTTGAGAGGTGGGTGGGGGGAGAGGGATCAGGAGTACAAAGTCATCCTCAACTAGATAGCAAGGTGTGTGTGTGTGTGTGTGTGTGTGTGTGTGTGTGTGTGTGTGTGTGTGTTTGGTAGTTTCCCTAGTTGCAGTCTGAGTGTGTCTTGTTCCTGGAGGACTGTGATAGGTGATTCATGCACTTGGCAGCAGGAGGAGGCTCCTGGTGATGAGAATCATTTCCCAAACCCCTGGAGGATTCTGTCTGCTCCATTGATTCACATTGCAGGGTAAAATCCTATTGCCTACAACTTAACCATCAAACAAGGGTTCAAAGCCAGGGGAGGAATTACATGCCTACAATTCTAGCACTTGGGAGACTGAGTCAGGAGGATGAAGAATTCAGGGCCAGCCTGAGCTACATAACAAGACCCAGTTGGGGGAAAAATGAAGAAAAACTAGAACCAATTCCATTAAAATCAGGAATAAGACCGGGCTGTCTGTGATTTCCCACTCCTTCTCAAATGGTGCTCAAAGCAATAAGACAAGAAAATGAAATTAAAAAGATACAAATGGGAGAAGCCAGATTTTGCCTTTTTGTAGATGATATGATATTATACATAACAGACTACCAAAATTCTACCAGAAAACTTCTAGAAAGGATCAGTGACTTCCATGGCAGGATACAAACTCAACCTTTACCCTATTTTATAAGGGGATGAATTTCATTCAAGAGGGCAGAGCCATTGTGGCTCAGTCCTTCTCCAAAGGTTCTGCCTTCTAAGACTATTGCTTTGTGGGCTTAAGTTCCAATCTGTGAATTTTGGAGGGACACATACACACACTCAGACAATAGTTCTACCACAGGCACCCCTGGAATTCATATCCTTCTTTATGCAGAATAAAATTATTTCACCCCAGAGGCCCCAGAAGTCTTCATTTGCTCCAGCACCAATTCAAAGAGCTCAAACCCAGAACCATCAGATTTGAGTGGAACACGTGAGTCAGATGTATCCTGGAATACTGCTCTTTAGCTGCAAACTCATAAAGTCTCTATGTTATCTGCTTCTAAAATACAGTTGTGAGCAGAGGTGGGGTAGATTTCCCATTGAATAACAGTTCCCAACTTCAAAACCTAACATAGCAAACAACATGAAAGGTCGATTTTATTTGTTTTAGAGAGGTTTTTTTTATTATGTAATCCTTGGTGACCTTGAATTCACATTGTAGCCAGGGTGGTCTTGAATTCCCAACATTTCTCCTGCCTCAGCCTCCCCAGTGCTGAGATTACTAGTGTGCACCACCATGCCTGGCAACAATCTTGAGGGTCAACAATAAGATAAAACAAGGCTGGAAATGCAGCCTTTGCCTGGCATGGATGAAATTCCAAGTTCAGTTCCCCATGCCTCCCATAATCCAAAAATCTAGAATATTTTTCAGCTCTGTGCTTCACTTTCTGGACATATTGGGAAGGGATGGATTGCAGTTTTTTTAAGTAACTTGTATATTGTTGGATTTTAAATTTTTTTCTCTAATTAGAATCTCATATATATATACATAAACATTTCCAGTGCTGGGGATCAATTCCAGGGCCTTTTGCCTGCTAGACAAGTGTTCTACCCCTGAGATGCATTCCCAGCCTCATAATATATTTCTAAGCTGCCTACTTGTGTCTGTCTCCTTACCCTACTGTAAGAGCCTGGGTGACTGTGTTTCTAGCTCAAAGCTGGATGGAATGAATGACTTGACTACATCTCCAGAATCAGAATCCAAGTCTGTGCAACTGATTTTCTGCATAAAACTGAATGCTAAAGTCTGCCTTTCTGAGCCTCTTAATTAGAGCATGGTATTTTTTTGTTTGTTTGTTTTTATTTTTTTAAGACAGGGTTTCTCTGAGTAGCTCTAGCTGTCCTGGAGCTCATTTTGTAGACCAGGCTGGCCTCGAACTCACAGAGACCCGCCTGCCTCTGCCTCTACCACCACATGGCAGGGCACGGTATTCTTCACTGTGGTAGTTTATATTGATTGTCAACTTGACTGAACATAGAATCACCCTGGAGACAAATTTCTGATCATGGCTGTGAGAGATTTATTTTCTAGACTAGGTTAATTAGGTAGGAAGACCCATCCTAAGTGCTGGACTAAATAATAAAAAAGCCGGCTGAGCAATAGCATTCATCAGCATTTCTTTTCTGACTTAAATGCAATATGATGAGCTACCTCAAGCCTCTGCTGCTATGATTCCCTCCCCATGATGGACCATATCCCTTTAAACTGTAAGCAAAAGTAATCCATCTTCTCTTAAGTCTCTTATCAGATATTTATCTAGCAACAAGGATTGAAACTAATCTAGAAAATTGGTACCAGGAGTGGGGTTGTTGCTGTGATAAACCTGACCATGTTGTTCTCAGGCCTTTGGAGCTAGTTTGCAGAAGAAATTATGGGAAGGTTTGCAATTGTGGGCCACAAAACCCCCACCATGCTTCAAACAGAAATTAATGGACCATTCTGGTGGGTGATTAGAAGGCAAGAATGCTGAGAAAAACACCAGTAGTGGAGGCCTAGTTCATGAGGCTTCAGAGGGGAACAGGGGTATCAGGAACTGTCTAGGGACTATTCCTGTGGTATTCTGGCAAAGTTTCTGGCTCCATTCTGCCTGTGTCCTGAGAATTTGAGTGATGTTGAATTTAAAGGAATGAGCTAATTTGTTTGGCAAAGAAATTCCAAGACAGGATAGCATTCAGTCTGTGTCACATGGGTACTCACTGCTCTCATCGGTTCTATAGGGAGAGGACAAAAAATGGATCAGAGAGATGAGAAAAATGGGAAATTTGATAAGGAAAGGTGTGTTAACATGTTCAAACTTTAGGACAAGGAGGGGGCTGGATAGATGGCTCAGTGGTTAAGAATGCCTGCTGATCTTCTGGAGGACTCAGTCACCAGCACCCATGTTGGGAGACTCACAGCAGCCCCTAGCTCCAGCTCCCAGGGATCCATGTCTCTGGGGACACCTGCACTTACATGCACATACCTGCACATGAATGCACACCAATACACATAATTAAAAATAAAATACATCTCTTGTTTAAAAATGTTTGGAACATGGGAATTCCATCTTTCCTCCTCCTTTCCCCCAGCGTCCCCTTGTTTACGTCTCAGTGAACACTGACTGAGCACTTGCTGTGAGCACCACTCTTGGTGCTTAGTTAAGTCCCCTAATCCAGTAGGATGAGTATGATCTCTGGTGTCTTCACTTTGACACTACACACCAAAGTACCACAAACTGGTGGCTCCAGGTCTGAGTGTGTTGCCTCACTGTCAGTACTGGAAGCTAGAGATCCAAGAGCAAGGTGGTAGTGGCGCTGTTCCTGCCAAGGGCCATGAGGGCCACCCACCCACCCAGGGCCCCTTTCCTCTGAGTCTGCCTGGCCATCATGGGCACGGTGGCCTGTAATAATTTGTTCCATCCAACCACCTTCATACGGCGTTCCTCCAGTGTCTCTACCATCATGCTCCCGTGTGTGCCCATCTGTGTCTTCATTCAGAGGTCCCCTGGAATTGGAGTTACGGGGGCTTGTAAGCCACCACATGGGTGCTAAGAGCCAAACCCAGGTCCTCTGGAAGAACAGGGTGCTCTTAACCTCTGAGCCATTGCTCCAACTCCTCAGGTGACTGTGTTTTAAAAATACTGGTCATTCTGAGTCAGGCCCCACCGAATAACGGTGTTATAACCTGGTGATCTCTGCAAGGCACAGTTCCCAAGTGAGATTTGCATTCAGAAGAACTGGAAGCTACAGTGTCTGCACATCCTTCTTGGAAGATGCAATGCTCTCACGACAGCTCTGTCTCCCTGGCCTTCAGCATCTTCTCCAGTCTCTTTCCGCTCGCTGGTCCTTTAGCATTTCTCTTAGCACTGGCCCTGTCATGGTGTGGGGTTGTAACCACATCGGTTAAGGATCTTGGCCAGCACTGTCTTTTCTCTTTTTGTTCTTAGGGCTTAGGGGAATCATTGACACTGTCAGGTACTCCATTTGGATAAACAAATGATAAAAGTCATTTTCACAGATGCACTGCATTGAAGACATCTGCATTTTAAAATGTGTGAACATTTGAAAACTCCTCACAGATCCTGGAGTCCCATACATAGTGAGGCATGTCCAGACAATTCTGATACATAGCTAAATATGAGAACCATTAATCCCACAGCATCATCGAATGGTTTTCCCATCACGAGCGTAGTATGTGGTTCTCAGTCAGATTTAGGCATCTTGGATCTAAGCAGGACTGAGTGCCTCACAGTTTGACACTTGACAAGTGGTGCTCCCCTTAGTGACTACCGCTTAGTGACTACAGCTTAGTGACTCCCGCATGGGCAGAACTGGGCCTGCCTTAGTTCCAGCACCAAGCACAGTGCCGTAGGTAGTGAGGATCCTCACTGGTGATGTCTGCTCGGGTGAAGCATCCACTAGCTACTGTCGTGGGTGCTTGCCGGGCACCTCCTGCCTCCATATAATCTCAGCACAACCTTGTGAAGGTAGGCTTCCGTGTTCCCTTTCTGGAGACAAGGACACAGAGGTGCAGAGGTGACATCCCCCATGCTATACAGCAGATCTTCAACGGAACTGTTCATTTCTGTGAGTGTTGGGGATCAAGTTCAGAGTCTTCTGCTCGCTAACCAAGTGCTGTCCCTGAGTCCCCCAGCTGGCGTGGCTTGAGTTGACAGCCCAGCGCTCTTCCTACGGAGCTGCAGCGTGAGTGTGCTCAGTGTCCAGTTAGCGTCCACAAGCACTAGGTCATTCAGAGGCCATGTGTGCTGCCAAGGCGTGGAGAGTCTGAGGTGTCTAGGAGCCTCTGTTCGTTCTTTCTCCGTTCTGACTCAGCCTCACTGCTGTGTCGCATGATACGCAGAGCTGTGCGGCTGAAGTATTTACCCCGCGGAATACCCAGCATCCTCACTCGGGCACACCGACGTGTGTGCAACGGCCCCCCAGCCAAAGCTTTGCAAGTGTTCCCTCTTCCCTCTCTTGTTTCTTCAATGCTCTTAAATCCCCTCCCCTTTGTGGGGCAGAAGCGCCAGAGTGGGTGAGGGCAAGCAGGCTTCAGAGGCCCCTATCACAAACTGTCCTAACACCAGACTTCAAGTTGGGGTTGGTGTTGAGAGTCCTGGGGAAGGGAGGGTGTGATTTGGCCTTATGCCTGGTCTCCTGCTCAGAAGACTCACACAGTACTTGGTCCCATCACCCTAGAGGCATTGCGTGCCAAGGACCCAGGCCCAGCTGTCGGGCATGAGAAGAGACCTAAGTGGCCCCATCTCAGAGACAGTGTCGCCTTTATCATCTGAAGTGCTCTTTGCAGTTTGATGTTTTTCTTGGATCTTGGTCCTGAGTTTGTATTCCAGGTAGATGTGTTCCTCATTCCTGGTGGCCTTGTCACTGCGGCTGCTTCCTTGAGCAATCTCAACTCAACCGTGTGAGCCTGTCAGAGAAATGCTCACCCCAGCCTGCCTCCACTCTACCCCAGAATCTTTCAGAGATGTACATACATTCCCTTCAAACTCTCACGTGGCTTTTCTCCTGTCTTAGGGTTTCTATTGCTCCGATAAAAACACTGACAAAAAGCAACTTGGGGAGGAAAGGTTTGTCTTGTACTTCAGGTAACAGTCCATCAGTGAGGGAAGACAGACAGGAACTCCACAGGCCAGGAATGTGGATGCAGGAGCTGGTGCAGATGCCAGAGAGGGATGCTGCTTACTGGCTTGTTCCCTATGGCTTGCTCTCAGCCTGCTTTCCTAGAAATTCAGGACCACCTTCTCAGGGCTGGCATCACCCATAGTGGGATGGGCCCAGGGCCCCCACATATCAATCATTAATCAAGAGAATGCCCGACAGACTTGCCTGCAAGCCAATAACATGGAGGAATTTTCTTGATTAAGAGTCCCTCTTCCCAAGTGACTCTGGTTTGTGTCAGGGTGACAAATGCCTAGCCAGTGCGCCTTGTTTTAAAGGGTCTTAAACAGAATTACTAATGACGACTCTGGTCATAGAAATATCACCACGCCTAGGAGACGGTGAGCACAGAGCCCCTCCTGGAGCGCAGTCTGAGACTAGGGGTAAATTTAGGAGCTCTGAGACCCACTGTGTGCCGATCTCCTCTCCTCCTCGTGGTCAGCAGCCTAACAAACTGCATCAGAACTCACTACCTGAACAGTACCTCGATGGAGTGGGATGCTCCACAGTGGTTCTGGGATAGGGATATCATAGTGTCGGACTTTATGATATACAACCACATTTACAGTGAGTAATTTGGAAGCCATCAGGCATTGAATTATTGATTCACGAGACGAATAGGTACGATATAGACCAAATTGCACCACAAAATCCCAAGCACCGTCTAAATTCTCATCTAGTATACTGTTAAACTCTGGCTAATTAAGTCTCACTGCAGTTTGCAGATCATAGCTGCGTTTGCATTTTTATAAAAAAGACAGATCTTCATTGTAGTGATATGAGCTTAATGGAATCTGACCTGTATTACTCTGCCAAGAGAAATTCAGAGGTCCCAATTGGAGCCAATGTGGCACAAAGAACTGACCCTCTCCTTCTCGGGAAGTGGGTGGCATCATTAGGGAAAGCACTGAGTCAGTCATTTTTGTGGCTTACCGTTGCCACATTGTAGTTCCATGAACTCGGAGGACATCCTCAGGGACAGGGTGTTATAGTAGAGAGAATGAAGGAATAAACATCAAAAACTGGGTTTAAAGCCGGATGGTGGTGGCGCACACCTTTGATCCCAGCTCTCAGGAGGCAGAGGCAAGTAGATCTCTGTGAGTTCAAGGTCAGCCTGGCCTACAGAGCGAGTTCCATGACAGCCAGGGCTACACAGAGAAACCCTGTCTCAACCCCTACCCCAACATAAGGTTTGTCCCCAGCTCTGTGGCCCTGACAGTTTATCTGACCTCTTTGTGTGCTTGTCAAGACAGAGGGGTGAAGCGAGGCATAGGGATTTTGTCTACACATGTTCCTTCTGTGTACCCCATACTGGCCTTGAACCTGTGACCCTCTTGCCTCAGTCACCTAAAACACCATACCTGGCAGAGTATAGCTTTTGTGAACTTTGGGACAGTTCTTACTTAACAGAGAGTAGAGATCCCTTCTTCTCCCCAACATTCAGCTGCCTAAGTGTTTTTGTTCCTTTTATGTCAAAGCATGATTATGTGGGAAAAGATGATTTCAGTTTTGGGGGGTAGTTGAGGACTACTAGATGTGATAGCAACCGTTTCCAGGTCTGGTGGGACCGTTAGAAGAGTACAGCCAAAAAGGGCCTCTGAGGCAACAGGGGAGGATGCTCAGTGGTGCCCTTGACCTACGCACAGACAGTCAGAGTTCTCTCAGGAGCTGGAGGAAGGTTAGCAGAAGACTTGGGTAGAGAAAATCGGAGCTTAAATAGGCCTCCTTTTTCGTCTAGTCTGGCCTCTTCTTGACATGTCCCAGCAACTGTTCCCTGATCACCACAGAAGGTCTCCCACCTTCCAAACCAGACTGACTAAACCACTTCCTTAAATGTTCTCCCAGCCTGGAGAGGCTTGGCCTGGCTGCCCGGCCACTGTCATGTGCTCGCTTTTCCACTGCCTTCCGTCACCGCCCCAAGGCCACTTTAATTCTTCATCTTTCATAAAGTATTCCCTGACTCATGGAAGTGAAATGATCCAACCCAGTTCGTAAAAGTAGAAAATGACTCCTCTGGACCAGAAAGAGAGAGAGTCTCCATAAGAAACCCAGCCGCAGACCCGAGTAAGAGGGCCGCATAGATTCCTCAGTTCCTGTTCCGACGGGAAGAGCCCCCCTGGGGAAGGAAGTCCATCTGTGGAATGCACAGTGAATTCTCTTCACATCTGGGAGCTCAGCAAACATTATTAACGAGCAGTAATGATTTGTCAAGTGATAGAAATCGTTCCAGGGGAGGAACAGGGTAGGAAATACAGAGTCCTTCCCATGTTTCAAGGGGAATGAGGAGGCAGGTCATCCAGATGTGTTTTCTTAGGGGAGCTGTGAATTCCTTGTGTGCAGCTCTCACAGTGTAATTGTACCTTTCTTTCTCACCATTCTTTGTGTGTACACACACACACACATATTTAAGATGAAAGGGTAGAATGTGTCATTGGTTATCCAGTATCTAAAGAGCTTGGAAGTCACAACTCCATACCCACAACAAGTACTGCAAAGCATTCACAGTCCAGGGCTTAGGCTTACCAAAACACTGAGATCTCATCTTAGGAATATGGACAGTTCCTCCCCATCCTCCCACCGAGCCCTGGCTCCCTACCTTACACATATCACCATGTTACCGCAGGCATGTTTGCAGCAGTGTTTGAATGTGTTCTGTATTAGTTATCGTCGGCTGCTCTGATAAAACACCATGACCAAAGCAGCTTACACAGAGTTTATTTTGGCTTATGGTCCCAGAGGGAGAGTCTGTCGTGGTCAGGGAGAACGGAGCAGGAAGCTGAGCATCTTCAGTGGCAAAGTCGAAGCAGAGAGAACCAACTGTGGCCAGTTTTCCACAAGCATCTTAGCTGAAACCAACACAAAAGATAGGTCTGCAAGTGCCCGGATGCCAGAGTGAGGCGCCTGCCCACTCTGTTCTGGCTTCTGTGTGTGCTCTCTTGTTCTGCTTTCTGCCACAAAGCAAGAAAAACCTCACCAGATTCGGCTACCCGATCGTTGACTTTCCAGCCTCTAGACACTTGAACCGGAAGAAACTTATTTCCTTTATAAATTACTCAGCTGCAGATATTCTGCTCTAGCAATAGGAAATGGACTAAGACATCAGTCATGTCTGGCTATGAAGAAAAAATGCAAAACGTACTAAAATGCAAATAATGAGACGGAACAAAGACCAAAGGCAGACTCAGTGTAGCAGGGATGTTGGCTCTAACAGACTAGGAATCGAAAACTATGGTTAATGTGCTAGGGCTGTAATGGAAAAGTGGGCAGCTTGTAAGGACAGATGAGCAATGTGTGAGAGAGAAACAAGAAACGCTAGAGAGCAAAATCACTTAGCAGAAGCAAGGAGAGCCCTCGACGGATGCAGCTACGGAGCGTCTCTGGGTTCGGGGTGCACCAGTAGAAACCTCCAAAGCTGAAAACCTAGGAGGAAAAAGGATTTGGGATAAAGAGATGAGAGTAAGAACTATGAGCCCGCTAGGTGTGGTGGCGCACACCTTTAATCCCAGCACTCGGGAGGCAGAGACAGGCGGATCTCTGTGAGTTCGAGGTCAGCCTGGTCTACAGAGCGAGTTCCAGGCCAGGCAAGGCTACATAGTCAGACCCTGTCTCAAATTCCCCACTAATACATAACTTTGAGACAAGCACAGTAGATGTAGTGACATGTGTAAGGGGGACACCAGAAGGATGTGAAAGGGAGAAGAAATATTTGAAACAACAATAACTGAGAATTTCTGCAAGATAATGTCAGGCACAAAACCATTGACCCAGGAAGTTCAAGTTCAAGTTTAAGCAGGGTAGATGCTATAATCCCAATCTTAGCACTCAAATGTGCTGCCCCCAAAAAAGTGTTACTAGGAGGCCAGGTGTCATGACACTACACCTTTAATCCTGGCACTTGGGAGGCAGAGGCAGGTAGATCTCTGTGATGTCTTCCAGGACAGCCTGGTCTACTTGTCTCAAAAAAAAAATTACCTGAAACATAGGGGTGACCTATGTGGAGCTGTGCTACTGTGGGAATTGGTTTCTCCTCTGGGCTCTTAGCTTGTTAGTAACGTGATTTAAAGCAGGAGTTAGTAGGATGCTTGTGGAAAACTTTATTATTAGGGTTGGGGAGAAAACAACAGGTTGAGCAGTCTGTACATCCCAGCAGCTGCAGGGAGGAGGGATATGGAGAAGAGGAAGGCAGGTAGCCATGCCTTTTGAGTCAGCCAGCAAGCAGGCACATAGCAGCAAGCCAGCTACATTTCTAAAGTAGGGCAGCTTCAGAGAAAACACAAGTTTAGACTTTGGCTAGTATCCAAAAAAAAAAAAAAGGAGGAGGAAGAGGAGGAGAAGGAAGAATGAAGAAGAAGAGGAGGAGGAGGAAGAAAGAAGAAGAAGAGGAGGAGGAGTGTGGTGGCCCAAGCCTAGGGCTCAGAGGGCTGAAGCAGGCAGCTCTGTGAGTCTAAGGCCAGTCTGGTCTACAAAAGGAGTTTCTGACCAGCCAGGGTTACATAGTGAGACTCTGTTTCACAAAAAGATAGAAAAGGGAATGTTACACTTTCTGAGTTAAGTGGATAGGCTTAGCAGAGCTGCATAGCAGCTCTGTAAGTGACAGTAGCTGAAGACAGGGTTCAGGGAAAGAAAAGAGGGTAATTATTCCTCCCATCTTTTCAGCATGGCTTTAGGTGAGTCAGCCTTCCCGAGGAGTGGTCTCCTGCCCAGGTGGTTCACAGCTGTGTTAATTGCTTCTTTGTGGCTGTAATAAAATACCAACCAAAAGCAACTTGGGAAGGAAAAGGTTTATTTGGCTTACACTTACGTGTTACAGTCCGTCACTGAGGGCAGCCAGGGTGGGGACACAGTCATGAGCAGACATGGGACCATGGAGGAAATTTTACTGGCTTTCTTCCTATGCCTTGTCAGCTTGCTTTCCTATGCAACCCAAGACCATCTGCCCAGGTATGGCTCTGCCTATGGTGGGCTGGGTCCTCAGGTATCAATCAAATTAATAAAATGTCTGACACACATGCCTGTGGGCCAGTCTAGTGGAAGAAATTCCTCAGTTGAGGTTCCCTCTCCTCAGGTGTCTTTAGTTTGTATCAAGTTGACAAAAACTAACCAGAATAACTGACTCATGTCAACTTGACACATAAATGTACCACTATAAACCATTAACTTTCCTTTCTTGTTTATCCCCAAGTACAGCTTTGAAAAGTCCCACAGTCTTTAAAAAATGCTGTCTCTTTAAAAGTCCAAAGTCTCTGGGCTGGGGAGATAACTCAGCAGTTAAGACCAGTTGTTGTTCCTGCACAGGACTGGTTGAGTTCCCAACACCCATATGGTGTCTCACAACCATTCCTAGCTTGGGTTCCAGGGGATCTGACATCCTCTTCTGATGGAGGAAAGTCTTTCTGTATACTGTGAATATGTGTTGCTCTGATTGATTGATAAATAAAGCTGTTTGGCCTATGGCAATGCAGCTTAGAGGCAGGTGGGAAATGCAAAGAGAGAGACATGAAGAAGGCGGGGAGAGATGCTAGCTAGTTGCACAAGGAGCAGCATGTAATGGCACACAGATAAAGCCACGGAACATGTGGCAACATATAGATTAACAGAAATGGCTGAGTTTAAATATAAGAGCTAGTCAGTCATTAGCCTGAGCTAATGGCCAAACAGTTTTAATTAATGTAAGCTTCTGTGTGTTTACTTGGGGGACGCAAGTGGGAGAGATTTTTTTCCAACCGCCGGCTGGCTGGGACACAGGAAATCTTCCAGCTACACTCTTCTTTCCTCTATGTGCACCAGGCATCATGTACATAACAATAAAATAAGTAAGTCTAAAAGAAAAGTATAGGTCAGAACATTAGAGAAAGAAAAAAAACAAGGTAAAATAAAACCTTTTTTATTGTAATTGATCTAACAGGATGGTAGTTTATTAAAAATAATAATAGCAACAGCATATTTTGTATTATATGTGTATACATGTGGATAAGCTAAAGGAGTGGCAGCAATTGTACAAAGACTAGGAAGGAGGAATTGGGATTATGTAATCAGAAAGTACATGTACGTACCTGTCAGTCAACATAGAATTTAAAAGTGAACTGAGATTTAAAAAAAAATTGGGGCTTAGATTATAAGTAAATAAACTTTATGGAGACCACTTCAAAACTAGGAAAGGGACAGGCAATAGCAAGGAAAATGTATTCTATACACTTAAACTACATCAGTAATCACTTTGAATGCTGGTAGTCTAAAGGCACCAATCAAGAAACAGATTGTCATGGGTTGGGTGGCTCAGAGGCAGGAGGATCTCTGAGTTCAAGGCCAGCCTGATCTACAGAGTGAGTTCCAAGACAGCCAGGATTGTATAGAGAAACTCTGTCTGGGGGTGGGGTGGGGGTTCCTTTCCTCAGACTCCAGAATTGCTTATGCAAAGAAGGGTTCTTAAAGCAAGAACTGACAGTTGATTGCGATTCACTCTAAGAGTCTTGCTGCTAGTGTGTGTGTGTGTGTGTGTGTGTGTGTGTGTGTGCAGTTGAAGTTAAGGCTCTTTTCCTTTCTGATTAACCCCTCCCAGGTTTGACCAATGTCTTAGTTACTTCTCCATTACTATGATAAGACACCATGACCAAGGCAACTTATAAAAGAAAGTATATAATTTGGGCTTATGGTTTCAGAGGGGTAGAGTCCATGATGGTGGAGCAAAGGAATGGTGGCAGGAACAGCTGAGAACCCCCACCCCGATCTGCAAGTAGGAGGCAGAAAAAGAGAAAGCAAGTACTGGGAGTCATAGAGTCTTTTGAAACTTCAACCAGCCCCGGTGACACATCTCCAACAAAGCCACACCTCCCAATTCTTCCCAAACAGTTCCATCAGCTAGGGGTTGGGTATTCAAATATATGAGCCTATGGGGGCCCATCCTCATTCAAACTACTGCAGCTAGTACAGCACCCTGCCCAGAGAATACTAGTCTTAGTTTGGGGTCATGGTGGTTTGAATGAGAAATGTCCCCCATAAGTGCATATATTTGAAACCTTGGTCCCCAGTGGGTGGTGCTATTTGGGGAGTCTTTGGGGGTGTGGCCTTGCTGGAGGAAGAGCATTACTGGAGGTGGGATTGAGATCTTATAGCTTCATACTACTTCCAGTGTGTTCTCTCTGCTTCATGTTTGAAGTTGAGGGTGTGAGCTCTCAACTTCCTGCTCCTGCCTCTGTGCCTGCTGCTTACTGCCTTGCCCACTGTGATAGACTCTTACCCTCTGGAACATAAGCCAAAATAAACTTTCTTCTATAAGTTGCTTCTGGACTTGGTGCTTTCTCACAGCAACAGAAAAGTAATACAGGTTTTTTCATAGACCTGCTGAACGGCACAGCAGGTAGGTGACTTCTGACACCAAGGCACGGGGAGGTGTGGGAATGGGGGAATGACAGGAGGGAAGGCGGCCAGGGAAGGTGGGAGAGCCAGTAGCAGGTGATGGCTGTGGGCTGGGGGAGCTCCAGCCTTCTGTCCAGGGTAGGACACCTCCAAGAGAACCTGGAGTTGGTTGGGTGATGTTCCCGGGAGCGTTTGTTCCTGGTGCTCCGTTCCTCTCAGGTGGCTGTGGGAGTGTGGTTCCCCAACTCTTAGGCAGGACAAGGGGGTAGGCACAGCTGTATCTTCTGCAGCTGCTACAGCTGCAAGCTGAGTTGAGGTACGCCGTGTTCTTGGTGAGTGACTGCCATCTCCCCCGGATGCAGCAGCAGTCATAAGTAGTTTGTTGTTTGGCTACAAAGGGAAAGAGGAATGGGGTTAAAGAGGGAGCGCGCCCATATCAGTTCTAGGGTACGGTGAATATTCTGTAATCCTTTGTGCCAGGAACATGGATCTTAGTGTCTGGGTGGTTCTGGCAGTGATGGTAAGGGCAAAGTACAGGCTGCCCCATGCTACCTCAGAACTCCGCTCCTTCCACCTTGCCCACTTTGTTCCTGGTTGAGAATAGTGGTCAGTTAAATGTGCCACAACCTTCCTAATCATTAGCCGGTCCTGTGACTGTTAAACTGGAAAGCCTGTTAGCCACTCCTGTAGGAAAGCATCCTGCGTATAGCTTAGAGAGACCTGAACGGATCCTTTTATACATGGCGATAGTTGTTTCCAACTTGGATTGCATAGTTTATTTTTCTCAACCCTAGGGGTAGAATACAGTCTGCATTGTGTCCATCCCAAATCGGTTTCTAGTAGGCTGTGATTATGGGGACTGTTCTCAAAGTACTGAATGCATAAGGCTCCCAGATGCTTGCACAAATCCACCCGCCAGGTGAAAGGAACGGCGTGCCGGCTCCGGTGCCTTGTCATTCAGTTTGACCTCCAAGTATAATCTGTGTCCTCGAAACTGACAGTTGGGGTAGGAGCGTTAGGTGAGGGTGAAATGCCTGGTAGCTCACGCCTACATTAAACAGAGACCATGAGGACTGGTGCCAGCATTTCACCACGCGGGGTTCTTTCTGCGGTCTGAGCCGTGAATGCCATGCTAAGTGGGTCATTGTGAAGCGCAGCAAGTTAATTTTTCTCCAGTAAAAGTAAAAACAAACCAGTAGAGTCTTCTGCTAACTTTGGCAGGTTCGACCCAGCTAAGTGGTTTTGTTTCTTTGTATGAAGGTTTTACAAAAATGTTTTACCAGAAAATGGAAGAGCAACCAATTTTACCATTGAACCAAAGGGGGAGGGGGCGCATCTGTAGCTCAGAGGCTGTTGCAGAAGGCTTAGACGACTTCGGTCGCCAAGTGGCTGCAGCGGTGCAAGCCTTTAATCCCAGCACTCGGGAGGCAGAGGCAGGTGGATCTCTGTGAGTTCAAGGCCAGCCTGGTCTACAGAGTGAGTTCCAGGGCAGGCTCCAAAGCTATACACACAAAAAAACAACCCTGTCTCGAAAAACCAAAGAGAGAGAGAGAGAGAGAGAGAGAGAGAGAGAGAGAGAGAGAGAGAGAGAGAGAGAGAGAGAGAAGACTTAGGTCTGTTGGAAGCATCCATATCAGGTAGCTCACAGCTGCCTGTAAATCCAACTCCAAGGGATCCAGTGCCTCTGGCCTCTGTGGATATCTGTACTCACGTGCACATACCTGTATACAAATACACTTCATTATTTTTTCTTAATCCTCCCTCTTTTTAAGTTAAGATTGGGAATTGTTAAAAACTCCAAGTAGCAGCTAGGCACGTAGCTGTGGAGTAGGGCTGGGACTGGCTTGGTTTGCTTTTCCAGGTCTAGTGCTCACATTTTGGGTTGTCCCCCTTATAAGGCAGAGATCTGTTTGGATCCCCACAGCAGGTGTGGCTCTTGGCTATGTTGTTGGTAGGTGAGGCGTGTGTCATCAGACCTGTGTTGACTGCCTGAAGCTCTGGATCCCGCCCCTAACACAATAGACAGGCAGGCAGCTGGCAATATCCCAGTCATATGTATTTTTTCTTTATAATTATTTCCTATGGCTAGGCATAGTGACATATACCTGTTACCCCAGGGCTCAGCACTCAGAGACAAGTTTGAGGCCAGCTTGGTATACATAGTGAGTTCCAGACCAGCCAGGGATACATGGAGAGACCCTGCATCACACACACACACACACACACACACACACACACACACACAGAGAGAGAGAGAGAGAGAGAGAGAGAGAGAGAGAGAGAGAGAGAGAGAGAGAGAGAGACTACCTTGGTGGGCTGGGAGATATCTCAGACAATAAAGTGTTTGCCACACAGCATGAAGTTCTGAGTGTGAGTTCCCAGAACCCACATAAAAGCAGGACAGGGTCTTACCCCCAGTGCTGTTGGGGAGGGCCACAGGTAGAAAAGACCTGTGGGTCCCTAGGCAGCCATTCTAGCCAACCAGTGAGTTCCAGTTTCAGTGAAAGACCCCACTTAAAAACCAACGTGGAGAGCAGCGAAGACACCTCCATTGCCCTCTGGCCTCCACATGCACGATTACTTTGGGACGCGCACCCAGGAGTAACCATGGTAACTTTTAAGTCAATGCTGAGATTTTAATAGACTTGTTTTGGCTGGTAAAGTTAGTGCTCTAAGATTGTCCCTGCCTCGCTTCAGTCATTGCTAAGGGCTCTGTCTTCCCTGTGGAAGAATCAGTGGAGCCTGGTGGACTGAGTGTCCCAGATCTTCCCCTGCTTCTCTGAGTCCTTCAGGAAGTCACCTCTGTGGGACTTAGCGTAGTCCTGTGGACTGGCTTCAATCACTTCATAAGGTAGAGCCTTCCAACCCAAACATCTCCAGATTGCACCACCCTCAACCTTCACATCAGGGATCACATTTCAGTGTGAGTTTGTAGGAGACAAATTGTATTCGGCCCACAGCATCCCTTGTAAAGTCACCCGCTCTAATCAAAATACAGACATTTCTCTGCCCTAAAGCTTCCTTCCGTGCCTTTATAATCTGATTCAGATATGTGTCAACACAAATACTGTGCCTCTCCAAACATAGGGACATTTGTTTATGGCTTTGTGTTTGTGTGTGGTATATGTACATGTGTGTGCACAGAGTTGTGGAGGCCAGAGTTAGACACTGGGTGTCCTGCCTTGATTGTGCCTCAACTTTGGTTTTTCGGTCTTGAAATGAACTTGATGCTTAGGATCACCCCTGCCTTCTCCTATGCTGAGCCCAGCTTTTTTTTTCTTTTTGTGGATTCTGGGGGTCCAAACTCAGGCTCTTACGCTAATATGGCAGGTATTTTACTGAACAAGTCATCTCCCTAGACCCGCAAGAATGTTTTGACCAGCTGGGTGGTGGTGGCACACGCGTTTAATCCCAGCACTTAGGGAGGCAAAGGCAGGTGGATCTCTGTGAGTTTGAGGCCATCCTGGTCTACTCAGCAAGTTACTGGCCAGCCAGGGCTATATAGTGTGACATTGTCTGACCAAGATAAAGAAAACATGAAGAGTGGAGGGATGGCTCAGTGGTTAAGACCACTTGCTGTGCAATAGTGAGGACCTGAGTTCAGATCCCAACACCTACATGAAAATCTAGATGGTCACACATACATATGTCACCCCAGTGACACAGGACAGGTCACACATGTGCCTGTCACCCCAGTGCTGGCAACTGGAGGGTTGCGGGGGTTTGCAGGCCACAGCCTAGTGCTCCATATTTAGTCAGTGACCTTGTCTCAAGAGAATGAGGTGGGGAGTGATAG